>NC_137086.1:21594672-22329688 GCF_951640355.1 Cnephaeus nilssonii
ACCAAGCATGTCATACTCACAGCTGGCGGGCCGCATGCCTCATTTAAATAAACACGAGTTTGACATGCTTGACTGTAGATGTTTAAACACATGTATTTTGGAGTCCAGAGAGTGGATTCACCATTACTTAGCTTTGTGACTTGAGATTACTACTTATTTTTGTGGGGGGAGAGGTGTTAATCCTCACCTGAGGATATTTTTCCCCATTGATTTTTAGAGAAAGTGAAAGGAAGGTGGAGAGGCAGACAGGGAGACACATAGATTGGTTGCCTCTTGCCCACACCCCAACTGAGGCCAGGGATGGAGCTTGCAACCAAGGTACATGCCCTTGACCGGAATTGAACCCAGGACCCTTTAGTCCACAGGCCAACGCTCTATCCAGTAAGCCATTTTCTTAAGTTTTTTGTTTTCTCATGAGACAATAATAAATCCTAAATGATTATTATGAAGGTAATAAAGTGTTTAAACATATAGTACCTGGCACATCGTATCAAGTAAATTTCAGTTAAATCCTTGCACTAAAATGTGTTGTAAGATGAAAAAATGACCATTAAATAGATGACCTTCATTTGATAAAATTGTAGATATATTTTTAAAGTTTGGTATTCATTTTGAATAGCATATTTCACAGCACATTTACTTACACCTTAGGTATTAATCCAAAATATGTGTTATTTTTGGACTACCTTTAAAATATGATTTATTGATTTCTTTAGCTCTTTTTGACAATGACAAGTGTGACTTGCTCCAAGCCATCTGTTTTGATTTAGGAAGAAGCCTATTTACATTTGATACATTTAGGTGAGTGATAGCAGAGAAAATTTTACTTCGAAGGCCTGAGTCCTTCAGCCACAGCAGAGTGGTAGGAGAAGAGCTGTATGTAAGCTGCATGTTCTGATCAGCACTTAGGCGAAGGAAGGAAACCGTGCATGAAGGCACTGGGAGATGGAATGGGATGTACACAGGGCAATCTCTGAAGCTAGGTGTGTGTGGGAGGACAGGTTAAACCACTGACAAGAGGCTCGTACTGATTTAGATCTTTATCTACACTCAAATCCCAGAAGCCTAAACACTTTCATTGCTATTTCTGGCACATTCTGCTCCCATCACAAGAGAAATAAAGACTTAGCACGTCAAGTTAAACTGAAGAAATTTTCCTGTAGGACTATTTATTGTTAGATGTAGCAGTTAGGTTTCTAGTACAATACCTATTCATTTGGTAAGTTATTGATTAGAAAGCTTTTGAGCTAACTTTTATAAAATTATTTATTGGGGAAAATAGATAATAATCTGACAAATTTTGTAATAAACAAAATGAATACAGCCTATAAGCTCATCCTTATAATGGTTATCAAGTCTATTACATTTTTTAAATATGGAAAATAAGTTTCACATGTCCTCATTTTAAGGCAAAACCTGAATGCCCTCAAGTTACTGCTATTGCTGTGTGTTTTTTCAGGCTTTGATAATCTTTAATCATTTTCCCTGTATAGCGTCTTAGCACATAATTAATTGTCTGATCATGTTAAGAACCTGAATGACTCAGATTCCTACTGGAGAGAAATCTGCTTAATTGAGGAAAAGGGAACTCATCAACCACCAAATCACATGCTTCCTCTTATAGTTTCACTGCTCTAAGATGAGATTCATTCTTGCTTAATTGTCAAATCATGCAGTGATATCCTAGTTACAGGTGTATTTAGCAGGAAGAATAGTTATTATATTTTAGAAAATTGAGACATAAATTGACAATTTATTAGCTACTAAACTGCCTGTCTAAAAATGGCTTCAGATGAAAAGTACAAGTCATTTTGAAATACGTAATTGTCTAAATGCCTTCGGTAATTTGTTGTAGCCACACAGTTCAAATAATCTAAAAATCATTTATAAAATTGGAAAAAGAAAACTCTTAAGTAATCTTGTAATTTTAACCCTTTGCACTCGCTTGCTTTTTTCTCGATTTCTTTATTCTAATGCTAACCGTGTCAAGTCACACTCGACATCCCAGTGCAAAAGGTTAAAAGCTATTCCAGTTCTGATGTGTTTCTTTATTCTTTATCAGATACACTTTTTAAAAATAATTCTTTATTGTTGAAAGTATTACATATGTTCTCCCTTTTCCCCCATTGACCTCCTCCAGCCTGCCCCTGCCCTCCACACCCCAGGCCTTCAGCACCCTATTGTCTGTGTCCATAGGTTATGCATATATGCATACAAGGGTTTTGGTTGATTACCTCCCACCCAACCATCCTCCCCCACCTTCCCTCTGAGATTCCGCACTCTGTTCCATGCTTCCATGTCTCTGGATCCACTCCATTTATCCATTTATTTTGTTACTTAGATTCCACATATGAGTGCAATCATGTGATACTTGTCTTTTCCTGACTGACTTACTTCACATGTATCATGCTAAGTGAAATCAGATACACATTTTAAACATTCATTGAACAAATACTTATTTAACAAGTGCATATTTTGTCAAGACCTATCCTAGGCACTCCAGGATTCAGCAGTTACAATGTCTGAACTTTGTGAAACTTATATTTTGCATGAACAGAGAAATCTGGAAGTACATGAGCCCTGAGGCAAGATATTTCTTGCTTTGTTAAGAATCAGCAAGGAGATCATTGATTGTAGTGTGCATACAATTTTGTACTTATCCTACCTAATAAAATAGTAATATGCAAATTGACCGCACCTTTGCTACGCCCAAGCCACGCCCACCAGCCAAAGCCACACCCACCAGCCAATCAGGGCGAGTATGCAAATTACCCAACAAAGATGGCAGTTAATTTGCATGTGCTGAGAGAGGGAGGAGTGAAGACTGAAGACAACTTAGAAGGAAGAGGGAGGAAAAGCGGAAAGCAAGGTGGCTGCCAGAGGGAAAGCCAGGGCGGGGCAGAGCGGGGTGGAACGGGGCGGAGCAGGGCGGGCGGCAGTGGCGAGCGGGTGCAGGCACGGTGGCCGCAAAGGCAGTGGCAGCGGCAGCGCATGCGGCTGCAACAGCCGCTTGCAGGATTTTCCTGCAAATGGGCTACTAGTTACATTTATAAAATACTGATTGATTCTAAAGAACAGAAGCTTCATTAGGCACCTCTTTTAGGAAAGGGAAGCAAAGTGGTATAGAGGAAAGAGCGTAAGCATGAGACCTAGTTAGTGGTAAAGTGACCTGTACCACCGAAGTTTAAAGAATCAGAATCCTATAATGATTAAAATTATGAGTGTAAATTGAGGAGAAGCTCAAAATTCCATTTGCCAAAAGAAATTATTTAAAAACATGAAACATTGTTCATCTGATAATTTTTTTCTTGTAACTGAGACTTTGGACCTCAGTTCCTTCTATACTAGACAGCACTAAGAGTCTCTAATAACTTTTGAAAGTTCTTTCTTGCAGCAAATAGAAAATGGAGACCCCCCCCCCCCATTCCTTCACTAACTTGTTTTAAAGAATTTGAATACAGGTGCTTTTGTTCAGTGCCTTGTGTTGTTTTCTGACCTGTTGGCTCCAGGCATTCTGTCCAAAGACCTGATCATACTTCTATAAATTGAGTATTGTATCTGAAAGAATAACTAAAACTTATCTATAAGGTATATAGGCTAATAGTCCTACTGACACTGTCTATATATTGTTACCTATTGTGAGGGAGTATATTCTCACCTGCTATGAAGGTGTACAGTTTGAAACAAACAAAAAGTCAAAAAGCCCTTAGCTGAGATGGTACCCAAAATTTTGCAATTTCAGAATTAAGGAAAAAGGGTGCTTGCTTTAAGTCTTTTTAGTTTATTGAATAGCAGGAAAGAAAGACATGGAACCAAATATTGCATTTCAAAAAAAATACTTCTAAAACTTAGATATTGGGTCTCTTAAGATGGGCTAAATAAACATTACTTAGATCCCTAGGTCTGGGCTTGTCCAAGTATTCTCTATATTTTAAAAGAGATAAAAAAAAATAACATGTTTTCTCCATTAGAGATTTTTTAAAAGCCTTGTAAAAGCACAGGTCTGATTTCTTGATGTTGTTGGTAACAATCTTCTAGATTAAAATATGTTTAAAGGCTCTCCAATTTTTTTTTATATAAACTGTCCCAACTTTTAATAATATGTGTTCTTAAAATTCTTTTTCCTTATTTTTAATTGAGAAAAAAGCCCCAACTGCTCCCTTTGGACATGGGAAATAATGACTTTTCATAAGAGAACATCCTAGTCTTATGCATATTTATTTTATTCTGATTGAAAACTTTTCACCCATACCATATTTTCACAACTATAAGCATATGTTTAAAAAAAAAATCTAAACTAGGAAATGTATTTAATCAGAAAATCTTCATTCCTAAAGCATGTCAATTAACTAAGATAACATAGTTAAAAATCCATTTTGTCCAGAAATGGCAATTAGACTTTATGATGTGTTGCTCACTGTAACAATTACTATTTTCCTGAAGCACTTTGAAAATAATTTTGAAACTTGTGATCAGGCTTAGTATAAAAGAGGTACAGTTGATCAGTGACATATACCAAGATTGGGAGAAAAGGCAAAGTAAAATAAATCATGTGGCACATTCCTGAACTATACTTATAATTGGTTCCTCTGGAACTGTTTCACCAAAAATATTTTGAGTATTTCTTTTAATAATGCTTTTTAAATGTTTTAAAGATTGTGAAATATTTTAATCTTTCTGAAATGTATGCAAATAATATATAGCTAGCCCCTATATAGTGACCACCCAGATCTATTAGGTCTTTATATTTTGCTTTGTTTGACTCAGACTGTAGGGATTTGTTTGTTGTTGTTTTTTGTGTTTTGTTTTATTTGTTTAGAAATAAAGCATTTAAGGTGAAGTTGAAGCCTCTCCTTAATCCTGTTTCATTAGAATTTCATGTACAGGTTTTTATTATCTCCCTGTGAGCTCCTGATTCTCTTTCTACTGTGCTGAATTGAGAAAGAGCTAGAAGGGATAAATATTTTGACATCCAGGAGAAGTCAATGGGGGGGAAAGGAGACATATATAATACATTAAGCAATAATGAACTTAAATTTTTAAAAAATGTTAAAAAAAAGAATATCGTAATAATAGCCTCTTGAAAATCCCAGGGAATCTTTTGTGAGAGGAAACAAAAAACTCAAGGACACATCTTTCTGTTTTTAAAACCACTTTTTCAATTGACTTTTTGAAAAACGAGAATCAGCATGTGCACAAGCGATGGATTTGTTTATTTATGAGCGCTGATGCCATTGCCAGGAAGTTCTCAGGGCGTTCTCACCACAGCAGTGGTCCAGCAAGCCCTGGTTTTCTGTAACAAGTGAAAAGGATGTGCAAGACGCATAGGGCTGACTGTGCAGAATGCTGAGCGTTTGGTAAACTGAATCCAACCTCAAGGAGAAAACAGTAACCTTCCTGTAGCAGAAACACCACCAAGGTGGAAAGGTTCTCCCCTGTCATGTCCATGTAACTTGTGATTAGTTACCTTTATATTATGAGACAAAGAATGTTAATAAAGAAATAAGACTGAATAGTTTTTAACATAAAAAAAGTTTTGACATCTGAAGTTTATTTTTTTAAATTTCTTTAGAAAAATTTAATACAACTTGGTATATGCATTAAAATTTAATACAACTTGGTAATGAACATTTTTTTCCATTTAGTGCTTAAAATAACTTTTTGAGCATTTAAATGAGTGATCTGAGAGAATTTTTAAAATACAACCATATTTTGCTTTAGTTCAGGGAAGTTTTCAGCAGTTTAGCCAGTGTTTAGAAGTTTTATGTGTTTATATTGTTGGAATAGACTTCTTTTCTATCTTTTCCCAAAGAAAGACTTTTCCAGGCAGTAAAGATAATCTAAAATGCTTAAGCAAGCTCCCCTATCTGATATTTTCAAGTAATTTTTATGATAATCACAGTTGTAAACAAAACACCAAAGAGAAATCTGATTAAAGGAGGTTTAGATTTAAGAAAGTAGTTAACTGCAACTTGACTTATTATAGTAATTTGTATGAGAGTTGATTAGATGTGTAAGACTTGTTTATGCCTGTGTTGTCAGCTCCTAAGGGGCTGGGTTCACATCTTTTATATCTTCATTATGCATACTCATCACCACCTCACTCCCCGTAATTAAGAATTCAGTAAAACTTACCAGCCAGTAGAACTCTGCCTATAGAACAAAGAAAATTAAGGTAGAATTTCAGTACTTGGTCAAAAATAACTATATAACATTTGACAAGCACCACAAATAGGAATTTTTGAAATCTTTAAAAAGGATTAATAAGATTTGTTTATATTCCTTTTAATTCACCTCTCCCTTTTAAAATTTGTTTATTTTGTGACCAACTTTTACAGCTAGACCTTGGAAAGGGGTGAAATTTAGACTTTATGATAGGACAAATCAAATTCCTAGTTAGAGTCCAAATATACTTACAGATTACACTGTTTCATTGGAATTTTAAAATGTTAAATCATTACTACAATATAGCTGGGTCATTAACGGATTTGAAATTTTATGCTTGAAAAATATATTCTTTTTAAGAAAGTATTTTAGCCTGCCTAAAATGGTCTTTGTCACAGCTACTGTAATATTGTAGTCAATATTTCTAACATCCTATATAATAAAAGCCTAATGTGCAAATTGTCTCCTCGACTGGGAGTTTGACCAGGGGGCAGGGCCAGCCGGACAACCGCCCGCAGCTCCTCCCCCTGGCCAGCCCCGCCCTGGCCAGTGGGGGCGCAGGCAGTGGGGAGGGGGAAGGGAAGCCCTGGCCTGCAGCCGGCAGCCACTAGGGAGCCTACCCATGCACGAATTTCGTGCATTGGGCCTCTAGTCTTGTTTATAAGTCTGTTGTTTAGCTCTCTGATTTTGGGGACTATAACTGTTAATATCAGAGACAAAGCTCAAACTAAAGAATCTTTAATTTTCTGTTTATTGATATTAGGTAGTGTCACACTCTACAACTATATTTTAGTTCAAGGTAAAATGCAAATTCTAGTTTTGATGGACTTTTTAGTTCTAAAGATTGTTTAAAAAAATATTTTAATGGATTCTGAAAGTGAAAATTTGGGGGAGAATGATGCTTTAAATTGTAAGCATTCCCAAAGTTCAGAAGGCTGGTTGTTTGTTTGTTTGTTTGTTTAATTTATAAGCCCAGAAATAGGGCAAGATGTGAAAAAAATACCTGGAGGAATTGATCATGGAGCAGAGTTATCCAGTAATAACTTCCTTTTCCACTCGGTCTGAAGTTTTCCTTTCACTTTTTTACAATCTGTGAAAGATTAATAAATTTTGATTAAAGTCTTTTAAATGTATAAGCAACTTTAATAATCAGTTATGTACATCATTAGGAATCATTTTAGCAAAACTTTTCTCAGAACACCCGAGGTAATATCCCATAGGATTTGGATTAGGGAATTTGGAGCACTTTGAGGGACAGGACAGACTAGGGGAAATGCTAAGGTAGAAGGTTAACAAAACCTGAGGAGGCTGAAGAGGAAGTGCTGGGGGTGGTGTGAGAAGAACATAGAAAGGAAAGTGTAGCATCAAGCATTTCAAAATTTTAACTAGCATTCACTCTTCTCAAAGATAATAGAGCAGAAACATCACCTTCCTCTTCTGTTTCCTACTGTTGGGATTCAGAGCTCAAGCTAATATTATTTGAAATATAAGTAAGCTGTATTGTCAGGTAATTGGACTTCTTTGGACTAGCCTGAGGACCTTACTGAAAGATTCGGAGTGGGCCGGCATCACGCACCTATGACATGAGGCCATGATATATCAAAAGAGATTTTATTCCAGGCACGTGGGTACAGGTGAGCTGAGACCGAGAAAGGCATCAGCCAAGAGAGCAGGGAGAGATAGGTTTTTATTAATTTTTGCTGGCTGTCAACTGCTCTGCTGACATAAGAGTCCGGTCCGTCCTTGATTCTTCCCAGCGTCAGATGGCTAGTGGTTATCTGGGCTATGCGGTGCTCAAGGCTGCAAGCTTTCTGCAAGATATCTGCTAAGCACAGTAAGTTTTCTCTGCCCTGTTTCATTCTCTTTAGCCCTTTCACTTACCATTTGTGTGAACAATACTGTCCAATAGAAACATATATATAAAAAGTAAATAAAGTAAAAAAATAAAATGTTCTAGTAGCCACATTTTAAAAAGTAAAAGGAACACAGGTAAGATAAAGTTTAGTTTATTTATCCCAGTTTATCATTCATTCAGTATGTTTCCCAAGTTCTACATAATACACAAAATTTTGGAAAACAATCTAAAAACTCATTTGAGCTCTCTGAGCCTTAGTTTCCCCTCTGTAAAAGTGGGACTGGAAGTAGGTGAGCTCTAAGATTTCTTTCAGTTCCAACATTATATGTGTCTAGAGAAATGAACTAATGGTGTTTATGGTATTTTTATTAACACTGTTCCACAGGATTTCTAGATAGGTAGTTCCTTTACTTTTACTTAGTTGCTAGTGCTGCTTGAAAGTTGGTAAAGAAATCAGTATGGTATTCTGTTAGCAAAGGTGAGCGTTTTTGTTTTGATTTGTTTTGCTTTTTTCTTTTATACTATCCTAAACCTATTCCCTTTGCTGGACATACAATCTACTCTAAGAGGTGATAGAAGCATCTATTAAATGCTTTCTTTTTTATTCAGAAAGCATTTATGATATACACATGTGATCAAAGATTCTGGGAGAAATTCACGCCCTAACCGGTTTGGCTCAGTGGATAGAGCGTCGGCCAGCAGACTGGAGGGTCCCAGGTTCGATTCGGGTCAAGGGCATGTACCTTGGTTGCGGGCACATCCCCAGTGGGAGGTGTGCAGGAGGTAGCTGATCGATCTTTCTCTCTCATCGATGTTTCTAACACTCTATCCCTCTCCCTTCCTCTCTGTAAAAAATCAATAAAATATATATATTTTTTAAAATTTAAGAACAATTGCAAATTATATAACAAATTCACATTGATAAGAAAGCAAACTGTGGTGGGCGGGGGGACAGACAAGGAAATACAGATAAGGATGGTTGCAGAAGGGAAATAGTTGCAGCTGGTAATCATTTAGTTATCAAAGTTCAGCTCTGCTAAAAATCACCAGGAAGCAGAGCCCACTCTTAGATTCAGAAGTAATAAAGACATACATCATGTGGTGTTAAAATCGTGGCGTGGGAGGTGTTGGCCTGTTCTTAGATCTGAGAGGCTGAGCACACTGTGAGTAATAATAATAAAAATAACTTGAACTTCTCACCCATAACAAGCATAATTTTTAAATATGACTCTGAAGAAATACTTGTAGACTTTCAGCAAAGTAATGTATCTTTCCTTCTTTGGTTTGCATTATGTAAAGTATTGAAGTATTATGTACTCTTCTCCTTAGCAGTATAGGTCATTATTAGAGGTCCTAAGGTTGTATCAGCCTCTGGTTGATGACCACATTTTCAGTCTGTGTCCGCACAAGTTGACAAGTGATAGACACTTCCTATGCTTTGTACTCAGTCCCTTATTTTCTCCTCCTCTTTAGGTTCTTTTGTAACTATTTTGCACCCACTGTCAACATGTATTAAACCTATCTGTATGTAGGTGGGAATACTGGGGCTTTTTGGTGTCTTCTTTTTTTTTTTAAGGCATAAGTAATAATTTCATCTGTTTAATTAAGTGAAATATTGTTCCACTTGTAAAAGGTTTATAATAAAGATTGATTTGATTCTGGAGTTGTCTTTTTGATATTTTTAGTTTTAGACTATTGTAGATCTTATAAACAGCCATTGGTTTATGAAATAAAAGATGTTTTAGAACCTAGGCTGTTAATTAGAAACTGTTTTCTGGCATTGTCTTTAAAATGTTATCTATAATAATAACAGCATAATATGCTAATTAGACTGGACATCCTTCCGGACAACCTCCGGACGAAGCCAGGGCTGTGAAGGCTGCGGCTGTGAGGGCCGAGCCCCTTGCACGAATTTTATGCATTGGGTCTCTAGTTGTATTATAATAGAATTTAATTGCTTAGACCCAGGGCTGCTTGTCGGCCCAATTGTGAAGTGAGGGACATTGGTCATCTTTTCCCTTCCAGCTCTTCTCACAGCCTATATAGCAGAGCTCTGAGTCTCTCTCCCCATCCTGACTTATGAGGGTATTTGACGCCTCTCCTTCTGGAATGTTCTGAGACTGTATTTTTTGTAAGTCATTAAATCATCAGTAGGTTGATCAAATAGTGTGGTAGACATGGTTGTTGTCTGCCCTTGATAATCTCTTTCTTCTTTTCAACTGTTAAACTTCCACGACAAAATTATTTTCTTTTGCATTTTTCTACTTCAACCTTCCTGGCCTTGTTGAAATGTGTCAACTTACACACATAAATATTTTAATTATGAAAATAGTTACTCTCATTTAAGGAAAAAAATAGTTTTTTCTTACAATGTTTTGGTCTAGATTTTTATACACAAAAACAATGATGTATAATAAGACTAGAACTCTAAAGTAGCTATTTTTATCATATTACATTAATCACTTTTCTGTGGTTATTCAGAAAAGACATCTCTGACTTAATTTTTGTCTTGTGTTTCAACAGAAGGAGACTATGTTAAAATGTTTATGCGAGGTCGGCCAATTACAATGTTTATTCCTTCTGATGTTGACAACTATGATGACATCAGAACAGAACTGCCTCCTGAGAAGCTCAAACTGGAGTGGGTGTATCCTTTTTTACCGTGACAGCAAATCCTCTGGCTTCATTTAAGAAAATTAGTTTACCTAACCTCTATCAAAATGATTTTTATATCAGAAAGTAAATGTAATAAGCTTACCAACCTCTGATCCTTTTACATGTTTTATATATTTTGCTGTTAGCAATTTAAAATTCACCAAAATTAATGTCTTTGAATAGGACAAGCAATATTTTAGATCATTATGGTAGGTTTTTGTGATATGATAGCAAAGGCATTAGACTGAAATTGGAAGACTAGTGTTTGAGTCATGGCTCTGCCACTAACCCCCAGTAAAACTTACTTTCTTCACTTGAAAAAGAGGTTCATAACCCCTACCTCACAGGTCTGTTGTGAGAATTAAATAAGAAAATGTCAGTTAAGTATTTTGTAACCTAGGAAATACGAATTAAGAGCTCAAATTAACAAGGTTGCTTTTAATTCCAGAATTAACTTCTGTTCTTAGCCAGACTTTTTAAAAAATGACTATATGAAACAGATCTCTCCTAATTTCACTTAGAAATTCTCCCTTCTCTCAGAACGTCTAAGAAACTCACAGTGAAGCAGAAGGGAGCTAATAGTTTGAACTCTGCTTTCTGTCTCTGTTCTCCTACATTCTCTTTCCTCACCCCTTGAATCATTCCCTCCTTTTGGCAGAAATTAGCTTGGGAAATCTCTCCAATCCTATAATTCTGTACAACTGTTTAACATACACTCTGCCTACCAAACTATGCCTGACAATCTCTGCTTTATCATTTAGGTCAAGCATAAATGTCACTTTCTCAGATAGCCCTTCTTTTGATCCCTCTTTTTCTCTCCATTTAAATTAGGTCTTTTTATTCTTCTACCATGCTGTTATTTTCCCCCCACAATTTCTAACGATATAATTGGTGTTTGTTTTTGTCATTTTTGCCAGAGCCTAACTAAGCTCCAGGGACATAGGCCTCACATTGGTTTGTATATTTAGCTCTGTGCCTGACACATCAGGAACTCAATCTATATGTGTCTGTTAAATGGGGAAATTAAGATTCAAGTACACTGGCAAACATGAGTTTTCAAATTCCAATCCAGTCCTCTTTACATTATACCTTTCTGATATCTTTATGTATCCTTGAAAAAAATGTTAATTTAACACCTTGAATATTATGCTTGTTTAAAACCTTGACTCTTCCTTTTAAGATATGGTTATCGAGGAAAGGACTGTCGAGCTAATGTTTACCTTCTTCCTACCGGGGAAATAGTTTATTTCATAGCATCAGTAGTAGTACTATTTAATTATGAGGAGAGAACTCAACGGCACTACCTGGGTCATACAGACTGTGTGAAATGGTTGGTATCATTTAATATTGTTTGTTTTTTAATTTCATGCTCTCATTTTTGTTTCTTGGGGTTTTAAAAATCTTGGTTTTATTGGAAATGATTTCTTGTGGACACCTCAGAATTTAAGGATATTACGGGCATTGCCTTTTAGAAAGAGTGGAAGGAAGGGAGAGAAGGGGCGAGAGAGAGAAACATCAGTGTGTGAGAGAAATATCGATTGGTTGCCTCCCAAACGAGCCCTGACTGGGCCAGGGGATCAAACCTGCAACCCAGATTCATGCCCTTCCTCTCTAAAAATCAGTTAAAAAATATATTTTTAAAAAGCAGATCCATTGTTAGTTTTTTGAGGAAACTCCATACTGTTTTCCACAGTGGCTGCACCAGTCTGCATTCCCACCAACAGTGCACTAGGGTTCCCTTTTTTCCACATTCCTTCCAGTTCCTGTCGTTTGCTGATTTATTGATAGTAGCCATTCTGACAGGTGTTAGGTGATACCTCATTGTAGTTTTAATTTGCATTTTCTCTGATGATTAGTGACCTTGAGCATTTTTTCATATGTCTATTGGCCATGTATATGTACTCTTTGGAGAAGTGTCTATTCAGGTCCTTTGCCCATTTTTAATTGTATTGTTTGTCTTCCTGGTGTTGATCTGTATTGGTTCTTTTATATATATTGAAATTAACCCCTTATGAGATGAATCATTGGTGAATATCTTCTCCCATATCGTGGGTTCCCTTTTTGTTTTGTTGAGGGTTTATTTTCCTGTACAGAAGCTTTTTCGTTTGATGTAGTCCCATTTATTTATTTTTTCCTATATTTCCTTCAGAAGCATATCAGCAAAAATAATGCTCTGAGAGATGTCTGAAATTTTATTGCCTTATGTCTTTTATCCATTTTTTCTTTTTTCTTGTGTATGGTGTAAGTTGATGGTCTAGTTGCACTATTTTGCATGTAACTGTCCAATTTTCTCAACATCATTTATTGAAGAGACTGTTTGTACTCCACTGCATGCTCTTGCCTCCTTTGTCAAATATTAATTAACCCTAAAGGCATGGGTTGATTTGTGGGTTCTCTGTTCTGTTTAGTTTATCTATATGCCTGTTCTTGCGCCAGTACTGGGCAGTTTAGATTACGGTGGCTTTGTAGTGTAGTTTGATATCTGGTATTGTGACCATTTGGGGCTTTTATGGTTCCAAATAAATGTTTGGAATATTTATTCTAGATCTGTGAAATATGTCATTGGTATATTAATAGGAATTACGTTGAATCTATATAGATTGCTTTGAGTAATATGAACATTTTAATGATGTTAATTCTTCCGATCCATGAATATGGTATATGCTTCTACTTGTTGCATTTTCCTCTGTTTCTTTCGTGTCCTTTAGTTTTCCGAGTACAGACAGGTCTTTTACCTCATTGGTTAAGTTTATTCCTAGGTACCTTCTTTTTTGTTGTTGCAATTGTAAATAGGATTGTTTTTTAGTTTCTGAGAGTTTGTTATTGGTGTATAAAAATGCCACCGATTTCTGAATATTAATTTTGTATCCTGCTACTTTGCCAACTTCATTTATTAGATGTAGTAGTTTTTTGGTGGATTATTTAGGGTTTTCTATGTATAATATGTCACCTGTGAATAATGACAATTTTAGTACCTCCTTTCTAATTTGGATGCCTTTTATTTCTTCTTCTTATCTGATTGCTGTGGCTAGGACTTCCAGCACTATGTTGAATAAGAGTAGTGAAAGTGGACATCCTTGTCTTGTTTCTGATCTTGAGAGAAATGCTTTTAGTTTTTGCCCATTGAGCATTATATTGGCTGTAGAGTTTTTATAGATGGCATTTATTGTTATGTTGAGGTGTGATCCCTATATTCCCACCTACTGAGAGTTTTTATCATAAAGGGGTCCTGGATTTTATCAAATGCTTTTTTTATATCTGTTGATATGATCAGTGATTCTTATCTTTCATTTTGTTTATGTGATGTATCACATGTATTGATTTGTGTGGGTTATTTTGGCTCTCCTTTTGTAATTGGGTCTTGTTTGTTATTGTCCCATTTGTGGGTGGAATCTCTCCTCAGGCTGGCTGACTATGAGGCTAACTCCCGCCCATATCATGCTAGCTATTGAACAGGTACTAAGTTGTGGGTTTGCTCTCCAGTCAGGGTGCGTACAAGAGACAACCAATTGATGTTTCTCTCTCACATCAATGTTTCTCTCTCTCTCCCTCCCTCCCTCCCTCTCAGTCTCAAGGTGGTTTCTGCCCTTCCTTGTTTAAAAGCCTCCTCTTCAACTGGTCTTTAGTTGGTAATTCAGGGTGAATGTTCCCCAGTTTAGCTTTATTTCCAGTTTGGTGCAAGAAAAATCCACATACTCAGCCACCATCTTGAAACCCTTAATGCTCATGTTTTAATAGATTAAAATTACAATGCGTTATACATCTTCACTGTAATAAACCCATGTGAAATATGTATATGTACATAGGTGCAGAACTAGAAAGGAACTTGGACATATGAAAACAATTTAGGTGGAGAAATTAAGCAAAAAACAAAACAACTCATAGTCACAGGCAACATAACAGCATGGCGATTACTAGAGGGGAAAGAAGGGTGGGTAGGTAGAAGGGGAAAAAAAAGAAAAGTTTAATTTATTAAGCCACAATTGTGAATAAATATTTTCTTCAGATTTAGTGTTTTGTTAATTTGTCAAGTTTAATAAAGAAAGAAGTACAGCTAGAAACTTAGAAAAGAAATCTTTTTATACTTGATGTTTATTTGATTTGTTAAAGAAAAAGAAATAGGTCCCTGGGAGATTTTTTAATGATTAAAAAACTGTTTGAAAAATGTTGATACTAAGGCATATTTCTGCTGTTGCGTATGATTCCTATATTTAAAATTGTTGTTAATACTGCTTTTCAGCCTTGCTATACATCCTGACAAAATTAGGATTGCAACTGGACAGATAGCTGGAGTGGATAAAGATGGAAGGGTGAGTGTCTCAGTTTTATGCCTTCTGTGCCTAGTGACATTACTACTAGAATGGAATTGATGACAACTTTTATCTCAATTTACTCTTCTAAAATTTAACTATTATTTCTAGTATAAGCAAGGAAAAAAATATTAGAATGTAAAAACATTCTAAAAACCAAAAGAGAATTATACTACTTAAATATTTTTTTCTAAAAACCAAGTCTTCTCGCCCAACCAGCGTGGCTCAGTGGTTGAGCATCGACCTATGAACCAGGAGGTAATGGTTCGATTCCCGGTCAGAGCATACGCCCGGGTTACGGGTTCGATCCCCAGTGTGGGGTGTTCAGGAGGCAGCCGATCAGTGATTTTCTAATCATTGATTTCTCTCTCTCTCTCTCTCTCTCTCTCTCTCTCTCTCTCTCTCTCTCTCTCTTCCTCTCCTAAATCAATAAAAACATATTTTTAAAAAAACCATACACACAAAGAAACAAGTGTGCTCCTTAAGGAAACTACTTACTTTTAAAAATGGGAATACTGATAAGATTGTTAACTTATATATTTTTTATATATTTTTATTGATTTCAGAGAGGAAGGGAGAGGAAGAGAGAGAGAGAGAAACATAAATGATGAGCGAGAATCATTAATTGGCTGCCTCCTGCACACCCCTTACCAGGGACCAAACCCACATCCTACCAGGAATCAAACCGTGACCTCCTGTGTTCATAAGTCAAGGCTCAACCACTGAGCCATGGCGGCTGGGCGTTATATATATTTTTTAGAATAAGTTATCAGTATTTGCTATTGGTACTGCAATTTCCCTAAATTGATTTTATATATGAGTAGCACTGATAATACTTGAAAATTTTTAGTTGCTATTCAATTGCTAAATAGGCTTAAATAACAAATCCCTTATTTGTAAGGATCAATAGTGAATATTAATGATGATTGATTAGAAGTATATGACTGTACTCATGATATTCTCTGGCTTGTTTCTTTCATGAAAAGGACTTGGAGGGATTATATTTGAAGACTTACAAGACCCCTTCCAGTTCCAGATTCTGTTTTAAGAACTGTTAGCTTAGCAGTTTATTGAGCACTGATTTTAAAAAATATTCTTTTCCTAAGAATAAAGGTAATGCTAAAAGCAGGATATCCAGAGCAAATTTTTCTGGGTTCGAATCCTAACTCCACCTTTTAATAGCTGTGTAATTTTGGACAAGTTATTTAAATCTCTATATCTCAGTTTCCTCATTTGTGAAATGGTGATTGTAATAGTAAATAGGTCATAGCATTATGAAGATTAAACTAATTAATACAAGTGATGTACTTAGAATAGTATATGGCACTTGAGAAATGTTCAGATCATCTGCTGCTACAACTATTATCACTGTTGTTATAGCCTTATTTTCATGGTATGAGAAGAAAATACCTGCTCACGATTCTTTGAGGGCATGTCTAAATGTAGTAGCTATTTTTTATTAGATATTTATCCATCTCTATTACTTTTTTTAAGACAGTGAACAGTTCTGTGTTGTAGTGGTATTCATTGGCATCCACCTATATACCAGTTAGTCCTAGCTTGTGTTTTTCCCCTTGTTTTTGCAGCCTCTGCAACCCCATGTCAGAGTGTGGGATTCAGTTAGTCTATCCACACTGCAGATTATTGGACTTGGAACTTTTGAGCGTGGAGTAGGATGCCTGGATTTTTCAAAAGCTGTAAGTAATAATTTTTAAAGGCGTAAGCAAGAGGTACAAAGAAGCCAAAAAGAAGTTAAGCTAATTTTTGTGTCTGTGCGTTCATAGAAAGTGATAACTCTGAATTGAAATATGGGATATTAGCTATAGCCAGCATTTTAACCTAAATACTAAAGTACTTTGGTTTAGCCAGGATCCAGAATATTACACTTAATTATACTTAATTTTTTTCTGTCCTGAAATAAAATTCCCGTGTAATATCGGGAAATGTTAGAGGAATACATGGTTGGCATAGTAAAAGTAAAACAAGCAGTAAGTTGTACTTTTGTTTAACTTGGATAACGGAGCTCTATTTTATTTAGAAAATTCACAGACCTGAAACTTGGTCGATTATGCACAAATATTGTCTTTTCTTAATGTCATGTTGGAGCAAAAGACAGAACTTTATATTCACTAAAATCATGAATTATCATGGCTCTGAATTAATGACAACATGAGTTTAAAATTCAGTGTATAACAATTTTACCTAAACCTTGAAGCTTTATTCTGAGGGGAAATAAAATAGGATGTTACTAATTTAAACCGTCTCTTCACTCTTAAATTATATGTAATTATTCATATTAATTTAAATGTAGGAGAGCTACATTTTAGGCTCCATAATTTTTTTTTGTTTGTTTTACAGAGAGAGAGAAATATCGATGGGTTGCCTCTCACTCTCCTCGGGGATCTAACCCACAATCTAGATATGTGCCCTGACCAGGAATTAAACCTGCAACCTTTTGGTGTATGGGATGACACTCCAACCAGCTGAGCCACACTGACGAGGGCAGGATCCATAATTTTTAGTTTCAAATATAAATATCCAGATTTTATTGGGTCCCATTCATACTTTAGAATATATTAATCCTCTCTAATAAAACGGTAATATGCAAATTAACCATCACTCCGCTACATGAGCCACACCCACCAGCCAAGCCACGCCCACCAGCCAATCAGGGCGAATATGCAAATTAACCCCAATCCAAGATGGCTACAGCCACAGAGAGCAAGGTTTCCCAGGTAACAGAGCAAGCCAAGCTTTCCATAGCCGTTGCAGGCCTAAGCCTCCACTCAACCTACAAAGTTTCAATTATAGAAGGTAAACAAATTCAAACAAATGGTGGCAGAATGGAGCTTGAGAAAGCAGGCCAGGGTTGCTGGTGGCAACAGGGGAAGCAAAGCTTTCCGCACACCCTGGCCGGGCTCACCCACTTAAGGCTACAAAGTTTCAATTGTAGAAGGTGAATTAACTGCCACAGAAATGGCTGCCTCCCCAAAGGGAGCAGCAGGCTTGGCTCCGCTCCAGGCTACAAAGTTTCAATTGTAGAAGGAAAATAAATCCCAGATACCAGGGCCTCTGCTTGGGTTGCCAGGGGGCTTGGCTGGCCTGCAAACCACCACAGGCCCCTCGCTCAGGCCGCCCCACGCCCCAAGGGAACCCCACCCTGATCCGGGACACCCTTCAGGGCAAACCAGCTGGCCCCCACCCGTGCACCAGGCCTCTATCTTATCTAATAAAAGAGTAATATACAGATTGATCATCACTGCAACACACAATATAACTGCCCCCATGTGGTCAAAGATCCTGCCCCCATGTGGACACAAGATGGCCACCACAAGATAGCCAGCAGGAGAGGGCAGTTGGGAGGCACCCAGCCTGCAAGAGAGGGCAGTTGAGAGGGACCAGGTTTGCAAGGGAGGGAGGGCAGTTGGAGGTGATCAACCCTGCAGGAGAGGGCAGTTAGGGGTGACCAGGCTGGCAGAGGAGGGAAGTTGGGGGCAAACAGGCTGGCAGGGGAGCAGTTAAGCATCAACCAGGCTGGCAGCGGAGTGGTTAGGGGGTGATCAGGCTGGCAGGCAGAAGCGGTTAGGGGCAATCAGGAAGGCAGGCAGGCAAGCAGTTGGGAGCCAGCAGTCCTGGATTGTGAGAGGGATGTCCCAGATTGGAGAGGGTACAGGCTGGGCTGAGGGACAACCCCCTGCCGTGCACGAATTTCGTGCACCGGGCTTCTAGTATATTCATATAATCTCTTCAGTTCCTAGGTATCAGCAACTATATTCTGGATTATGGGAGTTTTGTGCAACATCAGGAGGAAGGGATATTTTTAGAACAGAAAGATAAATTTGGGTGGATATGGGAATTTTGTTAGCTTGAAAACACTGAGTGTCAAGGTTCAAATGAATCAGGAATTGGGAGAAAGGCATTTAGAAAAGGAGATAAAAGGACAGGACAGAAAGGAAATACTTTTGCTACCTTCCCCCCAACCCCCCTAAAATTTCTGTAGCAGAAACTTTTGTCATTTGTTGATATTGTTAAAATATTAAGACTATCTTGGAATGCCTCCTACTCTAACTTTTCCTGGTTTAGATAATCATTCTGGTACAGGTTAAAAGAAAGATAAAGAGAAGAGAATAAACTCTGACCTTTCTCAGTACCTCTCCTCTTCATCACAGTATTTCTTTGTTCCATGGACATTTAAAGTATATGCTGCAAATGCTAGTGAGGGCAAAAAAAATTTTTTTAACATATTTTTATTGACTTCAGAGAGGCAGGAAGAGGGAGAGAGAAAAACATCAATGATGAGAGTGAATCACTAATTGGCTGCCTCCTGCACACCCCCTACTGGGGACCGAGCCCAAAACCTGGACATGAACCCTGACTGGGAATTGAACTGTGACCTCCTGGTTCATAAGTCAACGCTCAATCCCTGAGCCACACCAGCTGGGCAAAAAAATAATTTTTTAATGTCCACAGTTCTTTTTTCTTAAACTGGGAGACTTAAATTATGTGAATGAAAATCACATTGGAAAAATAAATATAAAGGAATTTAGTTATGCTTTTATTTATTTTGTTTGTTCATATTAATGTATATCATGGAAAGTTGAAATTGGCAAACTTTAAAACAAGCCATTAATTTTAGCTTGTTTCATTGACTACAAAAACTTAGGAACAAAGTTATAAAATTATATACATTTTATGCCTATCTCGAGGGACTATAATTTATTTTTTATTTTTTTAATATGTTTTTATTGATTTCAGAGAGGAAGGGAGAGGGAGAGAGAGAGAAACATCAGTGATGGGAAAGAATCATTGATCTTGATAGGCTGCCTCCTGCACGCTCCCTACTGGGGATTGAGCCTGCAACCTGGGCATGTACCCTTGATCAGAATTGAACCTGGGACCCTTCAGTTCGCAATCCGACGCTCTATCCACTGAGCCAAACTGGCTAAGGACTATACTTTAAATATAAGAAGGCAAGGGGGACTAAGGGACAATCCTCAAAATGAATTATTTGCTATCTGAATAAAAGTGGCTAGGTGGCAAGTAGAAATCAACTTAGGGAAAAAATTAAAACTGGAAAATATTTTTTAAAAGAATATTATATTTCTGAAAGAAATCAGTTTTAGTAGTATATTCATTATATTTCAAGGAATTATACATTTATTTTATTATTTTTTTAAAATATATTTTATTGATTTTTTACAGAGAGGAAGGGAGAGGAATAGAGAGTTAGAAACATCGATGAGAGAGAAACATCGATCAGCTGCCTCCTGCACACCCCCCACTGGGGATGTGCCCGCAACCAAGGTACATGCCCTTGACCGGAATCGAACCTGGGACCTTTCAGTCTGCAGGCCGACACTCGATCCACTGAGCCAAACCGGTCTCGGCAGGAATTATACATTTAAAGGATTTTGGATTATCTTAATATTGACTGTTTTAATAATATGGTACTTGTTCCTAGAAAGTCAGCCTTATCTGAAAATTTTTAAATGCCTATAATTGACTTTTCTTTAGGATTCTGGTGTTCACTTATGTGTTATTGATGACTCCAATGAGCATATGCTTACTGTGTGGGATTGGCAAAAAAAGTCAAAAGGAGCAGAAATAAAGGTAAGTCCAAAAAAGTTTCACTTGTTATCTTTTAGAATACATTATTTGTTTTGCAGATCCTTAGAAGTATATTGCATATCCTTAATGTGCAATAGCACACTAAGTGGCCCAAATTATCAGCTTTATTGATTTGTCATTATTTTATGCTATTAAGAATACCATTCTTATGGTATCTTAAGATAAAATATTTAAGCAACTTCAACCAATGTTATTGATATTTCAAACACATTGACAAAGCAGATGGATGTCTAATCTCAAAATAAGACAGTACTCTACTTGGCTACTGCTGCCCTTTAGATTTTTTAATTGATATTTTGAGAGCAAGTCAGACAAAGAAACATTGATGTGAGAGCAAAACATCGATGGCTGCCTCCTCTATGCCCCTTTCCAGGGATTAAACCTGAAACCCGTACATGTGCTTTGAACAGGAATTGAACTAGCAACCTTTCAGTGCATGGGACAACACCCAACCAACAGCCACACTGTCCAGGGCGACTACTGCTTTTTAAACAAAATCTATTATTTCATTTAAGCTTTAAAAATTTTAAAGGAAAAATTCAATCATGGGAGTATGGGTGACATAACTGAAAAGCATATGTAATGATATGCATTGTTGTAATCTTCTATATATATTAAAGGCTAAGTGACCAACCATATGTCCGTCCAACTGGCCAGTACATATGATGCGCACTGGCACTCTCTCTCTATATATATATATAAAAGCCAAGCGACCTGAATGACCGGTCGCCATGATGAACACTGCGGCCAGCCAACCTTCCCATGTCCCCCCCATCCCGCCCTCCACCCCACCCCCAGCCTCTAGTTTAAAAATGTTGACTCGTGCATGCACGATACATATAAAGCTCTGAAGTATTAACAGGATCTGCAGAAGGAGAGGTTGTTCTGATTCCAAGAGTTGATTTGTCCCCATCTGACACTGGCCTCCCATTTAAATTAATTTGAAGACAGTTTCCCGTGATGCCAGCATTTGCGATGACTATTAATAAATCACAAGGACAAACTCTAGACGGGGTAGGAATATTCCTACCTGAACCCGTTTTGGACATGGTCAGTTATATGTTGTTTTCTCTCAAGTTTGAAGAGTGTGTGATGTTAAAGTTGTAAATACTTTATCACAAGGGAAATTAGTCAAGCACTCTGAAAGTGTTTTTACTCCTAATGTGGTATACAGGGAGATATTAGAATAAGTTTAATCAATTTATCAGTCATTGTTTTTATATCATATTTTTGTTGTTTTTATATCATGTCTTTGTTATTATATCATGTTATTGTTTATTTATTACTCTATATATTACTTTCATATACATTTTACTATTGTTTTTCATCTCTGACACTTCTATTATAGAGAAAGGGCGAATAGTGATATTAAAATATTTCTTCTAATTAATTTCCTTTCAGTATGCACGAATCCGTGCACTGGGCCACTCGTGTTACGTAAAATGCAGAATATTTTATAATTGGTGTAGAATAGTGTTGGTCCTTTGTGTGGATCAGGCTGTAACTTGTAAAAGAGGAATGTAAGGTTAGCATTACAATACTTCCACATGGGTCAGAAATGGCCGCCTCCTGAGAGGCTTTCAGAGGGATTCAAAGTGACAAGATGACTAAAAAAAGCCTATGACATATTTGCTGTACTCTTAAATAACATCACATTCCTCTTCAATTGCACATCCGCTCTCTGTCTCAGCAGTTTTGTTCTGTATAAGCTTCAAGCTTTCAGCTTGTTGGTCAAAAAGAGGTTCTGTTTTCAAATAGCATAAGTTAATCTTTTGAAAAAAATAAGAGTAGCTTTGATTGTACTTGAAAAGAGTATAAGAAACCTCAAACTTTAAAAAATATAAATGAAGGTACAGATAGTCTTTCAGCCATCATTCAGGGTAATTTAACATTGAAACATAGGGAACTTATACCAAAGTGTAATATGTAAATTTTGATCTTTTGTAGTAAAGGTTAGCAGATCTCCTTTCCAGGACTTTAAATGTTGTTGTTATTCAGAATTATATCTTATGTCCTCCATTGACAGCATACAGCTGCCATAGCCTTAGTTACTATCTGTTCTGTCTTCCATCATTTACCTGTAGCCCAGATCTCTCACAGATTTAAACCTACATTTCTTGTTGCCTGCCAGGCATCTTTAATTGAATGTCCTAACCCACAAGTCATAATCAACATAACCGTCTCCGGTTTTTGTTGTTGTTGTTTAATCTATTTTTATAGATTTCAGAGAGAGGAAGGGAGAGGGAGAGAGAGATAGAAACATCAATGATGAGAGAGAATCTATTGATTGGCTGCCTTCTGCATGGCCCCTACTGGGGATCGAGCCCACAGCCTGGGCAGATGCCCTTGACCAGAATCGAACCTGGGACCCCTCAGTCCATAGCCAATGCTCTATCCACTGAGCCAAACCAGCTAGGGCGGGTCTTGGGTTTGATTTCAGTTAAGGGCACGTACCTTGTTTGAAGGCTGGACACCCAACCCTGGTCGGTGTGCGTGTGGGAGGCAACCAATTGATGTTTCTCTCACATTGATGTTTCTCTCTCTGTCTCTTCCCCTTCCTTCCACTCTCTAAAAATTAATGGAAAAATATCTTCATGTGAGGATTAACAACAACAAAAAGAAAAGAAGTTGGGAAGGCAGGCAGAGATCTTGGTCAGAATAAAGATTTAAAAATAAATAAATTAATTAATTAAAATAAAATAAAAGGCAACATCATCCTGGAAGAAAGATGACGAATTTTTTCGTTGTTAATTAACACATTATCTTTAAAATTTACTTTGACTTGCTAATTCCAACCAAACATTGTGGAAACTGTATAACAAAAAAGGGTATTGTCCTTTTCCCCCATAAGGGGAGAAAGCATTCAAATTAGATTGTTTGAGTTTTATTTATGTGCCTATACAAGGCTGTAGAGTCCAACTGTTGGTGGTAGAAATATAAAATTGGCAGAAATATTGAGGCCATGGGGAAAATTTTTTTTAATTAGCTCAATTCCTTCAAGTGTCATTTTATTAGTATAAGAATGTAAAAGGTATTTTGTTTAACTCACTTTGTTTACAAGATTACCATGTTTACCATGTTGGGTTGCAGTGAAGAAATGCTTCCATTCACATAAAGTTCTTTGCTAAGTTAAAAAAACACACCTTAGTGATCACCCTGCAGGTGAGCACCAGCTACCAACAAGCAGCTTCACAAGCATATAGATTTCACCTCACCGTTAAGCTTGAGTAGCTGCTTTTACCATAAAACATCAATTTAGTAAGAATTCAATTATGACTTACTGAACATATTGAAATGTAGTGTTTTTAAGACATCCTCAGTTCAGTAATTTCAGTGAAAAAACTACTTGTAATTCCTTTGGATGCTTGTGTGTATTTTCTTCCTTTTTTATTCTACTTGTTTTAAACTTCTATCTTTTCTAAGTTTTCTTTTTTGGGAAATGGCATAAAAGCTCTTCAGGTTTTTTTGTTTTTCATTTCTGTATGACTCAGTAGTGACCGTTATATATACTTTTTAAGCTTTTAGCCTAAAGTTGAATCTCTAAATTAGTAATAAATTTTCTTACATGAATGAGTGGTCAATAATAATAGTACAGAGAAAGATAAGACTTTTTAAAAATCAAAATGGCAGTACCTTTAAGACAAATGTATATAGTTCTTATATTTGATAGTTTTAGTGTACTTTTCCCTAAATGTGCAAGAAACTAAAATAATCTAAAACTAATTCATTTAAATGTCTTTCTAATGCAGTTATTATATATGAATAGTATAAAAGATGATATAATAATATGAAGACATCAAATTAAAATCATTATTATAAAAATTTATTGTTACAAATGTTCAGGAAAATAGATCTTGGAAGAAAAGGCATTTCCTAAAATTTTTTCCTGTCTTTATCAGTAGCTGTAATTGGTACTTGAGGGAGATAAGAGTATACATTCATCTAAAGCTTTATTTCTCTTTCCACAGACAACAAATGAAGTTGTTTTGGCTGTGGAGTTCCATCCAACAGATGCAAATACCATAATAACATGTGGTAAATCTCATATTTTTTTCTGGACCTGGAGTGGCAATTCACTAACAAGAAAACAAGGAATTTTTGGGGTAAGGATCAGAATATTATAAATTTCATTATAAAACTTTAATATTTTAATTGTTGGGTGAGCATGGAGTCATCATGCCAAAGGGAAAACTGAAAATTCTCTCCCCCCCCCCCCCCCCACTTTCTCTCTCTCTCTTTCTCTCTCTATTTTTTTGTAGAAATATGAAAAACCAAAATTTGTGCAGTGTTTAGCATTTTTGGGGAATGGAGATGTTCTTACTGGAGACTCGGGTGGAGTTATACTTATATGGAGCAAAACTACTGTAGAACCCACACCTGGGAAAGGGCCGAAAGGTACAGTATTCTCATATTGTCACTCCTTTTTAATTTGCACATCCTGCTATTGCACTTCCATCTTGTACCCAGACCAGGAGAGGCTGCAGTGAAACCACAGGAGAACCACTACCATACCTATGTTTCTAAGGTTCTTCATGATCTTTTTAAAGTTAAAATATTTACTAATTATTAAGCATAGGTAACCTACGTTTGATCCTACTGAACATTTCCTTCTAGGAGGTTAATTAAGAAATAATTAGAGAGGTGATATAGATATGTTAATTTAAACAGTATAAAATTAAGAGAGAGATCATCTGATCTCCTGAGTTTTGTGAAGACTTCACAGAAGAAGTAGTATTTAAGGTTAAGCCATAATGAGTGCACAAGACTACAAAAGGTATGGAACTTTGATCTCAGTTTAGGGGGAAAGTGCAAGCAAAAATAGAAAGATGGATATGAATGTAAGGCAGTGAGGGTAGTGTGAGTAAATCTGTTAGTAAAAGTGGTAGCAGAAATAAGAGATAGCCAATTTGAATGAAATACAATTTGTAAAATAGTAATAGAGTTTTATAATTCCTCTTGACAGTTTAATATATATTAAGCCATAGAAAATTCAAGTAGGGATTAAAGATACAGATTTTCTGAGCTATCCACAAGAACCCTTAAGACTAGTTGAGCTCACCATGGAAGAGAGAAGAGCTGTGAGGCCAAGGATCCTTTATCCCACAGTTAGATGACCAGAAAAGAGCCTGCAAGGATTACAGAAGTGAGATATTTAAGGAAGAAAGAAAAGTTAACAAGAGAGGGAGGAGGAAGGAGAGGAAAAGGTTTGACTCCTAAAATCTTATCCTCACCCTTTAGAAAGAAGTGTGTGTGTGTGTGTGTGTGTGTGTGTGTGTTGAAAGAAAGTTCTACCTTGCCCGCTTTTTCTCTCTTTCCTTTTCCTGGGCACATGTGTTCGTATATGAAATGCCCAGAACAGCATTGTATATCAAAACTGACTTATTGACAGGTTATCCTCTGGCAATGAACAGAGTTTGGGTGTAAATGGATCTACTCTTCATCAGCTTAATGTGTGTCGAGGTGGGAGAGGCAAGGAAAGGTTCAGAGGTGGTTTTTATTTTGGTGTTTGTCTGAAAAATTTGTGCAAAGAAAATCTGCACATGCAAACACAGGAAATGGGAAGTCTGACCTTGTAAACGGCCGGGCACAGGAAATGGCCTATGTTGTGCTCTGCTACGTGACTTTAAAGGCAGACTTGCTGAGAATTTTGTTTCTTCCTTTATATTTGGGGTTACAATTCTGTAAGGTGTGGCTGGGAAGGATTTGGTGTATGGAGTGAAATAAATGTGTGAACCCAGATCACAACAGAGTTCAAAGTTTCCATTTTTAAAATCTTGCCAAAAATTTCAATAGATTGATCCAGTTTTTAAATTCCCTATTGTGACATTTCTGCACCCGTTGCAGTCTTGTCAACTAAAATTTGTGTATATTGTGGTATCATATCTGATAAGGGACATTTTTTTCGGATGTCGTGATTTCATAGCTAATTCTTTTACTCTAGTAAATAGGAGACAAGCCAGAACTGTATTCTGTGCCTCATAAGCTCTCCTGTATATTTTCTTTTTGCTTCCAGACCTTAAATCTTCAGAGTAATTAGTATATTCTATTTCTTTCTTCCCAGTTTTATTGGCCTATAATTGACATATAACATTGTATATTTATGGTGTACAACGTAATGATTTCCTATACATTGCAAAATGATTTACATAAGTTAACATCCATCACCTCACACAGAGTATTTTTGTGTGTGATGAAAACTTTTAAGATCTACTCTCTTATCAACTTTCAAATATACGCTACAGTATTGTTAACTATAGTCACCATGCTGTTCATTACATACCAGAACGTATTCATCTTATAACTGGAAGTTTGTACCTTTTGACCACCTTCTCCTCTTTCCCCCAACCTGGCCTCTGGCAATGACCAGTCGGTTCTGTTCATGTTTTTACATTCCACTTGTAAGTGAGATCATATGTAGTATTTGTATTTCTCTGTCCTATTTCATTTAACATCATGTTCTCAAGGACTATTTATATTGTTACAAATGGTAGAATTTCCTTTTTTTTATTCCATTGTGTGTGTGTGTGTGTGTGTGTGTGTGTGTGTTTATGTGTGTAATATTGTGTGTATATACTACATTTTCTTTATTCATTTCTCTGTCAGTGGACACTTAGGTTGTTTCAGTATTTTTTATTTCTTATGGGGTATGAAACAAAGGAAGAAACAAAATTGAAATAGTTCAATTTTTCTTATATGAAATAATTCATAATTTGTAAGTGGGGGAGGGAAAGTTGATTGTATCCCCAGCACCATTAAATGTTCATAGTTCTTAAACCTAAGTTCCTTTTAGGAACTAAATAACAAACCACTATTTTTGGTTTGTTTGTTTGTTTGTTAATCAATCCTCACCCGAGGTTATTTTTTCCATTGATTTTTAGAGGGAGTGGAATGGAGGGAGAGAGAAGAAAGAGAGAGAGAAATCGATATGAGAGAGACACATCAATTGGTTGCCTCCCACATGCGCCCCAACCAGGGCTGGGGATTGAAACTGCAACACAGGTCCGTGCCCTTGACCAAGAATAGAACCCACAACCCTTTGGTGCACAGGCCGACGCTCTAACCACTGAGAAGCACTGGCCAAGGCAGCACACCACCATTTTACCTGCCCCAAATAATTAATGTGGGCCCATTTGTCCAGTTGCTAAGAATATAACATAAATTTTAAAGTCTCTCTGACGTTTGATTCTATAGTAAAACAGGCACGGAAAGCCCTCCAAACATCTTTATTTGGCAGTCAAGGTAAACTTGCTTTTTATGAAAGCTTTGTTCTGTTAGAGATTAGAGAAATGAGGGGATTTGCAGTTAAGCTTGGATAGATGTGGCAGTGATTACACCTGGAGGTACAATACGTTTTTAAATTCCAGGATAATTCTTTTTTTTGGCCAGTATTTCAAACATTATTTGGCTTGAATTGGAAGTCAAATACAAGCTCGATGAAGCATTTGTTCTTCAGTTTTATTTTCTATTTTGTAACATTCCATCATTCTAGGAAGACCTTATGTGTTTAACAAGGTTTTGTCATGTTTAAAGGTATGGAAAACTGAATTAAAAATAGAAAAACTAGCCCTAGCTGGTTTGGCTCAGTGGGTAGAGCATCACCCTGCGGACTGAAGGGTCCCAGGTTCGATTCCGGTCAAGGGCACATGCCCAGGTTGCAGGCTCAATCCCCAGTGGTTGGCGGGCATGCAGAAAGCAGCTGATCATTGGTTCTCTCTCATTATTGTTGTTTCTATATCTCTCTCCCTCTCCCTTCTTCTCTGAAATCGATGGAGATCAATGAATTTCCACACCTCTGCTTTTCATAATTTCTTTCATGGTACTTTAAGACTGCTCTTGTTAATTTAACCGTGCATGAGAAAAGAACTCCTCCCCCACCCCCCTTTTAAATGCTCAAATAAAGCCAACAGTACTCAGAAAATTCACGTCTCAGATGTCCTTTCTCTTTTGGTAATTGGCTATCCTACTTGGACAAAATTCTATTGTTCAGTGTTTGAAGTATTTTTAAGTGATGAATGTTGGTGTGAGCTGATGCAGTTGATCTTAATAGTAAATTTGTTGGAGTTGTGCTTTAATTCCGCTAAATCAGGCAAGCTTTACTCCCAATCAGTCAAGCCGTTTCCTTTCTCTCTACCAGACAAACCCATCTATTATTTGTACCACTAGCACCCTCACACTGAGTAATTTTTAGAGTCAGCTATAGCCAGCCTGCCTCCCTCCCTCCTTCCCTCCCTCTTTTCTTTCTTTCTTTCTTTCTTTCTTTCTTTCTTTCTTTCTTTCTTTCTTTCTTTCTTTCTTTCTTTCTTTCTTTCTTTCTTTCTTTCTTTCGATACCAAAGCCCTACAAATTTTAGTTAATTTTTATTTATTTATTAATTATTGATTTTAGGGTGGGAGCAGAAGAGAAACATGGATATGAGAGAGAAACATTGATCAGTTGCTGGGAATTGAACCAGCAACCCTCTGGTGCACAGGATGATGCTCAACCAACTGAGCCACACTGGCCAGGGCTAGTTAATTTCTTCAGCTCAAATAGAAAAATGAACAATTCTCAATAACAGATTCATTGAGATATAACATATATACAATAAAATTCCCCCTTTTAAAATATACAATTCAGTGGTTTTTACTATACTCACAGAGTTGTGCAATTACCACCACTGTTTAACTTTGGAACATTTTATCCTCCCTCCCCTCAGCCTCTAAACAACCCTTTGTCTACTTTTGCTCTCTGGATTTACCTGTTTTAGACATTCCATATCAGTGGAATAATACATTATATGCCCTTTTGTGTTTGGCTTCTTTCACTTGAATCTTAATGTTTTAACAGCTCATCCATGTTGTAGCATGTGTCAGTATTTAATTCCTTTTTATGGCTGAATAATATTCCATGATATGGACATGCCACATTTTGTTTATCCATTCATCGGTTGATGAATGATTTTAGAAAATGAACATTTTTCTAGTTTCGTTAATATATAATTGACATATACCATTATATAAGTTTAAGGTATACCACATAATGATTTGACCACAAGTTTAGTTAACATCCATCAGCTCACATAGTTAAAATTTTTTCTCCTGATGAGAACTTTCAAGATCTGCTTCCTCTGCAACTTTCAAGTATACAATACAGTATTGTTTACTGTGATCATTAAATTCCCAGACCTTATTTGCCTTATAACTGGAAGTATGTACCTTTTGACCACCTTCACTCATTTCCCCCACTGAACAATTTTTAAACTAGTAACTTTTTTACTTTTCTAAAGGATCTAAGGTCTATTTATTGACTTAACTTTGGCCAAATTTAAACTAGGCTCTACCTACCCATTTGAACCTGGTAACTAATTCTGCAAAATAATTGTCTTCCAGAAAGCTTTACTCTTGCTCTACCAGCCTCACTAGCCAGATACAGAGCTTCTCTGAATAAGGCATGATAAATACCAAAGAGGTTTGGGTGCTAAAATCTTATCCTCACCTTTAAAAAAGAGGATCTGATTGTGTGTGTGTGTAATCCCCTTGTATGTACCTGCCTTGTCCCTCCCTGGCTACTTGTAAAATGCTATGAGCATACAAGAAAGCTGGCCTGTCATCCTGTCATTCAACTATCACATTGATACAGCTTTAATTTAAAATACTTCTCTAGTTGGTCAAAACCCACTACTCCAGGCCTCCAGTGCCCACTTCTGCCCAGTGCCTTTCCCAGTCTCCATATCTCAGCAAATAAAGGGGGTAGTCCTTGGCAGAGCTGGTAGGTCAACAGTGGTTGCTAAATGTTAAATATTATGACTGTTAGCTCAGCAGGAAATTAAAAGCTTTTTTGCAAACTTAAGGGTACATTGAGTGAAGAGCCTTGCGCCCTATTCACAGCTTTGTCACTAACTAACTATGTGGTATTGGTTAAGCCCGTGGTCGGCAAACTGCGGCTCGCAAACCACACGTGGCTCTTTGGCCCCTTGAGCGTGACTCTTCCACAAAATACCAAAAATAGACTGGGCGAGTCTATTTTGAAGAAGTGGCGTTAGAAGAAGTTTAAGTTTAAAAAATTTGGCTCTCAAAAGAAATTTCAATCATTGTACTGTTGATATTTGGCTCTGTTGACGAATGAGTTTGCCAACCACTGGGTTAAGCCATTTCTATACCTCTGTGTCCTCAACTCTAAAATCAGAAAAGTGATACTATGCTAACTACCATAATAAGATGGTTATAAGAGATTGCAAAGTTCTGAGTTTCCCCTGTTGTCTATAGAATTGTCACTACTCTAGTTTACCCTTTTGTAAGAACGTATTTTGAAATATTTTCAGAGTAACAATATTGACATAAATACAAAAGGTTGTATTAAGCTGCACTACCAGCCTTGTATAACTTGCTTAAAATAGGTTTTTGATTGTTGAGTTGTAGGCACTTTTGAGTAATCACTCTATACAAATGGTCCCCAACTTGCATATGGTTTGACTTATAGTTTTTCAACGTTACAGTGGTGCAAAAGTGATATGCACTTTGGTAGAAACCAGCTAGGCTAAGTTGTGATGTTTGGTGGGTTAGGTATATTAAATGCATTTTCATCATACAATGGGTTTATCAGAACGTAATCCCATGTTAAGTCATAAAGCATCTATTTTCTTCTAGAAAGCCACTAAAGTTTGGGGGAAAATGTTATCACTAGTGTTTTTATTTTTTCCTAATCGTATTAGGTGTTTATCAGATCAGCAAACAAATCAAAGCTCATGATGGCAGTGTATTCACACTTTGTCAGATGAGAAATGGGATGTTATTAACCGGAGGAGGAAAAGACAGAAAAATAATTCTGTGGGACCATGATTTGAATCCTGAAAGAGAAATTGAGGTAAGGATGGGAACATAAAATTATAATGTTAAATCCACTAAACTAATGTCTTCTGTCCCACATTAAGATAACTTACACTTTCTGGGAAGTTGGTGCATATCCTTGTCATTTCATTTCCTCAGAATGAAAAGAAAAAAGAAACCAATCATTAAACAAAATAATTTGAAAGAATTTTTTTTAAAAAGATTGGGCAGAATAATTAACGTACTTGTTTATTTCTGAGACTTTTTTTCTTAATGATCCAAAATATAACCAGGGTATGCAAAATGACCAATTCAGTTTCAATACTGAAAATAATCATTTCAACAGTGAGCTTAATGATAGTAGATAATTATCTATGCTTGTTTCTTCTTCATGGTGTGGACCCAGGTGTATCTATAAAACCTGACAGGTACTATGTGTACTGTGAAAGGTATTAAATGCTAATTAAATTGAGGTCTCAGATGGTAGAACAGTTAAGAATTGTATTTTAGATCAATAATTCTCAAAGCAAGGGCAAATCTCTTGTTTTGATATTTCCTTTTTTGGGGGGTGACTTAAATTTTGAACTTATGCTCAGTGTATTCTAAACATGTTTTCCGGACAAAATCTCTAAAAAGAGGATCCTGATAGTACTGCTCTTGGGTTTTATTTTCAAGAAGATAGATAAGAAAGAATTGCTTTATCTCAGCCTTAAATTCATGCTATTTCTTTCTTCACAGATAACTTTTACCCTCTGTAGTCAAAAGCTATACCATCTAGTTCATGCTCCTTCTGCCATTTCTAATGTAAATTTGGATTACTTTTAGAATTCAGTTCTTTGTGCTTTCAGGAATAATTTTTGGATCATACTTCATAAAGGAGTCATTCTTTTGGGCTTATTATATTAATACTAGAGACCCAGTGCACGAAATTCGTGCACGGGGGAGGGGTCCCTCAACCTGGCCTGCGCCCTCTTGCAGTCCAGGACCCCTCGCTCCTTACTACCTGCCTGCTCACTGCTCCTTACCACTCAGCTCGCTGCTCCTTCCTTAGCGCTGCCGCGGATGTGGGAGAGGCTCCCGCCACTGCCGCTGCGCTCACCAGCCGTGAGCCTTGCTTCTGACTGAGTGGCGCTCCCCCTGTGGGAGTGCACTGACCACTAGGGGGCAGCTCCTGCCTTGAGTGTCTTCCGCCTAGTGGTCAGTGCGCATCATAGCGACTGGTTGTTCTGGTCCTTGTGCTGTAACAGTCGCTTAGGCTTTTATTATATAGACTAGAGGCCCGGTGCACAAAATTTGCACATGGGGGGGTATTCCTCAGCCCAGCCTGCACCCTCTCCAATCTGGGACCCCTCGGGGGATGTTCGACTGCCAGGTTAGGCCCAATCCCTGCCAGCAGTCAGACATCCCTCTCACAATCCAGGACCAGTGGCTCCTAATCACTCGCCTGCCTGCCGACCTGATTGCCCCCTAACTGCTCTCCCCTGCTGGCCTGATCGCCCCCTAACTGCTCTCCCCTGCTGGCCTGATCGCCCCCTAACTGCTCCCCTGTCAGCCCGATCGCCCCCTAACTGCTCTCCTGAAAGCCTGGTCACCGCCTAACTGCTCTCCACTGCCAACCTGATCACCCCTAACCACTTTTGCCTCAGCCCCCGCCACCGTGCTTTGTCCGGAAGACCTCCGGTCTAGTTAGCATATTACCCTTTTCTTAGTATAGATAACATTCACTGAGAGTTTCCCATGTAATGGATTAAATGAGATTGATCTACCAAGGAGTCCTGTTAATGAGTTATAACACTTTACAATATACTGCTTTTTAGTTTACAGAGTAAGTAAGGTCTGTATTATTATTATTCCCGTATTATATATAAAGAAACTTGTTTTAGGCTAAATGACTTGACCAAAATAACATAACTAGTAAGTAACAAAACCAGACCTTCCTCTCCTAAGCCTTAACTCTTAAAATCATATAAAATATAAATTTAAAATGAACTGAAACAAAGGATGTTAATAATAATAATACATTATAACTTCTGTATAATAAAATGTAATTGAATAAATTATCATTAACATAAGATTACCATATTTCAAATTTGGAATTTTGTCACGCATTACCCCATAATTGTTTTCAGCTATTAATGCAGTTTTCAGGTTGTAATTAATGCATGTTGGTATGTGTATGGTGACATTGCAGTGTGGTTTGTTTTGTATTTTTTAGGTTCCTGATCAGTATGGAACAATCAGAGCTGTTGCAGAAGGAAAGGCAGATCAATTTTTAGTAGGCACATCACGAAATTTTATTTTACGGGGAACATTTAATGATGGCTTCCAAATAGAAGTCCAGGTAACTGTGTAATTTTAACCATTAACTGAATACTTTTATGATATTTTGTTTCTTTTAACATAACAATGGGTGTATTTTATTTCAGGGTCATACAGATGAACTTTGGGGTCTTGCCACACATCCCTTCAAAGATTTGCTCTTGACGTGTGCTCAGGACAGACAGGTGTGCATGTGGAACTCAATGGAACACAGGCTGGAATGGACCAGACTCGTAGATGTGAGTAAAACAAAATTGGATTATAATCTCCCTACAGAAACTCCCCAGACTAGCATTTGGAAGCAGCAAAAGTGAAAGGACTCAGCATTGGTTAAAACAGAGTGTTTAGTAAAGGGGAGAGTGTTTAGACACAAAGTAGTATTCCATGAACCCACGCTGAAGAAGCAGATTAGCAGTACAAAAGCTCAATTTTTCCATCAGTTTCCATAGTAAAAAGATTTCACATGTACGTGGAGCACTGTTCAGAAATGTTTGGGCCTCTGGTGGTGGTGCAGTTGGATTCAGTAAGTGCTGCTCACTAACAGACTGTCTTCTTTTTGAATTGGTCTCTTATCCCTACCCCACCGAGATATCCATCTTGTCTAGCCCAAAAGGTGTATACATTTTCTTTGCAGACTCTACAGAACTATACAAATGTTTGTTGTTGTTATCCTGTTATTATTTCCACTGCCTAGCCACAAGCTGGTTGTCCTTTCCCCTCACCACTCTGCCATCATACCCCTTCCTGCTCTGAAATTCTTTTTCCTCTCATATCCACATAGCTACAAGGATGTTGATTGGAATCCCATGTTTATATGAAACAAGTTATTTTCAAATAGTTTTTGCTACTATTCCTATAGACCTAGTGAGACTTTCTCATGTACTCCCCAACAGCTGTCTGTCTTTCTTCTAGGAACCAGGACACTGTGCAGATTTTCATCCAAGTGGCACAGTGGTGGCCATAGGAACGCACTCAGGCAGGTAGGGTCTTTAAGGGAAATGTGAGCTGAGTAATTTGAAGTGGTGGAATGTTTAACCATTGTTAGGAATGTTGTCAACCTGATCTGGAGAATTTATCTTTTAAGTGGCACACTAATATGCATGTTGCTCTTATGTTACATATACTCTTTCAATCACTAGTAATTATTTACTGAGCACCTGCCCTTGGTTAGACACTGTGGTGGGGATTTAAGCTACATGAGAGTGCAAAACAAAAATCCCTGCCCTGTGCAGCCCGCATTGCAGTGCATGTCAGGGACAGTGAGCCTGGCAAGTGGCTGGGTGAAGAATTTAATTCAGTTTTGATGCAGAATCACAGAACACTAGACCTGGAGAGACTTAAGCAATCCAGCTGAACCTACCAATTTTGATGGTGACTGTACCTTGGCAAGACAGCAATGTAGCTAAAATACTGTTATCAAAATTTAGCCAGATACTGTTGACAATAGACGTTCTAGGCATAAGAAATGCTCCTTCTGCTCAAAAGGGAGATGTCAAAGTCATATCAGCGCTAGCTGAGACTTTTCTTCTTTGGCATAATTAAAAGAGAAGATTTCTAATTAGAAAAGAACAGCTTTTTCCCTCTGTAATTTGGTGTTACTTAACTTGGCCCGTGGGTACTCCTGCGCTCATTTCCCAGGGTGACAGTGTCTTTGAACTCTTATCAGCATGAATCTCCCTGAGTTCTGCCTTGTTACAACTCCAGTTCTGAGTCGCTCTTCAAATGCTCATTGAACTCCTGCAACTGTAAGGCACTGATCTCAGTGCATGGAGTGGCACCGAGGAATATGAGACATGGTCCCTAGCCCCAAATAGATTATGTATATACATAAGAAAATAAATAACTTTTATTAGGCTTAGCATTACTTGAATAAACAGGCAGCAATGCTTGGAGATCAGCAGAGAAATCACTGTGAGCCTGAGTTGTCAGAGAACACTTCCCAGAGGAGGTGGGATTGGTCCTGCCTTGGAGGAGTCCTTGGATCTTGAAGAGGCAGTGAAGAGTGAGGAGTCGTATCAGGCAGGAGGAAATAGACGGAGCAAATTCAGGTCAAGGATGTTTCTAAAGGCTTCTTGATACCTAAACAGTGGAATTCAAACTTGTTAGCTTGGCCTGTAAAGCCCATTAATGATTTTTTTTAAAGTTTACATTTATTGTTGAAAGTATTACAGAGGTCTCCTTTTTATCCCCCATTGACCTCCTCCACACACACACATCCCAGGCCTTCACCACATGATTGTCTGTGCCTACAAGTTCTTTGGTTAATCTCTTCTTGCACCCCCCCTACCCTGAAGAAGAGAATGGTCAAGTTGTTGTCCTGTCCACCCCTTTGTACTTCTCTTCTTTTTAATCCTCACCCGAGGGTATTTTTCTATTGATTTTTAGAGAGAGTGGAAGAAAAAGGGAAAGACAGAGAGAAACATCAATGTGAGAGAAGCACATTGATTGGTTGCCTCCTGCACAAGCCCCGACCAAGAACTGGGCCGGGGAGGATCCTGCAACCGAAGTACATGCCCTTGACTGGAATCGAACCCAGGACCCTTCGGTCCACAGGCAGACACTCTATCCACTGGACCAAACCGGTTTAGGGCCCCTTTGTACTTTCCTATCTACTCCTCTCCACCTGTTTATGTCCCACCTATCCGTGCCACATTTGATGAGGTGAAATTCCAGGTCACCTATATCCTCCCTGCCTTAAATTTCATAATCCTTGTATAATTCATTTTACTTTATTAACTCACTCTTTTTCCCCAGTTTGATTATAAACTCCTGTTTTGCCTCCTTTCCCGACTCTTTTCTTCTCTGAATCCCTAAATGTTAGCGTATCTCAGGCAGAGAGAGATCACACCCTTCCCTGGTGTGAGACGGTGAGAAACACAGGCCAGAGCTCTATCCTGGTTCTGCCACTAACTACTTGGTTGATGACTTGTTGGAGGTTTTGGCATCATAGGATTTCATTGTTCTTATTTGTAAAATAAGAAAGTTGAAATGGGCTACTCTTTCCCTGTTTTTGACTTTATATATTTTTCTGATTATAAAAGCCACATTCCTATTCTTGTATTAGATCATAAAGAAATGGGGGGAAGGGGCAGGGGTTATAAACCTGCCACCTAGAGGGTGCACTTTATATTATGATAAATATTTTTTAACTCATATGTATTATGAACAGAGATAACTATTCATTTAGGGACTTTAAAATGTGATACTTTCCAGCTCTAAAATCTGTATAATTCTTTTTTGCCACTAAAGAAATCAGTATAGTGTTTTTAAAAAGGGATAAAGATAAACGATGGTACTACATTTTGGTATTTGACTCATATGTCAGATTAGCTTAAATATATGAACAAAGATTTCTCATCTCCAATACATTTAGAAAGATCCATTAGGTCCTTGAGGCCAAATAGAGCCCCATTAATGATTCCAGATTACCTGAAAGCAGAAGCTTGGTTACAATGTATATACTCTAGACTAGAATAAGAATAAATTCAACACAGTGAAAACTTAAATATTTATTTCTATAAAATTCCCTTTGGTAGAGGATTTGTTACGTTCTCCATACCTTTATTAGGGACAGAGGTCCTGAGCCCAAAATATCTTTCTGAAGGTAGAACATAATTCATGCAGTGAAAAGAGTGGGAGCTTTAAAATTATTTCTTGGGGTCCATATGGAAGTTATTTACTTTCAAAAACAAAGTTGTTGGGTTATTACTAAAAATTGCTTATCAAAAGTAGAATTAATCTCTTATATGTGATTGAAGAAATAGAAAAAGGAGGCAGAAGTATCTCTTGTTTTTCTTGTTTGTTTGTTTTAAATGACTACCATCCCTAACTAGTAAATGACTCAGAGTTTTAGTTTTCTACATGTTATACCAATAAGACATTCTGGGTTTGTTTTTTTTAAATCCTCACCCGAGGATATTTTTCCATTAATTTTCAGAGAGAGTGGAAGGGAAGGAGGGGGAGAGAGGCACATTGATTGGTTGCCTCCCGAACGCATCCAGACTGGAGCCAAGGAATGAACCTGCAACCCAGGTACATGCCCTTGACCAGGAATCAAACCTTCAGTGTGCGGGCCGACCCTCTAACCAGTGAGCAACACTGGCTAGGGCTCTGGGGTGGTTTTTTTAATAAAACTTTTTGAGGGGTTTCCAAAATGATAAAATTGTTTGCAATGTTCCTAGTAAGATTAAACTAATTTGGAAACAGTATCAGTTGGGGCTTCTCCAAAATAAAATGATAATTTTTGAATGCCTAAGAAGGTATGGTGACGTTTATATAAATTCGTTAAAAACTTGAAACGTGACACCTGCAGAGTGGTGCTGTATCTCATTGTTCTTTAGGTATGTCTGTTTAATCTGAGTTGGAATATTTTGTTCCCTTACTGTGAGAGGGCAATTCACTTGGCATCAGCTTTGGCACTTCTTGGCTTAGAGGAGCATCACAGTGAAAGCCATAAAAGTTGATTAATGAAATACATTCTCAGAAGAAACCTCTAATCTATGGGTACTGTCCAATTGCAATAAAGTGTGTTTCTTATATACCTTTGAAATGGAAATGATCAGTAAACTTGTAACATAGGCTTCAAAGTGCCAGTTTCCTACTTTTAAACTCCAGTATTCACAGATAGAAGCTATTTCTCTTACCTGGATAGAAGACAGAATTTATTAAGTTAGCTACCTGGAAGTTTCAACCCATAGCTCACAAGTTACTAAAATTCATTCATGAACTTGTTTAGAGAGCAATTTTATAGTTAAACTAGAGGCCCAGTGCATGGATTTGTGCACCGGTGGGGTCCCTCAGCCTGGCCTGCGGGGATCAGGCTGAAACTGGCTCTCCGACATCCCCTGAGAGGTTCCAGATTGTGAGAGGGTGCAGGTCAGGCCACGGTGCATGATCAGGGCTGGGGAGGGACCGCAGGAGGGATCCAGGGTGTGTCTGGCCCATCTCCCCCAGTCCCGATCGGTGGACCCCAGCAGCAAGCTAACCTACTGGTTGGAGCGTCTGCCTCCTGGTGGTCAGTGCACATAATAGCAACTGGTTGAACGGTTATACGAATGGTCAGACAACTTAGCATATTGGGCCTTTATTATATGTATTATATAGGATAGTTGGGATCTTTTAGTCTTTCATCTATCTTGAATTCATTAAGGCATATGAAACAAGATCACTAAACACGTTTTTATAAATTCTTTAAAGCACTGTCCTCTCATAAATAGTATTTATTTTAATCTGAAAGAGAAATTATCTCTTTCCAGATATTAGTTATATAATTAGCTGCAAAATTGAAAAGAACTGTTATTCTGATTTCTGTTACTGGCTTATTTTAGTGATGGAATTTTCCCATCTGAATAATTAAAAACAAAACTTGCTGCTCTTGTCCCATCCTTTTACCTGAGATTTAGATAGTAATTTTATTTTTCTAGTATTGTCCCATTTTCTCCACCCCAACCATTTCTTCCTGCACACTGCACTACTACTAATTCTTGCTAAAATACAGGTTTTGTCCAAGACATTTTATATTAGTTTATTATTAATTTTACAAATATTTTTAGTGCCTGATCTGAGCTAAGCAGTGCTCAACTCTAAACTCCAATTAGCTCTGCATACTGTCTGTAACCTGCCTCCTCTCATTTATCCAGCCTTTGGTTGTTTATCCTTAGTTCCCAGCCTTTTCTTATAGCCCATATCTTGCCATACTCTTCTGAAACACCATTTCTTCCTTCAAGTGCTTTTAGGTAAGTCATTTATGATGTAGTTGGATTTAAGTTATTGTTTTACTTCTCAAGAGGCTTTTACATTTTTACTTTTCCTATAAATGTGAATGAAAAACTGTATCAAATTTAGTTTCTCTATGCATATGTTAAGGTGTTGGAGAGGCAGAGTGCCCCCTGCTGGTTCCTTTGAAATCACACCAAATGAATGACTGCCTTTCCCTCCCACCTTCACACTGTGCATGCTCCCTCCCACCTCCATAGCTGTGCAGCTTTCACTCCTCCTGCCTGAACTGCTGTACTTCTTTCCCTCAGGGTTCAGCTCAACCCATATTCTACATCCTATCCTCCTGCTACCATTCATTTTCCTTATGAGAGTTCCTCTACATAGTCAGAGGAACTAAGATTGGCACTTGATTGTTTCGTTTTAATTGGCTCATTTCCTTTTCCCCACTTCTAGTATAAATCTTCAGAAACACTGATTCTGTCATCTTATTCTATTTAGACTAATTAGCAAAGAAACACTGTTGGCATTCAATGAATACGTAAATAGAAATGAACATGTCTAGGCCCATATAAGTATATTTATATTGTATCTAGCAACACTTTGCAAAATGAATTCATCCTTCTTTGGAAGAGGGAAACATGTCATACTTAAGGGTAATATTAAAATTTCTTAATTTTTAAAAAGGGAGAAATGATCAGCAACCATTCTATAAATGCTAATATCTGAAGATTTTTTATTTTTACTTCTTAATAGGTGGTTTGTTCTGGATGCAGAAACCAGAGATCTAGTTTCTATCCACACAGATGGGAATGAACAGCTCTCTGTGATGCGCTACTCAGTAGGTGAGTAGATTTACCCCTACCCTAGCATTCACAGCATTTCTGCTTATTTTCACTTTCAATGAAGCTGATTACTGTATTCTCTACTGTCTAGAGTTGTAAAGTATTAAATATGTTTTCCCCAGAGTTTCAGATTAAACTCTGCTGTGAGAAACTGCAAAAAATCTGCTAAAGTTAAATTCTAAATCAAGAAAACATAAATTTATAATGAACTGTTATGAATGCATTCGCAATTGAAAGCAGAAAACAATGCAATCACCCCATCCCACCCCCCATCCCCACCTAGACCCCCACACATACACACTTTTTATTTTGGCACTAAACATACAGTGTCCTTAGAATTTTGAATAGGTACTAGGTTGAATGTTACATCTATTTAGCAACCTTTTCTTTGTATATAAGAGAATATAAAATAAATTACAGAATATTAAAAATATACGAATTTTATAGGCCCTTCAAGTTCTTTAACCCTTTGCACTCACTTGCTTTTTTCTCGATTTCTTTATTCTACTCGGGATTTAATTTTTTAAATACCCCAGATTTTACAAAGCGCGGCAATAGAATAAAAAACTGGAGTTTCTTTTCATACAAACTTATTTATTTGGATTTTTTTATATTTCAAATTATTGATACATTCAATACAATTCGACATACGAGCTGCTACCGATGCTAACCGTGTCGAGTCAAACTCGACATCTGAGTGCAAAAGGTTAAAATCTAGTGGCATTATTCCTGGTTACATAGTAATGATTGTTTTGTTAATTATATGGAACTAAAGGCGTGGTTCATGAAATTTGTGCTCTCGGGGAGGTCCCTCAGCCTGGCCTGTGCCCTCTCACAGTCTGGGAGCCCTTGGGGGATGTCCCACTGAGGGCTTAGGCCTGCTCCCAGGGAGGGAGTGGGGAGGGGGCCTAAGATAGCAGTTGGACATCCTTAGCACTGCTGCGGAGAGGCTCACCAGCCATGAGCCCGGCTTCTGGCTGAGCGGCGCTCCCCCTGTGGCATTGGGCCAAAACCGGCCCTCCGACATCCCCCGAGGAGTCCGAGATTGCAAGAGGGCGCAGGCCAGGCCAAGGGACCCCCCACCATTGCATGATCAGGGCTGGGGGAAGACGCAGAAGGTTGGCTAGCCGGAGAGGGACCGCAGGAGGGCTCCAAGGCATGCCCGGCCCATCTCGATCAGTCCTGATCGGCCGGACCCCAGCGGCAAGCTAACCTACCGGTCGGAGGTCTGCCCACTGGTGGTCAGTGCACGTCATAGTGACTGGCCGACCAGTCGACTATCTGCCCCCCTGGTGGTCAGTGCATGTCATAGCGAGTGATTGAGTGGCCTTAGCATATCATTAGCATATTACTCTTTGATTGGTTGAACGGCCAATCAGTCGACCAGACACTTAGCATATTAGGCTTTTATTATATAGGATACTCAGCAACCCAAGAATTTGATAAATTTATTTAGCCTTGTTTGAATTAATCTTTGTACTTTATTTAAAATGTTAAGTTTCCACTGTATTCCAATTTTCTTTTCCCCTTATATTTATGATTTTGACTCATATCTTTTTTTCCTGGAGTTAGAGTGACATTCACATATATTCAAAAATATATTCCAGTAGTTGGATTAGTATGGGGTTCAAATGATTCTTTTGATTGCTTCTAAGTTTTCTAAGTTGTTTCATAGGAAGCAGTGAATACTATTCTCTTGAGTTGAGAAAGGAAGGAAAAGTATTTGCTTCTGTCTATAAGCCTGGCAAGAGTAGAGGCAGAAAAATTTTTGGATTGGCTTTTTTCAGTACTGTAGTAACAAATAACTATTGCAAATGTAGCAATTAATATACATGGATCAGTTAGACTTTATTAACCATCTGCTACATGGTAAGTACAATAGAGGAGACCATAGAGAAGAGAACATAGCTCCTTCCCAGGAAAACCGACCCTGTATTTGGAAAGGTCCTATGTGCTCAGCTGAAGTGAGCAATTATACGCTCAGCTTGCCATACGAATACTATGACTTAGACCAGGCGTCCTCAAACTACGGCCCGTGGGCCACATGCGGCCCACCGAGGACATTTATCTGGCCCACTGGGTGTTTTTGCCATTTTGTTTTTTTACTTCAAAATAAGATATGTGCAGTGTGCATAGGAATTTGTTCATAGTGTGTTTTTTTTAAACTATAGTCCGGCCCTCCAACGGTCTGAGGGACAGTGAACTGGCCCCCTGTTTAAAAAGTTTGAGGACCCCTGACTTAGACCCATAAAAGCTGGTTAACCTCCGTGGGGCAAGATTGTAGCTATATCAGTGTAGCTATTTCTCTAGTCAACACTCTTTCTTGCTTCATTCTAGATGGCACCTGCCTGGCTGTAGGATCTCACGACAACTTTATTTACCTCTATGTAGTCTCAGAAAATGGAAGAAAATATAGCAGATCTGGAAAGTGCACTGTAAGTAGAGAAGTAAGATAAATTGTGAGACTGTTGGAAATTTTTACTTGTGTTAAAAAGAGTTAAATGTTTACATTGATGTATCTGTTGTTTTCTGCCCTTTAAACTTTAATCTCTAGCTTTGAAAACTGAGATTACCTGATAGCAGAATATTACAGTTCCCTGTGTACTCTAGAAAGCTTTCTCCTTTTTTAAAAATTAAATATTGTTGAAAATATTACATATGTCCCCTCCCCCCGCCCATTGACCCCTTCTAGCCTGCCCCCATCCCCCTCCCCAGGCCTTCACCACCCTATTGTCTGTGTCCATGGCGTATGCATATATGCATATGAGTTCTTTGGTTGATCTCTCCCCATCCACCGCCACCTTCCCTCAGAGATTCCACAGTCTGTTCCATGCTTCTATGTCTCTGGATCTATTTTGTTCATTAGATTCCACATATGAGTGAGATCATGTGATACTTGTCTTTCTCTGACTGGCTTATTTCACTTAGCATAATACTCTCCAGGCCCCTCCTTGCTGTCTCAAAGAGTAAGAGATCCTTTTTTACTGCTGCATACTATTCCATGGTGTAAATATACCACAACTTTTTTATCCACTCATCTACTGATGGACACTTGGGCTGTTTCTAGATCTTAGGTATTGTAAATTGCGCTATGAATGTAGGGGTGCTTACATTCTCTCTTATTGGTGTTTCAGGTCTCTTAGGATATATTCCTAGAAGTGGGGTCACTGGGTCATATGACAGTTCCATGTTTAATTTTTTTAGGCAAGTCCATACTGTTTTCCATAATAGCTGTACCAGTCTGCATTCCCACCAGCAGTGTACTAGGGTTCCCTTTTCTTCACATCCTTGTCAACACTTGTTATTTGTTGATTTATTGATGGTAGCCATTCTGACAGGTGTGAGGTGATACCTCATTGTCATTTTAATTTGCATCTCTGTGATGTCAGTGACTGAGTATTTTTTCATATGATTCTTGGCCATCTGTATGTCTGCTTTGGAGAAGTGTCTGTTTAGGTCCTTTGCCCATTTTTTTAATTGGATTGTTTGTCTTCCTTTTGTTAAGTTGTTCCTTATATAGTTTGGATATTAACCCTTTATCAGATGTATCATTGCCAAATATGTTCTCCCATATAGTGGGTTCCCTTTTCATTTTGTTGGTTTCTTTTTTTTTTTAATATTTTATTAATTTTTTACAGAGAGGAAGGGAAAGGGATAGAGAGTTAGAAACATCGATGAGAGAGAAACATCTATCAGCTGCCTCCTGGACGCCCCCTACTGGGGATGTGCCCGCAACCAAAGTACATGCCCTTGACCAGAATCAAACCTGGGACCTTTCAGTCCGAAGGCTGATGCTCTGTCCACTGAGCCGAACTGGTTAGGGCTTGTTGGTTTCTTTTGCTGTACAGAAGCTTTTTATTTTGATGTAGTCCCATTTGTTTATTTTCTTGTTAGTTTCCTTTGCCCTAGGACAGTGGTCGGCAAACTCATTAGTCAACAGAGCCAAATATCAACAGTACAACTATTGAAATTTCTTTTGAGAGCCAAATTTTTTAAACTTAAACTTCTTCTAACGCCACTTCTTCAAAATAGACTCACCCAGGCCGTGGTATTTTGTGGAAGAGCCACACTCAAGGGACCAAAGAGCCATATGTGCCTCGCGAGCACAGTTTGCCGACCACGGCCCTAGGAGATGTATCCGTAAACATATTGCTATGAGAGATGTCTAAGAGTTTGCTACCTGTGGTTTCTTCTAGGATTTTTATGGTTTCATGACTACTTACTAAGTCTTTTATCCATTTTGAGTTTATTCTTGTGTGTGGTGTAAGTTAGTGATCTAGTTTCATTTTTTTTTGCATGTATCTGTCCAATTATCCCAATACCAATTATTGAAGAGATTGTCTTGGCTTCATTTTATACTCTTGCTTCCTTTTCCTTTGTCAAATATTAATTTGAGTGTAATGGCTTGGGTTGATTTCTGGGGTCTCTCTTCTGTTCCATTGAATTATATGTCTGTTCTTGTGCCAGTACCAGGCTGTTTTGATTACAGTGGCTTTGTAGTATAACTTGATATCTGGTATTGTAATTCCTCCAACTTTGTTGTTTTCTCAGGATTGGTGCAGCTATTCGGGGTCTTTTCTGGTTCTATATTTGGAGCATTTGTTCTAGATCTATGAAATATGCCTTTGGTATTTTAATAGGGATTGCATTGAATCTGTAGATTGCTTTGGGATGTATGGACATTTTAATGATATAATTCTACCAATCCATGAACATGGTATAGTCTCCCACTTGTTTATGTCTTCCTCTATCTCTTTTTTTTTTTCAATGTCCTGTATTTTTCCAAGTATAAGTCTTTTACCTCCTTGGTTAAGTTTATTCACCAAGTATAATAATTTTTTTGTTGCAATGGTGAATGAGATTGTTTAGTTTCTCTTTCTGACAATTCATTATTGGTGTATAAAAATGCCGTCAATTTCTGGGTGTTAATTTTGTATCCTGCTACATTGCCGAATTCCTTTATTAAATCTAGTCGTTTTTTGTTGGAATCTTTAGGGTTTTCTGTGTACAGTATCATGTCATCTGCGAATAATGAGAGTTTTACTTCCTCCTTTCCAGTTTGGATGCCTATTATTTCTTCTTTTGTCTGATCCCTGTGGATAGGACTTCAGTACATTGTTGAATTAGAGTGGTGAAAGCAGACATCCCTATCTTGTTCCTATTCTTAGGGGAAATGGTTTTCATTTTTGCCCATTAAGTATGATGTTGTCTTTAGGTTTGTCATATATGGCCTTTATTATGTTGAGAGGTGCTCCTTCTATTCCCACTTTGCTGAGAGTTTTTATCAAAAATGGGTGTTGGGTTTTGTCGAATGCTTTTTTTGCATCTGTGGATAGGATCATGATTTTTGTTTTTGTTTTTAATTTGTTTGTGATGTATCATGTTTATTGATCTGCGAATATTGTACCAGCCTTGCATCCCTGGAATAAATTCCACTTGGTCGTGGTGTATGATCTTCCTAATGTATTGCTGGATCTGATTTGCTAACATTTTGTTGAGGATTTTAGCATCTATATTCATTGGGAATATTGGCTTGTAGTGTCTTTATCTGGTTTTAGAATTAGGATAATGGTAGCCTCATAAAAAGAGTTTGGAAGTGTTCCTTCCTCTTGAATTTTTTGGAATAGTTTGAGGAGGATAGGTGTTAGTTGTTCTTTGAAGATTTGGTAAAACTCCCCTATGAAGCCATCCAGACCAGGAGACCAGGGCTTTTGTTTGCTGGGAGTTTTTTGTTTTTATTTTTATTATTATTACTACAGGTTTTCTGATTCTTCCTTGATTCCGTTTTGGGAAATTGTTTTTGTGGTGTGTTTTTAGGAATTTGTCCATTTCATCTACATTGTCCAGCTTGTTGGCATGCAGTTGTTCATAATATTTTCTTACAACCCTTTGCATTCTGTGGTGTCAGTTGTTACTTCACCACTTTCATTTCTGATTTTATTTATTTGGGTCCTCTCTCTTTTGTTTCTTGATGAGTCTGGCTAATAGTTCATCAATCTTGTTTATCTTTTCGAAGAACCACCTCTTGGTTTCATTGATATTTTTTGTATTTTTTTTTAGCCACTATCTCATTTATTTATGCTCTAGTCCTTATTATTTCCTTCCTTCTACTTACTCTGTGCTTTTCTTGTTCTCTTTCTAATTCTTTAAGTTGTAGGGTTAAAATAGTTTATTATTAATTTTTCTTGTTTTTTGAGGTAGGCCTGTAGTGCTATGAACTTCCCTCTCAGGACTGTTTTCACTGTGTCCCAGCTTTCTCTTTTTGATGGGAGTTTAATACTTGTTTGTCTCTAAGTTTAAGGTGGTTTCTTAAATCTTTCTATTAGAAACCCTTAGAATAACACATTTTGAAAATGGAATGAGTCAGAAATGAAACAGTCACTCACTTTTAACCCAAATGTCCCATGTTCCTGCCCACCCTGGCATCCTGTATCATCTCTCTGCTGCTAAACTAATTTATATAAATATTTGTCTGCATTAAGAGAATTAACAAACGTTTTCTTTAATTTGTTACCATTTCAGATTGACAGGTTTATCACTTTAAGATGAAGATTAGATTCAATTTTTTAAATATACTGAGTACTTACTTACCTTATGGCAGGTACTCTGCCAATGAGATAAATGTTCTAGGTACTGGGAATATATGCAAGATTTGTTCCTTGTCCTAAAGAAGTACACATTTGAGCTGAGGACATGATGAGAAAGGCACTAGTACACATAATATAGTTAAAGGCACAGACTTGGAATCAGACTACAGGTTTGAATTCTTATTTCACCACTTATAAGCTAATGTGACCTTGGACAAGTTGTTTAACCCTTCTACTTTGGTCTTCTCACCTATAAGATGAGGATAATAGTTTCTGCTTCACTGGATTAAAACGAGTTAATGCATATAAAATACTTAGAATAGTGCTTGGCACATATATGTTAACTATTGTTTTCATAGAAAATGAGGTAGCTTGATATGTATGGTGTCAGGAGATTAATTTAGGATTAGCAAATCACTTGAATTAACGATTATTTGCACAGATTCTTTAGCAGCCTTTATCACAAAATAGTTTCAGGGTAATGAAAGAATTCATTTTTTTTTTCTTAATAAGCAAAACCTAGGCGAAGAAACATATTTTTACATATTTTGTATCATGTGCTAAAAATCAACCTATAATCTGGTCTACAAGCAACCTCAAAGTTTTAGAATTCATCCAAAATATTTGTGTTTGCCTTGACAGCAATTATGAATCATTTCTATTAATTTATTTAAATCTTTTAGTCAATTTATATTTGCTTATATACATATATATATATTTTTATTATTATTATTATTATTATTTTTAATTTATTTCAGAGAGGGAGAGAGACATAGAAACATAAGTGGTGAGAGAGAATCATTGATTGGCTGTCTCCTGCATGCCCCACACTGGGGATCGAGCCTGCAACTGGGGCATATGCCCTGACTGGGAATCCAACTGTGACCTCCTGGTTTGTAGGTCAACCCCTGAGCCAAGCCAGCCAGGCTCAATTTATTATTTTAATATTTGTGATATAGAATAATATAATAACACTTCATTATACAACATGATTAAATAAAATGTTCCACTGAAAGGAATTTTCAGATTACCAAAGTTTTCCTTAATTTTTACCTCAGCTTTTTTATAAAGTCCATGTCTTCAATAAACAGACTATCAAATATAATTTAATCTTGTAGTATCATAAAATTTTACAGGTAGCACATACTTAACTCAGCCCTAATTTTATGGATGAAGATACTGAGTTTTGAGGAGATAAATGACTTGTTGGTCACATACTGACATAGTGGTAGATGTGGGACCTGAATCCTATTCTTGTCGCAGTAGAGCAAACTTTCTCATGTATGATAATGCCTAGATTTTTCAATATGTATATTGGACTGTGCTCTTACAGCACAACTGATTCAGAAAGGAAGCAGCAATGCGTAACATTGGATGAGAATGACCTTGGAAGTGTTAAAAAATGGCAGGCTTATCAGTTACATGAGACTTGGCCTTCTCTGATTGGGCAGCTTTTATCTTTTGAGCATTTCAAAGGATTATTTTGAGATATCCCTAGGAACTGTTAAAGTTTATAGTACTGTTTGAGGCTGTAATGAAAGGTTCAGTTACTCCGCTTTTCTAATTACCTTCTGTTTTGTCTTTGCTCCCAGCTGTCGCTTCTTCCTGTCTGTTTCCACCAGCTGGTCTCACAGTTTCACGGTCACTTCTTATCTGTTGTCTGCTATAAGACAGACAACTGGGCTAATGCTGGCTCTGCCACTTATTAATTTGACTTTAGGAAAGTTAATTAACTTCTGTGAGTCTTAATACCATTATCTTAAAATTGGAGATTTTAATAGTTCCTACTTTATGGGATTGTTGCCAAGATTAGGTCTTTGTTAAAATGTGGCTACTGGAGCTACTCTCGGCGTTCCAAGTACAAATGCTATTTTCTGTTTTATTTCCAATATTTTCCTGTTAGGAGTCAGCATTTAAGTGACCACCATAGCCACAGAGACATATTTAGAATTTCAGAATATGTCCCCCTGATAAATTGTAACCAGGAGTGGAGCTTGTCCCTCTTCACAGCATCATGTTCTATGGGAATGTCAGTTGGGAAGATGACCAGCACCCAAGCACATGAAGAAGCACTTATTGGAGGAGGGCAGTTGGCCAGTCAGTGGTGTGCTTGAGGAGGTCATTACAGGCCAAGGCCTTGCTTGCAGTCTCATAGCTGAGAAACAAGACAAGATCCTTTTAGACAGATGGACTTACACCATCCAAGTTCTCCAAAGCTGGTGTCCAAAACATCAGTTTATAACAGGAACTGTAACTGGCAAGGTAACTGAATCCTAGTTTCCTCTGATCAATCAAATTTTCTTTCTATAAGCAAGCCTCAGGACTCCGAATCATAAGCAGAATGCCAATTTATTCATTTAAAGTAAAATACATAAATGCCAAGGGGACAGGATGTGAGGATCCTCTATACAGCACTTCCCTTTAAGCCAAATCATTTGGTTTGCCCTGCATTAGGGGTGAGTTAATTAAATTTGCATTAGGGGTGAGTTAATTAAATGTTTGACCAAATATAGCAGGCTAATTTTTAAGTTGATCATTTTGAATGGCCCACAAATGATGTTATAAATATCTAAATGGCCCTTGGCAGAGAAAAGGTTCCCACCCCTGCAAGCAAAAGAGTGCATATGAAATCTGAGTATAATCAGAAGGTGAGTGAGCTCACAGTAGGGTGAGAGCTGCCACGGGGACTGGTCTTGGTTGCGGTCCCTCTGCTCTGGACATTAGGTGGGTACTGCCCACATTTGCTTCTGTGGCTCCTCTTTCGTTGCAGACCACCGTCCCCACACCCTTACTTGAATGATACCGTCTTTGGATAGATTCATACATGCAGTCAGATTGTACTTTAGACTTGCCGGCTTTGGAGCTATTATGACTCTTCTTTGCTTTTTTTTTCTGATTTATGTTAATCCTAAAGTTGAATTCTGAGAGATTTGGGGGAGAAACCCAATTGTAGTTTCCATAAACACACAAAACTTGCTCTTCCATTCATTGAAATGTATTTCCATTTTCTTCTGACCCCAGATATCTTTCATAATCTTCCTGAAGTTTATATCCTTACCCACTTAAAATTTCAGTATTTAGAAAAACTTATCATAAACTCTAAATTTAGAGATTTGTTGTGTATTCCCTCTTCTAGGTATTCTTTAGAAATGTTGTCTGACCTTATTTAGAATCATAAATTTTTAAGCATATAAAGGGCAGAAGAGAGCATTATCTTGTCAACATCCTCATTTGGTGAATAAGAAAAGTGAAGCAACTATAGCAGGAGCTCATTTATCACAGTCCTTTGTTTTGTGTCCTAACCCTGCTGAGCAAGCCAATCTGAATTAATACAATTAGTATTAGTTGTAGTATAAGTACATGCATAAACTAAGCAGTCTCTAAAAGTGATACAGACTGAGTTAAAACTTTGATGTGTCTATGTTCAATCCTTGGAACTCTGGAAAACCTCAGCGTATGCTAGAGAGTTTAGCTGAACACATTGGTTTCATCTTTTTCACTTATCATGCCACTTCCCTTTTCTCTCTCCCTTTCTAAACCCTTGCATTTAGTTCTAAGACAATCTTTGTCTTGTTAGGAGCAAATAAAAAAATAGGAGCAGTAGAAACAAGGACATTCATCTTTTAGGTAGAGCACAGCTCAGTATTTTCTTTTACAGATTAGTGCTCACATGTGCTGCCTCAAAGGTTTATGTTAAGAGTGAATGAACATATTTTCTGCTGAAGCTGCTCTTGTACTTGCTGTTACTGGCAAATGATGCCTTCTCACAAGTACACACATCAGGTTTGTTTACTGTACGTGACTGGGCCCGGCCCAGTGATCTTCCAAGAAATATTTGCTCTTCGTGAACCTGGCCTCTGTGGGTCAGCTGAGGAGTTGAAGGGAAGAGAGGTGAGTGGAGCCATCCTGTGAACTCTTCCTCTATGCCAGCCTTTCACTTCCGGTCCTGTGGCTGCCTCTGCCCTCTCACTTCCGAGAGTATCCCTGGGAGCGCGCTATCTTCAAACCTCCCTCCAGCACACACTCCAAACCTCCATGGCCTCCTCTGTGGCATTTTGTTTCTCTTATTACATCATGTAATTTATAAGGACCTTTTTAATTTCACTTCCCATGAGAACTTCCATCTTCATAGTGTTTAGTAAATATTTTAAAAAGTGGTTTGACTAAATTATAGGATTCATGAGTTCGTGATTGTATCCTATATTCACTGTGTAAGCAGTTTGATTTTGTAACTGCTGCTATAGAAATCCTTTTAAGGCTTTGGATTTAGAAGCTTTTTTTACTTTGTCTCCTGCAAAGCCCTAGGATTTGGGGTTGGGGTTGGGGGATGGGGCTCACATGGATCTGATTTTATTTGCTTTACATACTGGGCTTCTCAAGTATGATTTAATATGACAGAAGGGTTTTAGAGCTAAAAAGAACTTAAAGACTGCTGGTTAATGTTCTCAAAGATCCCTGAGTCTTTTGCGTTTCGAGTGTTGTGAGGTTTTAGTTCTATTCCTTTCCATATAGTGTTTCTTGACTTCAGCCTTTCCTGTACTGTTTTACAGAAAATGTACTGAAAAGTTCCTTAATTACTTATAAATTCCTTTTTTTTAATGTTACTTTTACATTGCTTTCTGCTCGTCGTCAGTGTTACAGAAATGAGTGAGAGATCAGCATGATTTCAGTGCTGGGTTTAATTTGGTCCAGAATCATCATCTGATCTGGGTTTGAACTCTGGCTCCAATACTTTTTTGTTTTTTAATATATTTTTATTGATTTCAGAGAGGAAGGGAAAGAGAGAGAAACATCAATGATGAGAGAGGCCCTACTTGGTTTGGCTCAGTGGATAGTGTGTGGGCCGAGTTCGATTCTAGTCAAGGGCACATATCTTGGTGGCAGGCTCCTCCCCAGCCCGTGCCCTGGTCAGGGCTTGTGCAGGAGGCAACTAATCAGTATGTTTCTCTCACATCAGTGTTTCTGTCTTTCCCTCTCTCTCCCACTCTCCCTAAAAACCAATGGAAAAATATCCTCGGGTGAGGATTAACAGCAACAACAAGAAAGATGAGAGAGAATTATTGATCAGCTGCCTCCTGCATGCTCCACCCTGGGGATCGAGCCTGCAACCTGGGCAGGTGCCCTGACCAGGAATCAAACCATGACCTCCATGTTCATAGGAGGTCACGCTCAACCACTGAGCCACGCCAGGCGGGCTGGCTCCATTTCTTTATGTGACTTCAGAAGTTACTTCACTTCTCTGCCTACTTCATTAAGGTTGCTTTGAGATTTAGAGCTGATAGTGTACGTAAGGAACTTAAACTTCATGCCCTAAGCATAGAAAGTAAATATCAGGTAGCATTATTCTCGGTAACTAGATGAGCCTTGGGTTGTACCTAGGGGTGTTTTTAACATGAATTTAACATACATCTATGCAAGTTCAAAATTATTTTCTAATTACGGACAATTGTGTATTTTCTTTGAAAGAGTTTAGTTGTTCTGATTGACTTAAAGGTTCTATTCTGTGTGCAGTAGAATTAAGATTATTTTATTGTGCAACTCAGTGCAGCGTTGGCTTTTTGCCTCAAATTCCTGTGTACTTTTTAACACTGCTGTTCAAAGACCTGAACCTAGCAGATACAGTGTATCGAAGTTGCAGTGATGTATTAAAAATCAAAAGCATTATAAAGTCTGTTAGGATAGGCAAGCAGTGCTGGTAAAAGTAAGTGTTCTTTATGCCAGGACTGTGGTCATTGAAAATACTTATAAGCAAAGAAGACTTTAACTGTCTACCTAGAAATCTCCAAGAAAAATAATCCATTACACTGATCAGTATTTCAACAAGGCAGTAAGTAGGATTCAGTATTACTAATAACAGGAATTATAAAGTTGTCAGGGACTCAGGATCCTTCTTTCTACTCCATCATCCTCAATAAGATGCTGGGACTCCAGTCATCACATCCCAGTTGCAGGAAGAAAGGACCAGAGTAAGGGAAGAAAAGGCCCTCCTCCTGCTAAGTCAGTTCTCTGAAAATTTTCCTGGACGCCCCACTCAGTGACTTTTGCCACCTCTGGCTGCAAAAGAGTTTAGGAAATAGTGCCTTAGCTGGGCACGTAAGGAAAGGGCAGACTGGATTAAATAAGCAACTCTCAGTCTACACTCTAAAGATCAGCTTTCTCTCAAACCAGCAGAAGCACATCAAAACTACAGTGGAGGAAAACCCTATTAGCAAGAGCAACAGAAACCTTAGGTGCTTTGTAAATAAATGCAGCAAGGAAAGCACAGGAAGCTAAGTAGAACATGGCTGAAAGACAAACAGAACTCTAAAAATAGAGACATGTTTCTAGATGAAAACACTTGATAAAAATGTCTTTCTCTGTAAATTATTCTCTAAATTTGATGCACTCAGATTTTCAACATATTTATGAGCTTGATAAAATGGTTCTGAAAGTCATCTGAAACTTTCCACATACCACAAAACTATCACAGTTGGCTGGGAATAGGCAAACAGACTAATGGAATAGAAAGCAGAATCCAGAAACAGATCTCTGCTTATGTGGAAATTTGCTAGGTAATAAGAAAGATATCTGAAATCAGGAGAGAAAGAATGAACTGCTCTCTACCTGTGTTATCTAGCATCGCAGCTACTAACCACAACTTTCTGCTTATGAAATTAAGCATAGTTCAGTTCCCTGGAGTACTGGCCACATTCTGAGCACTCAGAAGCTACAGATGGCTACTTGCTGCTGCATTACACGGCACAGAAACATTTTCATCGCTGTGGAAAGTTCCACCGGACAGCATCGTTGTAGATGGTGATGGGACACCTGGATACCTACTAAGGAAAATAGATCCCTAACTCTGGGCTTTGGTACGGTTGCAACCACTGAGTAGATGATCCTCCATGCCATTAACTAAGTTTTAGCTAAAATATTTGATTTTTCTGTAGTAATATTTTTGGGCTTTGTCATATGTGACTATTATTTTAGTCACATCACTCAGCCAGTTAATGGCAGGAATGAAGGTGCCAGCTTAGAAAATATTCCGTTTCTTTTTAAGGAGGTGTGCAGGGTCTTGCTCCCAACTATGTCTCTGGCCTTGCGGTGATGTGTGAGGCTCTTGGCCCACGAGCCGTGCATGTACCTTCCATGACCTGTGAGTTGAGTGGGCAGGGACACACTGATTTTGAGAATACTTTACATTGATTTGCCTCCTAAATATGTTGTGTCCAACATAGATGTGAGTTAACATGAATATTATGTATACATACAATGCTTTTGGTCTTTGAGTAATGCTATTAAAGAGGTTCAGGTAATTTTTATATACTTCTGCATTAGGATGAGTAGTTCTTGGGCAACAATTCTTTGCCAGGACTGATCTGGTTAAATCCTTCACTCACGTAGCAGTTTTCTTCTCTTGGAAGCATGGCTTCTGCAGATGCCAGAGCAAGGCATCCGATTCGTGTGAACTGTGAAAGGGTGTGTGAACTCTGTCCTTCTGCTGTATTCAGAAAACATTCAGTAACCACGGGTCTTTCTGGCTTTGAAAACTGATTTCTTACTAAGTTGGTAGGCCTGTGTGCCTAGCAAGTGGTTCCCAATCTGTTTTTCAGTATACCACTTCAGGAAACTTCTTTAGCTTTCAAATTCATATAATTTAAATTTATTTAAATATATGTATTTCCCATGCAGCGCTGTGGGGAGATCATAGCTCCAGAGAGGTTTTAGGACATGTCATTAGATTTCAGAAGGGTAAGAGAATAATTAGAATACTTTGTATAAATCATTAAAAACTATGCCTAAAGTATTTTAAATTTATTAACTTAAAAAAATAAAACCACATGCACTGAAAGCTAGTAATTGAAAAAGTACATTATAAATTAAGTATGTTTTACCATAGACTGTAAGAGATGAAAAGTGATTTTGAGTCTCCATCGACTTTGGTAAACCGAAAAGACCTATGTGATTTATCTGAAGTAGTTTATTGGAAATCAGCTGCGTATATGTGATGCCAACAAAATAACAGCATTTAGGAGGTTTTCAGTTCCCATAGTATAAGTAAAACCTAAGCAGAAAAAGATCACTGTCTTCCTGTTTAAGGAATGTTGTAAGGAGTCAGGTGATTATATTGGATCCAGCTGTTCTGAAGGAGTACAATGTTGGGTGACTTCCAGAATATTCTTTGGAGATAGAAGTGTTCTAGGACAGCAGTCACCAACCTTTCAGACCTCACGGACCACCGGTTGGCGACCACTGTTCTAGGAGTCTGTTGTATGTGTGCCTGTGGGAGGTGCCTTGGATACTCAAGAAGCAGCCCAGGAAAATGGTACTCTGTGAACAACCTGGGACCAGTACTTCATTCTCAGAAATGAAGTGACTCTAACAGGGACTCAGTGATCTGAAATATGGCCTGAGGGTATGGTACCTGTCACAGTGTCCTTTAGGGCACAAGTTTTCAATCTTTCTTGGAAGTCCCTAACAGATAAATAGTTGCTGGTATCTAAGAGGAGAGGCCAACAGGATACTCCCAAGTTCCCAGTGCTTACCATTTCCACTGTGGTGAGACCTCTTTAGCTTGAGTTCTGCTTGAACTCTTCATGTATCAGTGGCATCTTCGCATACCTGCATCTTTGGCTCCCAACGAGATAGAGTGAAAAGGGACTAAAGAGCTGCTGTGAGCCCTGTTCAGTTCTACAGGTTGTGATACTGCTCTCTATACATTAGGAATTCCAGGTGAATGGCTACTCAGAAAACAGTATTGGCTAATTATTGAACTTTTTATTATTCAAACTCTATATGCTTTCTAATAGGTGATCTATCTACTGTTTCCTAGGGACATTCCAGCTATATCACACACCTTGACTGGTCCCCAGACAACAAGTATATAATGTCTAACTCGGGAGACTATGAAATATTGTACTGTAAGTATGAATGATCATGTGTGGCCGAGGGTGTCTGCCAGGGGCACTAATGAGTGGGCTGTGTGCAATCTGAATTGTGCGGAGCATGCATGTTGGCCTCCCTAGCCTGACAGCATATGTTACTCTGAGCTAAGGAATGAGAATCTCAAATGTGCTTCACTTCTCCAAAAAAGGAATGAGTTAATTTAAATGTGCAGACATGTCATAAGAAATCAACTCAGTGAGATTGATGCTGCTCTGAATGGTTTTGTATTTACTCTTTCTGGAGATAGGAAAAAGTGTTTTAAAGTAAACTCTTTTTTTTTCCTTTTTAAATGTGTCTTAATGTTTTTCAGTGTATGGATTATAAATCCAAGTAAACGTGGCTAGTTTGAATCATATACATTTATACACAAACACTGATTATACTTCCTGTTTCTAAATTTAAAGGGAACATTCCAGGTGGCTGCAAACTAATCAGGAATCGATCAGAGTGTAAGGACATCGATTGGACAACATATACCTGTGTACTAGGCTTTCAAGTCTTTGGTAAGGACGTGATACCTGGTGGGAAAAGGTTGTGGGGTTTTATAGATAATTATTTGCCTGAATTCCTAAATGAAATAGTCTCTATGTGTTCTTTCATGTTATCACTATCAATGCCAGATTCAGAGAAATTAAACTGATACAAGGTTTGTTCTCTGCAGAACCCAGACTTTTGGCCCTTGATAAATAAGAGAAAGGAATTTTACATAATAGCACAGATTGCCTGTCCATTTTTTTTTTTCTAAGTGAAAATTGAAACTTAAATTTGTCAAGGCATTTTTATAACAGCTTTATTGAGGTATCATTCACATACTACACAGTGCACCTAAAGTGCACAATTCAGTGGTTTTAGTATATTCACAGTTGTGCTTCCATCATCACTAATTTCAGAACATTTTCATCACTCCAAAAATAAACCCTCCACCCATTCATAGTCACTCCCACCTCCACCCCATAGCAACTACTAAAATCTATACTTCCTCTAATGATTGGTCTATTCTGGATAGTACTTATAAATGGAATCATGTAATATATGATCCATTGAGACTGGCTTTTTTTCATTTAGCATATTTCAAGTTTCATCCGTGCTGTAGCATGGATCAGTACTTCATTTTATGGCTGAATAATAGCTGTTGTATGGATATACCACATTTTGTTTTTCCATTCATCAGTTGGACACTTGAGTTGTTTCTACTTTTCAGCTATCTTACCTTATAATAGACAAATATGCAAATTGACTGCACCTTTGCTACGCCCAAACCACGCCCACCAACCAAGCCACGCCCACCAGGAAACCGTTGCAGGGACGTTGGGGTGTGGCGGAGCCCAAGGCCGGGAAAGCCTGCGCCTGAGGCTTTCCCGGCCTTGGGCACCAGCCACCAGAGGGGAGCCTGCACGGATCGCAGGCAACGGCCAGGGGGTCGGCTCCTACGATCCGTAGCAGGGACGCTGGGTTCGGCCGAGCCCAAGGCCGGGAAAGCCGCCCGAGGCTTTCCCGGCCTTGGGCACCAGCGGGGAGCCTGCACCGATTGAAGGAAACCACTGGGGGTCGGCTCCTGCGATCCCTAGCAGGGACACTGGGTGCCGCTGAGCCCAAGGCCAGGAAAGCCTCGGGCACCAGCGGGGAGCCTGCACGGATCGCAGGAAACCACTGGGGGTCGGCTCCTGCAATCCTTAGCAGGGATGTTGGGTGCAGCCAAGCCCAAGGCCACCGCCCGGGGCCAAGCCCCGACCCTGAAAGAAGGCAGAAGGCGGTGGCCACAGCCAAGGCCTGGGTCCCCGGTGCCGGCAGAAAACTGGTGCAGGCAGCCAGGTGAATGAAGGTCTATTGCACGAATCTTCGTGCAAACGGGCTACTAGTTATAAATAACTAGAGACCCAGTGCATGAAGATTCATGCACTGGAGGGGGGGGGCGTCCCTCAGCCCAGCCTGCCCCCTCTCACAGTCCGGGAGCCCTCAGGGACGGGAGGTGACCCGGCGATCAGGGGAAGGTGACGCCCCATCACACCTCTGCTGCTGCCACTGCTGACAGCGCAAGCCTCGACTGGCCCTGGTTACCTGAGCCTTGGGCGGCCCTGGGCAGCTGAGCATCCGCCATCCGAGGCTTGCCTGCACCTCGGGCTGGCCCCGGGGGGCTGAGGGAACTGGGGGACTCTGGAGGCAGGCATGCAGAGCGGCCACCCCAGAGGGGCTGAGGGGACTGGGCACCACCATCTTTGAGTGGCAGTCAATTAGTATATCCCCTCCTTATTGGCTGTGGGTGCCGCCATCTTTGCGACGGCGTGAGGGTCAATTAGCGTATTCCCTCTTTATTAGATAGGATGTTGCTATAAACAAGCATGTGTAAGTTTTTGAGTAAGCATGTTTTCATTTCTCTTGTATATGTACCTAGAAGTGGAATGGCAAAGTCAAATGGTAACTGTGTTTAACCTTTTGAGGAATGGCCGGACTGTTTCCCAAAGTGTCTGCACCATTTACATTCCCACCAGTAGCTGGGGTTTGGCTTCTCCACATCTTGTCAGCAGTTGTTATTGTTAGTTTTTGTATGTGAATGTCCAGTTGTCCAAGCACCATTTGCTGAAATAAAAAGGCAGTTTTAGTAGATATTATTTAAAGATGAAATTTGGAGATCCTTATCTGATGTTTGGACATTCCTAGAAATCTGTCCTGACAGTTTTCTAACTAAGCCTTTCCCAGTTGGTAGGTGTCCTTCTGAAAAAGTTAGAGGATAAATGGAAAAGTTAAAATAATAAAGCCGTGTTTGCAGAGAATTAAAAATAAGTGTTAATACTCAGTAAATACAATAAAAAGGATGTAGCACAAATACCTAAAGCAATACCCAAATATTAATACTTTTCCTTTTAACAGTCTATCTCTGCCTTCTGAAAACAGCTCTCACATCCAGCATAAGTATAGATCTGAACACTTCTTTATGCTGTGTGCATTGGAAAAATAATCCATTGTAGGTGCTTGTGCTAAATACAACTGCTGTAGAGATGGAGAAGCCTACTAGGCTAGGAAGAAATGAAAAAAAATAACCCTGACTATTCCATAAACAATTTCATTTTTCTGGATGAAACTAAGGCAGTGGCCAATAACTAATAACTTACCTAGCTATTTTCATGAAGCAATATGTAATACTTATTATTCAGAAGTGTTTCAATTAATTTTACCAAATTTACCAAACATAATTGTTCTCTAAAGTAGCATTGAGCCACAGGAGGCCAGCACTTCAACCCTATGTATTCCATAGTTTTAATCTAATAGAATTTTGTGCTGTGTTGAACATAACCACCAATGCCTGATAAAGATTAAAATTAAGTTTGCTTATCTTTGGACATAAATAATAGTTACCAGAAATTTCTATGGGATATCAGGTAGACTAGACTCTCTGTGAGGTTTTCTTTAAAGTGCCTCTCTGTGAGAGAGGATGTAAATTTTACACAGCTTACCCAGAGTCCACTTTGAAGAGTTAGTGAGTCCCACAGCTTTGTTTCTGCACCTTGCTATACCAGTCACTGAGAACTTCCCCAACTAGAAACCTGAAAAAGGAAGAGCTTATTGGTGAGTTAAAAGCTTAAAACTAAAATTACTTTAGCACCACCTGCTGGTTACTAGCGAGTACTTTTGTATCATTAAATCTTACATCATAAGGCTATTTAGATTTATAATTTTACTAGAGGCCCGATGTATGAATATTCGTGCAAGAATAGGCCTTCCTTCCCCTGTCTGCCGGCACCGGCTTCCCTCCAGGACCCGGGCCTTCGCTCTGGCCCTGCCGCCCTCCTGTAGCTTCCTCCTCCCCTGCCCCCCCCCTCCAATAGCAGGCATCCTGCCACACCCCGGCTGCTCTGCGCCAGCGTCCCAGCTGCCGCCATCTTTGTCACATCAATTTGCATATTCCCTCCTTATTGGCTGTGGGCTCTGCCATCTTTGTCACGGAGTGATGGTCAATTTGCATATTACCCTTTTATTAGATAGTATTATTAGTTAGACTTTGGGTAAAACATTTGAATAAAGTGTTGAGCCACTAAGAAATTATAAGGGGAAAATGTTAGCAGCTAAGTTTGAACACAGATGAAAATTAGTAAGGTCCTAAAATTAAATAAACCTATGTAGCATCACAGTTATCAGTTATATTTTTCAGGCTAATTCTTCTGCACCCCTATGTTCCCATATCAAAGGTGTCTGGCCAGAAGGATCTGATGGGACAGATATCAATGCACTGGTGCGATCCCACAATAGGAAGGTGATAGCTGTTGCTGATGACTTTTGCAAAGTCCATCTGTTTCAATATCCCTGCTCCAAAGCAAAGGTAAAATTAATTTAATAAAAACTAGCATTACAGCGCCTTTTGTTTGAGGATAATTTTGTGTCAATGGCACAAAAATATTTGTAGGGTTACTAATCACTGTCCATGATACTGGGATGCACAGGGGGAGAACAGGGCCCTCCATCTGTGAATGTCCAGGCATTGCTTGTCTTCCCTTTCCTCCGTAAGGACAAGAAGATAATTATAGAAGGCAGCTGATGACGGTTCATTCATTTTTGTTTATTGTGCATTTGCTTACATTTTTGGCAGTTTTAAATTTCTCCTAAACATATTTTGTTACATCTGTGATCAGCATTATAAAACTCATGAGAACTATTTCCTAAATCACCTATAATCCTGCCAACCTAGTAAATTCTTCCCTGGCCATCCAGTAGAATAGTTACTAAGTATACCAACTTTTTCTCCAAAAGAGATGGGCTTTTATTTTTTTAACTATATAGTCTGAAGTATACATGTCTAATTGTTATGCTTTATTTCTCCTAAATAAACAGGTATTAAAGGGAAATTGCTGCTAGCTTTATTCCTCAGATTGAATGACTTGTGGCTTTGATTTCCTGTTTTACGAGCTGAATTGCCTCTTTACCTTGTCACCTCCATTGCTGTAAGCAGGCATGTAAGAATGAGTTTAATTTTCCTGTCTGATTTATTTCATATAGGCTCCCAGTCACAAGTACAGTGCCCATAGCAGCCATGTCACCAATGTCAGTTTCACTCATAATGACAGTCACCTGATTTCAACTGGTGGAAAAGACATGAGCATCATTCAGTGGAAACTTGTGGAAAAGTTGTCTATGCCTCAAAACGAGATTGTAGTGGATACTACTTTAACCAAAGCCCCCATCTCTTCCATTGAAAGTGTCATGCAATCTGATACTCCCACACCGCCTCCTTCCCAGCCCTTAAGTGAGACAGCTGAAGAAGCAAGTAGAATAAGCAATTCTCCCACACTTCTGGAGAACAATCTGGAACAGATTGTGGAGCCCAGTGAAGACCACAGTGAGGAGCAGAGCGAAGGGGGCAGTGAAGACCTCGGTGAGCCTGTTTATGAAGAGCCATCCAATGAGATGAGCCAGGAGCAGAGTGAAGCCCCTCTTACTGAGGACCAGCAAGACCCTCCACCTCTATCCTAACACCAGGGCGTGAGTGTATGTGATATTGAGCTAGAGTTCAGATAACAGGACAGGAAGTGATGGAGGATCACTATTGACCAAGATTTTTGGTTTCCATGTGATTAGTTTTCTTCAGTAGTATCATCTTCAATCAAATGGAACCGACCTAAAGGTTCATTTTGGTGTGCGTTGAAGATGAACCAAACTTAATAGTAGGAAAGAGTGAAACGTTATGTCTCAGAAATTTACTGTGTGTGTAAGTGGTGTGATGTAAATACTGGAAGCAAAACAGCAGTTGTATTGATTTAAAACAAACCCCTTGTTATCTGAACATGTTTTCTTCAGGAACAACCAGAGGCATCACAAATACTGTTACTCATCTACTGGCTCAGACTGCTGCTTTTCTCCTGGTGCAGAAAAATAAATCAGAAAAGAAAAAAAAAAAAAAGCTCCCTTACTGAGATACCCTCCTACCCCAAATGTGTAGTGGAAATTTTTCAGTTAAGAAAAACTCAGTATTGCCACCGGCAGTGGAGTTGCCTTCTTGAATAATAATGCCATTTCCTACACTACGGTAGATAGCCAGGTCTGCTTGTTAGTCTACTATATAGGTGCTGCCTTTTCTAAGTCATAATGAGAAGCAGTCTCTTAATTTCTTGTGTGCGAATCTATTTTATTTTAGAACTAAGAAAGCAGTAGTTTGTTACAGAGCTTTTAATGTATATTAAACCATTGATACGCAGAAATAATGGATTCCTCCAAGGATTCCTTTACTGGCCTGAACATTTTTAAATGTTTGGCATTTGTGGGGATGTAAGGAAAAAGAAACCGCATGCCTATAAAACTAAATTGTAATTACTAGGCTAATTTTAGTTTAGACTCCAACATAATTTGTTCCCTCAATAATAGCAGAAATATAAATACAGTAAGTTTAAATGATTAAATTGGTGCTTGAAGTTTATTGGCTTAGCTGTAATTTTTACACAGATTAATTATATTGAGGGATAAGATACTCAGCAAATTGCAAATTCTTTTTTACAGAAGTGTGAATAACAGTCATAATTCTTTTTATAAATTGCATACTTAACAGATTTGCTATATATGGTCATTTTTCTTTGGTGGAAGTTGCTATAAGCCTTGCAATTCTAATGTGGTTATCCTCTGCTAGTTTAGGCAATGCATGTATTATTATGCATTGAATAGTAGTTTTTGTTTTAAGTTTTGTCAGATGACTTTGTTTTTCTTAAGTATGTGTTTCCCTACTTTAAAAATAATTACTGACAAATATTCATTTCCTATATGTTTGTTTATACTTGGATTATAAAAAACTGTTTTATTTTTTAACTTGCTGCAAGTTTTGATACCTTTTTTTTGTTGTTAGAATATGTTTAGAAACTTTGGATGAGTTCAGAAGTCTTAAGTATGCAAGTGTTTACGTGATTGTGCCATTCCAAAGTGCATCAGAACTGTCATTCCCTTCTAGTATCTTCTCAGGAGTAATACAAATCAGGTATTTCATCATCATTTGGTAATATACAAACTCCAGTGAACTCCCAAGGACACTCACAACATTTATATTCACGTGCTGTATGTAAGGGTGTGGGTATGTGTGAAGGGGTAAGTATAGACACTTACTCTGTGTTTGTGTGTATCTCTATATAAGCAGATATACACCACATTGAAAATATTCAATGTATATCTCTAGGTGTATAGATAAATGTTCGTGTGTATCTCTTTCCTTTTGTTTACAACTGTTCAAAAAAAACCTCAAAGTAGCTCTCTTCAACAGAAGAGAGGTAGATTCCAAGCAACCCCTTTTTTTTTTCAATGTGTTCTGTACATAATTATCAGAGAGAGCATCAGTATCAGGCATATATATTTGCCTATTAGCAGTGGTGACTAAATTATCAGGTCAGCATGTGCTGTTCCCTACAAGAAAAATACTATGAGATGAACAAGTAGAAAAGCATTTCTTCAAGCTCTCAATGACAACCAGGGAGTTTATGTGGGGACATCAGTCACCTTTGGGGTTGCTGTGTACAACGAAATTTATAATCGTGATACTCTTGGGTGGTAGTTTTAAGACACTACTAATACGCAGAAAGCGTTCCAGCTCTTGCTGGCAACTACTGTTTAACAGTCAATCAAATCTGTGATAATGGTTGGAAGTGGTGGGATTATGAAATTGTAGTTTTTAGAAAAACTTGTGAATGAAAATGAATCCAAGTGTTTCATGTGAAGATGTTGAGCCATTTCTATCATGCATTCCTGTCTCATGGCAGAAAATTTTGAAGATTAAAAAATAAAATAATCAAAATGTTTCATTTGTCTCTCTAAATGTACCTTACACTCTTTCTTCACTTATATTGCTAGTTGCCATGACTGTCCCTTTATTAGAAAACATGACAGTTATCAGTTGATCACAGTTGCTGTTATGGATACAACCATTCTGATAGTAAAAAACTCCCATCTCATAATATTAGAGGAAATTACTTCTGATTTATGCTTCCATTTAATAAGGAATAGCTTCACTTTAATTTATTTCATGTCTATACTTTCTCTAATGTTTAACATTGGATAATCCTAGTGATCCTGATTCCACTGCCTCCCAGTATTAGCCTTTGTGAAATCCTTGAACTCAGTAGGACCGTGTATCCCCTGATTTCTCCATCTCTCCCATGTTGCTTAGTGACAAGGATCCCGTGTACACCACAACCATAAATTGGCTGCTACATATTTTTCTTTTTGAAGAGTTAGAGTGAGAGTATTCCATATATTCCCCAGCTTTATAATCAAGAAATGATGGGGTATTCATCATTACCTTATTCACCTTTGGTGACTGATACAGCCACGTACATATACAGGCCTATCTCGCTTTATTGCACTTTGCAGATGTTATTTGTTTTCTTTGACAACCCTGCATCAAACATCTATCAGCACAATATTCCAATAGGTTCAGATGATGCTTAGCATTTTTTAAATATCATTTTTTATACATATTGCTATTGTACACTTAGACTACAGTATAGTGTAAACATAACTTTTATACGTACTGGGAAACCAAAACATTCATGTGCCTCGCTTTGTTGCAGTGGTCTGGACCCAAACCTTTAGTACCTCCAAGGTATGCCTGTACGAACTAACCCATGAGAGGCTGTCCTGGGCAGGAATTCCTCTTTTACCAATTCTGAAACAAAATGCCTGATGGACACCAGACAAACCCTCTTCACCAGTGACTGAGGTGTTGGTACTATTTCTAGAAGAAATTAGGTTTCCAGCTTAAAGCTGGAACTAAAAGGAAGAGGAGTAAAGACAACACGTTTAGGACAAAGAAGACAAGCTGAAGAGCAGCCCCTGTGGCGCCAAGCGTGCCCCAAGCACCCTGGTCCATTTAGGGATGCGGGGGTGTCAGTTCCCCTGTAGGCAAGGAGGTGGTTGGGAAGATGTCGTAACTGACCATGTTCATTTACCTAGATAAGGGCCATGCCAGGACTTCATGTTTTATAACTTTAAAGCTCACTCTTCTTCCACTTACACTGGGAGAAAGACATTCTTTAGAAACAGGTAGCAAGCGGGAAAGGATGATGGTACAGATGCACAGATTTAGGGAAGATAAGCGAAACAGCAGAGTGTCAGTCTCAAGCCTCAGTCCAGGAGTGGGTGAGATCGCTGCACGTCTGTCACTGTCCCAGACACCAGGCCCTGCAGGAGAAGCCTACTGTGTCGCGGATGCCCAGGAATAAGTCTTCAAGGAGCATAGAAAGGTCATCAATGCAGCCCTATGTAAAGGGGCAGCTCCTGCTCTCACAGGAGTCTCAGAAAAAGGAAACCTGAATTTCTACTCTGCCTGCATTAATAGGCCTGTACAATAACTTTAAATGCTCTGGTATAAAGAAGGCAAATAAAGAGAGAAATAATCCCAAATGGATTAAAGAATGCCTGTCTCCTAGAAATGTCTGTTTCATTTTTGTACCTGTGGGTGGCGTCCTCAGGAGACCATGGCTCACTGAACACATTGTTAGGTTCTCTTTTTTTTTTTTTAACTTTACCAATCCAGAAGTCTAGCAGAAAATCTTTATTACCATTTCTAGATCTCAAAGAACAAAAACATGAAATGGGTAAAACCAAAAAACCACCAAAGTGCTCAATGTTTAAAATATAGTATATCCATATAACTAAATGCTATTCAATGATAATAGCTAACACTTAAGTGCTTTATGTGCAATCCCATTATCTCCATTTTACAGACAAGGAAACTTGTACAGAGAAGCCAGGTTACACTGAAAGCAAGTAGCTGCACCGAGATTTGAAGCCAGGTCCTGCTAGTGCACTATAGATGTTTACTGTAAGACAATAAACTAGTGGTTATTATTGCAGGAAAGACTAGAATCATTCAGCTTCTGGTAGGAAAGATTTAAGACCAGCATAAAGAACTACAGAAAGTGATTAGGCTTTGCAAAAGGCAGCTTTGGGCTCTGAGCAGTGTCACAAAGTTGAAGGGGCCTGCTAGTGCACAAGTCCCCTCCTTCCACCCCTTCAGCCAAGCGCAGGAAAGAGGAGCTTCCAGCCTCGAACCTCACGTTCTGACACCTGCTGCCAGTGACTGCCTGCTCTTCCTGCCTTTGTGGGCCAGAGTTGCACATGAGTACTGAGTCCTTACTGTCCCATTTAAACCACATGAGGACTGAGTCCTCACTGCCCCATTTAAACCACATGAGGACTGAGTCCTCACTGCTCCATTTAAACCACATGAGGACTGAGTCCTCACTGCTCCATTTAAACCACATGAGGACTGAGTCCTCACTGCTCCATTTAAACCACATGAGGACTGAGTCCTCACTGCTCCATTTAAACCACATGAGGACTGAGTCCTTACTGCTCCATTTAAACCAGAGATTCTGCTTCCTTATTTTCCAACTTTTGAGCAATTTCCATTTCACACAAAAAGAAGCATGGCAGCTCCTTTCTGTCAGTGGCCACATGCTTTTCCCACGTTGCCTCATTCCCCATCTCACACTGCCCCGTGGCAAGCCTGGAGGTTCTCCCAGCCCCACGCTGGGCCACTTGGCTTTGATCTTGCATCTCCTCTCCCTCAGCAATGTAAACACATCGTCCTAAAAATAGACTTCACTAGGGAGCCATCCATTGACAGATGAATATGGATAACTGCTGGTGCTGCTGACATCAGAGTTTACTTTCACCAGGTCTCAACTGAAAACAAAGGGGTCGCTAGAAGAAATGACCTCGAGGAAAAATAACTTTAATAAAAAGCAAAATCCTCATACCTGGTCATCCCGTTTCTTTCTTGATAGTCACATAGCCACCGAGCCAGAATGCATCCTGGGAGAGGTCACAGCCTGCCTCTGCACGGGCTGTCCATTTAGCCGACACTGGGTGGGAGCCTGGGAAACCTGGCTGGAAGCAAGGGAACAAGCTGGCATTCTCTTACCGGATCAATTGTAGAACTACTTCACTTAACATAACCTGTCACTCAGATGCCCAGGTAAGGCAGGTCCTCCCTCTGCAGACTTCAGTCTCTACAGTAAAAATGTATTACACTGCCAACAGTTTCAAAGTGGCAGCCAGTCTGAATCCTGGGGAGTAAGTCATCCATTGATGAGGTATATACAAACCTATCTCATGCAAGGAACATGCTGGGCCCCACAGGCAATCCAATGACTCAGATACAGCCCCTGCCTTCAGGGAGCATGTAACCTGGAAAGGTGGGAAAGACAACCTTTCTAATTTCCCTCAAAATTCGAAAATTATCACTACGTGCTGATAAATAGTGTATGATTTGAAATGTGAAAATATTCCTATTAAGGAATCATGGATTGGTCATCTATGGGAACCACCCATCCATTGCTTAAATTCTATAACAGATAACATCCAAAAGGTTAAATTTTGATATTTAAAAAATAGTGTAGAACCCATACAATGGAATACTGCTGAATGAAAACAAACTATTGATATATGCAAACTTGGATAAAGCTCAGGGCTTTATACACAGTATAGAAAGTTTACCAGCTGTACATTTCAAACACATAACACTAGAGGCCCGATGCACAAAATTCGTGCAAGGGGCTCGGCCCTTGCAGCCCTGGTTTCATCTGGAAGGTCGTTTGGCTGTCCAGTCTAATCAGCATATTATGCTTTTTTTTATTATAGGTTCTCAACAAGACAACTATAGAGAACAGACTAGTGATTGCCAGGGGACGCTACAGAAGGGAGGGAATGTCACTATTAAGGGGAAGCACAAGGGGGTTTCTTTGTGGTGATGAAGTCTGTCTCTTGTTTGGGACTGTGGTTACATGAATATATACATGGGGTTAAATTGCACAGAACTACATACACGAACGCAAAAATGATGGAAATTGAGAAAGGCCTGTAGTGTAGATTAGTGTATTATATCAACATCAATTTTAATATTATACATTATATAAGATGTGACTATATGGGGGGGGGGGAGAAGCTGAGAGGAGTGGTTCACCAGACTCTACTATTTTTCAAACTTCCTATGAATCTATAATTTCAAAATTACAAATTTAAAAAGATATAAACACTTTACTTTCCCTTTGTCCCCTCTTTATTTTTTTATTGTTTAAAGTATTACAAATAGTAGTACATATGTCTCCTTTTCCCATTGACCTCCTACCCCCTGGCACATGCCCTCACCCCCGCCCGCAGTGTCTTGTGTCCATTGGCTATGCCTATAATGCATGCATAAACTGGTGAACAAAAATAGATACAGAGACAAAGAAGCATTGAACAGACTGTCAAACTACAGCGGGATGGCAGGGAGCAGTTGGGGGGAGGGGTAAGAGAGCAGCCCTCCTCCCTCTTTCTGATTGGTCAGTGTCATTGGTATCACTCCCCTTCTTGGAAACCCCTCCAGAAGCCACCCTCTGCTGCCTTTCCTCAGGGGCTTGGGCTGCATCACCTCCCCTTATCCAGAATTTATGAAATGACAAGAAAAAGAATTCCCCTCTTTAGCAGGGCCCTCGTGAAATTGCTGCAGAGTTGAGATAGGTGATCAGGCTTTCTCCCCATGAGAGCGACAGGCCCTCGGGCTTCATCGGCAAAATCTATTTTTGCGTGGCCTACTGTTTGCCAGGCTTTGACATTTCCATTTAGAAGATGAATTCATTCTGAGCTGAGCCAAGAGTCCTCTCTTCTGGAAGATGTGTTAAGACTCAGGCCCTTGCAGGACACTGGAGCATCCATGAGACCCTATCCCTTTCCCACATGATGACGGGTCAGCCTTCCTGGGGGGCAAGTGAGGAATCTGACATGAACTAAGGGCTGCAACAAAAGAGGTATTTTTCACTGTGGGCTTAGGTACCATCTGCGCTTTCCCCAGGCCCCATCTCCCTGATCACAGTCTGAAAGAAGAGAGTAAGGGCCTTGCTTACCAAGGGCATTTGATCCACATGGGAGACATCCTGGTGAGCTCATGGGCTCTGCCTGCCCCTGTTCTGTGAAGGCCCAGCATGAGAGAAGACATTAGCTGTCCCTGCATCAGGGTACAGGGAAGGCTGCCCCTCCGGATGACTGGCTGGGGCCTCCAACACAATAAACCATGTTTGCTCTGGAAGCGATGAGCAATGCAACGAACTGTTAGGAAAGCCTGCCGATGGCTCCATTACTAAAGCTGCCATTCACAGCTGCCAAAGCTGAAGTAGTTCCTATGGGAAACCCTCACATTAAAATAGGAGGTTTTTTTAATTACATTTTTATTAAACATTATCAAAGTTAAACACGGGGATTTGTCTGGGAGGGCACTCATCATTCTGAGCTCTGAAGGCCAGGGATAGTATCACCTCTCTCTGGTCTCTACTACCCAACACAGAATCTGACACAGAGATTACGGAATGAGTGGCTTGTGCCATAGGGTTACTGGTGGTGAAAATGGAGCAAGTCCCCTGTCTCAAGTAACCCAGTTCTGTTCCTGGAAACGCCCTGTGGAAAGGACAGCAGGGCACCTGGTAGTCCGTAAGTGAAGAAAGCAGAACTTGTGGGAAGCCAGAGAGGCCCAGGGTACTCAGAAGACTTCAAGACCCAGCTCCAAAGGGGCCGGGTTGGCAGACAGCACTAGGAACCCCCAGGCCCAAACTGCTCTTGGGGATGAAGCTTGAGCACGACTGTCTTCACCAGGGGAGTCAGTCTGCCCCTTCTGTTTTCAGTGGCATCTGGCCCAGATCCCAGATCCCAGTGACATTCTTCTGGGCCCAGAGCAAGCATGGAGCTCTGCAAAGACCAGCAAGTGTCCCCACCACACACTCACATTCCCAAGATACATAAATAAGGGGAGAGTCACCTCTGACCTCTGTCCAGACCTGGAGCTGAAAAAAGCCCATCTCCCTGTCCTACCTCCAGGGGGCTTGGAACGGTCCACCTTGATGAACCCTGGGTTGACTTCTCGGTTGCAACACACCCCACCCATAATCACTCAGAAAAATAGATAGAAAAAACATGCTGGATGACAAGGTATAGTAAATCCTACAGCAGGGACACAGAACTTGATCCCACCGTTCTCCCCACCCCTCCTGCTATGGCCACTAGACAGAAACCTGGGAATGCGGACTCTTTCAGGAGACTGAGGCTGCAGACAGGCCCAGATGAGGACTCTGGCCCCTCACCTGGCAGAAGTAAGGCCACCCACTCCCAAGGCATAAGGCTCAGGGGCAGCTAGGTCATGATATCGCAAAGGGCAGCACACTCACCTCCTGACCCACCAGGTCCTCAGCTCCCTAAGACCTGCCCAAGCTGGCCTGGGCTGGGTGGGTGACCATTCCCTAGCTCCCATGGCCATAGGACATGCTTTTGCAAGTTACACACCCTGCCCTAGCCATCAGCAGTGACTGCTTACCCAGCCTCCCTGCTGCAGCTGCGGCCTACTTCCTCTGGCACGGCACTGATACTCAATGAACAGGGTCTGACTGAGGGAGAGATGGGCAGACACATACAAACATAAACCCATTTTCCAAATGACTGTTTCTTCAAGAGGACATGAGTCCAGGAGAAAAGGGAACAGACACCAAGTATAAACAAAGGCCCTTCTGTGTGACTCTAATTAGAATGACAACCAATTGAAAACAATTTAATGTTGGTTCATGAAAGGTTAATGAAATTCATGTTTTGAAGATGCAGAATGCAACACGGATGGAGCCAGAAACACATTTCTAACCTTCATTCTCTTTAATTATTCGGTCAGAATAATTTCCCAAGAGCAGTTTTAGTCTCTGGGTGGTTTTAATTAAATACCACTGAACTTTAAGTTAACATCAACTCATCCAGCTGCAACTCAATTTTCAAATTAACCTGCTGTCTAACATGAGGGTCTTGTGGCCTAAGCGGGGGTGTGGTGGGGGAGGGGAAGATGGGCACGGAGCCTGACAGGTATTCACCAATTCTAGAACATTTTCCATCTTTCCCCACCCTCTCCAGTGGCCAGGAATTTCTGTAACCTGTCACAAGCCTCCCTAAAGACAGAGGCCGAGGCTGAGCTGGGCAACCAAGCTGCCTCCTTCCTTGTCCTTTCCCATAGTCCTGGGCTCCGGCTCCATTCTCTCAACAACTTCTGCATTAAGCCTGGAACAACCAGACCCTCAAGTGAGCCCAGGGCCAGCAGACCCCTGCCCCAGCGCCCCACTCTACTCTTGCCTGCCTTCTTCTCCCTCTCCCTCCCCTTCGCAGTGCTGAAATTTGTCCAGAGCCCTGGCTCCCAATCCTGCCTGACTAGGTGCCCTCAGGAAACACCCCTATTTTCTGAGCTGACTTCCGGCACTCCACCCAGGCCCCAGGTCTCTGCCTCACTCCTTTTCTGCCTTTGAAAACCAAGGTTCCTGCTTTTGTCAGTTGTATTTCATAGCCGTACCAAGGCCCTTTTGCAATGAGTTTCTGCTTCTTTCTAAAACTTTTTTCCTGCTGACTGGGAGGCTACCCGAACATTTCTCACAACCTGGGGCAGCTTCCATCAGAATGTGATATTTGAAGTTGGCAAAGAGTCTAATCTACCTAGTACATGTTGGGCAATGTGAAGGACCTGTACTTTGGCCCTGAGGTACAGTCACGTGACCATGACAAAGCTTTGTGTCAAAGGCGAGGTCAGGGCAAGAAAATGCATGACGTCCCAGGAGGGCTGGATTAGCACTCTAGGAAAAAAGTATTATCTAAAGAATGCTATTCCCAGCCACTCTGCTTGACCTTTTCCATTAGTACCTGCGGCAGCTTCCTTGGAAATCAGCTCTAACACTCTGGACCCTGAGCAACAAGCACATCTGGTCTCAGTCTGCCCATCCAAGACATCCTGCAGCAGCACAGCACCTGTGCACCTGGATACACCGGGTCAGGAGTCCAGATGAAGCCCATGCAAGTGACGGCTGCTGACGGCAGGAGACTGCAGATGACCCATCTGCTCCAACACTACCTTGCAGGGTGGCTGAGTCACCACAGTTGCTCTGTTCAAGTCATGAGAGCAAGGCCAGCTGATGCTGCCCTCACAGCCATGAGAGTACACCCCCTACAGCCAAGGTGCGCATTTCCCAGAAGAGAATCCACAGCCACACTCCCCCACCCACAACTACCCAGGGGCAGCCTGTCCTAAGGTAACCAAACCCCATCCATCCCAAGGAGCTCCCCAATGGGAAGGGCAAGGGATCACAGTAAAATTGCTCTATAACAAGAAAGTTTCTTAGCCAAATGATTTACTAACCCTAAGAGATGAGAGACACCCTAAAAAGGACCTAAAGTATTTTTTTACTTTAATATTTAAAAATAATATTTAATTTTGAAATAGAATGCTTGCTTTTAGGGCAAAGGTATCTGATTCATCTTTGGGTCCCCAGCACTTGGTAGTACGTGTTTTTGCACTAACTAAATATCTGAAAGCAGCAGAGCATTAGGGGACTCCTTGATGACCATGAGTCAGAGGGGCCCTAGAAAACCAAGGATGACAGTACCCCACTTCTCAACTAGCCCGCCATGAGCAGTCTTTGGTGATAGATTAGAGTGATCCAACCCAGGATATGTGCAGTCAAATGTCAAATAAATGTACTAAATCACTGAGACCAGATAGTATCTGAATTTCTAAGCAATCAATCACTATTGCCCCTGGTGTATCCTCTAGCTATAGAAGATCAATGGGCCAGAAAGTCGGCAGCCTGCCCAGAGCCACACTCACAAAGAGGAGAAAAAGTATATAAATCAAAGCCAGCCAGTATTACAATAGTCACTCCCACCCTCACCCTGACATTGATAGCTTCACATCAAAGTCACACTGGATGAGGGGCCCGGAAGGAAAGTTAGAACCTGAAAGGGCATCTGCTGACAGAGAAAACAAATGATGAATAAGAAAGTACGGCAAAGTAGCCATTTGCAACCTTCCTTGCTTTTGTGCACCCTAAAGCATTTTGAAAATCTTTGTGTAGCCTTTTGCATATGCAAGTTTAACAACTAAAACCTTTCATTATAAGTTGAAATAGTTGCACAGAGTAGTTTCTGGTGTATTACAAATAAGGGCTTAAACTATTAAGTCACAATCACCTTGTCCCAAAGGTAATCCTTGCAAGGCCCAACTGTGCTTGGGTGCTGGAACATCCCCCTTTCTGCACAGGCTGGTTCCAATGAGTTTCTGGGACCTGCAATCAGCAGCAGTTTGGCTCAGAGAAGTCAGCAGAGACTGTTCCTGAGGAAGGCAGCAGACGGACCAAGGACGTTAATGGCACTTTCAAAAGGACTGGACACAAGTGGACAAGGTACATGAATAGACAGTTGACAAAAAAAAAGAAATAAAACTTACCTTTAAAAATAAAAAGATTTTTTAAAGAATAAATTTTAAATAAAAGAAAGATATTCAACATCACTAATTTCAATAGGAAGGCCATTCAAACCAAAGGAATTTTATCACTTACCAAAAATGTTTAACCTAGATCCAATCATAAGGAGACAAATTAGACAAATCCAAGTTAAAGGATATTCTGCAAAACACTGGCAGTCGATCAATGTTTCTCTTCCTCTCTCTAAAAATCAATTTTTAATAAAAGGTTAAATATGGAGTTACCATAGGACCCAGCATTTCCACTCATCATATGCCCTATGTCCATACAAATACTTACATACCTGTTGTAGAACTGTGCACCTGAAACCTGTGTAACTGTGTTAACCAGTGTTGCCCCAATAAATTTAATAAAAAAAATACTTGTATATCAACATTCATAAAAGCATTCATTATTCATAATAGCCAAAAAGTGGAAATTACCTTAATATCCATCAACTGATGAAGAGATAAACAAAATGTGGTACATCCATATAATAAAATATTATTCAGCCATAAAAGGAATGAAGTACTGACACATAATACAATATAGATGAACCTCAAAATCATTACAGTGAGAGAAGCCAGTTACAAAAGATCATATATTGTATGATTATACAGTAAACCCTCGATTTTGCGGACTTCAATTTAACAGACTTTCGATTTAACAAACAAAATTTCCGGTCCGAAAGTCATATGCAAAAATTAACACCCTGTTAACTTTAAAATGCTTTTAACCTATATTTGCTTATAATTAAATTAACAGGACATTTTTATTAATTCACTGTTATTTTCAACAAATTTAGGCGGATAGGCCAAATGTTGGGAAAAACTATAGTAATTTCACATAATTAAATATTACATATCTACAACTATAGTCTACATATTTATATCCAAGTCGCCGCTAGTAAACAATGTTCAGCAAATGATTAGCACATGATCGCTCCACACTGCAGGTGGTAATTGGTTCTGTTGTTGCACAGCATGACTTTCTGCAGCAGTTTTCATGCATGCTAGTCAATGTTCTAGCATTTATTTACTCGCAGTGATCTATTCAATATAAATTTTTAATTGCTGTAATGCATATAGAAAACTTCTACATGAAATTAAACTTTTCATACATAATTTTAAATTCACAAATTATCTACATAAGTAAAAACACGTAAACTAATTTGTCAGTTTTGTAACATATGCATTCAGAAAACCTACTTTATTATATAATGAACTTTCAGTTTTAACAGATACCCCTCGTCTGAATTAGTCCGTTATGTTGAGGTTTTACTGTATTTATATGCAATGCCCAGAAAGAAAAAATCTAGAGACAGAAAATAGATTAGTGGTTGCCTAGGGCTAGAAGGTAGGGTGGGGAAGGGAAGTGACTGCTAATGGGACATAGAGTTTCCTCTTAGGGTAATAAAAATGTGTGGTTTTTTTTAATATATTTCATTGATTTTTTACAGAGCGGAAGGGAGAGGGGGAGAGAGCTAGAAACATCGATGAGAGAGAAACGTCGATCAACTGCCTTCTGCACACACCCTACTGGGGATGTGCCTGCAACCAAGGTATATGCCCTTGACCGGAATGGAACCTGGGACCCTTGAGTCCGCAGGCCGACGCTCTATCCACTGAGCCAAACCGGTCAGGGCAATAAAAATGTTTTAAAACTGATTTGTGGCAATGGTAGCACAACTCCGAATTTAGGAAAACACACTGAATTGTAACTGAACTGTAGACTTTTGTTGTTGTCAATCCTCACCAGAGGATATTTTTTTACATTTCCTTTTAGAGAGTGGAAGGTAGAAAGGGGGAGAGAGAGAGAGAGAAACATTGATGTGAGAAACATCGACTGGCTGCCTCCCACATGCACCCCTACTGGGGTCAGGAATCTAACCCACAACCCTTTGGTGCATGGGCCCACACTCTAACCACTGCTCAGGGCTGAATTGCACACTTTAAAAGGTGAATTGTATGGTATGTGAATTATATCACAATAAAGCTGTTACTTTAAAAAACATAACTACAAAGGATACATTATTAGGATACCTGGGGAAAATTAAAGACTCTATATTAGATATCAGTATTGTTATCAATGTTAAATTGGGTATGACAACTGAGTTATAGCCTTACTCTTAGCAGATACTGGCTAAAGTATTTATGGCTGAATCATCATAATTCTATAGCTTAATCTTAAATGATTTAGCAAAAGCCAAATGTTTATGTACATACATTCATTGTGTGCCTGTGCTTTGAGAAACCCAAGAAAAAGCAAAAGTGGCAATATATTGATAACAGGTGATCCAAGTGAAGGATGTACAGGTGAATTTTATACTATTCTTACAATGTTTCTGTCATCTGAAATTTTTCAAAATAAAAACTTGGGAGAAATATCAAAGAATGAAGTTTAGACTTATACAGACAAATAACAACTACCTAGCCATTGGGAATGCTATTGTTATAAACACGGTATTTTACCCTCAGTAAGAAATCACTATCCTTTGTTATGGCAAGATACAGACCACTAATAATAATAAAAGCGTAATATGCTAATTTGACCGGACAGCCAGACGACCTTCTGGACATCATTCCAGACGTCTTTCTGGACAAAGCCACAGTGGCAGGGGCCAAGGCAGAGGCGGTTAGGGGCGATCAGGCAGGCAGACAAGGGGTTAGGGGTGAGCAGGCAGGCAGGCAGAGTGGTTAGGGGCAATCAGGCAGGTAGACAAGCAGTTAGGGGCAATCAGGCAGGCAGGCAGAGTGGTTAGGGGCGATCAGGCAGGCAGGCAGGAGAGCAGTTAGGAGCCAGCGGTCCTGGATTGTGAGAGGGTGGAGGCCGGGCTGAGGGTACACACACACACACACACACACACACACACACACACACACACACCACACCCGTACACGAATTTTGTGCACCGGGACTCTAGTCTATAATAAAATTCCACCTTTTTCAGCACTAATATAGGGTGTGTGAGTCTACCAACTGTGATGGGACAGGAAATTAACGTCTAAATGAACTGTGTGTAACAGGCACATTTCACTACAGGGCAAGCAGGTCTCCTAGGAAGCATATGGTAATCATCAATATATCATTAGCCTTCTATTACTTGACTTTGAGGAACTATTTTGTGAAGATTATCTGGTACCAAATTAAAAAGAAAGAAATTAAACTCAGGTTTAAGACGCCTCTGGTGTTCTGAAATTTTTCTGAAAGATCATTTAAAAGACTTCAAACTTCAGGTTTTTCATTCATGTATTTATTCCACAATCAAAATAAATCATAACTTAAAAATCATAACGTTTTTAAAAAGGTAAAGGAGACTTTGTGTCACAGTTTCATTAAAACAGACAATGGTCTAAAATGCAACACTAAACAGGTGTTCTATTCCCATGGTGGAATAAATACATAATAATTACACATAAAATTTCACTAAAGATCTGGGATGAGGCAAATAACCCTTTGAAACAAACTGCCCCATGAATAGAGGCATGTTGCAAATAATTTCTATTAACATTTTACTGCAAGATGGAAAATCCCCAAGGTAACTACAGACACAATACTTCATTTCATGCACCTGGCCTTGGCTTTTGTCTTCCTTCCTCAGACATATCCAAATCCAGAAAGGTTTCTGCACCCCATGCTCAAAAAGGCCACCATGAGTCCCCAAGGACCTGAGCACAGACCGCAGTTAATGAGTCTGTATGCAACCTTCATCCAGAACCTCCAGGGAAATCAAGAGCCCAAACTGGTAGAGCAGCAGCATTTCTCTGAGCAATAGTTTTAACTGTCAAATGAGCTCTGACAGGCAATGTGCGTTTCATAAACAAACCAAAATATTGTCTTATTATCTTCTATTTTTTTCTTGCAAAATGTTAAGTAGACCATTCAAGTAAAAAAAAAATTTTTTTACAGAAACAAAAATTCAAAGGGTTTATGCCAAAAAGCAAACCAGTCTTTTGCAGCCTAATTCATTTATTTCTGGGCTGTGAAGCCATGTAGAGGGCGATGAGGCAGTAGATGGTCCCTCCCAACGTCAGTGCCATGGTGGTCCGGTAAAGCATTTGGTCAGGCAGGCCTCGTTTCAGGTGGATGGGCACACCATCAGATTTCTTGAAAGAAAAAATTATCAAGGACATGGTTGTTAAGAAAAAGATTTATAATTTAGGCTTGTAAAGAACAAATGTCTCTACTCTATGACTAACCCACTACAGTGGAAAAAGCCCTAATCCATTAAAATGCTAATTGAAATGCTAGTATATTTTCTTATAAATGTAACTAAAGCTTGTAAATCCAAAATCATTCTCCAAAACAGCCTCAGGAACGTGCATGCAACAAACTCCAAATTTCTAAGGAATTTATCATTGCTTAACTAAGCAAGAAGCACTGGTGAATTTTTTTAAGACATAAAGGTAACCAGCAGCTAACATAAGAGCTATAGGCACAAGAAATGCTCTACATTTACTTTGACTTCCTGATCACTGGTGGATGGAGTCTGTGCACACCAGGTCAGTTAACAGGTTCAATTCTATTTTTTTATTCAGCCACCTTCTTTCCATTAAGGTGTGTCAAATCCATTTAATAATGAGACTCCATAAAATGTTTAATCCATTATTTTGCAGTCTCCAAAATCCCTCCCCACTGCAACTCCAGACCCCCACCCTGCTCAAGACAGACTTATCAGCCCTTGCCAGCTCACTCAGTGGTTAGAGCATCGGCCTGAGAACCGCAGGGTCTCAGATTCAAGTTCCTGGCACCGGAGGCAACCAATCGATGTGTCTCAGAAGGATGTTTCTCTCTCTCTCTCCTGATACTCCCCCCCTTCCACTCTCTCTAAAAAAATCAGTGGAAAAAATATCCTCGGGTGAAGATTAACAAAAACACACATACACATAAAAATTTTACTTATCAGATTAAAATGGATTAAACTGATCAAAAGTGCCCAGGCCAATCTTGAATCTGGACATATTTTTAAGGCGGGAGAAGCTACCTCTCAGCAACAGCAGTAACAGGCACTACCACTCCCATGGCATCTGAGACATAATTGGGTCACTGACCTCTCAATTATCGGTATGTAGATTAATGTTTATAAAATCTTTAAAATCCAGTTTTAGCTTCTCTCTGTTGATCAGCAAACCCAAGAGAGCCTCCTCTACTTCTAGCAACAGCTCAGTGAATTTTAATATCAAGGAGGCAAAAAAGCAATTAGAAGAAAACTCAATGCCAAAAGTCACTGCATGTGTCACAAAGCCAAATATATACTGGATTATTCACAATCTTTATACATTATACATGCTACTGTTTCCTCCAATATATGCAACTTAAAAACCGCATACCCTCAAATACTGATAAGGAAATTAATCACCCTCTCTTTCATCAGTTTCTACCTACACTGAGTTCTACTAGTTTATGGCTCAAATAATATCAAAAGAATTCTATTTAAGGAAAAAGAGAGAAGGGGGTAGTAAACTAGATTAACACTTGGTTTCATAGGTTTTTTTAAAACCTATTTATTTCACAAGCTTCTTTGTTCCAAAGTGCCTTCTCTCACCTGGAAAAACTTCTGTAGCTCTGGAACTTTGTTTTTCCCAGCATAATCATATGTAGGATAATCGGAAGTCAGTTTAGTTGGTGTGGCAAATATGATAGGCGGTGCTTCTGTGGAAACCACAGGCTTTAATCCCTGCAGGAAAAAAGGAAGAAAGTATGTCTGGGCATCTGAACAACCCTTTCAAGGAGCAGGCTGTCTGGAACAGTGGAGGCAGTCATTCAACCATGAGAGGGAAGGAAAGCCTCTCTAACTCTGCATTACAAGGCCTTTAATTTTTTAAGTTTAAGGTTTAAAGTCCTTAAACTTTCAACAAAATACCCTAGTCCACTTTACCAGAGCAACCTGTCAAGCACCCCCGGCCATGAAGAAGGGAGTGGGGGACACAGGGAGAGAGGAGCAAACAACAAAGGCCCATTCTAGAAATAACTATTGTGTCTATCTTATCAAACCAGTAAAACATTTATAATCTGTACGAACTTTGGTTTCAAGAAAGAGCTGGCTGTCCCTTTCTTCTCTTGGTGAGCTGTTATACCAATATGGAATCTCTAACCCCAGAAAGGACTTCAGATTCTTTTCAGACACACAGTACAAAAATACCTCAATCTGGAAGAAATTTTAATGGTAAGAGATGTCTTTCAGTACCAGAAAACAAACACAAAACAAAATAATTAGAGTAACTAAATTTTCCAGCATTAATAAGCCCGTAAATTTTCTAAAAACTTTAATTTTATAAAAACAAAAAGAAACCTCTCATGTGTGACATGTGTATGATAGAAACAGTATCTACCACTGAAAGGACTGCATGAGATAATCAATATATGCCTAAAGAAGTTTGTCTGCACCCACACGTATTCAATAAATATAAACTGAGTGAGATTTGGGGGTTAGCACCGGTTACTATTTGTAGCTCCCTCAGCCACATTGATAAAGGAAGGACAAACCCACAGGCTTAAAAAAACCTAAGGGGAAAGAAAAATAAAGTACTGATTCATGCTATAACACCAATTAACCTTGAAAATACTGCACCTAGTAAAAGGAACCAGTCATAAAAGCCAAAATTATGATCCCATTCATATAACAGTCCAAAATAGGAAAATCTAAGAGACAGAAAATAGATTAGTGGTCGCTTAGGGCTGGGGGGTGAGGAATAAGGGGATCAGAGCTGAAGGGTATAGGTTTCTTTTTGAGGTAATGAGAATACTCTGAAATTAATATAGTGATGGTTTCACATTATCTGTGAATACACTAAAAAAAACTTTAATGGTACATTTTAAGTTAGTAAGTATATGGTATGTGAATTATATCTCAATAAAGCTGTTATTTTAAACAAGGAACCCAAGGCCCTTAGCCCACTTCTATGGATATGGACCTCACATGAAGAGCTCCAACCTCCCTTTTTCACCCAGAACAACCCTCCTCCTGCAAACCCTTTTTAGCACTGTTGGACTACAATTTAGAGGAAGCCTGAAGTCCCCCCCTCCCCGCCACACACACACACACACACACACACACACACACACTCACACAAAACACACACATACACAAAACTAACATGAAAAGCAATACAACTTTAGATAAATAAGATAGACAGACAGATATAGACAGTCGAAGGACCTAAGGGGAACTCTGGTTTTCTATCTGAAGAAGTAAATCTACAGTGGCAGATATATAGACGGTTCTCCAAAATAACCTGCAGATTAAAATTAGGAACTTAAGAGTTCCAAATCAATAAAATCACTTCCTTTTATATTAAATTCTAACCAGGAAAAATAAAATTTTAAAGTTAGAAAGTAAAGTTCAAGTTCAGCCTCTTCCATTTTACAGATGAAAATGGAAACTCTTTGCCCAAAATTAATAAATACAGTTGTCAGACCCCTGGTTCCTGATCTCTTCAAACAAACAAACAAACAAAAAAAACACACTTAAATTTACCTATAATTGACAAAACCTATTTTAAAAAGCAAATATTGAAAACTTCAATGTTACTCCCACCAGGCAGGCATTAGGATCAACAGGGCAACAAAACAGTATTAGAATAAGCTTGACTTCTATAAATGGGGCTGAATCACGGCCTTTATTCTGTATTCTATTTACTCATTCACATATATTACTGAGCACTTACTAAAAATACACAATGAATAAGACAGATACAATTTCTGCTATTATGGATATTCATGTTATGGAATAACAGCAGCTAATATCTGAGCCCTTGTTTTGTGTCCAGCATCATGTTAATTTAAACATTTCATATGCATCGTCTCATTTAATCCTGACAGCAACACTATAGAGATGTTACTATTCCTTTTTTTTTTTTACCGAGGAGAAAACTGCATCAGAGAGGGTAACTTGCCTGAGATTACATAGCAAAGAGACAGAGCCAAGTGTCAAAATTCAAGCCTCTCTCAAGTATAGAACCCTGGATTTTAAGTATTTCACTACCTGCCCCAGTCACTGCCGCTCAACAACGATCCATTTAAAGAGAAAGTTTGGTCAATGTGCTGTTAGCCTACATTTGGCATATAACACACTCAAACAGAGACTCAGAAGGAGTCTGGGATGGGAAGAGGGGATCCTACCTACAAGGCTTAAAAGGGTCTTTCTTTGACCAGGCGAATTTTACACACTCCCTTTATTCTCAATTTGTATTTTCTCCTAATGATCATTTCCCCTTGAATGCAAAAATTTTAAAAAAACACATTCCTACCAAGCATCTCCAAAAATGGTTTTAAATTAAATTCATGTTTTGACAGAACTAATGTGAAAGCACTTTAATACCTAATTGCTTTGTTTGTTCACTCACCAACTACACAGCAAAGTTTTTGAACAATACCATCTGAAAAGAGCACTAACCATCTTAACAATTTTAAATAATTTCATATTTCCATTTATAATACTGTAAAAGTTTAGAATATTGAGTTTTAAAGTTATCATCCCATTATCTTATCCCATCAATTATTGTAATTGTATATTCTCTAATCTCTTTTCATAGGCATATTTTGAAATGTTTCCTTGTGATTGAGACTAAAAACAAGTTTCAATCCAGTGTCTCAAGTCCTTTATTTCTAACTTCAAGCCAGATATCACTACCTCCATGTTTCCCTGACACCTCACACTCCACTTGTCCAAAATTCGTTTCTCACAAGTCTACTTAGGAGGCCCTGTTTCTGTGGAAAGCATTACCATTCTCCAATTTCCCAATCATCTTAGATTCCTCTCTCCTCATCCCTAAAATCTCCCTCATGGGTCGATAAGTCCTTATCATCCAGACCTCTGACTCCTCCATTCCTATTCAGAAGACCTTGAACTATTTTGTGGATCTAATAGGCATCCTGGCCCTGGTCTCTCCCAGTCAGATTATGTTTACAAAGCAAAGCTCTGGTCATACTTGCTCCTCAGTAAACCTTTCATGAAACTAAGGGTAAGAAGCATGTCTTTGTTTCAACCTCTGGCCAAGACTCTACTACAACTTTCTGCATTAAGTTGCTTTGTAAATGTCTACTCATTTCTCACAAAATTAAGTCCTACCATCCTAGACCCTTCATGATCTACCTTCAACCACCACAGCCAAACTTACTCAATGATTCCCCAGCTGCCCCTCTCCCCTCCATCACTCTCAGTTACCTTTACCTAATATATCATTCTGCCAGCTTAAATAGGAGAGGAATTGCTACTAGTAAGTCATATGGTAAAATTAAGTTTACTTTTTAAGAAATTGCCAAACTGTTTTCCAAATTGGCCACACCATTTTACATTCCCACCATCAATGTGGTTCCAGTTTCTCCACATTCTCACCAACACCTGTTGCCTGTCTTCTTGATTCCAGCAGGTGTAAAATGGAGTCTCATTTGCAGTTCCCTAATGACTAGGGATGTTGATCATCTTTTCACATGGTTATTGGCCCCAATTTTAGTGGCACCACATGTGAAAGTAAGGAAAATGTTTTTCAATCAACCACTGTAAAATATCCTCCCCACAATTGCTTGCCATCAAGTTGATTTATAAATGTCTAGAGCACTGTTGTTAAGAGAACCAGCATTCCACATTAGGTGACTCAATGCTTGTTCAGTTATTCAATGCACTTTGTATAATACTGAAAGTGACAAACGTCTACATTTCCCACTGTGCCAATATTCCGAAGAAAGGAAAAATTTAAGGACTCCTCTAATTACGGAAGTCAGAACACCTGGTTTGCGAATGCCTGTCACAATCACTCTGAAATCTACCAATCATACAAAGCTTGCATGTTATCACTAATCTTAGATTGAAGTCATCCTTCAACACCCCCCCCCACACACACACACACTTTGGGCAAGCTGCAGTGTCCCACAGGAAAAGGAGGAGGTTAACAATGGAGCATCTTTTACACCCTACCTGGGCCCCTTACTATTCCAGTCGCTTGCCAACTGCCTATCTTATCGATTCTTCCCACACCACTCTATGAGGATGAGAAATGAATATGACGGTAGCTCAGACTCAGGTTTTGGAGAATAGCTACTGCTTACCTAGTACCTTCCACCCGCCCAAAGCAAAGCTCCTAGTCACCTGAAACACGTCTCATGTAATCTGCACTACAGCTGCCCTAGATGACACTGAGCTCACAACCAAGTAACTTGGTCAATCGTAAAATAAAGCAGCAAAGGCAGGATTTTAGCCCAGACTAAGAATACATTTCTACAACACGAGCTGGAGACTGAAACTCCACAATCGACAAAATCTGAATGAAATCAGACCGCTCAAATTAATAGGCATCTGTCAACCATTCTCCAGTTGGAGCTCGTTGCAGGTAACTACCCAGACTCGCCCAAACATGTCAAGTCCCCCAAAGCTGATCCCACAGCCTCTCCTGGCCCTATAGGTTCTCTCAATGCCGTCAAGCCCCCTCTCCACTCCCGTGCTTGGATGAGGCTGCGGCAGGAGTCACCCATGGGACACCTTTAAAAGGACAGGGCCGAACAACTTCGGATTCGGCAGGGTCACATTCTGGGTGCCGCCGACCCCACGAGACACCCCACGAGTCACCAGCAACGAGTCCGGGGTCACCTTGACCCCTGCAGAGTGCCAGGCCCAACTTCTGGCCAGGCCAGCTCCGCCAGGGGAGCATCTACAGAACTAGGAGCCTCCATGGCCGCCGCAAGCAGGTGCGGAGAGGCGCCGGGAGTTAACGGGGAGAACTCAACCAAACCGTCGGCAGAAGCCATGCCCGGCTCCGGCGCCGCGACTGACTGGCGCACGGGCTCAGACGGCCATTTCTCCTGTCCGAGCCGGCGCAGTGCTACCCGTACCTGCGGGTTATAGGCATGGGAAGCCCATGCTCCCACCAAATTCTGCGTGAAGCCGCTAAACTTGTAATACATGACGCCCAGTGTCCCGCTACTCGCAGCCGCTGCCCGCGCGACCGCCACAAGGAAGGACCCTGCCTTCCTGGAGTCGGCCCCAAGGCTCAGCCCAAGGACCCTGCGCCAAGAGGCGGGCTGCCCAGAGATCGCCTAATTTAAAATATGCCCTTTTAAGCCACATGAAGAAAGAAGCCGGGCTCTAAAGGCCAAGAAAGGCATAGTCCTCTCTAGGAGAGCGCGGAGAGCTGCTATATCTGGGTTTATAGAAAATACGAGTTTCCCTCTTTCCCCAAATTTTGACTCGGGCATTGCTAAGACGCTCTAAGAAGTGCGCAAGCGCCCCGCGGTCCAGGCCGGAGGCTGGGGGACCTGCCAGGGTGAAAGTAGGGCGGATTCTGGGCGGGGCCTAAGGCTAGAGGGGCGGGGCCTGGAGCGAGAGGGGCGGGGTGGGGCGGAGCGACTACTGTCCCTTGAAGGGAGCGGTACTGCGAGGCTGCCACCTGGGCCCCCGTCAGATTGAAGGCTTCTCTTCCTTTACCAAATTAACGTGCTCGTAGTCTCATTTCTTTCCTCCCGCATCTGCCTCCTCGCTCGGAAGCAGTCGGCCCAGGAGTCGATACTCATCGGCCGGGCTTCTCGAACAATCTGGAATGGGAAGCAAATAAAATTTGGAAGCACCTGCTGGGAGCTGTTAGTTCAGAGGGCTGTTAGGGATCGCACCCCAATAACATAAAGATAGCCTCCTGGGCTTTGTGTAGGGAAAACATGCGTTAGTGACGTAACCTTCAGGCACCAGGACGTACATTTTGCGGTTTCTCAGAACTAGATTTTACTCTTACCTGAGTTCTATGCGAACTGTTGACTCATCCTTTTCCTGACCTCTGCCCTTTGAGATAAATGAGGTGGGGGTGGGGGGGGAGGTGGAGGGAAGTGGACTAGAAACACTTGGAAAATCTAGCCCTCGAGCCTGAAAGATTCGGGACGACAACTTTCAGTTCCGGTAGAATTCACTTTTGTTCAATTTAAATATTTTTTTTTGAGCCTCCTCTATGTGCAAGGTACTATATAAAAGGAGTATACTAGTTTCCTACCTACAGGGGTGGAACGAGGCTTTTCTTAGCTTTATCCTCTAGCCAGAGGTTTTCACAAGCACATTATAGGTTCATTGAAGTGCACTTCTGAAAGCATGTGGCAAACTGATGGGTGATACTCCTATATAACATTTTCCACAAATAAACTCACTTAACCTTCACAACAACCCTATGGGGTAGGTACTGTTATCATCTCCATCTTACAGCACAGGAAAATGAGACCCAGAAAAGTTGAGAATCTTGCCCAGGTCAGCTTCAGTTATGGCAGAGCTAGTCATCTGACTCGGGTCTGTATGCAAAATTGCCCTCTTGACCAGGAGTTCCACTGGGAGTTCAACCAGGAGCCAGGGCTGGATGGCCAACCACCCTTGGCCCCTCCCCCTGGCTGGCCCTGCCTGGGCTGGCAGCAGCATCAGGCAGCCAGGGGAAGGCAGGCCCTGGCTGGCAACTGGCAGGGCTAGGGACCTTACCCGTGCATGAATTTTGTGCACTGGGCCTCTAGTTATAGATAAACAGGTATCAATCCATCCTGAGGAGGATGAAGGCTGAGGACTCCAGAGCAAGGGTGTATTCCAGCATCCCCGTTTGGCAGGTGTAAAGCCGAAGAGCCCCACGTGTTCAGCAATGCCAACGCTCTGAAGAGCAAAGGTTTCAGCTTCTTCGTATGATCAGCCGATCCAAAGTCGCTGCTTTTACAATGCAGCGTTGTGATATAATGGAAAAAGAAAATGCGATTTGCGTTTGAGTCACCATGTCTTCAAGGCTGAGTGATCTGCAACTAGTCATGTTCCCTGAGCCTCGCTTGTCTCCTCTGTAAGTAGTAATCCCCATCATATAATCGTCCCTCCCTAGTGTTCTGAAAATCAATAGTTCAGTAGGTTTCAAAGTTTCACAGATCTTACGTTGCTGATCTTACCTTTGAGTCATTTTACTTTTTCATAGTTCTTGGCTATTAATTAATTAAATGTCAGAATCACTCATACCAAGAAAGGTGAGGGAGCTTGCTAGCAATTATTGAGTGGAAGAAAAGGTCTCTCACAGAGTTTAGATTGAAAAGAGAAATTAAGTGATTTGGAACAGCTCTCTATCTCCTTCCCAACTCTCTCTCTTTCTCTCTCTCTCTTTTTTTTTTTTTTTTTTTTTTGAGTGGGGAGAAAGAGAGAGAGAGAGAGAAACAATGATGTGAGAGAGACACATCAATCAGTTGCCTCCTGCACATGGGATAGGATCTGTGACCCAGGTACATGCCCTTGACTGGGAATGAGCCCGGAGCCTTCCGTCCGTGGGCCAACACTCTAACCACTGAGCAAACCCATCCAAGGCCCTCCCACTGTCTTCTAAACATATTTTGGAGGAAGAAAGCAGAGAGCGTTACTCAACTTGTCGCAGCACTAAGGTGTACCAGCTTCTTGAGGTATAAAGGTGCCTGTCAACACTGGTTATTTTCTTAAAGTTCCTGCCATCTGATTTTAGATCCTGCAAGACATAAATTAAGAATCCTGAAAATGTTACAACAGCCGGGCTGTTCGGTGGGAGATAAAATGTCAGTAGCAGAGTGTGGGATGGGATGTCACATGGAGTGGCTGATCAGAGGAGGATTCTGTCTCATTTCCCAAATAAAACGCAGCACACTCTGACAGCACTAAAGCAACCCTAGTCTCATTCTGATTTGCATACCCCACCCAACATCACAGCGTGATCTTCCTTTATATCGTGATTCTTTCTCGGGTTGTTCCCTTGATCCTATCCTCAGGGGAAGTGACCACAATTCGCAGTGCCGAGAAGCTTGTCAGTCGCCAAGTGAGCTGAGTGAGTGCAAATGCCAGCCTGGCTTGGGTGGATCTGCCCGCCGCCGCTGCTGCATTTGTGAGGGCTGGTGCTAATGGCCTCTGGCCGGCAGCTCTGTGAAAGCGCTGGGGAAGGATGGAAGACCGATATAAATTTTAAATTGGGTTGTACGGAACGTAGATAGGAACTGCCTCTTTGGGAAATAATTTTTCTTTTTTTTTCTTTTTTAATTCTCCAATTTTCTCAGAATTGACTTTTTAAAAAATTGACGTTTGTGGGTCTGGCAGAGTTAAAGCCTGTAGGCTCTGGAGTAGTTGAGGTCATTGTGTTTCCTGCAATCCTTCATTGTGTTCAGAAGGGCTCATGTGTCCCCTAGCTTTGGAGCAGAAATATGAGTGACGAGCATTTGTTCTGTGCTGATTTCCCATGCGGCGGGCGTCTCTGGGATATAGGCTCCAGGAGGCCCTGCTTTCCCTCTCTTTACTATTTCTTTGCTGCCAAATTTGCAAACTGAAGATCCTCTCTAATCTGGGGAAACGTTTATGCACGGGGATTTTGCCCATTCTAAGGTAGATTCCCTGAAGGAAAACTGACTATAATGCTGTCATGTTAGAGTGCGGTATTACCTTTTTTTTTTTTTTTTTTTTTTTTTATTGTGGTTTGCATCTACCCTCTCTTTGGCACAAAGGAAGGTAGAGGGAAAACATTTTCCCCAACATTTAAAATTGCTAGTGATATTCCCAAGAAAAGCATCCCCAATAATATATTGGAAAACAAAATGGAGAGCCACACACACTTTGTGATTCTCAGAACAATGACACCTGTCGTGCAATTATTCGGTAATTTTCATGCGGCAGAATTAGACATCTCAGCTGTCATCTCTTATTCTTTGTATCAAATAAGCCCTATCTGGTGTGTAATTGTAAGTTTGTCTTTGAAACCTGCAATTTAGATTATATCAATATTATTGAAAAACAATTAAACCTTTGTTAAAGCGTGGTACTTGCATAGCGAAGGAGAGGGTCTGAACGTGCATTTCTCACCCAAGAGAGGGGAAGTGGCAGCTGGGGCTGCAGTTTCTGGGACAGCTTTGTTGCAGTACGGGATGAACATATTGACATCAACTCCCTGCTCTGACCTTCTCGTTGTTGAATGTCAATATGATGTGTGAAGCTGCCTCACTTTTGCCTGCCTGCTTTTCATTATGTGCAAGTCAAAAGCACATCCACAGAGATTATGGATTTAACTCAATTTTGACACATCACATTTCATTTCACTGGTTAAGAAAGACTGAGGTATGACTCATAATTTATTTTAAATCGTTTCAAATACACTTAATTATACTTAAAAATTTTTGAGATCCAGAACAAGAGTCATGCAATTTTCCATGAACATCGTCTATAAAAATATAGTATACACAATGTTTTCCTATGCATAGAATGGGAGGATTAGCAGTGGCCTTCTCCAGTTTGGGGTCAGAGGGTGTTGTCCCCGTTACTGGAGATTCTCACCTTCTGCATCACATATGTTTGAAGTAGTAGGATGTTGTACAATGAGCATGTATGACTTTTGTAAGCCCATATACACATAAACAAATAATATAAGATCCCCAAAAGGCATAAAAAATAGAATTTTAGAAATGTTTCCACATACTTGCAACCCAAATTACCAATTAATTTAGAATATTTTTAAATCACCCCCTGTGCAGTTATAAGGAGACCAGTGAGCGATAGTGTCCAAGTGTTAAATCACAGAGGGTCACTCGAGGGCCCTTCTGCCATCAGAGTTAACATTATAGTGGTTCTTCACCAGGCTGTTGAAGAAGTGAGTGAGTGCATGAATGAATGAACTAACGAACAAATGACGAAGGAACATCATCTCTACATACTGCTGGGAGCAATGAGCTACCATCCTGGGTAGTTATTTACATGAGTTCCCTGATTACATGAAATTGGATAATCAAGTGGGAAAGGAAATTAAGAAACATACACCTGGGTCTTAAGAAGGTGACTGTTGCTAGATCATTTTATTCTGAGGTATTAGAACATTTTGTCTTTTGGAAAAAATCTACATCTATCAAAACGTTGGGGTGCTCCATAGCCGTTGAAAGTCAATATGTCCAGCCCTAACTGGTTTGGCTCAGTGGATAGAGCATCGGCCTGCGGACTCAAGGGTCCCAGGTTCGATTCCGGTCAAGGGCATGTACCTTGGTTGTGGGCACATACCCGGTAGGGAGTGTGCAGGAGGCAGCTGATTGATGTTTCTCTCTCATCGATGTTTCTAACTCTCTATCCCTCTCCCTTCCTCTCTGTAAAAAATCAATTTTATATATATATATATATATATATATATATATATATATATATATATATATATTTTTTTTTTTTTTTTTTTTTTTTTTTAAAGAAAGTCAGTATGTCCAGATCCCAGGCCTGCACTAGATGTCTGACCTTAGATTAGGTTTTTTAACCTCTCTTGTCCACAGAATAAAAATTTCAACTTAACAGGGTGATTGCAAATATTAAATGAGACAAAAGAAAATATGTAAAGATATGAATGTCTACATGGGAAATAATATTCAGTAAAATGGTAAAGTGGGTCCAATATAAGATGACGGAAGATGACTTGACTTTGGGAGGTGGACACACAATGCAATGTACAGATCATGTATCATAGAAATGTATACTTGAAACCTATATAATCTTATTAACTGTCATCCCAATAAATTTAATTTTAAAACCTAGATCTATAGTCACTGATAGAAACCAAAAATTAATTTAGCATGATAAAAAGCATTAGAATTTTAACTCTGTTCAATTTTGTAATGTTAACAGTCCTATCTAATAAAAGAGTAATATGCAAATTGACCATACCTCCCACAAGCCACGCCCACCATCCAATCAAGAGTGAGTATGCAAATTAACCCAACCAAGATGACTGCGGCCACGGAGCGAGCAGGAGGCTTGGAGGAAGCCAAGCTTTCTGCACACCCTGGCCGGCCCAGGCCTCCACTTAAGGCTACAAAGTTTCAATTATAGAAGATAAGTAAATCCCAGATACCAGGGCCTCCACTTGGGTCACTGAGGGGTATGGCCGGCCTGCAAACCACCACAGGCCCCTCGCCCAGGCTGCCCCACACCCCAAGGGAACCCCCAACCTGATCTGGGACACCCTTCAGGGCAAACCAGCCAGCCCCCACCCATGCACCAGGCCTCTATCCTATCTAATAAAAGAGTAATATGCAAATTGACCATCACTCCAACACACAAGATGGCTGCACCCATGTGGACACAAGATGGCCACCACAAGATGGCCAGCAGGGGAGGGCAGTTGGGAGGGACCAGGCCGGCAGAGGAGGGAAGTTGGGGGTGACTGGGCCTGCAGGGAAGGGTAGTTGGGGGAGACCCAGGCCTGCAGGGGAGAACATTTGGTGGTAACCAGGCCTGCAGGGGAGGGCAGTTAGGGGTGACCAGGCCTGCAGGGGAGGGCAGTTAGGAGTGACCAGGCCTGCAGGGGAGGCCAGTTAGGGGCAATCAGGCTGGCAGGGGAGCAGTTAGGCATCAATCAGGCTGGCAGGGGAGTGTTTAGGGGGTGATCAGGCTGGCAGGCAGAAGCTGTTAGGGGCAATCAGGAAGGCAGGCAGGCGAGCAGTTGGGAGCCAGCAGTCCTGGATTGTGAGAGGGATCCCAGATTGGAGAGGGTGCAGGCTGGGCTGAGGGACACACACACCCCCGGGCACAAATTTCATGCACCGGGCCTCTAGTTTATAATAAAAACAAGTGGCCCAGTGCACGAATTCATGCACATTGAAAAGAAATTAATTAGAAGAAATATTTTATTTTATTTTTATTTTTTTTTATATATTTTTATTGATTTCAGAGAGGAAGGGAGAGGGAGAGTAAGAGATAGAAACATCAATGATGAGAGAGAATCATTGATTGGCTGCCTCCTGCATGCCCCCCACTGGGAATCGAGCCCACAACCCCGGGCATGTGCCCTTAACTGGAAGTGAACCTGGGACCCCTTGGTCCGGAGGTCGACGCTCTATTCACTGAGCCAAACCAGCTAGGGCTAGAAGAAATATTTTAATATCACTATTTGTCTTTTCTCAATAATACAGTGTCAACCAAATTCATGATCAATAATGACATATTGAAACACATGCGTGTGGGCGGGGGGTTAAAAAAAAAAAAAAGAAACACATGCGTGTGATTGGCACCAGCAAGAGCTTTATATGTATAGTGCATGCACGAGTCAACTTAGCCTTTTATAGAGATAGAAAAAACTTGCTTAATTAGGCCTGCTTTCTGATGTAGCTAAACTTTTTCCAGCCAGTGAAGCACCCCAACTTCTCTTTCAGGTAATTGTCAGCAACACAGCAGTAAATATCAACACGAAGCAGATTATTATTGTAGATCACACAGGGAGAACAAAGGGCAAAATATTTAACTGCAGCAGTGTATGACTATATTCTGTGCAGTGAGAAAACTGAAGTCATTTTCAAGGTCCACCATTTCTTACTTCTTTTCAGTTGGGCCTAGTTTCTAAACTCTCTAAATCTCCGTTTTCCGACTGATGAAAAGAAAATAGGATTCCACTGAGTCTCCTATCTACCTACTTCAGGACTTCTGGGAGGATCATTGAGATGAGGCATAGGAAAACGCTTCACAGACATTTGGTTAAAAAGTAAAATGTTTCTACCTGGCTATAAAGCAAGTCGTGTTCCTGGGCTGAAGAAACTGCAAGGAGGCTAGTCATCGCTAGGGAGAGGAAGCCGGGCGTTGCTAAGTGACATCATTACCTTAACATATTAGCCATATATATATGTTGTGACCTAAAAATCTTTACACTTCCTCTGTCTCCAACCCTTTGTCCCTTTTGCTCTTCCCTCTTCCTGTATCCTTTCGCAAGAGTAGTAAACATGAGTTAAGGGGAGACCTTTCAGGTGGAACACTGTATGAAAACAGCCCCCAAAGACTTGGCCTCTATCTTGCAAGCTTGAAGGCCAGAGAACAACGAGTGTCCCACTAAAATAATAGCCAACCTTTTAGCATCCACTTTAAAATAAAAAATGTCATCATTTTCAAATGCCAAATCCATAATTTTACTGGACTCCCCTTCTGCCTCAGATTCTTAAACAGTGGGGGGTTGACATTTCTTTAGTTCTGCTACCTAGAAACGCAAAGTCATAGCCCTAACTTCAGATCACCTTCTGAAGAGGGTGGCAGGTCCGTGGGCCGTAACACCAGACCAGCCGGAATTTGAATCCCAGTGCTTCATACTGACAAGCTCAGTTACCTTTGGAAAGTTACTTCCCCACTCAGCATCTTAGAGGTGAAATGAAGGCTCGAAATCACAGGATTATCGGTGTATTGCCGGGTAGCAAAGGTACCAGCCTGTGTTCACTAGGTTCCTGGGATCAGCCTGCCCGGTGATTGCAGAATGGCTGACTTGGGGAGGAGGGATGGCAAGGTCAGCCTGGGTCTTCTTCCAAACATTGAACAGGCCTGGGACTATCACCATCAGAGTCTGGGAAGCAAGGGCTTTTGGGAAAAGGCGTAGGAGGATGTTATAAATATGGGGGAGTGTCTAATAGAAGACAAAATCTCCTCTCCACTTAAAAGAAAGGGGACTGGAAAGAGTATAACATTCCCCAAACCACAGCTGAGAAATTCAGAAAGCCCAAGTGACGTGGCATTGGCTGGAGGGCCTGGCAACCCCCAGCAGAACCCCTGCCCGCCACTGACCCAGACCCAGGAGAGGAAATGCCAGACCACCAATCCCCAGGCCCCAAAGGTTGCCAGTAAGAGACTCACATTGGCCGAAACCGGTTTGGCTCGGTGGATAGAGCGTCGGCCTGCGCACTGAAGGGTCCCAGGTTCGATTCCGGTCAAGGGCACGTACCTTGGTTGTGGACACATCCCCAGTGGGAGGTGTGCAGGAGGCAGCTGATTGATGTTTCTCTCTCATCAATGTTTCTAACTCTCTCTCCCTCTCCCTTCCTCTCTGTAAAAAATCAATAAAATATATTTTTTAAAAAAAAAGAAGAAAGAAAAAAAAGAGACTCACATTGAAGCCCAGCTGGGTAACAGTGTGGAGGGCTGGAAGAAGACATTATTGTTGGGGTTTGTGTGATCTTCACGTCTCATTCAACCCCATACTTCCAGGCTACCCTGTCCTCTCTCCTGTTGCCTGCTCTTACATCTTAACGGCCCACGGGTGCATATTGGAGAACGGCTGCCTCTATGTTCACTTACATTATGGTAAAGGTAAAAATCCAATCAAGGTGTGAGTGTTTTCTTCCCTGAGCAAAAGCAACCGCTCTGCAAACACACGTAGCCTTGTTTCAGCACAGATGTCAGGAATGTGGAGCCTGTAAATCTGCCCAGGCAGTTCTGTACTTGAATCATCAAGAACAACCTAGTGGGTGGAACGAGAATATGAAATTGCTGTGTGCACTCATGTTTTGTTTATGGAGCAGTCACTTCTAGATGTGTTTTCTTTTTTTTTAAGAAGAATCTTTTCTATGTTTGCCTTGTAACACCCCACCTTCCTTCCTGTCCCCAGCTCTCCCACACCCAATAAAAGGAAACATTGAAAGCTTTACAAAAATGTCTGCAAGAGAGGAAAAAAAAAAAGTCTGCAAGTTTAAAGAACAGGTTGCATTAAGTGTCTCTCTAAACCAATTCCATTTACTCGACCGAAATGATTTAGTAATATGAGTAACACAGGTAACAAGTGACCTTGAACATTGTGTATTGTTTTAAAAGCTCTAACACCAGCTCCCAAATCATAAAAAATCACTTTCCTTTTTCCATCATTGGGCAATGAGGACCTTGTTAACCCAGTGAATTGCAAGTTCTGTGGTGCTGGGGATGTAAAGGACAGCATAGGGAATAGAGTCAATCCTATTGTAACAACTATGTATAGTGTCAGGTGGGTATTTGGCTTCTCAGCGGGAATCACTTGGTACGTCATATAAATGCCTAACCATTGTGCTATACACCTGAAAGTAATATAATATTGAATATCAACTGTAAATGAAAAAAAATTATTTTAAATTGAAGCAAATTCTGTGGTGCTAAGTATCAGCAGGATTTAATTAGTGGTGTATGCACCTGCCACAGGATGCTTCCCGTAACTTCACTGTGACTCTGTTTCTTTATCTATAAAACTAGAGGCCCAGTGAGTGATTGAAATCGCAAGAGGAGGCGCCCCGCCTCCCGCCGTGTGAGGAGGAACCCTTTGGGGGGCCGGGACCCACGCCTGACTCACAGCGTCCCCTGGCCCCCCTGCCTGTGTCTGCTCCGGGTCCGCCCGAGCCACCGCGCCGACTCGGGCAAGCCCCCCTGCCTCTGTCTCCGTCTCCGCTCTGGGCCTCACCTGTGCACGCAACCTCCTCCTGTCTGGTCGTGACCCGTTACGGAGTCCCGGCCTGATTTGCATATTACCTCTTTATAATACAGATGGGCATAATATCCACTTTGTGAGGACTGAGTGCCTAGAACATAGTAGGCACTCACTGGACAGTAACCATGTGACTGTTATTGCTAACAGTTGTAGCAACTGGGCAGGCAGGGTGGAGTAGTCTTTGGCTAAATCCTATGAATCCTTTTCTCGGATATACCCCTCCCCCAGCCTTGGCACAAAGCCAACACCCAACCAATGATGGTTCTCAGACTTATCATGGCGATAATAACCCCAACTCATGCCCCAGGCTCTCAGAAGCCCTAGCAGTTTCTGTCCATGTCTAGAATGACCTGCCCCACCAGCTTGCTCCACCCGCGCCGCCCCCCCCCCCCCCGACTCTCTCTCTCTCCACCCTAACAGGGGTGTGTGTTTTTTGGCCAGCTCTGATGCTGTATTGACCATCTGGGTGCATCTTACTTTATTGCATTTTTCTCTCCTTGTTTTTGGCCTCTGGGCATTGTCCTGTCTGGCACTTGGCCCCAGACACATTCCCTGTGGCACATCACCATGTGTCCCCTTGTTTTGGGCAGCTGGCATGCTGCTGGAGGGAAGAGAATGGTGGCATCAGGTGCTTTAAAAGAGGGAGGGAGCGACTGCATTAAATTCCCTCTCAGGAACATGAGCTTGGTTTTTAAAAAATGTTCCATGGAACGGATCTAATAACTTAGTTCCATAATAATTTCTCCTCTGCTCTACTTGCAAGGATCCTTTCAGAAACAATAAGATATTACTGCTTTTCAGTAGGCTAACGAGACCACATGGTCAGAGTGCTTTCATCCAGAGGAGGGCTTTGCAGGCTTTACCCACAACATAAACAGGTCCAGGGAAGCCTCCCCAGCCAGGCGTTGCAGGGGGGCGGGGAGGGAGACAGGTGGGGGGCAAAGAGAGAACAAGGCCAGACCTGGACAAGGCTTAGGAGGCCCCTTGGGAGGTGTGAGCCTCCAAATCCTTCCCTCCCTAGGAGGCTTCAAAGAGGCACCTTGCCTTTGGACGGAAGGCATGTCCAGCCAGTGTTCAGTGTCCGGGACAAGGTCTTCACCGCAGGAACGCTGACCAGGCCAGCAGGCCTACTTCCTTCGAGCTCTGGGAGCCCTGGAGGCTGTCCATCCCCAGCCACGCTCACTCCAGGAGCCGATCAAATCAGAGAACTGAGAGCAGCAGCCGCCGACTTCTCCAAGAGAGCTGTCATGCTGTCCGTCAACTAGCACTTAATTTCCGGTGGGTTGTAAAAGTGCCATTTGTCCTTGTGAGCTTCAGGGCCAGCCGCCCGGTCGGATTCTAAGTTAAATGATGCAGGAGTAACTACTCTCAGTGAGGATTTTGTGCATCAGAATTAAAAACAAAGCAAAAAAAAAAAAAAAAAAAAAGACTAAATCTACTGTTATATTGATTGCAAATATTGCAGCAAAGGACTCAGCGTCCATTAAATGTCCATGATGAAGCCACGTGTAACCTGAGGTGGCCGCTGGAGGCCGACAGCCATTTAGCAGCACCTCGTGGGCGCAAATGGAGCTTCACGCTTAGGACCTGGCAGGCTGCTCAGGCCAAATTTTAGCCACTTCAACACTATCCCACCAATAAGGGGGGCCCCAGGGAATATGGGTGGAGCCGGGCCGAGAAGGCTCTGCGGTGGCTCCTGGGCCGTTGGAAGGACAGCAGGGGCAGCCCTGGCACAGGGAGGCCCCAGCGCTCATCTGCTGCCGTCGGACATTTACACCTCTCCTGGGCTTGCAGACCTCTGATTCAGAAAACCATGGGGAACTTTTCATTTCTAAGAAGGGCCCCTTAAGAAAGAAACCCCTTGTCCTAACCGGTTTGGCTCAGTGGGTAGAGTGTCGGCCTGCGGATTCAAGGGTCCCAGGTTCGATTCCGGTCAAGGGCATGTACCTTGGTTGCGGGCACATTCCCTGTAGGGGGTGTGCAGGAGGCAGCTGATCAATGTTTCTCTCTCATCCATGTTTCTAACTCTCTATCCCTCTCCCTTCCTCTCTGTAAAAATCAATAAAATATATTTAAAAAAAAAAAAGAAAGAAAAGAAAGAAACCCCTGCCCAGCTGGCGTGGCTCAGTGGTTGAGCGTTGACCTATGAACCGGGAGGTCACTGTTTGATTCCTGGTGGGGGCACATGCCCAGGTTGCGCGCTCATCCCCAGAATGGGGCCCTGCGGGAGGCAGCTGATCCATGATTCTCTCTCATTATTGATGTTTCTATCTCTCTCTCTCCTTCTCCCTTCCTCTCTGAAATCAATAAAAATATATTTTTTTAAAAAAAAGAAAGAAAGAAACAACTTCATGTCACCATGGAGCTGGGACATTGGGTGGTGGGGTCTGTATATGGTAGGGTTTGGGGAAGAGGAGATTTAAGGGGGAAAATACCAAGTGTTTCATTGACTTGTTAATTAAATTACTTAAAGGATACAAACAATGCTGTTCAATAATTACCCCAAAATGCACAAATTAACTTTGACCATAAAGGTGGGTTAGCAATCCAATACCACTGTGGGGACAGTAATGTCCTATGTCTGTGCCGGCCACATGTGGTCATTGGGCACTTGAAGTGTGTCTATCACAACTGAAGGCCTTAATTTATAATTTTGCAACATTTTAACTTTCTAATTTAGATAGCCACGTACGGCGAGTGGCCTTGATATTGCGTAGCACAGGTTTAAGGGAACCGAGGTGAGAGAAAGGAGATACAAGAACAACTTCCCTTTTTTTTTTTAAAACGTATTTTTATTGATTACAGAGAGGGAGAGAGAGAGATAGAAACATCAATGATGAAAGAGAATCATTGATCAGCTGCCTCCTGCATGCCCCCTACTGGGGATCGAGCCCACAACCCAGGTACATGCCCTTGACCTGAATCAAACCCGAGACCCTTCAGTCGGCAGGCCAACACTCTATCCACTGAGCCAAGCCGGTTAGGGCAACAACTTCCCTTTTTGTCCAAGTCCTGAGAGAAGGAAATCCAACTCATTTGCTAATCAATTCAGGCCACAGGAGTAAAAAAATAATTTCAATTTGTACTGAAAGTGCTCTAATGCCTGTGTAAATGTTGAACCATAATTGCTTTTCTTTTTCATAATTTCGGTGGGAAAAGCACCATTTCACGCTTCTGAAAAACAGCAGTGTCCTTCTTGGTATGTGCCCACCATTAATATCTCCATCTTCCAGCCATGTAGAGCTTTGCCTCTGTAGGCTTCTAACATTATTTTGACAGCCCGAGGCATAGAATTCTCCCATTGCTAATGACAGGTCAGCTTTCCTGCCCTGAGCTAGACAACTATCCCATCTGATAGTTCACTGCATTTCAACATTTCTGCAGGTGACAACTGACTCCTCTGAGAAACTTCCACATGCTGCCGATTGTGGTTCTGTAACCTGCTCGTGACCCATATTTGAGCGCCACCCCTGGGCCTGGGCAGATCCCCGGAGGATGAAGTGACCACTGCCCACAGACAGCTGGCACCAGGGAAAAAACAGTACATGGGCCTCCCGACCCTCGGCCCCCCATGGCCCAAGCACCCAGAAGCCCCTGTGGAGTAGACCCTGAAGCCGGGCCTCACCCTTTGCCAGGGGCAAAGGTTGAGAAGAGGGGACTTGAGAGAGGTGGAACAAGAGCGGGGAGGGGGCACAGGCTGGGAGGCAGGAGAGGAAGAGGAAGAGGGGGTGAGGCTCTTCTGGTTAAAAACAAACTGTTGAAAGATCCAGTAAAGCTAGCAGCTTGGAGCCTCGTATCTGAGCCAGACAATAAGCTTTTAAAAATCCATGAAGTGCAAACACCGCACAACAACACTCTCTGACGTCAGGGCTCTGCCCAGTCCTGTGAAAAGTGCCCGGGCCCCTAAGTGGTGGGGAGGGGCGAGGGATGTCCCAGCCAGCTCTGCAGTGGGAAGAGCACAGACAGGCCAGCCCACGAGATGTGGGTCTGGACAGGCAGCTCAGCCAGGCCTGCTTAATTGATACAGGCTCCTAATGAGCAGGATAAACACCATTTGGGACCATTTGCTGTGAAATGGACTGGGGTGTATGAGAAATCGGCCTCGTATGAGCAGAAAACACACACGTTGGCAGAAAATAATGTGCTGGAAAAGTTTTAAATTGAAGACGTGCCGTTCTGAGTCTGCAGAGGCGTTAATGCTTATGTAATTAATCATTTCATATTTGAAGATTGGGACTTTTTCCCTTTTAATTAATTAGCCAGTAGACTCATTATAGTACATTTTTCATGTCAAAAAGGCAGTGGGTTCTAAGAGGAGGGAGGGGGCCGTGACGGCAGCAGCAGTGATGCAGTGTGCTAGGAAAAGTACAGGGAACCCCGTCTTCTCTGTGCTGGGGAAAGTACAGGAAACCACCGTCGTCTCTGCCCAAAACTCCGCTGTGGAGGTACTAGGAAGGCAGAACTGGTCCAAATGCATGGGATTTACCCAAACCCCATGAATGCAAGACTCACTGGTGCTCACTTTTTCAGAATCTTTATTTAGCCCCCTACCAAGAGTTGTGGCCTGGTTGGCCAATGGATTTGTCTTTTACTAGAAAGAGGGTGTAGCATGAGGGCTAAAGATTAGGCTCTGAAGCCAGCCACTCTGGGCTCCAGTCACTTAAACCTCTTTGTGCCTCAGTTTCCTGCTCTGTACAATGAGAATAATAGTAGTACCTACCTGAGGGATGTGAGAGGAGAAAATAAAATAATGCATATAAACTACTTACTAAGTGCCTAGCACATATTGTATTTTTCTATGTTTTTATAATAAACTAGAGGCCCGATGCACGAAGATTCGTGCAAGAATGGGCCTTCCTTCCCCTGGCTGCCAGCACCACCTTTGCTCTGGCCTGGAGCCACCTTTCTGCCTTCCCACGCTGCCCAGAGGCCCCAAGAGGCTGGGGCAGTGTGGAACACCTGCGTCGTTGCCATGATGATGATGCAAGCATCCCACCCCCGGCCTCTCTGCTCCTGCATATGCAAATTAACCCACCATCTTTGTTGGGTTAATTTGCATATTCACTCCTGATTGGCTGGTGGGTGTCGCAAAGGTACAGTCAATTTGCATCTTTCTCTTTTATTAGTATAGATGTGTTGCTTTTGTAAAAAACAAAATTTAAGCAACATTTCTAACATTTGCGATTGCGTTTAACTTCATAAGTTTCATAGGTTCAAGGAACAAGGACCAAGAGGTGCATCCATATATGTTTGAACTGAAACCTTCCTACTGTTCTATTGCATCCTATGTGACAAGGGCCCAGCAGAAATGAACCCATGTGTCTGCCTTTCTGTTCAGAAACAGCCAGCACCTGCCGCAGGGTCTGCTAAGGAGCCCAAGGGAAGACCACAGAAGTGTAAGATGCTTGCAGTCTTGTTGCAGCTGAGCTCACACACACATGGTGAAGGTACCACAGAGGGATTAAGGGAAGTGTGATATTGTGTATGTGGATGGGACCTAGGTACTTTTAAGACAAGTTGCCACAGTTTTACAGTCTCTCTTGCAGTAGTGGCAGCAGTGGTGGTGGGTCTGGTGAGCTGACCTTGACAGATGAGGAGAATTAAATGGGTATGTTGGGGGAGGAAGTCAGGCAGAATGTCGGGCTCTGGGATAGTGTGGTTATAGGCCCTGAGGTGAAATGTTAGGGATATGGGGACACTGTAAGGACACTGCCTGTCAGGAAATGAGACAGAAATTTAGAAAGACTCAAATGGGGGGAGGGCAGGGAGGGTCAATCAGGGAAAAAGGAGACATATGTAAAACTTTAGACAATTAAAAAAAAGGACTCAAATAAACAGGAAATAAGGTAACATTTGTGTCTTGACTTCAAAAATAATATCCGATCTTTAAAGAATTTGTGATATATATAGATTATAGGTAGATACCTTTTTTTTTTTTACCAAAACAAAATGGTGTTATACTGTTCTGCAACTTTCTATTTCTAAATGATACATATCAAGACCTGTCTCTTTCTGTATGTGTATGCGTGCATGCCCACACAAACCCTTATCAATATACTCCATTTGGATGAATGTGACAATTTATTTTAACCCTATTGATGAATAATTGTCCACCTTTTATCATTATAAAGAGTGCTACGAAAAAGTATCTTTGCACACATGCCTTTACACACTCATACTAGAAGTGAAGTTGCTGGGCTGATGACCAGGTACATTTATATTTTGTTGTCAAGTTACTCTCCAGAAAAGTTGTGACCATCCCCCACCTGCACCCTCAGGTTGTGTGGGAGAAGTGCAGGCTTCAGCATGGAGCTCAAGCCTTCCCCCCCTCCCCCAGTGTCTGTGCCCCCTCATCCCCTGTCAGGAGTGAGGATGACAAAACTGACATCAAAGGTTGCTATGAGTGCTATGCTGGAGAATCCATCCATCACAAAGTCACTACCACAGTAGCTGGGACGTCATAAGCACCCCAACAAAGTCAGCTGCCATTATTATCTTTCTAATTTTAGCTAACCTGATAGGCAAAAAAAAAAACATTTTTGTTTTAATTTGCATTTCTTAACCACTAAGGTGAGTACGACAACTTCTCCTAAGAGTGTTGTTGGCTTCCCAGTGATGTCTTCATTTGGTCTTTGGATGGTGAAAGTCACATGCCAATCTAGTCACAGTTGCCTGCTCCCCAGAGCTGACACGGGAACGACCTGTACTTGCCACAGCTGTGCCTCTGGAGGGCCCTGTTACTATTTAGACCTCCCCTTCTTCATCCTCAGGGATGCCCTGTGGCTGAGGGAGGGTCTCAAGAGGCCTGGGGACCCTTGATAGGGGCACTGCCCAGTTAAGCTACTGGTGGGTTGCCAAGTTTAACAAATTTGAAGTACAGATAAACAACAAATAATGACAAAAATAAATAAAAATTTTTATTGTTTATCTAAAATTCAAATTTAACTGGGTGTTCTGTGTTTTCTCTGGTAACAGGGTTTTTAAAATTAACCTCCTGTATTAGTTTTCTATTGCTGCTATAGCAAATTGCCGACACAAATTTAGTGGCTTAAGACAATATAAATTTACTCTTTCATAATTCTGGTGGTCAGAAGTCCAAAACCAGCTTCACTGGACTATAGTCAAGGTATTGGCGGGGCTGGTTCCTTTTCCAGGTTCTCAGAGATGCCTTCGTTCTTTGCTCCTGGCCCCTTCCTCTGTCTTCACAGCTAGCAGCATAGTAGCATCTTTAAATCTCTCTCACTACTCTGACAGTATGCCTCCGTCTTATAAGGACTCTAGGGAATATCTTGAGCCCACTTGGAAAATCTCCCCATTTCATAATCTGTAGTTTAATCACATCTACTGTCTCTTTTATCATGTGGAGTAACGTATTCACAGGTTCTGGAATTAGGACATGGACATTTCTGGAGGGCCATAGTCAACCTATTCCACCTGCCTGGCAACCATCAAACATTACATTATTTCTATCACAAAAGGGATTCTGAGTTCCAAACTCCAACACCAACCTTCTTCCCCAGTCTGTGTAATAGCACTTGGCATACTATGGGGTGTCCCCCCAAAAATGTAGACGACACTTTGAATAATGATATATTCCAAAGGGTTAAATCTGAAAAGAAACATCCATTGAGCGATCGGCTGTTAAAGTGTGTGTACATTTTGGGGGGACACCCTCTATGTTGTAACTATATCACAAATGTCTGTCTCTGTCTCCCTACTCCCTAGCTTTGAGGCTAGAGACAAAGAGCTATTCCTTTCAGTCTGCCCTGTGCTTGACACAACAATGACTGACACCTGTGCTTGAGCAAAGGCTGATTGAGTACGTATCGCATTGTAAACTAGGGTGTGCCTCTAAAACGTATTGACATTATGGACATAAACAAGAAGAGCTGTGTTGGGTGGGAATGGGACTCGCCGGGAAGAGAAATGGGCTCCGGGTCAGAGGGCTGAGCAGCAAATGGCGCACATGGATCAGAGAGGCCTGGGGAGGGGAGGAAAGAATGAGGCGGAAGGGCAGGTGTACCCCAAACCCTGGCCCTTCCCTGGGTCCCAGGTGCAGACCGTGTAAGTCTAGGAGGTGGTTATGAGTGTGGTAGGGTTCCCCAAACACACTGGAGGCAAGAATTTGGGAGATGAGCCAGGAAGCACGAAGAAGGAACAGTGGAATGAGATTGGAAGGGAGAAAGCCAAGTAAGGGTGTATCGTTGGGCACCTAGGGCTCAGCCCCCGGGGGGCCCTCAGAATTGCCTCACAGAGATGGATCTACGGGCACATGCATTGCCCCTTGTTTGCACTGTGCACATGAGACCCGAGCAAGGGCCCCGGGGGATTTGATGGGACGCCAACATTGTCTGCTCAGCATCGTTATGAGGTGGGGTTACAGGGGTGTATGCCTTCGATTTTATTTACTTTTGTAATATTCTAAAGTTTTATGAAATTTTACACAAGAGAGAAAGATTTCCATTTTGTAAAAAGTATAATTATAGGAAATAAACATTCTCCTACTCTGCCATCCTTGAGAAGGACTGGTTTTCAGCCTCCGAGGCAGCTGCCACCTTGATTCTCCTAGGCTGATATTGGTCCAGAAAAATAAAACGTGTGATGCCTGTGGTGAGCTAAAATTCTCCTCTTTTTCCCCCGCCCCTCACTGGCCTCGATCTCTGTACAGTTTTTCAGTTTCCAGTCACAGTTCATCAGAGTCCAACTCTGATAATGAGTTGTCTCTGCTCAAAAGAAAAGACGTCTCCGTAATTACAAATTCACAGGGTTCATTCTGTGAGGGTGAACTCTTTTTTCCTTTTATTTTCTTGTTATAATTAAAATTTTTTTTAATCTGCCTATTTTCAGACAATAGATACCCCACACTGGGACTTGTCTGCTTGAGCATCTGCATTCACTCCTTGATTGCAAGCCATGAATAAAAAGGCCCTCGGACTAGCTGTCGTTAAGGGACAGGACCCTTCTGAGTGTGGAGGACTCGAGTGAATTGCCAGGCTCTGTGTCAGCAGAATGCCACCCCTTGGGGTTCATGAGGACAAGATACCTGGGCCCTCCCAGCCGTCCCCGTTCCCAGGTGAAATGCAGAATAACAGCTCTTCCTGAGACACCCCCGTTTGGGTGGGTAAAGGTTTCATGGATCAAACCAGAATCACTGCAACCCAAAGGCACTGGAGTCACATCTCCTGTCTAGTTTCCTGGAGAGAAAGTAAAAGGGTACGGAAAACGTTTTTCTCTTGTTTCCTCCCAGAAATTCTCGTTGCGCATCTACGATGGGCGAGGCACTGTGCGAAGTATTCAATCAAAGATTAAATGTGAATTGCTTTTCCCAGGAGGAATAAAATGTGTGATGCCTGGGATGTTATCTGGTCGGCTCTGAAATGGAACAAACAAGGGTGGGGAGGAAACAGAGAGAAAGGGAGAGAGGGAGAAATAATCCCCACCCAAGAGAAACACGGGAGTCCCAGCCGGTGCTGACTGCTAACCGCTGGGGACTGACCAAGTTTAGAGAAATACACTGCACTGCATGTTATCTAAAACCTTAAGTGTTTCCATAAGTAAGCATCACACAACCACACACACAGAGAGGCACACACACAGTCCAGAATGCTCTACTAGCCTGCCACATACAGAAGAGAAGGAGGGTTGCATTTTCCTTTACTTTGGCAGATCTGAATTTAGCTCTAGAGTCTCGTCATCACAAAACCTGGTCCTTGTCATGTGTGTGTGTCCCTCATGTACCCGGCCCTGGCAGTGAGGAGGAGCAGGCCAACCCACCAGCACGGTCTAGAGCCCAGGCCTGGGGTCCCGAGCCAGCTGTCCTCGGACCGCCCACCATTCTGCCCTTCAACTGCACAATCTGTCTTTGCAAAAACAATTGGCATTCGGTTTTCAGGGGATGAACACCAAGTGCAAAATATTTACCGTCCAGAAGTTAAGCTTCGGCACAAAATCGGTTGCCTTCTCAGTGAATTCAATTCAGTTAGCTGCCTCCTTATCTTAGTTGTGCATTGTAATGAACAGAGATGCTCCTCTCTGCCCGTATCTCTGTAAGGGGGGGGGGGGGGGGCAGATGGACATTTGGTGGGGTTCGCCGTTGGCAGAATATCTCTGCAGGATGATCTCAGCGGCAAGGAATAGTGGGCTCTACCTCCACATTCACTTCCACTGAGGATTTTGCTCTCCCTCCCCGCTCCCAGCATCAACACTCCGCCTCGACCACTCCGCTCTGACAACTTTCTCTGCCACAGACGTTATCTCCTAATTATCTTCTCAGCAGTGATGGCCGGGTACCAGGCCTCAACTAGTGCCGGATGATGATTTTACCTGATTTGATTGGGCGAGAGGAAAGTCTGACATTCTGTGAGCTGCTTGGGCCCTTAGCATTTTTCCAAAGGAACCTACATCATATTCACAACCATCCAAAGGGGGGAAAACACACTCATTGCTTCAAACGACCTTTGCTCAGAAAACAAAAGCACATGTTTTTTTCAGCCACATGAGTATGTTTTTGTGACCGGGTCACTCTTGTCCTCAGCGGAGCTTCTAAGGACCAGATTAATAGCCTGAAATAGAGCCCAAAGACCCGCCTTTGTTCCATGACATGCGCCCTGGGCGAGGCAGGGGCGGGGGGGGGGGGGGGGGGGGGAGATGCACTGCAGTCTTCAAAAAAGGATCTTTCTATTTTTAGAACAAATGACTTTTTCCTACAGCCTTGAGGTGTGCAGCTATAGTCCGTGGCAAGCTTTGAGAAGGAAAGTGGGCAGGTTGGCCTGGAAATCCAGAGGTGGGGTTAAAGGTGGACCCCGACGGGTCTGTCATGGCCCCGTGTCTGTCCTTGGAGGAGGCAGGCTGGAAGCCACACTCCAAGCCCTCTCCCCGGCCTCAAGCCCCTTCCCCGGTCTCTGGTGACGCTGGTCACCTCTTGGTGACCTACGCCAGTTTCTGTGGCCTAAGCCCCTTTGTCTTCTCCACGGCCACCGGGGAGCCAATTGGTCAGATAAACAGAGTGTGAAGCCCCTGAGTCTTGGTTAGCTCCCCTGGTTTCATAAACCCAGAATCCCGAGCCGGTCGTTCAGGGGAAACGAGTAAAGGGCTGGGAACGGACTTGGCTTTTATACCAATGGAGTTGCCCCCCAGAGCGCCTGCGCCGCGGGGTAAGGTGAGCTGCCCTCCTGGACTTTCCTCTCTGGAGACAGCCCCAAGGACGGGCAAAGGCCTGAGGATTTGGTATAAGGCACACCACAATGCTTCTTTTTCTTTTTTAATTTTGATTTATTAATTTGAGAGGGAGAGGAGAGGAGAGAGAGAGAGAGAAAGAGAGACATCAATTTGGTGCTCCACTTATTTATGCATTCATTGGTTGCTTCTTGTATGTGCCCTGACCAGGGAGCGAACCTGCAACCTTGGTGTATTGAGACGATGCTCTAACCAACTGGGCTACCTGGCCAGGTTAAGGCACACCAGAGTGCTTCTTAGTTCTTAAATATATGACAACAGCTTTTAGACCTCCGGCCCACAGCAGCCTCGAGGGTTTCCTAGAACTGCGCGTTGGAGTTGAATCCAGTTCTGGTTCGACTCTGAACCTACTGTGCAGTTGTCTAAACCCCACCTAGTCCTTGGGGGCTGTTTTCTTTCATTTTACAAAAATAAAGTTGTTAGAGCCCTGGGTGGTGTGCTCACTGGTTAGAGAGTCTGCCGGGTACCGAAGGGTCATGGGTTCAATTCCCGGTTAAGGGCACGTACCTGGGTTGCTGGGTGAGGATCAACAAAAAATAAAATAAAAAATAGTTATTAGACCAACCTCTCCAGCTATCAGCTCACTGGTCATTAAGCCTCAGAACGGTTCAGGTGAAAGGGACTGTCTAAATGAAAAACCATCATTAACGATTCTATTACTGGTTTTACGAGAGGAAATGTTGGGGGAGTGTGTCATAAACCTTAAGCTGAAAAGCTTCCCTTTCAAAAATACAGCAGCTGGTGCTCCTCCAGGCCTTCCTCTCCCCCCCCCCCACCCCCTCCCCTGCCCTCCCAGCTCTGCAGGGTGCCAGCCTCGCCAGTGTGGGAGCTCCCGGAGTGTGGTCCTGAGCATGGCTGCTGCTGCCCCTCCAAGAGCTGGGACCCATGGGCCATCAGCTGGGCTGCCAGTTGTCACTTATAATGCCAGGCCTCCGCCATTTCTTGTAAACCACCGAGGGAACAAATACCTCCCTAATGCTTGTCTTCCTTCATTCCTTCCTCAACTCAATTCAACAAAGATGTGTTGGCCAGTTCCTAAGTGTCACACAGCGGGGAGGGACAAGTTTAACCCTCTTTACTAAGGATATGCACAAGGTAGGCCCTGAGGGTGTCCAAATGAAGGTCACGAGAGCTACCCTTGAGATGCTGACCAAAGACACAGTCCTTACCCTCAGGGAATGTACAAGTGGTAGATGCTAGTCAGCCCACTAAGACACAGGGCGGAGGAGGCAGGGCCATGGCCCAAGTGCTGAGAGGCAGCAGAGGGAACCCTTCCCAAGGCCGGGATGCAGGAAAGCTTCATGGAGGCTGAGGCATCTGAGCTGGACTGGGAAGACACACCTGGGCTCCGCAGGCGAAGAGGTGACACAGGAACATGATGCAGAAAGTCCCAGGGTCAGCAACGTGCTGGAGGGTTTCGAGGAAGCCAGCAGGGAGTGTGGAGAGGAGCCAGGCTGGCTGCTCAAGACCATCAAAACCTGCCCGGCCTTTGAAGGTCCAGAAAACACATGACCCGGAAATAGCTCGTGGTTGGCATGGGTGCGGGAGGATGCCACACCTTTCTATTTCCAACATGAAATTTATGAGGGCCTGGATTTGCTTGGGTGAGACAGCTCTCTGAATCTTACTCATGGTGTGGCCCAGGACTGCTGCCAAGGGAAGAGCTAGACAGGCAGTCACTGCTCACGGAGATGAACACTGGTCTTGAAGTCCAGAGCCTGGTTTCCGGTCCTGGCTCCACCCTCATTAGGCATGTGAGGCCTTGGACAAGTCTCGCACCTCCGCAAACCTTGATCATGAGGAGCGATATTGCCTGCCTCGCTTACTACCTATGGCAGTCAACTAAATTAACATATACAGATGTGCATTTTATTTATTTATTTTAAAATATATTTTTATTGATTTCAGAGAGGAAGGGAGAGGAAAAGAGAGATAGAAACATCAATGATGTGAGAGAATCAATGAGCAGCTGCCTTTTGCACGCCCCCCACTAGGGATCAAGCCTGCAACCTGGGGCATGTGCCCTGACGGATAATCAAACTGTGACCTCTTGGTTCATGCATGGGTTGACACTCAACCACTGAGCCACACCACACCAGCCAGATGTGCATTTTAAACTATAAGGCACGTACAAAGTTAACTATAAGTTGCTGACTATGACAGGAATGAAGGAGTCCATTGCCTCCCTGAGGACCTGGGGTATTAGGAGCCTTGATAGCAGGCTGACTCCATGAGGGACGAGATCTCTGGATGGTTTTACTGTCCCCTCTCAAAGGCTGTTCCTGAAGGAGACCTAGGGAGTTGTGTTTCTTTCTGTCAACAGTAAAGTGAAACCCTATGAATAAAATGTTCACATTTATTGTTCTTCAAATAATAAAGCAATTCATATTCACTACAGAAAGGCAAGACAGCAAAAACAATAAAATTTAGAATATCCAGTCTTAGTCAGCTCAGGCTGTCATAACAAGATATTCTAGACTGGGTGGCTGAAACAACAGAAATGTATTTATTCTCACAGTTCTGGGGGTTGAAAGTCTGAGATCAGAGCACCAGCATGGTCGGGTTCTGGTGCAAGCTCCCTTCTTGGCTTGCAGATGGCTGTCTGCTAATTGTGGCTCACATGGCTCTTCCTTGATACGTGTGAGAGGAGAGAGAGCTCTCTTCCTCTGTTTAAAAGGTCACCTATCCTTTAGGATTAGGATCCTATCCTTATGGCCTCATTAACCTTAATTACCTCCCTAAAGGCCCTGTCTCTAAATGGATGGTCATAGTGGGAGTTAGGGCTTCAACATATGAATTTGAGGGGGACACAATTCAGTCATAGCACCCACAATATCACCCAACTAGAGAAAACCACTCATTATACTTTCTTCTAAGCACACAGATTTAAGAGGGGGATTGGGGAGAAGAAATTAACCGTGTGGCATATTTTGCAAGCTGATTTTTTTCACTCAACAATATATAGTGACGTCTTTCCACATCATCAAATTTACTTCTCCAACATTGCTTTTAGTAACGGTGTGGCTACATCATGGTTCCTATGGTCTCTAATTTTGGCCTTGTAGTTCAGAGCCAACTTTCCCTGTTACAGAGAGCTGAGATAAGCACCCTTGATTAGCTCCTCAGGACCAATTCCTGGGAATGAAAGTACAGGTCAGTGGGCATTCATACTTCTAAAGCCCTTTATGAGTCGTGTCCGAATGTTTGTACTCATTTGTACCCAAAGGAAAATGTGGTCTCATTTTAAAAAAAATAAAATAAACGTTTTAGTTTAGAGTAAATGCATATCTACAGAAAAGCTGCAATGGCGGTACTGAACACAGAGGGTGTCCATATGCCCTTCACCCAGTGTCTCCTAATGTTAACATATTATACCCCTCCACGGCGCATTTGTCAAAACTAGGAAATTGACATCAGCATATTACTACTAACTAACCTGCAGACTTTATTCGCATGTCACCACTTTCCCCACTAAGCTCCTCTTACTCTTCCAGGATTCAATCCAGGACACCACACTGTGTTTTGTGTGGCATCACTTTTTAAATCTTACTTTTTACTGACTGCAGAAGAGTCCCTTGTGTGTTGGGGGCTTGCCAATCTAATGCTAACCAGCAGTTATTGCTCATTGCTTCAGGGTATGACTTGTTCCACCAGCACAGCTACTGTTGTACAGGGCGATGAGGGCAATTTAGAGAAATTGGCCATTGTGGTCTATTTCCCCAAACTTCGTGCAGAGCCAAGAGGAAGGTCTTTATGTGGGAAAGGAAGGACACGCATGTGTTCCCGCAGGGTCTCTCGGGCCAGTGTTATGCAGGGACATAAACAGCCCCACAATTGGATTTTGCTCTATATTTGGAAAATTTGGCCCTTCGTTACAAAGCAGGCTGATGCTCTCTTATTTAGTTCATTCTTTTGCTCATCTCCTGTAATCATTAAATTATAGAGCCATATTTCCAAAACTCCGGGGGAAAAATGGATTAGGAGTGAAATCTTTTAAGCTCCTGTAGAAGGGCTCTGGACGCGTTTATGAATGGTGGGTGCAGAGCTCAGGGAATGATGTGTTCTGAGCCGTCTTAGGTGAAAGATTTGCTTCATTTTCCACGGCTCTACGATGTCCTCTCCTTAATGCGGAACAAGGCTCTGTTCCTGGATAGAGCTCTGATTGCTCCGTGACCCTGTCCCCGGGGGCAAAGTGAATGAAGGAAGGAGAAGTCATGAAATACAGAATGACCAGGAGAGAGAAAATGAAAGCTGGGAACAGGCTGCTGGGCTATTTGTCGTGTTCCCCCGAATAAGGCTGTTCTGATTGGGGGAGCAGCTGTGCGCCTTCCTCAGAACCGTCTATTTGAAAATCGTGGCTCTTTCCTTAGGAAGAACCGTTGCGCTTAGGTGATCAAAAACTTAACGAGTCTGTAGTGAGTTATAGGAACAGCTCTCAGGCCAGCATTTGTAGGCCCAGTTATCTGTCTGAAAGCATGACTGAGTCACTTATCTGTTCATTTTCTCTCATTTTTCTCTGAGAGTCCAATTTGGACTCTTTTTCAGCAAGGTTCAGCAAGGCTCCTTGGGGACAACTGTGTGTTTCTCTGGGCAGCAGTTTGGGGTTCGCATTTCCCCCAGGCTGTCACCATCCCCCTCATACAAAGACGTCTTGTAGACCCGAGCTCTTGATTCTCCTGGGGAATCTTCTAGAAGGACTCTTCTGGTGAGAGCTGCTAGGACTGTTTTCTCTCAGGGCAGCTACACCAGATGTGGCTCTGCAGGCCAGCTCTGCATTCCAAATGTAGGGTTCATTTGCTTCACCATATTTTGTGCTTTTATTAAAAATGAGGGGAAGTCAGAGCAGAAAAGCATCTCTAAGATGGTTTTGTTAATCCTAGACCCTCCTCGTGGCACCCCCATCCCCACCCCACCAAGGAGCTTTCCCAACTCCACTCTCCTCTGTGAACAGGGGGTAAGCCCCTGAGAGCTGCCCAAGGACCCAAGGCAAACTGGCTCACCTGGCTCAGCCCCCCTAACTCACAGCTAATTAGGCATTAGGCTGAGCACACATTCAGCCCCAAGCACTTCTAGCTTGCAAAGGTGTCCTTAAGGGAGGCCTACTTACAATCAGCTTAGGGATCCAGGACTGGAACTGATGCCCAAGCATTGAAGGTCCAGAGAGATAAGGCGGCAACAGGAACGGCCCAAATTTCTAGCTACAGCTTCCTAAGAAAGCTGCACCCCGGGCCTCCTCATTAATCAAAGGAGCGAATGTCTCTTTTTAACACTTTATATCTCATGCCTTGGATTAACTGAATCAATAAAGATGGCTTTATGAAGCCAAGCACTCTTGCTAGTAAATTTGGCTCCTAATTTTACCCGCCAGGGGTAATATAGCATCTGTGGGGATCGCTTTACGCAGAATGAGTAGAGCATCTGAAATTGGCTAAAGAATTCTTTCATTGACTTCATTCAAATGAAGACAAGATGTACCAAAACCCACGCCTGGGACTCAGTCCTCAGGAAATGAAGCTAAATGTTAAAAATGCTTTATAGCCCTAGCTGGTTTGACTCAGTGGACAGAGTGTTGGCCTGTGGACTGACGGGTCCCGGGTTTAACTCTGGTCAAGGGCACATGCCCCGAGTGCGGGCTCGATCCCCAGTAGGGGGCGTGCAGGAGGCAGCCAATCCATGATTCTCTCTCATCATTGATGTTTCTATCTCTCTTTCCCATCTCCCTTCCTCTCTGAAATCAGTAAAAGTATATTTTTGAAAAATGCTTTATAGACATGAACGCAAGCGTGTCTCTCTGCCGCCTTCCTCTAATGTATTTAGGGAGGTCTGCTCTTGGTCCATTTGCAGCCCGCATTTCCCTGCCCTTCCCAGTCACCTGGTTCCTTCCTGCTTCTCCTTGGGCCTTTACTCACACCCCCACTAGTCACAACCTGAAACTCCAGGATCTCCTTCCTTCACATCAACCAGTGTCAAGGGACAAGTGACTGTGGAGGTTGAGGAAGTGGGTGGGAGACTTCCTTGTGTCCTGTACATCATTCACCAGAAATACTGAGATTCACCGATAAGCCATGACTGTGGTGGGTGGCAGAGTCTAAGGTGGTAGGGCACAACTGTATCAGTGAGGGGTGGCCTTGGCCACGTCCATGCAGTATAGCACAGTGCTGACAAGCCCAGACGGACTAGTTTACTAGCTTTTACTAGTTATGTGACTTTAAGCAAGTTAGTTAATCTCTCTGTGCCTCATTGATCATCTGTAAAACAGAGATAATAATAACACCTACCTCATTGGGTAGGTGGTTTAAAGATTAAATTATCCACATTAAAGCCTGTTGAAGACCTGTCTGCCAGGTGCTCAAAAAAAAATAAATAAATAATGCCAAGCACTTTGAACATTAATTGGCATGTGATAAAGGACTATTATAAAATGAGGGGGGATAGTAGGGCGAAGGGTACCAGAAGAATTTTTTAAAATATATTTTATTGATTTCAGAGAGGAAGGGATAGGGAAAGAAAGATAGAAACATCTCTGAGAGAGAATCATTGATTGGCTGCCTCCTGCATGGCCCCCAACAGGGATCAAGCCCGCAACCTGGGCATGTGCCCTGACCTGGAATCGAACCATGACCTTCTGGTACATAGGTCAACACTCAACCACTGAGCCATGCCAGCCGGGCGGTACCTGGAGAATTTTATTTCTCTTTTACATTAAAAAAAAAAAAAGTCCAGTCAATGAAAAAATATCCTCAGGTGAGTATTTACAACAACAACAAAAACCGAATTACAAGGCAGCAGACAGAAAAACAAACAAACAGGCATCCCTTTTACAGTGCACCCCAAGGTCAGGAATTGGCAGAACAGGTACGGAGGGTAATAATGGTGAAGGTGGAGCCAAAAGCAGGAGGATTGGTGGAAAAGCAACTGCTTTGAAAACTAATGGACAGGTGAGCGTAGGCACACTCTGTAACCATTCAAAATGACATGTACACAGGTCTTTCCTTGGGGCATTGTTTGTGATAACATAAAATTTAAAGGGACCTCAATGTCCATTGTTTAGGGAACTGGCTGAATGCACTAAAACACAGTCACACAGTGGAGAACTGGGCAGCCATAAAAAGCAACGAGGAAAAACTCTAATTGCTGGTATGGGATGGTTGCCAGAATATACTGTCCAATGAAAAGAAGCAAGGTCCAAGCGGTGTGAAGAGGTGACAATGACCCCTGGACCGACCAAACCCTATGCATGCAGGAGGCAGCCGATTGAGAGATCGATGTTTCTATCTTCCCATCCCTCTCCCTTCCTCTCTCTCTCTCCAAAAAAAAAAAAAAAAAAAAAAAAAAAAACCAACAAAAAAAGATGAAGAAGAAGACATGGCTAACTGTGCTGAGTATTAGAAAACCTTGCCTTTTAGCACCTGCAGTTCACTCACATGCATATTTCACCATTTAATTCTCAGGACAATTCTAACGGGCAGATTTTGTCTTTAAAACGAAGGCAAGATAATAACTCTTGGACTTGGACTCTGTGACCAAGGCTCTTTGCCATGGCTGCCTGCATCATTCTGGCGGCCTTCGCTTTGCTCAGCCCAGTCTTGGAGGGTCCATCTCCACCTCCGGCTGGAGGTGAGATGACAGCCCCCCAGGAAAAGGCAGGGAACTGGGATTTGCTTCTGCCACCCAAGAAAAGCCTTAAGTTCTACCGTGAGTTTTTGAGGCACACAGCATCATGAAAGACTCAGAATGGCTTTGGTAATTATTATGACCTTCCAAAGGAAATAAGCAATCTTCCAGCAGAAGTCAACCCTTTAGGGACAAAGAACACAGAAAAGGAGGCCGAGAAATGTAGCATCTGCTTCCAAAGGAAACCCCATGACAATTGGAAGCACTGGGTATTTTTGACACATGGAATCTGGTGATTAATTCTGAAGTGGCCTTGGACAAGTCAGTCTGTAGCAGGGCTATCCCTTCTGCTCTGCCAGGGAGGGGACTCACTCGATGCCAACAAGCTGCAGACGTGCGCACAGAGATGGGAAATGGGGGAAAGGTTCACATGTGACCTGGGGCAGAGGAGGGGCACCAGGACAGACCCTCGGGAGTCCTGCTAGTGCTAGGATCCCAGAGCTACTCAGAGAAATGGGAAAGGAATTTCTGACACCTGGCACCGCGGACAATACCGGCCCAAAGAAGACAGACAAAGGCTTTCCCGCGCTCTGGGGACTCTGGGCAGAAACTTTTTTTTTTTTGACGAGGTTTACATGTTGATGTTACCTATATCCTTTTCTGTATTTTTAAAAAATATATATTTTTATTGATTTCAGAGAGGAAGGGAAAGGGAGGGAGAGATAGAAACATCAATGATGAAAGAGAATCATGGATCGGCTGCCTCCTACTGGGAATTGAGCCTGCAACCCAGGCATGTGCCCTTGACTGGAATCGAACCCAGGACCCTTCAGTTCGTAGGCCGATGCTCTATCCACTGAGCCAAACCGGCTAGGGCTCTTTTCTGTATTTTTAAAAGAAATGTTTTTCTTTTGAATAGTTTTAAAGTTTTGTTTTCATGCTCAGATCTTTAAATCATCTGGAATTTACTTTTTGTGTATGGTATGGAATGGAGATTTTTTTTTTTTTTTTACTTTTTACAGAAAACCAATTTTCCTACTACCATTTATTAAACACCCACACTTTACCACTGATTAGTGAGACCACATCCATCATATACCGACCTCAGACTACCTGGGTTCTCTGTTTATGGTCTCTCCGTTCTAATCCACTCATCTGTTTGCTTATTCCTGCACCGCATCCACCATTTAAATTATGCTAGACATTAATCTTCTGTGTGAATTTAAGAACTATCTGTCAAAGGGGCACACAAAAATCTATTGGGAATTTTTGTGAGGGTCACATTGAATTTATAGATCAATTTGGGCAGAGTTGCTATTTCAAGATTACTAGAGTCTTCCCTTCCATAAACATGATTTATTCAGTTATTCTTACACGTCCTTTAAAAGCACTTATATTGTTTTTTTAATAGGAGTTTGCATTTCATGTCTAAGTATCTTATTTATCTTGCTAATGTTAATGGTGAATGTTTCTACATTCTCTCTTATGTTTCTACATGTGTTCTAATTGGTTATTTCTCATGCAGAGAAATGGTATTGCTTTTTTTAATATTGAGCTTGAATGCAGCCACCTCGAAAATACCCATATTAGTTCTACTACTTTGTAGATTTTCTGGTAATACTGTGTGACTGGCACCGCTAGCACAGTGCTGTATGCTAGTAATAATCACACGTCCTTGTCCTGCTCCTCACTTTAGTGGAAACGCTTCTAAAACTTAACCACTGAGAATGACGTTTGCTGTCAGCTTTGGTAGGTATCTTTTTATCAAGTTAAGAAGGCCCCTTTGATTCCTACTTTGCCGAGAAATGTTATCACAAATGGGTGTTCAAGGTTGCTAAATGCCTTTTCTGAACCTATTTAAATCATAAGGTCTCTCCATAAGGAAGACATCAAGCGTATGGCCCAGGAAGTTGAAAAGTACAAAGCTGAAGATGAGAAGCAGCGGGGCAAAGTGTCTTCCAAGAATTCACTTAATCCTAGATATTCAACATGAAAGCAACTGTTGAAGATGAAACACTTCAAGGCAAGATCAACTATGAGGCCAGGCGGAAGATTCTTGACAAGTGTAATGAAATTATCAGCTGGCTTGATAAGAACCAGACTGCAGGGAAGGAAGGATCTGAACATCTGCAGCAAGAGCCGGAGAAGGTCTGCAGCCCGTCAGGACCAAGCTGCACCGGAGTGCGAGCAGGAGGCATGCCAGGGGGAATGCCTCCAGGCTTCCCCGCGGGCAGAGCTCCTCCGTCTGGTGGTGCCACCATCAAAGAGGTTGACTACGCCAACCTGAGCATAGGTTTAGCATTGCTCCACGCAATACATTTGTAGCAAATTCCATGGCAGTTTTAAAGCTGAGCTGTTCTGGTCAATAACGGGTAAATCAGATTCCTGAGACTTGACTATGGACGATGTGCACAGAATAAGAAAGTGCTCCTTATAAGCACTGTACTGTACGTGGGAAATGCAATGCCTTAAGTAAAACTGTATTGAAAATTGGCACCCAAAAATCTGTTGATTTTAATATGTTATTGATTAATTTATTTTAATATATTAACTAATTTAATATACTTTCATATATTATCCTGAAATATAGTTTTCCGCTTTCCAGCCGCTGTAGTCAGAAAGATACACTTGAAGGAGGTAGAACTGACTGCTGAGTGCCAATCAACTATATCGAATACATCCCATGATTTTTAAATATCTCTACTATCCATGCATTTCTGGGCACTCTGTTATCCAACTATTATTTATCTCCGCCTCCTCTCCTTTTTCAATTGGTTTGCCAGATATCTGCCTATTTTATCTTTCCAAAAATACTGCTTTGGGATTCAGCAATCCTTTCTTTTTTATTTTCTGTTTCAATTTGTGCCTTTAACTTTATCCTTTCATCCCTTCTGCGTTTGTTGGGTTCAGTCTCTAGCCTTAAGCTGAACACTTAATGATGTTTTCAATCTTTCCTATTTCCAACTAAATGCACTGCTTTATCTGCATCCCTCAGTGTTTGGTGTGTTTTACAGAGTTTTGTTGTTATTCAGTGTTTTTTCTTGGTTTCCCCTTTATCTTTTGACTTTGATTTGCTTATGGTGGCTTCTCTCTCTCTCTCTCTCTCTCTCTCTCTCTCTCTCTCTCTCTCTGTTGTGCAGAACTTTGTGGTCAAATTTGGAAAGACCTTCTTCACTCTACAGTTATGAAAGAATTTTCATATGTTTCCTTCTAGCAGTTTTACGCTTTTGTGTTGTACATTCATCTTCAGTCTTTAACCACTTGGAAGCTTTGCGGTATAAGCTTTGTGGTAGGGATTCAGCTTTTTTTCCAGATGGCTGCCTAATTGTCTCACTACAATTTATTGAATAATAACCTATCTCTTCCCCTCCCACCCCACCCCCACCCTCACTGATCTGTGACAATCCCTTTAACATACATAAATATTTTTATGTGTTTTAATCTTTTTTATTTTTAAATTCTACTTCATTGCTTTGTGTCTAGTCACTCATCAATACTCCATTGATTTCATCTTTGAGAGTTTGTGTGTTTGAGAGTTTAAGGTCTGGAGGGGTAGTTCCCATTCATCCATCTGTTTTTTCCATTTTCTTTTATTTTGTTGTTGTTGTTGTTAATCCTCACCCAAGGATATTTTTCCACTGATTTTCAGAGAGAGTGGAAAGGAGAGGAAGAAGACAGAAGGAAAGAAACACAGATGTGAGAGAGACACATCAATTGGTTGTCTCCTGCACACTCCCTGACCAGGGCATGGATCAAGCCTACAACCAAGGTATGTGCCCTTGACCGGAATCGAACCCGGGACCTTTCAGTCTGCAGGCCAACATTCTATTCACTGAATCAAACCGGCTAAAGCATACTTTTTCTGTTTTTCACACTATTCTTATTTATTTTTCCATATGAATCACAGCATCAGCAACTTCTGGCCCTAAATAAGAGTTCGCATTTTTATTGCTTGTGCATTACTTTTATAAATTCACTTAGAGACTTGACCTCTTTACGCTGCTGAGTCTTCTGATCCAAGAACATGGAATGTTTTTCATTTGTTCAGGTCTCCTACAATGTTCTTCAGCAATATTTTCGTTTTCTCCATACGGATATTATACATTTCTTATTAAGTTTGTTCTTAGGTATTTGTGTTTGACAAGGGTCAATTAGCACTTGACTTTCATTCTCATCTACAGGAGGCAACCAATAGATGTCTCTCACATTGATGTTTCTCTCTCTCTGTGTCTTCTCCCCCCACCCTCCCACTCTCTCTAAAAAAAATCAATGGGAAAAAAAAAGCTTCCTTTTTATCAAAAGAGGGATAAACATGAGACATAATAAATCGATGCAAATATATTTTTAACAATTATAAGTAAAAGCTTAAGGTGGCTACCCTAATCAGCCAGCCGCAGATTCTCCATAAATGAAGAGCATTTATTAAAAATTAAACACACTGCAGGAAGCCATATACAACTAAATGAAGACTCTTGCACATAATACTACCCCGTTTATCTCCTTTAATTCTTCTATTCTTCTGTATCAGATTTTATGGCTCATAATGATTAATGATTATTAGTAAAACAGTCCTTTTTGAAGAAAAGTTAAGCTTATTAGAGTGCCACATTCCCTGAGTCTAATGTGATTAAGAATACACTCAGCTTCAGCCTCCTCATTTGCAGTAAAATGCTAGCCTTGGGTAAACTGCCCTTGGTTTTTAACTGAAAGTGCCACTGTGGTTTCAGCTGTGCAAACTCTGTAACATTATTCCTGACGGGCCCATGGGAAGTTCCCAGGTGATTAGAATAAAGTTCAAATGGTGCTCCTTCATATCCTTGGGAAAGGTTAGACTCAAGGAAATGGAAACTCTGCATCAAAGGTTTGCTAAATCAGAGTTGAAAAGCCTGGCCCTAGCACTCAGCTACCTTCATCTTTCATTCAATACAACCTGAACTTTCGGCCCTTTGATGAAAAGGATCACCCATTTATTTCATGTTCCGGGCTTGTCGGACAAAGCTGCAACAGTATAAATAACCGCTCACGACGAACCAACAGCAGCACCGAGGAGACAATAGTCGTGAGCGTTGTCTCAGCTACAGCCCAGAGCTGATTTCCAGGCGAGCACGACTCCCAGAGCCCAGGCTGCAGGTCGTCGCAAACAGATTCCCACTCTACTCTGGGGCAGCGCCTATACAATGAGGATTCGGTGTTAGAAGGCCTGGTTTTGAGCCACAGAGAACTAGTGTGCTTCTGGACAAATTACCTAACTACCCGAGGCAGTTTCTGTACCTGTAAAAAGGGGGTTAACAATGCCCAACTCCCAGGAGCACGGCAAAGACTAAGCAACATCGTGTGTGTGAAAGGGCACTGGGAAGGCTGGTTGTCATTGTCCTTCCTCCTTCATCATTTGATTTGGGTTCCCAGGGGGCCACCGTCCAAGTGACAAATCATTCTGACCTTTCCAACAACGGATCAGTTTAGAAGATTTGACTTTTTTAAAAAAAACAAAACCCGAATAACCAACTATTTAAATCCTCTAAGTCCCAGCTTGTATCTTTAACCCCGACCAGCTATTATTCATATGTGTGTTGTTAGAAACAAAGGGGACTGTTGCATGAATAATAGTGGATCATCACAAAACTATAGGCGACCACGCAAAAATGACTCAATCAGAGTGAAAAACAAACAACAAAATGGTAGTATAAACTGATCTCACTTTTGGAAGGAAAAGTCATTTTGGTATACAGATATATACACAGAACAAAACATAAAAGAAAACATGCCACAATATTTTTTAAAAGGGATTATCTGAGTTTATGCACTCAATTATGTGCTGGCCTCTGTGCTATGTATTGGTGATACAGTCATTAATTATCCATATAAGGTGACTGCTCTAATGAAGTATATAGAGTTCAGGAGTGATTATAATAAAGGAAGCCAATGAGATGACGGGAGATCTAATGAACCTACTCAATTACAGGTTCAACAAGGCCCTCTGAGAAAGGGACATGTACACTAAGCCCTGAGGGATAAGTGGAAGTTAGCTGGAAAGCAGGGTAGAAGTATAGTAACAGCAATAGAGATGCCTTTCATTTTCTTCTTTCTGGTTTTTTAAAATGAACATAATACTTAGAGTCCTTATTGTTCTATTGGTAATATCTTCACACTCCAAGGCAGAATGTGTTCTGCTCATACCCAGTGTTGGTCAGTCAATTTCCTGGTGTTTATTTGGGGCCAATGATAGGCCCTACACTCTTAGGCACTGGAAGAGGCAAAGGGAGAACAAAGCTAAATCGCCCACAATCATAGAATTGGAAAGAACCTTGGAAAACATCGACTAATTGTCTTAGTCCAGAAACAGGCCCAGCAACATTAAGCATTTAACCAGGACCACACTGCAAGAGCTGCTGCCAGCCCCATGGCGATGGTCAGCAGGACTTGACGTTGGTTGTTTGTTTTTTTTAAATATATTTTATTGATATTTTACAGAGAGGAAGAGAGAGGGATAGAGAGTTAGAAACATCGATGAGAGAGAAACATCGATCAGCCGCCTCCTGCACCCCCCCCCCCCCCCCCGCAACCGGGGATGTGCCCGCAACCAAGGTACATGCCTTTGACCGGAATCGAACCTGGGACCCCTGAGTCCGCAGGCTGATGCTCTATCCACTGAGCCAAACCGGTTTCGGCTTGACGTTGGTTTTTGTTTCATTTTAAAATCACCAGTCCTCCAATATGTGATTTTCATCTGACTGGCTAGAGACTGACTCTGAGTGAGACATGCCATTGGTAACCAAGGTATTATTGCAACTGATACGGTGAGAAGTCACTCACTGCTCATTGACTGCACTGGGAAAATAATACTGATGAGGGTATGGTGAACCTGACGCCATCAGTTCATTGATGATGACAACCCTGCAAATTGTCATCACCCCCAAGTGAAAATCAGCGTGACAGTGTATTTCAAAAGCCATAAAAACAGGATTCTTTGGCCCAGTAATTCCATTTGTACCCTAAGGAAATAAGTTCTGGCACACCCATAAGGAAATATTAAAAGTAATGGCTGTGGCCCGGCTGTCACAGCTCAGTGGTTGAGCATCAACCTATAAAACAGGAGGACATGGTTCTATTCCCAGTCAGGGCACATGCCCGGGTTGTGGGCTGGATCCCCAGTGTGGGGCGTGTGCAGGAGGCAGTCGATCAACGATTCTCTCTCATCATTGATGTTTCTATCCCTTTCTCCCTCTCTGAAATCAATAGATAGATAGATAGATAGATAGATAGATAGATAATTTAAGTAATGGTTATAGAGATCCAATAAGAACAGGGGAAAGTTTACAAACTAATTTTGAAGCCATTCTATGTGTCCACTATATTTATAAACATATTTATGAAGAAGCCTATAGCCTGCATCTGTGCCCTAAGCCACCAGAGTAGCTTTCTCCAAAGTCCCCTAAAATTCCTAGTTGCTGAATCCAATGACTACGTTTCAGTCTTCCGCTCACCTGAGTGTTGGGAGGTAGTTAACATCCCCACCTCCCTGCTGGGCCCTACAGCCTCTTTTCCTCCTCTTTCCCCATTGGGTAGTCTCCTGAAGCCGAGCTCAACTACTTCATCTACTAGTATTCCCTCAGCATTCTCTTTCAGAGGGATTTCCTGCATACCCTATTCCAAACTAGCTTCTAGTTCATCTGTGTGCCCAGGATTCCCAAATCCTGACCATTTGGATAACTAGACTGTACTCTCCCCAGGCTCAAGGCACAGAGTCACTAGCCTGCTCCATATTTTCATGTGGATGCTGCCCAGGCTCCTGAAATTTAATACGTCTCAAATGGAACTAACTCTTCCCCACCAAAAGCTGCTCACTCTCCCCATGTCTTTCCTCTTTGCTACCGGATCCTCTCTCATCACTCCCTCCTACCAGGAGGACCACCACCACAATTTCTTAAATGATCTCACTGTCCCCAGTCTCTCTCTCATCCTTACCTTAGTTGAATGAATGATTCCCCCTTCAGGACAAATCCCTGCCAGGTCAGTCCCCTGACTTCGTCCTTCAATGGCTCTCTCTGCCTACAGCAGAGAGCCCGCCTCCTTGGCTGGCACATGAGGCCTTTCCTAATCTGGCCTCTGCACCCCAATAGCACCGCTCACACCCTCTTCTCTGTTTCCTTGCCTGACCAAGTGCAATTGCTTTGGTACTTGCTGAACCCTGTGTCACAAATCCCCGTCTGTCCCTAAACTGAAATGAAGCATCACTCCGCCAGGATGCCTTCCTTGACTCCTGAGCTAAAGGAGGTGACAGCCCTCTGGGAATCCCAGCAGCCTTTCCTTGCCTTTACCCTACTCCAGACCTCTTTCATGTTGTACTACTGTGTGTTTTTCCTCCACCAGCAGCTCTTTAAGGACAGAGTGTGTCTTCCACATGTGTGTCCAGAGCCCAGCTCAGAGAGAAATGAGGCAAGAGGAAGAACATAAAGCCAAGCGGTGACAGTAACTTGTTACACTGATGGGGGAATATGTGCTTATTTTTCTCTTCCTGTTTTCTATATTCTCCAGGATGTGGATTCCACTATTTTTATACATTTTTTAAAACTCGGTTCATTTTTAAGACGTGTCCAATCTCTCCTACATAACTCTAATAAAAGAATTCACTGCCTCGGTAAAGTTCCTCTCTCCTAGACCTCTCTAGCTCCTCAAAACCCCCCACCTCAAACTTCAGAATTTAGCAAAGTAGAAACACTTCCTTCACCACTTTTAGCAGACAGAAGGACCACCCACACACCAAAAAATTCCTTGGCCTTGAAAAGGTTACATTGCTCTAGTAGCTAAGTGCCAAAACCCATTTTTGGCCAAACGTTCGTTAGAACCTCACTGTATTCCCAGCCTAACACCAAGGAAGAGGTAGGTTCACAGAACCTGCCTAAGATTTAGAGAGGCTGGAGATGATGCAACTTCTGAGTGATAGATCTTTCACCATGTCGACTTGAGACATCAATGAAAGAAGAGGGGGGTGGTACCTCTGAAAATTCTTCCCATTTTTGGGGTGGTTGTTGTTTACCAAAACATTATCTTCTTGGGTATCAAAATTTTCAATCAAAAAAAAATTTTTTTTTCTCAATCATACACAATGGCTTGTAATTCTTTTAAATTTGTGGAAAAACAATCCAACCATATATTATTGTTCAGGCTGACATTTGCTATTATTTTTCCTTAAAAAGAAAACAAAAACCTAATGATTAGTTAAAAAAAAAAACCAAAAACCCAAAAAACCCTGTGGCTTAGCAATCATCACTCTCGTTAACAGCACATAAGTGTTGCCTGACGAATGGACTCCTATCACAAATGCAATTAACACAATTTTCTTGTGATTCCCCACTGTCTTTAGAATTTGGGCCCAGCTCTTGAAGCGATGACTTTAATTGAAATAAATCAAAGGGAATTGCACCTCAGCACTTGGGCAGAGTACACTGTTTTCCACCTCAGTCAGCAGAGACCCTAAGCTGAAATGTTGGACCCTGGTTCAACAGCTGTCCGAGAAGGTACCTACCTCCTACCTTCAGAAGTCCTGGCATCTACACCAGGAGGGGTGCTTTTCCCAATGAAGCCCATTGTCAGGGTCTACCGAGATCACCAGGACAAGCAGGGTCTCTGCCCTCAGGAAGTCCCTGCCTGAGGCACTGCTGGCCTCCATCCTGGGGATGACTCCACCACTGCTGGTGGTGCCAGAGCAAGGCATTTCTGGCAGCAAGAATGAAACACCGTCCAAATTAAAGGGCCACTGAAGTACAAGAATGTCAAATCTGAGCTCACTGCCTGCAGGAAGTCAAGGGTGTGGAGAAAAATGAGGGATGAAGAGTCATGTGGCCTTTTCACTGAGAACATACCATAAATAGGAAGCCACATTTAGAATATATGCTTTCCAAGGTTTTGATTTAACTCAACACATATTACATGCCTATAGGTACCCATGATCATCACCTGGGAACTTACCTCACAGAGATTATTTATGTTCTTATGACAGAGAAGAGGAGTCGTTAAAAGGGAGAAAAAGAGAATGTGAAAACAGGTCAGAGGAAGATGAAATGATTGATTCAAAGCCACGTGACCATCAGAGGCACTGTCCCCGCCAGGAGACACCTGTTGTGCTTCATCCACCATTAGTTTATTGCAAAGTGAAGTTCTGGCAGAACAAAGGGCAAATAAGTCCACTAAGAATGAATTACACTAATTAATGAAGTCAACTCAACAGATAGTACTTGTATTTAGTATCAGCTGTAGGTGGTTTGCAAAGTCAAAATTTATTAACTATTCAAATGTTCAAGCTGTACAGATTTTTTCCAGATATACATACAACATATTTATAACATAACAAAGTTAAATTTTTATAAAATATTTCCTTAAGGACTGGAGATGCTAAAAAGCTTCAAACACCAATTAATTAAATATTTGATATACATTTACAGGTACTATTAAAGATCTGACATAAATACATAAGTCACACAGATGAAAAAGAAGAGCTATGACTCATATGATTGCACTTTTGACCTACCCCATATTAAAGCAGAAAACAAAATTATGCCACATAAATTGAGCTGATATTAATAACCTTTTTATTAGGAGATAAACCATCATTATGTCCATTTAAACCATCACTCCTAAAAGAGCTACCAAACAATAAAATGATTACCTTAAATCCCAAACTACAATACAATCTTGACTGTTCTAATTACCTTCCCTATTGGTTGATACAGGACATCTGATTCTTCCATGACATAAGCAGTGGCAACTGATAAGGACAATTAACAGTAGTTTTGTATACACAATGGAAGTAGTAGAACTGATCATATACACAGTTGAATCACTACTCCCACTGAGAATAGGGTCAATAAAAATAATGGTTAAAAGCATTACACATTTTGTCTACCCAATCACTTGCAATCTTTAGCAATAAATCCCATATAACCAGCTTATTATTTGTTCCATAAAATCTTTACATGTCGAAAATACTTTCTAGTCCAGGTTCAGATTATTACTAATGAAAAAACATTCATCTTCTTTCTTATCTCCATGGACTTTACTGCCCCTCATTCACCAGATACACAGAAAGACGAGTAACTGGACAATTTGACCACAGAATGTTTGCAAAACAGAAATGCTCTATTTTAAGGCAAAGATCTTTATCACATACATACATAGCAATTTCTCCAGTGGTGAACTTTATCACATAACGGTACAAAATTCAACAAAAAAACAACTGAGGTATAACTTTAGTTAACATAAATACAAGTGTCAGAAGTGTTAAGACATTCTCAATACACTTCACATATTTTACCCATAACTAGAGAACTTTTCTCAAAGTTCTTATGCCCAGAAATACCCGAGATTCTGTATTCTAAAAATAATACTAGAAATTAAGTACTCTAAAATCTGTGCAATAAGGCTCTCCACATAAGGCTAACCTTTGATATAAGGCTATGTCAACTTGGTTCCTGAAAACAGCACAAATGTGTGCAAAATTCAAGCTATTCTGAACTAAAGTGAGAGGAATTGGTCCCATGAGAGATAATGAACTGATGAGTTTATTGAGCAAAATTAAACTTATGCAATAAGAAAAGTTTAAAATACATCAAATAAAAACTTTTCCTATCATATTTCACCATAAAACTGACCTATTGTGCGATAAATATAGTTGAATATGTAAGGTACTTTTTAGTATAAAGCAGACATACATTTACCTCTACCTAAATAATTTAAGTGGCTTAAATCCATAACTTGGTATGTATAGTATATTTAAAAATCTACATTCTATGACCTTTATAAAAGTAGATCTATTCTTTACTTTCAAGTTAGAAATAGTGTAATAGTTGATCTTTGGGTATGTCCAGTCAATAGCTATATAAAATGAAAGATAATACAAATCTAAGTCATCACCATTAGGTGCACTAATATGTAAGCCATCATCAGTTTTGGGCCCTGAAAGTGAAAAATTATTGATACTACATAAAGTGAAAAAATATAAACCCCAGATTTCTGCTCTCATCCAGAAACTTATAGTCAATATGTATTTTTAATTATTGAATAGTTTGATGCAATGATATTCAGTGAAAAAATCCGATTACTGATTATACTCATGTTAAAAATGTTGTCCTTAAAATGAAGGTATTCATTATGCCTATATAGAGAGGTAAATTAATGACAAGGTAGATTTTTTTTTTTAATCTTCACCCGAGGATATGTTTAGAGGAAAGGGGGGTGGGGAGGAGAGAAATACCGATGTAAAAGGTAAAAGAGAAGCATCAATCAGTTGCTTCCCATGCATGTCCCATGCCCACCAGGAATCGAACCCACAACCTAGATATGTGCCCTGACTGGGAAAGGAATCCGAAACCTTTTGGTGTATGGATGACACGCCACCAACTGAGCCACCAAGCCAGGGCTAGATTTTCTTAAGTATGAAAATTACTGCACTCGTTTCCTTTGCCAAACTCCCAGTAACTTTAGGAGAGAAAAAAAAAAAATCTAAATTTGCTCACCTAATAATTTAATCAAGCACTCTAGAAAACTATCGCTCTGAGGAGACGTTAAGCAGGAATTGCTCATTAAATTTCCAAACTAAAGCAAAGTAAGGGATTCAAAAAATTAGACTATGTAACTGAATAACTTATAACAACAGAGACAGATGATATACAAGATTTGGAAAACTCCAGAGCAAACATTTTGGTAACTGTATTCTTGTGACTGTACACGATGAAAAGGAACTTAAGATTGTAGATGGGGAAATGGAAGTTCCCATTAAAACAGCCGCACACAGAGTAACCAGAAAGATCCACAACCCAAACTCCACTTCCACGGTGATGTCAGGCATCAGGCGCTCGTGGGCTGGGGGAGTTCCTCCTGACGCCCACAGAACAGGCACGGAGCCTGACAAGTTTTCACCGGCACCAAACTCAGATCGTCACTCCTTGGCAAAAATGTCCGAATGTGTGGGTTAACAGTGGAGGTGGGGAAAGAGCACCCGTGAGAGTAAATACCTGAAGCGCTCCTTCCTTTCAAGGGATCTAGACTTCTGTTTATTTACTGACTTCACACACCTGCACCTCTAGAGACAGCCACAAAGCAGCCCCAGCTTCTGCCCACAGAGGGAGGCGCTCTTGCGGTGACTGCGACTAATCACAACAGCAACTGGGTAAAATCCGTTTTCTGCTTTGAGTACACCAGACAAGGCCAAGCACGAAGGACTTGCTTCTGCCGGCCCATCACGTCTAATCAGCAAAATGCCACACACTCAGCGGCCCAGGGTGTGGTTCTGTGCAATGTCTCTGCAACCACGTCATGGCCGTTCCAACATTTCCTTCTATAGCAGTGGTTCTCAACCTTTATAAGGTTGAGAACCGCTGCTGTAGAGCCTAAGACCATCGGAAAACACAGATATTTACATTACTATTCATTAACAGTAGCAAAATTACAGTTATGAAGTAGCAACGAAAATAATTTTATGGTTGGGGGTCACCACAACATGAGGAACTGTATTAAAGGGTCGCAGCATTAAGAAGGTTGGGAACCACTGTTCTATAGACAACTGCCCTCCATCCCCCCACCTCCAAAAGATTGCTCAGAAAACTGTCCCCTGACCCGGGAGATGGTAAGACTAGCCTGGAATTTGAATAGGCAAAGAGAAGGAGAATCAACCAGTGGATAGGAAGTGGAGAAGGTCCTGGAAGAGGTGCAGGCAGCAGAGATGCCCACTGCCAACCCTGAGAGGCAGGAGGAGACCATCAGATCCACAGGCTCAGTCAGGCAGCTGCTGTGCCTTACAATAAACACCCATTGCCTCTGGGGACCTCCATGTTCCCTGTAACAAATGAACCTATAAATACCGTAAGAATGATGTATTTTTGAGTCACTGCTGGCTATACTTTTTTTTTTCTCAGCAAATTTTATTTTTTAAGGATAACCAAAGAGGGTCAGATTTATTTTTAGAATTCTTAATAAAAGTATTAAGCAAAAATAAAATAATTATAGAACATTAGGACATTAATTTTAATGAAAAAGCTGCCATAATTTTCATTACTCTATAAACTTTAGGAATTGGAACCATTGTCCAAGCATTCAATGAATGACTAGTAACAGGGAATCATACTATTCCTAAGAATGGTTGCTATGAGTAGTACTGAATACACATTTGTTTTATATTTATAACAAAGTATACCTCTCTTTGAAACCTTTTCTTCCTAATATTTTAGCAAAAATGTGGCATACCCCAAATCTTGGATCATAACTCCTTTAGGCTTGAAGATTATGAACATTTGCATTAAAGCTTATTAACACCCACCCAGCATATTCATGCGATTTATTTAAAATGTAGCCATTAGCCAAGACCTTTGGGGTATAGGTACAATATTAAAAAACAGTAAGTATTCAGTCAAACACTATATTAGCAATACTAATCACGAAAAAAATGCCAGTGGGGCTCTATCCATTAAAAGTTAGTCAGACTGAAAAACTCAACCTTGCAAGGTGATCTTCTAAGCCATTTGGGGAAGTGTTGTTTATAGATAACACTGGATTTTTCTCCAATTATTTTAACTGACATCATTTCCTGGAGGAATTGCAGAATTGATTCCTTTCATGGAGAGGGATTACATTAAAAAAAAAAAATCTGGGCTTAGTATTTGTACAAAGCACCCTCAGGTTAAATCAAAGAATGGATCTTCTGCCCAGAACTTAAGAGGTTTTTCAAAGGGCATCTGTTAGAGTGAGACCAGCCGGTGGTCATCTCTGTGCACCCCACAGCACTGACCTGTATTAGGTAAAGGCTCCTGCTATGTGCACACAAAGGATTTTTTTTTCCCTATAGCAATACTAGGTTAATCAACTACCAAGTCTTGTTTTTTAAATGAACGGCTTCTTCCCCCAGAAATTCCGTGACACTTGCACTTTCCCGAAGATGCAGACTTTAAAACACTAGGAAACCCAATTCCAGGAAGCTCAGGCAGGCCCTGGGTTTCTCCAGTTTTTCTACCAAGGCATCTCCAAGACAGACAGAGGAAGAGAGCTGTTCGCGCTCTACCGCTGACTGTCCAGGGAGACAGCCTGCGTTTCTCCACCGCCTGGCATCCTCCTGGTGCTCCTGGGGCGTCTGAGTGTGAGAAGCACAGGGTCAGGGAATAAAGAGGAGTGAAAACAAACCAACGAACGGAAACAAAGCATCTTATCTCTTTTGTGTCTGTGTGTCTCCGTGTCTTGAGGCAAGTGAATGCAAACTTAAATTAACTCGGGTTAATGAAGAGGATCTGTTTAATAGTCTTAGGATCCATTAGATGTCTACCAGCTGACAAACTGTAAAAAACCATCAATGAGCACTGCAGTGGCTTCAAGCTGAGTAGTATCCTGTCTAGATTTAGAAACTCATTTCAACGAAGTTTATTTCCTGACACACACAGTACAACAACTCAACTCACAACAAAATCTGTCCATCTCTCCATTGAAGCATATCATTAGAGTCCAACATCCTTTCATGACGAAAACACTCAACAAACTAGAAATATAAGGAACTTCTTCAACATGATCAAGGGCATCCATGAAAAACCCACAGCTAACCTCATGCTTAATGGTAAAGACTGGAAGTCTTACCCCTAAGATCAGGAATAAGACAAGGATATCCCCTCTCACCACTTCTCTTTGACATTGTACTAGAAGTTCTAGCCAGGGTAATTAGACAAGGTAAAAAAATAAAAGGGAGGAATAAGTAAAACTATCTCTCTTTGCAGATGATATGACCTTATACATGGAAAACTGTAAAAAATTCTCAAAACTACTTTTAGAGCTAATAAACAAGTTCAACAAGGTCACTGGATACAGGATCAATATACAAATACACTAGCAATAAATAATCTGAAAATAAAATTAAGAAAACAATTCTGTTTACAATAGCATAAAAAATAATAAATACCTAAGAATAAATTAAACCCAAGAAGTGAAAGGCTTATACAATGAAAACTATGAAACACTGGAAGAAATTAAAGAAGACTTAAGTAAATGGAAAGACATAGTGTGTCCAAGGATTGGAAAGCTTAATGTTGTTAAGATGCTAATACCTCCCTATCAAAATTCAAAGTGCCTTTTTCTTGTAGAAATGGACAAACTACCCTACCTGGTTTGGCTCAGTGAATAGAGCGTCAGCCTGCTAACCGAAGGGTCCCAGGTTCCATTTCGGTCAAGGGCAGGTATCTCGGTTGCAGGCTCCTCCCCAGCCAAGGCCCTGGTCGGGCCTTGTGTAGGTGGCAACCAATCAATGTGTTTCTCTCACATTGATATTTCTGTCTTTCACTCTCTATTCCACTCTCTCTAAAAATCAATGGAAAAAAATCCTCAGGTGAGAAAAATAATAGAAATGAAAAAATCACATAAAAATGCAAGGGACACAGAATAGTCAAAACAATCTTGTAAAATAAGAGCAACTCACAGTTTCTGGACCCCTACCCTCACACACCAACCTGAAAGAGCTAATACTATAAATTCTTTATAAGGAAACATAGGCGTAAATTTTGAATTTCTTAGATACAACACCAAAAGCACAAGAGAAAAAATATATTAGACTACATAAAAAAGTAAAACTTGTGTGCTGTAAGTGATATTAAGAAAATAAAAAAATAACCCTCAAACTGAGAGAAAAATATTTGCAAATCATGTATCTGCTAAGGTCTAATCTCCAGAATATATAAAGCAATCCTAGAATTCAACAATGAAAACACAAATAACCCATTTTTTCAAATGGGCAAAGGATTTGAATAGACATTTTACCCGAAGAGATATACAAATAATCAATAAATACATAAAAAATGTTCAATATCATCAGTCATTAGGAAAATACAAATCACAATGAGATAATACTTCATACCCACTAGGATGGGCATTATACCCCCAAAAAGGAAAATAAGCATTGGGGAGGGCATGGAGAAAATGAAACCCTCACATACTGCTAATGGGAATGGTAAGTGGTCAGCTACTTTGCAAAATGATATGACCTTCCTCAAATATTAAACTTATTGTTACCAGCAACCTAGTTAATTCCATTCCTAGATATATACACAAGAGAATGAAAAACGTATATTCACACAAAAACTTGTATGTGAATGTTTATAGCAGCATTGTTCATAACATCCAAAGATTGGAAATAATCCAAATGTCCAACAAAAGAGAAATAAACATAATGTGGTATATCCATACAACAGAATATTATTTAGTAGTAAAATGAATGAAGTACTTATACATGCTACAATATGGATGAACCTTGAAAACATGTTAAGTGAAAGAAGCCAGACACAAAAGACCATGTGTTTCCATTTATATGCAATGTCTACAGGCAAATCCAAAGAGGCAGAAAGTAGATTAGTGGTTACCAGGGTGATGGGTGAGAGGGGAGTATGGAGTGACTACTAATGAGTACGAGGTACATGAAGCCTTCTGGAATTAGACAGTGGTGATGACTACAAAGCTCTGTGTATATACTAAAACCACAGAATTGTACACTTCACAATGATAAATGTTATGGTATGTGAATTACATCTCTCTCTCCTTTTTTTAAAAAAAATTTTTTTTTATTGATTTCAGAGAGGAAGGGAGAGAGATAGAAACATCAATGATGAGAGAGAATCACGATCGGCCGCCTCCTGCATGCCCCACACTGGGAATCGAGCCTGCAACCCAGGCATGTGCCCTGACCAGGAATAGAACCGTGACCTCCTGGTTCATAGTTCAATGCTCAACCACTGAGCCACAGCAGCCAGGGTGTCTCTCTCTCTCTATCTTTCTCTCAGTTAGGACTGCCTCTTATTTATTTAGTTTCACTTTTTTAACTTCCCTAAATAGTCTTCCAAAATAGCCTAAAACTTACCAACAAAATCACAATGCTAACAATTGATTAGTCAGTTTAGCTAAATATCCAGTAACTATTTCTCACTCCCTTCCCTAGCCACTCACTTGCCTTTTGGCATGGTGGAGACATACCTAACCTCACTTGTGTGGTTTTCAACAGAATAGGATGTGGGTCACTAATTTGAGATAAGGAAAAACAGCAAAGATCTAGAACAGGTAATAGAAAGAAGGTATCCATCTACCAACCTCAATTACCCCTTAGAAAACTTTTGTGAGGACCAGAAAACCACACATTTTATTAGTTGAAAAACCCCTCATGATTAAGACAAGTGTTATGATAATTTCTCAAATCTGATTTGATACATAGAAGCTTTTCAATAATTTGATCTGATTCTGATCCCCATGCAGGTATGCCCTTCTCAAGAAGACATCTCATTCTTAGGTACTTGAAAAATCAAATCCAAAAATCATACACTTTAGGGGATAGTAACACAACAGAAGGACGACTCACAGATTAAAAGGATTCCCTAACTGAGTTCCTGTATGTAAAGTATAATGTTTCCAAACCTTTTCTTTTTCATACAAATGTTTGGAAACCTATTAAAAAGTGGGATGCACCTAATTATTTCTGGCATGCCACATTGTTCCTATCTCTGCCTTGGATTGCAGCACAGAAAAAAATCATAAATTTAAAAATGTTAAGAAAAAGACACAAACATACATATATTCAATTTCTATCTAATATTTTTTTAAAATATATTTTTATTCATTTCAGAGAGGAAGAGAGAGGGAGAAAGAGACAGAAACATCAATGATGAGAAAGAATCACTGATTGGCTGCCTCCTGCACGTCCCCAACTGGGTATCGAGCCTGCAACTCGGGCCTGTGCCCTTGACCGGAATCAAACCCGGGACCCTTCTGTCCATAGGCCGACGCTCTATCCACTGAGCCAAGCCAGCTAGGGCTCTGTCTGATCTCTTAAACTGAGTTGACTGGAAGGTAATAAAAGGCGATTTCCCTTAATTACAAGATTACAAGCCATATCTTATCATGAAGGGGACTATGACCCATTATCCTAACTTTACAACTATAATACTTATATTATTTGTGTGTTTTTTTTTAAAAAAAAAACTTCCAAATGGTAAAATTTTCTGACTAAAGATACAAAGTTAGACAATTTATCTAGAAATTTTAAAAAATCTAACCTTTCCATTTCTGTCCTATGAACCAAAACAAACAGCTTTCACATGGACCTGGAAGCTAAGCCTCACAGTGATTTCATAATGTTGCATTTACTTCCAAGTGTTTCATATGAAAGAGTAGCAATGGCTAAACACCTAAGACAAAATAAACATGTGCATAGCTATGGACACACACATTTCTCTAGCATCAGAGTTTCAGTAACTCAAATACTGCTCTCCACTAAGAAAGTGAAGGTCTCCTGCCCTCTGTCCATAGAGAAGGAAAGCACGGGAGTCCATCACAGCTGCAAGGTCAAGCTTGTTAACACACAGTAGAAAGCAATATGTAAGCTAAAAAAGTCCTCCGTAATACAGAAAAAACACCTGTCATTACTTATGCTTCCTTTCCTTAAAAAAACAAAGCACTTTATAACAATACACCTTACAGATGGCCTACTGGGTCATGGGCAGAGTCACAGAATTATTTCAAAACAAATTAAACCTATGGGAGAAAAAAACAAACCTACCTGATACAAAATTATGGGAAATTTTACTTCTAGTTTTAATACAAGGTTGCATAAATAAAGCAAGAGCAACACTTCAGATATAAATGACATAGTATTACTTAGTCCTGGTCGGTGAAACCCAAATTATATTTATTCCCCCTGGCTTCTGGAATCCAGTTAATGTCATTTATGCTTTTACTGTACTTGGTACAGTATTGATATTTAATATATATCAAAGGATTCTCACTAAAGTTACTTAAAATTAATTTGTTTAAATTACAGCATAGATGCAGATGATCAAGTTCAATCCCCTAAATAATTAATAAACTGACAACGGCACTTAGCCTAATGATCAAAAGTTGAAGTGCTTATTGGGATAGAATTGGGAAAATCTAAATGTTTAGATGTAAGCGGGGAATTGCTAAAGGAAAAAACGTTAGTCACAGAATGGGACAATATAACTGTGCTTGCCAATGACATTTCCAAGAGTCTTTGGAAGGCTCCACAGCATAGAGCAGTAAATCATTAATTTACTCTCAGGGGCAGAACTGATATGCCGTGCGCTGAGTGCAGATGGGACTAGAAAGGCAGGAAGCAAAACACCATATGAAACATGCTGAACAAACAGAGAAGTGCATGCATCCTGACCAAAATGGACCTTTTCCAGAACATTCCATTCAAGCTTCAATCCATGTTATTTCCCATTCAGCTATGACATTGCTCAACCTGTACCTTCTAAATACTGCAATGATAACCAGGAACTGCACTTGTTTGTATATATGTACATGGGTACATAACTGAGAATTTTTGCAATTTAAAAACTCTACTGAAAATTTGGCTTCCCTATACACTGGTCCCAAGCCCTCCTTCATGACTTCTAGGGTGTCTAAAAGCAACATTTGCTTTTTATTTGACCTATAACAAGGTGTCCCAAAGAAAGTATTTTAAAATGTTAGTCACAGAATAAAAAACAAAAAAGAAACTAATCCTATCTAATAAAAGGCTAATATGCAAATTGTCCCCTCCACTGGGAGTCCGATCAGGAGTTCAACCTGGAGTTCAACCAGGGGGTGGGGCCGGCCAGCCAACTGCCCATGGCCCCTCCCCCCAGCTGGCCCTGCCCCTGATTGCCCCCCCATCAGGGGCGGGGCCGGCCCTCCAACTGCCGTGGCTCCTCCCCCCTGCCAGCCAGGTCCCCTCGCCTGATTGGGGTAGGCTGGCCGGACTCCACCCGTGCACGAATTCATGCACCAGGCCTCTAGTATGTAATAAAATAAAATAGAAATATGTCCAGAGAGCACTGAACCAGAAGTCCAGAAGCGAGGTTTCTGGGTCCTGCCCTGACATTAGGATGCCAACTCGCCTTAGACTAAGGGGTTTCCCAGGGTGGGGCACTTTCAGTGCTAAAACCAAGGAAGTCGCAGGCAAATAGGGACAAGTTGGTCTCCCTGTGGGTGACAATGGCTAAATCACAACTCATTGGGAACACAGTGCCCTCATTGCTAACATCTGGAAGGAACCAGAGGTTTCCAGGGCCCTTTAGTTCTAATTTCCTATGACCTTGTGCAATATTTACACCCTATTTGATTGTATTAGACATTGTATACCATAAGTGAATATACCTTTATGTAGGGTCAGGGGGCTCTTGAAATATTTTGGGAAGCTATGCATTGTTTGGTATTATGTAAGCTTAATAGTAAACAGAGCTAGGAGTTTTCAGTTTTTTACTTTTCATTTCTATAGCAAAGAGGAAATAAGCTGCTTCTAGAAAATATCAAACCAACAAAGAAAATCCTTCCAACACCAACATTCAATTTAATCCATCCTCCCTCACCCCCTAGCTTCACAGCTCACGGGAGACCTTGGCAAGACATCGGGACAAAAGCTTAAAAACAGGAAATATTACTTTAATTTACTGACAGCCACTGTGAAAGAATATATTTCTACATTTTTAAGAAAGTAAGAACTTACAAAGGTGTGGCCACAAGTAACTGCAAAACCCAAAAGCAAAGCAAATGCAACTGTTTCACTAGCAACCCACAATAACAATAGTCATAAAAGCAAAAGATAAATAAGGCCTTGAATACTTTCAAATGTGTTCTCTAATTTTAGCTTTAATCCTGAAAAAAAATCCTATTTTAGAGAATAAAAAACAAGTCCTACATAAAATCAGAACCATTCCGGCTTCCTCTTTCCTCATTGGGCATTCTAATTAGGATACTATCTGACTTCTTGCTACAAATAAAGACCCTAAATGAAAGCATTTGTGCCAGGAAGCCTGAGTTAGGAAAAATGTCTAAAAGCACAACCAAGAAAGAAGTCCTATTAAATGATTTTTTCAAGGTAATAACATGTAGGGGAAGTTATTATAAAATGCCTCTATCCTAAAAAAGTTACATTATCCATTATCTATATTACTCATAAGTGAACTACTCTACCATGTCGCGTTATCATTCTTAGTAAACAGGTAGCTGAACTGTCTTCAGAATTTTTCCCACCTGCTCCTTTATGAGAAGTCTGGCATTGCCAACAAGAGATTTCTTACTTGTTATTTAAGAGCAGCCTCAAAGTCTATGTGTGTATCCTCAAGTACATGTATAAGCGTTTGCTTCTCCTTGCCTCTCCACACAGAAGCTTCTCCCCCCACATCAGTGTACAGCTTCTGCCCAAATCTGTCATAGACTCTGTGGGAATATGAAATTGTGTGCAAGAAAGAGGATCCCAGTCCTCAAGACACCTCTAATTTACTTGGGGAAGATAAGACATAGCATTCCCACAGCGTTCCCTGTGCCAGCAAAATGGATGGCTATCATATCTTAATTAGTTATGTCGGGATGCTGTCATCTGCATATTATTTGTATGACTCACAAAGCCTTAATCCAAATAGGTAAGGAAAAATAAATCCATGCCATTTATTTCAAATATATTAAAATACAATAAATATACAATAGCGAACAGAATTTATTTTGAGTAGTGACAAATAGCATACCACTAGTAGTAGGGAAGATGGGGTGAGATTCTTTTTTTTTTAATGTATTTGTATTGATTTCAGAGAGGAAGAGAGGGAGAAAGATAGATACATCAATGATGAGAGAGAATCATTGATCAGCTGCCTCCTGTACTCCCCCTACTGGAGATCGAGCCCGAAACCTGGACGTGTGCCCTGACTGGGATTCAAACCTTGACCTTCTGGTTCATAGGTTGATGCTCAACCACTGAGCCATACTGTCTGGGTGGGGTGATATTCTTAAAATATATTTTTTTCATTGATTTCAGAGAGGAAGGGAGAGAGATAGACACATCAATGATGAGAGAGAATCACTGATTGGCTGCCTCCTGTACGCCCCCTACTGGGGGCTGGGGGAGGGCGATGGAGCCTGCAACCTGGGCATGTGCTCTTGGCAAGAATAGAACCTGGGACCCTTTAGTCCACAGGCCAACACTCTATCCACTGAGTCAAACCGGCTAGGGCTGGGTGGGGTGAGATTCTTAATGGCCAACATATCACATAAACTCAGGAAAAGGAACAGTTTTGCTATTATTACCTCAGCAATGGTACTGGCAAAGAAGTGTGGCTTCTCAAAACCCAGAATGTGTTAAAAATAAGCTGCTGGACTCGATTTCTAGCGATCCAGGTGTTAGCCCTAACTCCTTCACAATCATATCCTCTCTTGCCCTGGTTTTCTACCTAAACCAGATGATGGCTAATATCCCTTTAATGAACACTTCTGGTAATCCTTTCTTTGATAAATGTATCAAGGTCCCACCCTCTCTCTGCCCTCACCCCGATTTAATTACAGTGTACAACATTAAATTATTCAATAATCAATGAGACTTTAACTTTTTGTGTATATACACTGACTTCTTTATGGCAGCTGGTTAACAAAGCAAAAATCTTAACTCACTCTGCTAGAGTTTAGCACTAAATAGTCATCAGTTTTACATCTAGGCCTAATAATCTGCCAAATTAATGTGGCATATTATTCAGTATTATTGCAAGAAGCTTTGGTGTGGCCGTTATTTATGATGGTGAAGATCAGATCAAATGAGTATGTATTCATTGCTCTCAGCTGGCTTAAAATGGCTTAGCTACACAGCAACCAAGAGTAAGAAAATATTTCATTTCTTTTTTTATGTTAATCCAGTGATAACATCTAAGTATGACTTTGGTATATATAAATATCCTTTCACCTGACAAGACTTAAACCCATGTTGTTTAGGTGGAGGGAAAAAAAAGCAGAAGAAAAATATGAGTTGTAATATCAAACCACTTCTATTATTTCTTATGTGGAAATCTTGTTTGGACATCTGAATGTTAGGTCAATTATCACCTAGTAACAGCAATGAATTCAAATACAATGAACTCCAATAAAATACTAAATAATACACGCTCTCTTCATTCTAAAATTCTTGTTTGAGTCAGTTCAGCAAAGAGATAAAAGAAACCCGAAATGAAAAAGTAAGAGCATACTCAAGCTTCCATGAAGCTGCATGATAAAGTGAATAATAGGAACAAAAATAAATCCAAGAATTGAGAAATGCTGGAAAAGTTTTCCAAATACTATTCTTGCTTGTATCTAGCTCCGTTATACAGTTTAAATTCAGCCAAATTTTTTAAGTATTTGTTAAACAGTTCTTGCATGTGACATATGTTTCCAGGATACTTCTGACATTGATATGAGAGATTATAAAACATTTAGAAACGAAAATGTTACTCTCCAACAAAAAACACCATAACTTCCAAGACTCTTCCAAATTCATAAGATAGAAAAACATTTGGAAAATAGTAGCTTTCCATTTTAAAATGCTCAAATAATACACTTCAAAACAAAACAAAAGTGTCATTGTTCAAGGCAAGGAGGAGGAAACAAGTCTAAATAAAATAAGATATTAAAATTAAGTCTAGAAATCATTACTTTTCCTTTGCAGTCTCAATCTTGTTTACTCCATAATAAGTAAACTGCTTTATCCCTTCAGCTGGGAAGGATAATTTTTACCCTACCAAGATGATGACAGTACCACACTGCAGTGCTCACCGAGCAAGGAACACATGAATATGAAGTAGCATTAAGTCTTTCTAACAAACAAGGTGTATGCAAGACTTGATTTGCAATGCATTAATTTAGGAACTCCGTGGAGAGGCTCCTACTATATCTAGCTGATCTAAATTTGAGCTCATGATAACACTGCACAAAGCTATGGTAGATGAAAGTGATAGGCAATGCCAACAGAACAATCCCACTGACAACACAAACTCCTCCAAGAATTCTTCCAGGCATTGTGATAGGATACATATCTCCATAGCCAACTGTAGTCATAGAGATAATCACCCACCAGCAGGCAGCAGGGATGCTGGCGAAGTCCTTGTTGGATGCTTCCAGGTCCAACCCATGTTCAAGAAGCTGAGAAAGTGCACTGAAGATTGCCATGGCAACACAGATGAAGACAAGTAGCATAACCATCTCTCGGTAACATCGTTTGAGAGTCAAACCAAGTGTCTGAAGACCAATGAAGTGACGGGCAAGCTTAATCACCCAAAAAATCCTCATCATTCTGAGCACCCTCAAGGTGACTCCGGCCCTCTGGAGTTGAGAGTTCTCGCCTGTAAATACTGTCATTAACACGGAGATGTAATACGGCGTGATTGCCAGTAAGTCAATGATGTTCAGGGGTCTCTTGACAAACTCACACTTGTTTTTGGAGATGATGAACCTCACGATGCACTCTGCAGTGAACCACCCTATGCAGATAGCTTCAATTATCCTGTCAAGAGAACAAAAGAAGAATTGATCATTTTATTTTTAAGCATTTTAATAGCTCTTTGAGTTCTTCAGATAGTACTACACTGACATATTAATTCAGTTACTTATTCCAGAAGACATAAAGGACAGCATTACCAACATCATCAGACCCACCAGGACGTAACAGAACAACAAATATTACAGTGCAAATGACAATTGAACTTGATAAAGCTCTTATTTATATACTGCACGTAATACCATTGCACTGTTTTTCGCTTGTCACTAATACTTAAAATCTCTTACTTGGCGAATTGAAAATGAACTTGGACTCAGCTAGCCACAATACGAAATGTGAGGTCAGTTAGGAGATAGGTCAGAGAACTCTGCTCCTACAGAGCAGGCATACCCAAGTTCTCAATCATGTATTTCTCGGTAAATTAGAGTGAACTCACGATCATCTCCTAAAATGTGACTCTGCCTTCTTTTCTGGCTTTGTGTGGGAGACACTGAAGCTGAGCCTGCTCTGGGGGCTTTGCAGGGAAGGAGTGCCACCATCCATGACGAGTGTCACAGCGGGGAAGGGGCTGAGGACTCCTGCACTGGAGCCAAACCATCCCTGGAGTTTTCCCAAAGACCCAACTGGTTTGTTTGTTTTTCATAGCTATTTTATGCAACAGACATTTTAAAAATATGAGGCCCCGTTTTAGCCAGAGCAGTATTTCCCAACCTTTCCACATCACTGCACACACTAAACCGAAGATAATAGTATTTACACAACATATTGGCATCAAGGGGTTCTATTCTTGAAGCGAAGCCACCAGCCTGGGGGCTCTGGCCACTCTCGCCCCTGACCACAGTCACCAAGGCTGAGAAAAGGAAATCTCAGCACACCGGTCAGGAAGCCTAGATCCACAATGAGAGGTAATTTGGAGGTAATTTTTAATTAAATTGCATTTTTAGATTCAAATTAAAAGTTATAATTATTACACCATCATTCATTTTTCTTCACATAATTCTTTCCCATCATTGACCTAGACCCAAACATCAGAAGTACAATGGAAAGAAGACATTGAAGTAGGCAAGATGGTAAGGTCCGTGGGGCAACATTTTGAGAAGAATTCCTCAAAATGCATGTCACAGAGCACAAGTTGTACTGGATGTTACTCAGGGAAACAGACACATAAAATTAATCATATTCTTCTGTAGGATTCACAGGGCTGTAAAGATTACTTTTATTTATTATTTGAATAGGTAGTACATTCACATAGTTCAAACTTAAAAGGTAAAAACGGGGGATATAAAGAAAATTCTCACTCCCACCCCACTCCCCAACCACCATTCCCCAGTCTTCACTCCAGCCACCAAATCCTCCAGGCACTGGTTATAATAGCAATAGCCACTGATTACCAAGAAACTGGGAACCCGCCCTAACCGGTTTGGCTCAGTGGATACAGCGTTGGCCTGCAGACTCAAGGGTCCCAGGTTCGATTCCAGTCAAGGGCATGTACCTTGGTTGCGGGCACATCCCCAGTAGGGGGTGTGCAGGAGGCAGCTGATTGATGTTTCTCTCTCATTGATATTTCTAATTCTCTCTCCCTCTCCCTTACACTCTGTAAAAAAATCAAAATATATTTAAAAAAAGAAAAGAAAAGAAACTGGGAACCCAAGTACATGTTTCCTATGGAGGCTATAAAAAATTACCACAGTCCAGCCAGCTTGGCTCAGTGAATGAGCATTGATCTATGAACCAGGAGGTCACGGTTCGGTTCCCAGGATGGAGCTCTGGTGTGTGGCGTGCAGGAGGTAGCTGATCAATGATTCTCATCATTGATGTTTCTATCTCTCCCTCTCCTTTCCTCTCTGAAATCAATTTAAAAAATATTTTTTAAAAATTGCCACAAACTTGGTGGCATAAAACAACAGAAAATTATTTCCCCCTCGTTCTAGAGGCCAGACGTGCAAAATCGATACCACGAGGCCAAAATCAGGTGCGAGGAGGGCCACACTCCCTTTGGGGCTCTGGGAGAGAATCCACTCCTGGCCTCTTCCAGCTGCCGGTGGCTGTGGGCATTCCTTGGTTTACAGCCATAGCATTTCAGTCTCTGCCTCGGGGGTTCCCCTGCCTCCTCTTCTTCTGTCACTGTGTCAAATGTCCATCCTTCTTCTGAAGATGCGACAGCATTTCGAGCCCGCCGGCGTAACCCAGCATAATCCCTCCATCTCAAGATCCTTAATTTAATCCCATCTGCACAAGCCCTTCTGCCGTGTCCAGTTCGGTAACATCCACTGGTTCCAGGGATTAGGACCTGGTACCTTTGGGGGCAGAGGAGGGGTGTTTTCCAACCTACCACACAAAGTACACACACGATGTCAGTGGATGAAGTCACAGCTGCCCCCACTATTCCTCTTCTGTACTCTCTGCCGCGCTGCTCACGGACCCCTTCACCCTGCGGTTGGCAGCGGCTTCCCTGTCCCCACCAGACTATCAGTAAAAGCTGCTGCCATGATGGCCTGTAGGACCTGGAGGCTTAGAACACTGGGAGAGTGACGAAACTTAGTAGATCTAGAGAGTAAGAAGCTACATTTTTTTCCAATCTACAGTTTTAACATATATAGTACCATATTATCCCTCTCCCTGGTAACGGTCATCAAATACTCCCTAGGCGCCCCCCTCCCCCCATAGTTCCAGCCCCTTTGCAATCAGGCAGGGTTCTATGACCAGTTCTGACAGATGAGCCCTGAGCAAAATGACTCTGTGACCTCCGGGCAGAAGCACAGAGGAGTAAGTGCGGATCCCCCACCATCGCAACTGGAAGGCGTGTGTCCTAAACGGCGACAAGATGCGGCCCAAGCCCCTGAGTGTCTGCGCGGAGAAGAGCCTGACTCGGATTGAACATGGCATGTGAGCAACAGATAGATCTTCGTGGTGTTAAGCCACTGAGAACTCTAGATGGGCTGCACTCCTAGGTAATGAAGGGATGCATGCAGTCAGGTCCGCAGACAGACGTAGGGACATTCTTCTTCGCGTGCCTCTGGTTAACACGTCTCCATTCTCCGGCTCACACGGGCAGGAGCGCTGGCTCCCGCTCGGAAGGAGGACCCCCACCTATCCAGTGGCAGAGTTTGCACTGATCTCTTAAGGGCTCTCCCAGCAATAAAATCCCAGGATTCTATGAAATTAAGAAGAGTAAAAAAGTTTTTAATTGTGCCAGAAATATCAGAACACTTTCTGTTTAATTATTTCTACCAGCAGCCAACGTTGTTCAGATGAAAAGGGCGGAAATTCAAATGGTGCAGAGTAATTCCTCAGTAGAGGGAATCTCAAAGAGGTAAACTCCTCCATAATGAGGCCCTCTGGCCTCTTCCTGCCCACCTCCAAGGCAGATGCAGTTTCGCCAGAATTCCATGCTAAGGAGATGAATCAATGAGAAACCCCAGGCATCCCTCTCTCACCTAGGATTATGCCAAGGCAGACGCCAACAGCAAACACCACTAAACCTGCCAAAATTCCCCATGTTTCCGAGTAACACTCTTGCCAATGCCACCACCGACAACTGTTGGGAAAATGAGTACTTTTTACTGAGCGCTAGAGCCAACAATTGGGCCTTCCCAAAGGTCACTTCCATAAAAAACAAACAGGCAAAAAGAACTAAAGAAGGTACTAGGGCCCTAACCGGTTTGGCTCAGTGGACAGAGCGTCGGCCTGCGGACTCAAGGGTCCCAGGTTCGATTCTGGTCAAGGGCATGTACCTTGGTTGAGGGCACATCCCCAGTGGGGGGGGGGGGGGGGTGCAGGAGGCAACTGATTGATGTTTCTCTCTCATTGATGTTTCTGGCTCTCCCTCTCTGTAAAAAATCAATAAAATATATTAAAAAAAAAAAAGAAGGTACTAGGAAACAACATATTTTTTTAAGCCCATTCTGATTCCTTTGAGGCCCAAACATAGAAGTTCATGAATTCATGGCTAATAAAAATATTTACCACTTATTGAGGCCTTTCAGTTGGCCACTGTGCTAATAAGCACTTCACAGACACCATCTCGTTTAATCCTTTTCGAGAAGTCTATGAAGTGCGTATTTCCCCTACTATCTCCATTTTACAGATGACACAACTGAGGCGGAAAAGTTAAACATCTTTTCCAAGGTCACACAACTAAGAAATTACAGTGGCACCTGTAATGAAACTTGACTCTATTGAGCTTTGAAGTTCCAAGGAACATTTGAAAACGCTAATGATTTTATGACAGTGTGCACTGTCAATACTAAATGATGTATGTGAAAGAGCAGCATTTTTCAACTGTCGGTTCTTAACCCATTGATAGATCAAAACTGACAATTTTCAGAAATTAAATAGAAAATATTAGAGTGCATCAAAGAATAGATTCATGAAGCTTTGTTTCATTTAGATGTAACTGTATACTAAGTTATGATGTGAAATGTATTCCTTTCTGTAGTTCTGGAGGACCTCAACAATGGCAATCATCAGTTATTGGAATTACTCTGATCCGTCATGACTGAAGGTACATCTGGGAATGACTCAGAGGCTTACAAACAGGCTCCAACGGGGAACAAATGCTTTTATTGCTAACCAGATCTACTCCCACAACCTAACAACCTCACCAAAAAAAAGAGTAGGACAGGATATAAGAGGCCATTAACTGTGCTGTGAGGGTCAGTCTCCCTCTAGGTGCTATCGTCTCATCTTTTTCCATCAACATTTTATTATGAAAATTTTCAAACATGAAGCAAATTCATTCATATTTTAAATATAGTTGCTTATCACCTATTCATCTCTCCATCTATTAACCTATTTTATACATTTTTTAATTGATTTCAGAGAGGAAGGGAAAGGGAGAGAGAGACAGAAACATCAATGGTGAGAGAGAATCATTGATCGGCTGGCTTCCACACACCCCGAACTAGGGATCGAGCCTGCAACCCGGGCATGTGGCCTAATCAGGAATCGAACTGTGGCCTCCTGGTTCATAGGTCAACGCTCAACCACTGATCCATGCCGGCCGGTTTAATCTATTTTTTGGATGCATTTTATTTTATTTTAAATATATTTTATTGATTTTTTTACAGAGAGAAAGGGAGAGGGATAGAGAGTTAGAAACATCGATGAGAGAGAAACATCCATCAGCTGCCTCTTGCACACCCCCTACTGGGGATGTGCCCGCAACCAACGTACATGCTCTTGACTGGAATCGAACCTGGGACCCTTCAGGCCACAGGCCGACGCTCTATCCACTGAGCCAAACCGGTCAGGGCTGGATGCCTTTTAAAGTAAATTGCAAACATCAGTGTACTTTCCTCTAAAAACTTCAGAGTACATACCATTGACTAGAATTCAACGATTTGTTTCTAGATTCTTTTGATGTAAACCTTACATGCAATGAAAGCACAAACCTTAGTGTACATTCACGGAGTTTTGAAAAATGCATAACCTCTATAACCCAAACTCCTGTTAAGATATGAAGCATTCACATCACCCCTGAGTTCTCTGCCTTATTCATCTTTGTATCTCCTGCCCTTATTTCCCAAACCCATCGGCCACTTAGCAAGTGCTTAATAGGTGCTTGTCCAGCTCAATGTAAGTGACTTTGATAGAACCCAAAGCATTGGGTTAACCACAGCCACAAGAAGCCTCTTCGTTCTTCTGGAACCTTTAAGGGATCATTGAAGCCTGCCATTAACTCAAAATGGATTAAAGACCAAAATGTAAGACCCAAAACTATAAAACTCCTAGAAGAAAACATAAGAGGAAAATTTCATGACATTGGTTTGGCAATGATTTCTTATTTCATTTTTCCAATGACTTCTTGGATATGACACCAAAGGAGATGGAAGAGGAGAGGAAGTGGGGGCGGGGGGAGATTAACCAAAGAACTTACATGTTTATGTGCATTGCACATGGACACAGACAATAGGGTGGTGAAGGCCTGGGGTGGGATGGGAACCGGGTGAAGGGGAAAAGGGAGGGAATGGGGGCATCTATCATACTCTCAACAATAAAGATTTTTTAAAATGTAATTAGACTAAAAGAAACCTCACTTTTTACTTTATTCCCTTTTGTACTGTTAAATGCTTTACCGTGTCACATATTATTTTTTTAATTTAAAAAATCTTTTTGAGAAAAAGTGAAAAGCATAATCACCTAGAAGAGCAATCACCATGATGGAGTTGTCAGCAGCTTGAATCAAGCAGCACAACCCCAGAAGTGCCACCACAGGAAACGTTACACCCTTCCTGCCCCAAACTTTCAGACTTAAACATACAAGGCACTTCCAATCACATTTCTAACAGGCACGTGCAGTGTGGTAATAGATGGTGTAATAAAAATGCCCAACAGGCCCGGCCAGCTGGTGTAGCTCAGTGTTGCGTGGTTGAGCATGAACCCATGAACCAGGAGGTCACGGTTCCCAGTCAGGGCACATTCCCAGTAGGGGGCATGCAGGAGGCAGCCGATCAATGATTCTCTCTCTCATCATTGATGTTTCTACCTCTCTCTCCCTCTCCCTTCCTCTCTCTGAAATCAATAAAAACATTTTTTTAAAATGTCCTACCAATTGCACATCAATGTCCACCGCATTACCTATAGTCTCTTTCATGTCCGTACCTGTGTTTCCTCCACAACTGTAAATTACATGGGGGGAAAGGCAAGTTTTGTTTTAAAACTTGATTTTTTTTTCTTAATGCACTTTAATGACCTTACAGAAAGAGGCCATACCACTCATCTTCCAATCTAGGTCAATAACGAGAATAAAAACACACATTAAGCATTTACTCCAGTACCAAGCATCTCTTCCTATAAGTTTACATGCATTCATTCAACTCTCACAACAACTGGAATGAATAGGCTTTGTTATTCCCCCCCCCCCCCCCTTTACATGAGGAAACTACAGCAAAGAGAAGTCACTTGCTCATGGCACACAGCTAATAAATACATGGCAGATTAATAATATATACTCATTGATTATATAATACATTAAACCCTGGCTGGGACTTATGTCTTCCATGTAGTTGTAATCAAGTTGTTATTTTATGTTCCTTGCTTGATATATTTGGTTTATTCACGGCCCTATTTGGATGGCCATTTCTTAAGGATAGGTGCAGCATAAGGACACTGAGGAATAGAAAGTCACCCTCCCACCATGGAGGACTGGCTGCGGAGGCCTCGGGGGTTTCTATGGGGCTGCTATTATTCTGCAGGATCTCTCCGCCCTATAACCACCTCCATGCGGCTATGCTTGCTTTTCTCACTGTCCCCTTAGCAGACAGGAACATAGAGCTCTCCCCCTTGCCTGGGTGAACGGGGCTCTACCTCCTGACTGCATAGCAGTTTCTCTTCTGACCTCTGTTTCAGCAACACAGGCACCAGATCCATATGCTTTCTGAATGGATAAACAGGGACCAATGACCCTCTACAGCGAAACTACCAAGTTCTTGACTGTACATCCAAGGACCACAACACTTGCTCTGCTAAGGCAGGGGCCACTCATAGTCTATCCATCTCCACCAAAAATCAGAGTGTGGAGGGGAAGAGGATGGAGAGGACGGAAAGAGATCAACCAAAGAATATACTACATACACATATGCATAACCCATGGACACAGACGCTAATGTGGTAAAAGCCTGGGGGTTAAATAAATAAATAAATAAATAAAGCCTGGGGGTTATGGGGGTGGAGGCAGGGTAGAGGGTGGCAAAAAAAGGGTAAAAGTGGAGGACATTTGTAATAGAGTCAACAAAAATAAATAATCTTTGTGAGGGGAAAAAATGTGTGTGCTTCCATGAAAACTCACAGGCGATTACTACAAATAATCCTTACCTTCTCTGACTCTTTCTAGCATAATCCATTCCATTTTCAACCCTAAAACACGAATTAAGTGCATTTTGGTAGAACCTGAGGTACAGACATACCTCAGAGTCATTGGGGGCTTGTCCCAGACCACCAAAACAAAGCGAGTATCACAACCAAGCCAGGTGTAATCCTTTTGCTGGTGGAGGGTCTTGCCTTCCGTTTGTAAAAAATATGCAATACCTGGGAAGCACAATCAAGCGAAGCACAAGAAAATGAGCTATGCCCACAGCATATTTCTTGCTGGGAACACTGCCTTGCCAGTGTGACTCAGTGGAGATGAATTCTAAAACCTAAGAACGGAATGATTATGCTGCTTTCTCAATGTGGCAGTATTTTTTAACTTTTGAGATGGCGAGCTGAGACCATTCAGCATACAAAAGAAGACAGAAGGATATTATGAGCCAACAAATACGCAGCCCCCATCAACCATCAGCCTACAGCCAATCCTACACCTGCATCCACGTCTCTCCTCCAGCATTATTTTGAAATAAACCTCAAATGTGGGCTTTTATTCCAGAATCCTTTTTAAAATCCTTCCTGCCTGCTAGGTCAATCAAGTGTTCACAAAGGGAGGCAAGAAACGTCCCTGACTTCAGTCTGGGTCTTGTGAGACAGGCCAGTTCTAGCCAGTCCTGGAGTAAGGATGGGATGACAGTCCATTGATTTGGATGTGTTCTAAGCTTGTGGAGCACGCCAATTCATTCATCAAGCAATAAAGCTTATCAGTGCCTACCAAATGCCAGGCTCTACAGAGCCACCAGGAGGCCTATGAAGATGAGGTCAAGATAGAACTTAAGCCCTGGCCGGTTTGGCTCAGTGGATGGAGCGTCAGCCTGCGGATTGGGGGATCCCAGGTTTGATTCCGGTCAGGGGCATGTGCCTTGGTTCCGGGCGCATCCCCAGTGGGGAGTGTGCGGGGGGGGGGGGGGGGGGCGGGGGGGGGCGCAGCTGATCGGTGTTTCTTTCTCATTGATGTTTCTGACTCTCTATCCCTCTTCCATCTTCTCTGTGGAAGGTCAAGGAAATATATATATATATATATTTTTTAAAAAAGATAGAACTTAACTATAGTTATGTAAGAGGTTATTACTGGTATTGGGGGAAGCTGAATGAAGGGCACCCTGGAACTCTCTGTACTATTTTTGCAACTGCTTGTGAGGATAAAGTTTTTTTCAAAATAAAAACTTTAAAAACAAGAACAAAAGTTATACTTTAGCTTTTAAAAGTTTACAACTTAGTGAAAGGCAAGATACGCCCTCCTTTACAACAACCTTCCTCATATCATCTCTAATATAAAATGCAGACGGTGATCAATGTACATGAACTTCAGAAAAAAGGTTAGTTTTCCTTCCTCTGGGGGATGATGGAAAGCTTCTTTGATAAAGTGGCAATTTAATTACAGGGTGGGGCAAAAGTAGGTTTACAGTTGTTCATATGGTTTATAATACAATAATTAATAAATAATACAAGAATAAACCCTGTGTTCTGTGTACTCACAACTGAAACTTACTCTTGACTCACCCTATGTTTTGGAAAGACCAGGAGGAGGATTAAAAATGGCAGCAGAGTGAGTGGATGCTGCACCGACATGCTCCCAGGAACAAACTGGAATTACAACTAAAATACAGAAAAACTTCCTGAGTAATCAATGGAAATCTTACAGGAGAGAACCCTGATACCCAAGGACGGAAAGTGGAGGCCGCATAGAGACTGGTAGGAGGGGCAGAGGTGCGAATGTGTTGGCTGGGCACCCGCAGACAGCAAGTCCCGGAGAGGTATCTCAGCTGTGGGGGGTTACCACTGAGAACTCTGGGATCTGATTCCCCAGCTGGGCCCCACAGCAGAGAGGAGGGTACTCACATAACATCTGGCTGTGAAAAGCAGCGGGGTGCTGTCTGCCAGGGAGTGACAGCTGAAAATTCAGGCACCCTCTTAAAGGGCCAATGCACAAAATTCCCTGTGTAGCCAACCACCTTGTGCTCCAGCAGAGGGAGGGTGAAGTGGACTGGAGCTGTGAGAGCAGAAGCCAGGTTTGGCGACTTGGGCCTTGAGCTCAGAAGGCAGACACCCCAAGTTTCTTGGGCTGAATCATTCCCTCACACAGTGGAGGACATCTTTCCTACACAGACATTTGCCTTGCCTGGGGGGAAGACAGTTGACACACCTTATTGGAAAACACCTTGCCCTGAGGCCACTTAAAAGATTAAAAATAACAATTAGCCTCCAGGCAGAAGCAACTGCCCCACCTATTAAAAAAAAATCTCTAGCCACACCTGAGGATAATTGCTGGGGGGGGGGGGGGGGGGCGGGGGCAATTCAAACCGGAATCCTACCAGTCTGTAGGCAGAGGCGGTCTTGGAGGCTTTGAATCTTTACCTGATCTAATTAGTCAGAAACAGCCTTTAACACTGTCCTACACTAGAGATTGAGAGGAGTAGAGGATCTACCTCATACATAGTCACAAACCCAGACAGCCAAAATGAGGAGACAAAAAAAACAACCCCCAATGAAAGAACTAGAGAATTCTCCAGAAGAAGAAAGGATAAATGAAGCAGAGATAAGAAATTTATCTGAAACAGAGTTCAGAATAATGATGGTAAAGATGCTCAACAGCATGAAAAAAGATATAGTAACTATGAAAAAAGAACAGACTGAGCTAAAGAATTACATAACGCAAACAAAGAACACATAGGAAGGAATACACAGCAGATTAGGGGGAGCTGAGGATCGAATCAGTGAATCAGAAGACAGAGTTGAAAATATCACTCAATCAGAGAACCAAAAAAACAAAACAATTAAAAAACTGGAAAGACCAGCACAAGTAAAGTCATGGAAGTGCTGGGTAAATCTGAGTAGTGAAAGCAATTACATTTTAAAAGAAAAAAAAAGCCTAAGGAAGGTAGCAGGTGATAAAGATAATAAAGATGGAAAGGTAAATTGGAGCCTGAAGTTGATTTGATGGCAATAATCATGGGTACCATTTATTGAAATAACTGCTTTGAGGCTGATGCTTTAAATATACCGTGTCATATTTATAGGCACATATGTACCCTGAAGAGAAACCAGGTTATTGTTAACAGTGGTTGTTCAAGGAGAAGGAGGGAGATTAATAGGTAGAGGATTGTAAAGGTAGGAATCCTTTTTTTTTTTTTTTTAAGGATAAGCATCTATGAATAGTAGATTTTTTTCACAGTTGGAATGTATTCAAGTATTAACTAGGTGGTTTTTAAAATAACTTTTTCAATTTTTAAAATTGCTGTTTACAGAGAGAGGAAGGGAAAGGGAGAAAGAGAGAGAAACATCGATGTGAGAACATAACATTGATCGACTGCCTCCTATACAGACCCTACTGCCATCAAGCCTGCAACCCGGGCATGTGCCCTGACTGGGAATCGAACCAGCAATCCCCAGGTGAATGGGACAACACCCAGCCAGCAGAGTCACACCAGCCAGGGCAAAAAATAACCTTTAAGTATATATTATTATTACTCTTCAGGGCCCACAAGTTGGTCATCACTATTTATTATCCCCTAATTTATAAACAAGCCCCGGGCTAAGTCAGTGGCATAGCTGGGGTGCTGGGTTGGCACCATGACCATTTCTGCTGGGGGAGAACCTGTAAACACGTCTGGTTAGGGGACTACTAAAAAATTCAAACACAAAAATAAAGGACAGCACAAAGCAGCGGTCATGGGAAAAGGAGAAGAGGGGCCAGGTCAGAAAGGGGACACTGGCAGAAAAGCATGATGGTGCTCAGAGGACATGGAGCCTTGCTCGGCTGCGAAGTGAGGTGTGCAGGAATTATGGTTGGGTGTGTACCCTGAAGCCTTATGGCAAAGCTGATGGGTTTTGAGAGTCAAGTTGCAGCGTTAAAGGCAAAGGGAACCCATTACATTTGGTGACAGGTGGATTCATTTATTCAATAAGCATTTCTTAAGAGGTTCCTACGTGCCCGGCATACTGCCAGGCCAGCCAGCAGTGAAGAGGCCAAGTGTACCGTGGGAATAGCCATCAGGCAGGCGTTTGTGGGATGACTGGAAGGTGTGAACAGTCAGGAGGCTATGACACGGGCAACAAAAACGGGCGGTCCGAACTGGTGGAATGGAATGGAATGAAATGGTGGCGCATAGGTGCCAGAAGCCTTCACCAAGACCCTGCCGCTGGCCAAGAGCGGCACAGAGCCCTGGGTACAAGGATGCAAGCAGACGCCCAGCACTCAGCAGACATTCCTCACCACCCCAAACCTCCTGGAGAGATGTGAGGGTCGGAGGGAACCAGACAGAACCCCCGAGGCGGTCCCTAAACCAAAAGGCAAGTGAAGAAAGGAAAACCACTCAGAAAAACCTTATTGCAAGAGATGGCCACTCTGAACCGTTCTCTTTTCTTAGCAGCATCTTTTCAGAGTGAAATTACACAAAGAATTGCATCAGCACCCTACTTCAGTGTTCTGAGCCATTCTCTTTTCTTAGCAGCATCTTTTCAGAGTGAAATTACATAAAGAATTGCATCAGCACCCTACTTCAGTGCTCGTGTTTATTCCCCTCTAATCGAGGACTCCCGCTCTGAGCTGTGAGGAAGGCATGCGTGGTTCTGTGTGTGACTCACAGGAGGCTCTCAAAGTCAACGCCATCAGGGTAGCTTCTCTTCTCCAGATGTTAAGAAATTTGTTTTTAGAAGACTACCCTCTTCTAGGTGGACATACACATACATATGAGTGATGAGTCCCAAGATCTGTGGCTCGGACTGTCACTTCTAAAAACTTCCCAGAGATGAGAGCAACAGAAACCCAGACCCATCAGCATCTGCCTGCCATTTAGGAGAGGTGCTCCTGTCTTGCAATCTCCACTCCAGCTGAGCCCCCCTTCATCCTGCAGGGGCAGTGATCTCTCCCAGCACCTTCACCACTGCCCCAAACTGACACAAATTCACGTAAATAATGTTATCAAGGGTCGGACCTGCAATACCACCATTTGTCCACCATCCAGAACTGAAATATCATTGCTGTTATGAACACATTAACAACTGTTGGACATAGAAACCGGGACTCAAAAGAACTGTTGGCCCAGAAAGAAACTCACTATAGACTGATTCCTTTGCCTCTCAGCATAAGTATTATTGCCTGTCTCATTTTCGGTTCCTATAAGTGTATTCCTAGTATCACATGAGCTCACTCATCTAGGGGAAAAGATGAACAACATAGACTGAAGAACAAGAACAGCATTGATCAGACTGTCAGACCTCAGAGGGAAGGTAGAGGAGGGTGGGGACAAGGGAGATAGATCAACCAAAGGACTTGTGTGCTTGCATATGAGCCTAACCAGTGATCACGGACAACAGGGGGAGGGGGGCTTACGTGTGGGGGGGGGGGGGTTGGGAAGGGAACGGGGGGAGGGGGTTGATGACAAATATGTGATACCTTAATCAATAAAGTAATTTAAAAAAAAATAATAATGCTACCAGGAAATCGATCTCTTTGTGAGAATTAACCTGTTCCCATGTATAACTATCAGATGGGTTCTACTCCCTGTTCATTTCATTGGCAATTCGTTATTAAAAGAATTAAGAAACTAGAAGGAATATCAATAGACCACCTTCCAGCCCGGGCTGGTTGGTGGAGCATCATTCGTGCACCAACAGGTCGCCTGTTCCATTCCTGTTCAGGACACATGCCTGGGTTGCAGGTTCAATCCCTGGTCAGAGTGTGTACAGGCTCCAACTGATCAATGTTTCTCTCTCTCTCTCTCTCCCTCCCTCCCTCCCTCCCTCCTTTCCTCCCTATCTCCCTCTCCCTTTCTTTTCCTTTCTAAAATCAGTACAAACATATTTATTTTATTTTTGGTTGGTATTTTTTTGTTGTTGTTAAATATATTTTTATTGTTGATAGTATTACAGATATCTCCCATTAGTACAAACATAGTTTTTAAAAAGACTTTTTAAAAAAGAGAAAGAAATGGCAAGGATTGGGCAACAGTACCCTTATTCACTACTGGTGAGAAAAGAAATCAGTACAATTACTCTGCAGGCGGCCTGGGCTATTAGCAACATTCAGAAGAGGTGCGCATACCTTTCAACAGAGCCCCTCCAGTGGTAGGAGATACAGTAAAGACACTTTCTTATAAGTACACTGAGACATGAACAAAACTATTCACTGCAGCACTACATAATAGCAACATTTCCACTGACAGAAGAACAAATAAATCAATGCTTATTATATTATAGTTCAAATGAAAGGGCTACAGGTACAGATACCAACATGCACAAATCTCAAAAACATACAGTTGAGCCAAAATTCCATCAATGATACCATTTTACAAAACTGGCTTTAACTAACAAAACAACCCTACAATTTACGAGTAGATACATACATGTATATGCAAGCATACATAAAAAGTATTGTTAAATATGTGGAAATAACGTTAAAGTCAGGAAGGTGGTTATTTCTGTGGGAAAGGAAGAGATTTCATTGGGAGAGAATCACCCAGTGGACTAAACTATATTTTTTAATCTCTTATTTCTTAAGTTGTGTATAGGCACACAGGTGTTCATTGTACTAGAATCCATATTTCTTACATGCCTGAAAGACTTTGTGAGGGTTTTATGCAAAATTTCCTCTCTTACCTTCATAGAATATGTGTTACTTTTATTTCACAGCTTGATTTGTTCTGCTTCTTACGTTTTTGGTAGTTGTAATCAAGGAAAACACATTTTGACTGGCATAAGGAATTCTACTTTTTTTAATGCTTAAGTTTTGTTTTATTTGGGGGGGGCGGGGGTTACTTTGTTTTTAATAGTCTCATAGTTGAAAAAAATTCCTCAGAGTATTAGCTGTAATATCTTAAAACACCAAAATTTAAATAAATTAGACAGATTGAGGAAGAGGGACAAATTATCTTAAAAGCCTTTTGTACATTGTACTGTTACCCAGTGAAACTTTATTTTTATCTTTATAGAGACTGGAAAATTCTGCTCTTTCATTTACTTGTTCTTCAATGACATGTGTAAAAATAACTATCAATTAAATCCAATGTGATCCTTAATTTAGTTCTTGGGATGCGAGTCAAAGTCCCCCACACATCATCTACACGCTCCAAGGCAGAGTTACTGCCGCACAGAAAGCAATGGAGTTTCAGACAAGCACACAAGCTCCGGAAACAGCGCCAGGTGGATGGATTCCCAACTCTGCGGTTCTGTGACCCACACACAGTAAGGCACCTGACTTCTCCATTGCCTTACCTGTAACCTGACATCCTAATAACCTCAGAGTGCTCTGTCTAAAGGAGGCAATTCATGTGTTGCTGGTTATATAGTGGGGAGCTCTGTAATATTTATTTCACCTGCTCCCATCTCCTGCACACCAGGAAATACGCACATATGCAAAGGTGCTCACGAGATGACATGCAGACTAGTCACACTGCTTCAGTTTCCTTTAAAGTGACACAAATGAAAATGTTTGTTTTCCTTCAAAACATCTTACATCAGCCCTGACTGGTTTGGCTCAGTGGATAGAGCGTCGGCATGCGGACTGAAGGGTCCTAGGTTCGATTCCGGTCAGGGGCATGTACCTTGGTTGCAGGCATATCCCCGTTGGGGGGTGTGCAGGAGGCAGCTGATCAATGTTTCTAACTCTCTATCCCTCTCCCTTCCTCTCTGTAAAAAAAATCAATAAAATATATATATTTTTAAAAATCATCTTACATCATATCATACAACCATATACTTGGTGACCATAAATTAATGCACATTAATAGTAAATAAATAAATGGGTGGATAAAATCCAAACTTAATGTTGTCTCCCAGGCATTTCAGTATTGTTATTCAGGGCTCAAATGCTTCCTTGGCACCCTGTCCCCTTCGTGTAAAGGTAAAGTTACTGTGTCACTTGGGTGGCTGTTGCCCTGCCTGACACCCCTCCCTGAGCATCTCCTGACACTTCATGACACTATAGCAATTCGGTCCCCCAAAACCATCCTAGCAGCTGTTTCTGCCTCTAGCCCACTTGAACACAGTGGTCCCCAAACTTTTGGCTCATGTGACCCCTGAGTGTGATCATTGTATTGCTAGATGGGAAAATGTCCTGACTTTTAGAAATGCTTAAGTACTCAGAAATGAAGAGTCAAGATGCTTGTAACCAACTCCTAAATTTTTCAACAGTGTAATAATAATTATAGGTAGACAAATAGAACAAATGAATAATAATTATGATTACACGAGTGGCCCGGTGCACAGATTCGTGCACATTGAAAGGAAATTAATTAGAAGAAATAATTTAATATTTAGTTGGTCTTCAGATACATTTTGTCGACGATGCCAGCTTCTTTCGGCTTCAGAGGTACATTGTGCCAATAGTTGGTCTTCAGACATATTCTGTCGACAACTCTGCTTTCTTTCTTTCAGCTTCAGAATGTCAACAAAAACAACCAAATTAACGCTCGGCAATGACAGATCGAAACACGTGTGCGATTGGCAAAAGCTTTATATGTATCGTGCATGCACGAGTCAACGTTTATTTTTAAATTGCCAGTGCGTGTCATATGTACCGGCCAGTCAGACAGATGGATGGTCGGACAGACGGACGGTCAGTCACTTAGCCTTTTATATAGAGAGATTATGACAGGTGATAGAACAAATGAGAACAATTGATGAATCTGGGTGAAAGATACAAGGCTGTTCATTGCATTTTTCTTGTAACTTTCCTATAGGTTTGATATTTATACAATTAAAAATTGGGGGAAAATTATTTTTAATGATTTATCTACTGTGAAATCAATTATGTTCTTCAAACTTGTTAAAAGCACAAATTGACAATCAACTAATTTGCAATCAAATTTGTTGCCCATAATTAGAATCATCTAACTTTTTCACTTCCTAGGAGGTACTGCATGATAAAAACAACACTTAGACCAAGACTTATCCAGTGACTGCCAAATATACCAGTTACTCTTCTACTTTGAGGCACCAGTTCTAAATCTGATAATATTAGAAAAAGTTGGGATATTAAAATATTTCAGTACATCTTTGTCAACACAACATCTTAAATTAAATATGTGTATCTTATCATGTGCTTTCAATATATTTTCATCAAAACCTTGGAACTGCACATCTAGCTTATTCAGCTTGTGGAAAATGCTCACCATGTAATTATGCAAAGTCAATCCTCACTGTCAAACCAATCATTCAAATTAGATGTACTTTCTTAAGGAATAGACTGATTTATTTTTTTCAATTCAAATGATGTGTAAATAGTACATTTCCCTATGACAAACCTTCTCACTTTTGAATTGTACCACAGAGAGAGAAAGAGAGGGCGACAGGGGTAGGGCAAGAAGAGAGAACTGAAAAAAAAAAGAAAAGATGATTGATATAAAAAAGGAAAAAGACAAGAAGGCAGTATTGGATTATCATTTCGAAAAGAAAGAAGAAATTATTGAGCATTGTCATGACTGCTGCCTGAATGAAATAAGGTACCTCTGGAAACTTTCTCACAGATCTTACTGATTCTCTCAGTATTTCTTACCCAAGTTCTCTTTGTTTTGCTGTCAAATGACTCTGTCTCAGAGAATGGCAACGGCATTATTATTTTTTTAATATTTTGAGTGGTCTCTTTTGGTACATCCATAGGTTTGACTTAATAAGACTCAGGATGGTAAGAGGAATGCTCTTTTTAAAATGTTAGAAGGAATTGTGAAAGAACATTGCCTCACCACAGGCATGTTCTCAAGCAGACTGGTTTTATGAAAGTGAACATATTGAAGTTGAGGGCTTGGAAACTGGTGCCTTTAAAATCGTGGTTCTCAGACTTTTTGCTCTCAGATGATCCCTTTACACTTAAATATTACTGAGGTCCCCAAAGAGCTTTTGTTTTATCTAGGTTATCTTTATCAATATTTACCATGTTAGATATTAAAACTAGCAATTTAGCCCTAGCCAGTTTGGCTCAATGGACAGAGCGTCGGCCTGCGGACTGTAGGGTCCTGAGTTCAATTCCAGTCAATGGCTCATACCTGGGTTTCAGGCTCGATCCCCAGTCGGGGGCGTGCAAGAGGCAGCCAATCAATGATTCTCATCATTGATGTTTCTATCTCTCTCTCCCTTCCTCTCTGAAATATATATATATATATATATATATATATATATATATATATATATATATACACACACACACACACATACATACATATACATATATATATACATACACATACATACATATATATACTAACAATTTTTAAAATATTTATTCAACTTAAAACAACAAATATATTATATATACATGCCATATTTTTATGAGAAATAAGTATATTTTCCACACACCAAAAAAGTGAGTGAAGACAGTCTTTTACCTTTCTGCAATTCTCATTAATGTCTGGCTTCATACAGAAAGCTGAATTATCCTATCTGTTTCCACATTAAATATGTTGTGCTATGATATTTTAAAGTATATGAAAAGAATTTAGCCTCACAAAAACAAGGTAATTGAAAAAGGGAAGAACCACGTTAATAGCCTTTTCTGACAAATGTGGATATACTTTTTTAGACTACACCAAAACTCATAAAGTGGTAGTTTCTTAAAGGTTAGTAGCAATGTGGAAACTGAAATCTTATCACTGAACTTTTGGTATTTGGTTACATTAAAGTCCAGGGTCCCTCTGACACTCACAGTGGATCTTCTGCCCTCACATTGTTTTGTAACATCAAGTATTAGTCATTCAGGATGGTTATTGAATGATGGATGCAGACCTTCCAATGTTAACACATTTCATTCTTTGATATTTTACAAACCACATTGATTAATATCATCACCAATCACATAAGAAAAGTTGTTAAGTATTGGGAAGCTGGCAAGCATGCAATGGCAGATTCAAGTTTTTTAAATGTCTATTTCTTACTTGAAATCTCAAATTTTATCATTGGCAACAAGTACTGTCCGTTGTTTTTCTTGAAGTGACAGACTCACCTAGTTCACTTATGAGAAAATGTCTGCTATATACTCAGTTCTAAATAACCACAGTTTGTCTGTCATTCATATATATATATATATATATATATATATATATATATATATTTCTTTATTGATTTCAGAGAGGCAGGGAGAGGAATAGAGAGATAGAAACATCAATGATGAGAGCGAATCATTGATCGGCTGCCTCCTGCACGCCCCCTATTGGGGATCGAGCCCACCACCTGGGCATGTGCCCTTGGCCAGAATCGAACCTGGGACCCCTCAGTCCGCAGGCCGACGCTCTATCCACTGAGCCAAACCGTCTAGGGCTGTCTGTCATTCTTTCAAATAAAAATGGTGTTTCATGAAAAAGCTGCCAGCTTAGCTTGCACCTCATCCAACTGCACCAGAGCTTTCCCTCGAGACAGCCTCAGTATTTCTGTCTGCAGCAGAAGTGCTTTCTGCAACTTCCCACTTCATCACGCAGAAGATTTTGCAATATATAGTTAGAAGTCAGGGTGTCATACAATTAACAGTTTTGGTTGCTTTGTCAAGGGCATTCTTGGGCGAAACTTTTTTTTTAACTGTAAGTGATGGTGGAGAATACAACTCCGAACACCGTTTGGTGCCTCTGCCACTTCCCACTGTGTTCCTGTGCCTGGCACTGGGGAAAGCAGTGTAGACTTAAATGAGGCTATACAGCCGAAACCGGTTTGGCTCAGTGAATGGAGCGTCGGCCAGCGGACTGAAGGATCCCGGTCAAGGGCATGTACCTTGGTTGCGGGCACATCCCCAGTGAGGGGTGTGCAAGAGGCAGTTGATCAATGTTTCTCTCTCATCGATGTTTCTAGCTCTCTATCCCTCTCCCTCCCTCTCTGTAAAAAAAAAAAAAAAATCAATAAAATATTTTTTTAAAAATGAGGCTATACACCAGAAGCCCTTCCATGACACCACGGTTGCCCTGCGCCCACACCTGTGCTCTCTGTACAGCCGCATCATCTCACCTTATCCTCATTCAGGATGCTGGCTCTCCCTCCCAACGTACAGGAAGCTGCTAGAGAGGGAGGGCAAGGACTGTCTTGGTTATCTAACCTCAAGGCGTTATTGGTATATTAGTAAATACGACTCACTTCCTATTTTTAAATGAACTTCCCATTTTATTTCCTATAAAATCATAAACGTTTAACATGTTACAAAAACACACTCCCCAATTTAATAGGACCTATCTGATGAACCCCAGTTTTGATCATCCATCCCTTCCCACCCACCTCTTACATTTAACAGTTCAGAGTAAACAGGTAACTCTAAACCTGTAATCTGAAATCAGTACAGTCCCTCATTTATAAGTACTTGATTTCCCATACCAACCACAAATATTAATAAAAGCCTCCACTCACCATGATTGGATAGTACAATGCGGTTAGGGAAAGTTCTTTGAGAAAACAGAACAATCTGAGTCAGGGTGGGCCTCACTGAGACCCAAAGGCAGAGTTTGGGGCATCAAGCTGGTTAGAAGACAAGGGCTCGTAATCAAATCCTGGATCCTCAATTCTCAAAACAGAGGTACTCTCACTATCCTTATTTTACAAATAAAGAAACTCAGGCTTAGAAAGGAATGAGCCCGAGGGAGCACAGCTGGGAAGGCCAGGGCCTTGTGGCAGACCATTATAGACCAGGGGGTGGTGACACTCTTATCCTGCAAAGAACCAGATGTTGTAAGCTTTGCAGGCCATTCAGTCTCTGTTGCAACTATTCAACGCTGCTGAAGTAGCGGGAAAGCTGCCATAGACAGTCTGTAAATGAATTAGCGTGGCTATGCTCCAATAAAACTCTATTTATGGACACTAAAATTTGAATGTCAGATAATTTTCACAAGTCAAAAAACAGTATTCTTCTTTTGTTTCTTGGGTGTGTGTGTGTGTTTTTTCTTCTTCACCATTTAAAAATGGTTTTTACATTCTTAGCTCAGGGGCTGTACAAAAACAGGCAGAGCATCTGAATTGTATGCAGACCATAGTCTCTGGACCACCCACCAGTCCTGCAACAGAGTGTGAGGGACAAGTAGAGTCATAGAATGATGTAAAAAAAAAAAAAGAATGTCAGAGGCAAACTTGGCCGATTACAATAAGATCTTTACCCAGAAAATGAAGGGGCGGGCGGGGAGCTGCCACCACAACCTGGATCAACATGGCCATTAGCTGCCTGTACCCAGGACCCGAGGCAGCCCTGGGAGTGTCAAGGTGAAACGGTGTCCTAAAGACATCCCTGGTTCCACTCTTGCCTCCATACCAGGCCACAGTGATCTTTCAAAATTAAGTCAAATTATGTCTTCTGCTTAAAGCCCACATTCATATGCAAATCCAAAGTACTTACCATTTTCTCTTTTAAAAAAGAAGACTATCAAAAATAAACCCTTTTAGTTGGTGTATCTCTAAGGCTGTACAAGATCTACTTTCCCCTACCTGGCCCCCAATCCCCTACCACTTGCTTCCTTGCCATGAGATCAACGGCACACCCAACTCAGGGGGTGGCACTCTGTGCCTGGAACTCTCTCGCCCAGATATCTCCCCGGGCACCTCCTGCATCCCTCTGGCCCTTGTATCACTGTATCAGACAGGCCTTTCCTGACCATGGCTCATCCTTACTCTGTAAATCCCTTATTCTGCTTTATTTCTTCATGGTATTTACCTCCACGTATGATATATGTATTTATTAGAATAGCTGGTTCGTGAGGGCAGGGGCTCTGTTTTGTTCACTGCCATATCCCTAGCACCTAAAAAGGAGGACGTGGTATATATATACACAGTGGAATACTACTCAGCCATGAGAAAGGATGAAATAGTGTCATTTACAACAACATGGATGGACTTGGAGAACGCTGTGTCTGAAATAAGTCAGACAGAAAAAGCTAAGAGCCGTACGACTTCACTCATAGGTGGGATATAAAACTGAAACCTATGAACACAAACAGCGGTGAGGTGGTTGCCAGGGGATGGGGGGGAGAAGAGGGTCCTCATATGAGGTGACAGGAGAAGCCTTGACTTTGGGTGGTGGACACATATGGTGCTATGTACAGATCTTGTAACTTACAAATCCACACATGAAACCAATATGTTCATGTTGGCCAATGCCACCCCGATAAAATTTAATTTAAAAATAAAGAAGATATACTAAATAATTCTATGTGTAAAGTTCAAAAACAAGCAGATTCATCTATAGTGTGAGATAAGGATACACTTGAGGGTTTAGTGACTCAGAAAGGGGCATGAAAGAGACCTCTGTGTGCTGGTGGTGATCTAGTTCTGTGTTTGAGTCCGGTTACATGGATGTGTTTACCAAAATTCATTCAGCTGTACCCTTACGTGTGCATGCTCCTGTAATTTAAATTTCAATAAAAGTTTACTAAAAAAAAACCCAAGAACAGTCTCAGATACTTAGTAATCACTCAATAAATGTTTGTTGAACTTAATGAATAAATGATTGGGGGGGGCGCATAAAACCAATTTGCAATTGATTTCTCAGGTTGAAGACAATTTATGAGTTGTCTCCTATCAAAAATGAAGATGCTGCTGTATTTGCATGGGTCTTTCACATGTATAATTCATTTAAAAATATACACTGAGCCAGTGGTTGAGCATCGACCTATGAACCAGGAGGTCACGGTTTGATTCCCGGTCAGGGCACGAGCCTGGGTTGTGGGCTCAATCCCCAGTGTGGGGTGTGCAGGAGGCAGCCGATCAGTGATTCTCTCTCAGCATTGATGTTTCCATCTCTCTCTTCCTCTCCCTTCCTCTCTGAAACCTAAATAAATAAATAAGTGCCTATCCATGTTCAAGGTATTGAACTATGTGTTGTGAAGCACAGAATTTCCGTTCTCAAGAACTTCTATACTAAAAGGGAGCTAAGATACAATCATATGCAATCTGAAGAAAAGATAGACAGTGAGACAGGGAAAGATAAAGACCTAAGGAAGTTTAGCTTCCTGTTGAGGGCTCATTCTTCATTCTTTCATTTGACTCTCTGTATGCTACCCCCACTTAACAGGTGACAGGACAGGCCCAGAGTAGGGCAGTGAATTAACTGTCCAGGGAAGTCTCCAAACTTCGATTTCTGGGTTCTTTCCATCAGAGCCTTTTCCTTTGGTATCTTTTTTTGCCTGATAAAATTAGATGGTTGCCTCAATTGTATACCTCCCTTTGCAAGTAAAAGCAAAAGTTGAGGAGTCCTTGCAACTCTCAAGCTAAGAAAATCTTAAATATGCATAACTATTCCAAACACTCCAACAAAACGAACCAGCTCACAAATTAATTAATTCAAACACAAATGTTTTGCCTGTTGCTTTGTCTGATTCACCTGCCCAGCCAAAATGCCCACATCCTTTTCTTAGCCATTCATGTAAACATTTTATACTCCTTCAAACACACCACCAAACCATTATGTTTAAAACAGTATGGGTGGTGATGGCTATACAACTCCATGAATATACTAAAAGCCACTGACTTGTGCACTTTAAAAGGTGAGCTCGATGGTATGTGAATTATATCTCAAAAAAGCTGTTATATTTTTTAAAAGGTTATTTCCAAATGTTTGCCATTAAAATATTAGTAATATTAGTATTCTATTCAGTATTAATTGCATGACTATAATGACTATTATCTATAATAATACAAGTATAATATGCTAATTAGACCAGATGTCCTTCCAGATGACCTTAAAGATGAAGCTGGGCTGAGAGGGAAGCCCAGGTCCCGGGTGCCTGCCAGCGGCCAGAGGAAAGCCTGGGTCCGGGTGCCAGAGGGAAGCTGGTGCCAGCAGCCAGGGGAAGGAAGGCCTACTCTTGCATGAATTTCGTGCATCGGGCCTCTAGTTATTCATAAAGAGTAATGCTGGATTTCATTCATCCTTTTAACCCAGCCATTTTTCCCCTTTGGAATTTATACAACATATACTCGCACATCAATTTGCAAAGATCTATGAAAAAGATTGTGTTCTGCACCACTGTTTGCATTTTTTAATATATTTTACTGATTTTTTACAGAGAGGAAGGGAGAGGGCTAGAGAGTTAGAAACATCGATGAGAGAGAAACATCAATCAGCTGCCTCCTGCACACTCCCTACTGGGGATGTGCCTGCAACCAAGGTACGTGTCCTTAACTGGAATCGAACCTGGGACCCTTGAGTCCACAGGCCGACGCTCTATCCACTGAGCCAAACCAATTAGGGCTGTTTTCATATTTTAAAAACTAGAGTCAAACTAACCATTTCACAGCAGAGTAAAGCAGGAACGTGGATATCAAATACCAGATCACCACTTAATATGTGAGTTTTGGACATATTACTTCATCTATCTAAACTCAGTCATAAAATGGGGATAACAACAATACTACTTTACAACACTGCTATGAGACTTAGATGACAAAATACATGTAAAAACTTAACAGGTGACTAGCATATGTTAAGTACTACTCATTAAATATTACCTATTAAAGCCATTACTATTATTACCATTATTGACTGAACAAACACTTGTTGAATGAATTATGACCTATCCATACTATAGTATAGTATCCATACTATACAGATTTTCAAAGAATGAGGAAGATTTATGCAAACTGATATGGAAAGAGTTCCAAGATATTAAGTGAAAAATGAAACCTGCTTCCCAGGTGTGGCTCAATGGTTGAATGTTGACCCAGGAACCAAGAGGTTGAAGCTCAACCCCTGGTAGGGGACATGCAGGAGGCAACCAATCAATGATGTTCCTTTCTCATCAATGTTTCTATTGCTCTATCCCTCTCTCTTCCCCTCTCTCTAAAAACCAATAAAAACATATTTTTAAACTAATAAATGAGATTATAGAATGATCCCAGTTATAAATTCTTTTAAATCTATATAATGTGTAAATATAATTATACTAGTGGCCCAGTGAACAAATCCATGCACATTGAAAGGAACTTAATTAGAAGAAATATTTTACTATCGCTATTCACCCTTCCTCTATAAATACAGTGTCAACCAAATTCCCGACCAACAATGACAGATAGAAACACACGTGTGCAATTGGCACCTGTGAGAGCTTTATACATATCATGAATGTGCTAGTCAACTTAGCCTTTTATAGATATAGAATAAACTTGCTTAACTAGACCTGCTTTCTGATGTAGCTAAACTTTTTCCAGCCCAATGAAGCACCCACCTTCTCTTTCAGGTAATTGTCAGCAACACAGCAGTAAATATCAACACAAAGCAGATTATTATTGAAGATCATGCATGGAGAACAAAAGGTAAAATATTTAACTGCAGCAGTGTTTGACTATATTCTGCGTAGTGAGGAAACCTGAAGTCATTTTCAAGGTCCACCGTTTCTTCTTTTCAGTTGGGTCAAGTTTCTAAGCTTTCTAAATCTCCGTTTTCTGGCTAATGAAAAGAAAATAGGATTCCACCAAGTCTCCTATCTACCTACTGCAGGACTTCTGTGAGGACCAAATGAGATGAGGCACGGGAAAACGCTTCACAGACATTTGGTTACAGTGTGAAATGTTTCCACCTGGCTATAAAGCAAGTCATGTTCCTGGGCTGAAGAAACTGCAAGGAGGCTAGTTGATAGGGAGAGGAAGGCGGACGTTGCTACGTGACGTTATTACCCGGATGGACACTTAGCACGTTTGCCTTTTCTATATATAGATATACATATGTGTGAAAGAGTGTGTATGTTTGTACGTGCATAGAAAATTTCTGGAAGAATATTTAGAAACTGGGTAATGGGAGTGAGAAGAAAGGGGCATGTTTACTCTTCACTTCATAACCCTTAGAACCATACTTTTTTTCCAATGAGCAAAGTTTTCATTTTTTTAAAAATCCAGAGAAAAATGTTGACGATGACTTGCTTACTAAAAGAGAGGAAAAAAGCACCCTGATTAAAGAAAAGGTATTGACAAAAGAAAGCTTACACGGAACTCTGAAAGTGGCAGCAGATAGAAAAACTCTATCGACATATTAAAAGAAACAGTCCACTGTGAAAGAGTAGAATTTAACTGAGGTCTGGGTATGTTCAATACTATCAGAGATCTTTTAATTACTGGCTTCTGAAAATATCCACCTTATCTGCAAAGTAAAATCACTGAGACTTCCATCTTCAGTTTCAAAGACTGCTTTTTATTTTTAAAGTACTTAAAGACCTATTGGATTTATGTAACACTGGCCTACAAGGCAACATAAATAATACGATTGGTTTTTAAATTTCCATCAGCTGGTGTTTCATTGTGATGATTTCATTTTTTAAACTTGGGCTTAAAATAACATTACAAGAAATCTTAACATCTTTACATCTCCTCAAATTCTCACCACCACAACATAAAGCAATACAAATTAAAGATCAAAGTGCCAACACGAAGCAACTGTTGGAAATAATTTCTAAAAAAAAACACAGATTAAAACTACAGCAAGACCTTGCATGCTACAGAGATTTAAAACTCAAAAGAGAACACTGCCGCTGAGACTGACTGAGGGGACCAGAAGTTCAGGGGCAAAAGGGACCAAAAAGTAAAAAGGACAACTACTTTACATCTCACCCTCTTTCCCGGAGTTCTGACAAGCAAGCAGCATCTTTTCATGAAACAGGCAGCAATGCCTAGTAACTTGAAAAGATGACTATGTATGTTCAAATGCCAAAAGAACATTAATCTCTCTGGCAGTGTTGAAATGATTACTCAAATGTTACTAGAAGGCAAATTGCCTGAAAAATCTTTAGTTTGCCTTATCAATCAGATATAACATGAAGAGCATCATCATTCTAAGATTCGTTGTCAGAACTGTACACTAAGGGAAGCTGTGAATGTCTTCACCGAACGTCTTTAACAGAAGGGGCCGGCAGTCTTCTCAATGAGATGCTTTTGGTTGTACGAAAAGGAAAATAGTACATGATCCCTCCCCTAGCGCCTTCTCCTCACACTATCCCAAATGGGAAGCAGACCCTAATATAGAAAAGAACTGGATTCCCAGCTCACGACACGTGGGCCAAGGCAGTTAAGCAAGAGGGACCCTAATGTCTGTGGGTCCTAAAACCCCTTCATCCAATAAATGATACCTCGCATACTGTCTAGCACTGGCCAATGAGTCATCAATAGCAACATCCACATTTTTACCTAAATCCAATCACTTCTCACCATCTTCAGTGCTACTCCCCTGTATCAAGCCCCACATTATCTCTACCGGCCAGGTCTGGCCACCTCTACTGTTGCCCCCTCAGGGCATTCTCGACCCAGGGGTCACTAGTGTTTTTAAAACACATCAGATCCTATCTTCCTTCTGCTATAAAACCTTCCAAAGGCTTAGCTGTCACACTTGGAATAAAAGCCAAACTACTTCCCAGGGCACACAGGCCCTGCCTGATAGGTCCCTGCCTCCTTCAAATCTCATCCACCCCGCTCCCATCCTTGGACTGAATGTTGGCCCACATGAGCCTTCCTTTTCTGTTCTGTTGACAAGCCAAGCTCGTTGCTATCTCAGAGCCTGTGTCCTGAACACTCTTCCTTGCCTCTTCCAAGGCCAGTCTTTCTCATCATTCAGGTCTCAAGCCACGTCGCCTCCTCACATCCTATGCATTCTAGACTCATTTTCTTTTACTGTCCGAAATTATTTTTTTTAAAAATATGTTTTATTGATTGTTTTTGAGTGAAAGAGAAACACTGATCAGGCTGCCTCCCCAACTGGATCAAGCCTGCAATCTGGTAATGTGCCCTGGCCAGGATGATGCTCAAACAACTGAGCCACACCAGCCAGGGCACTATCTGAAATTCTTACTTATTTGTCGACTTTGTTGTCTATCTCCCCTCTCATTACCACTAGCCCACCAGCTCCAGGGGAGCAGAAACCCTGTCTTATGTACCTCTGTATCCACAGTGCCTGGCACAGTGACAGCAGTCAAGAAATGATTGACAGATGATTAGAATTCACAGTTCTTAAAAATCATTTATGTATTTTTTTTCTCAGTAAATAGATATTACAAGTACTGCTACTATGTTCTAGGCAAATATGGTTTGCTTTTAATGGGATCCTAAAGTAGAGAACAAAATATTTGCAACTCATATCATAAACAAAGGGTTAATTTCTTTTTTTATTTAATCTTCTAACTATGAAAGTCATTCACAAAAATGAGCAAGAGGTAAAATAGCTCACCAAAAAGTAAGATAAAGGACCCCCTAAGTAAGTGTTAAGTTGCACAATTTGCCCTGGCCAGTGTGGCTCAGTTGTTTGGAAATAGAGAAGTGGCTGGTTCAATTCCAGGTCAGGGCACATGTCAGGGTTTCTGGCTCGATCCCCAGTGGGGAGCATGTGGGAGGCAGCTGATCGATATTTTGCTTTCACATCAATGTTTCTCTTTCTCTTTCCCTCTCCCTTCCTCTCTCTCTAAAAGAAATCAATAAAAGTATTTTTTTAAAAGATGTACAATTTTTACTCAAAATAAGGCAAAAATAAATTATAGCTACTAGATATCATTTTTCACCTTTCAGCGTGATAAAGAATAAAAGTAGAATTGACACTTTGTAGATTATGAAGAAATATGCTCTCTCACACGTTGCTGGTGGGAGTATAAACTGATATATTTTTGGAGAGCAATTTGGAATTATCTATGAAAATTAAAAGTGTATATGCCCTATGACTTAACTTTCAGGAAGTTAGCCTATGGATATACTTTCATAAAAGCAAAATAATGCACATGCACAAGGATATTCACTACAGCATATCCTACACACAAGAAACAATACAAATATCTAGAAATTATTCTACACAAGGGAATATTATGCAGCTGCATAAGAGAATCAGACAGCTCTTTATACTCATACTAGAGGCCCTCTCATAATCTGGGACCCCTCAGGGGATGTCAGACAGCTGTTTTCGGCCTGATCCCTACAGGCCAGGCCGAGGGACCCCACCGGTGCATGAATCATTCGTGCACTGGGTCTCTGGCATGCATATAAGATCTTTGGTTTATCTCTTCTCGTCCTCCCCAATTCCCCCTTCCCTCTGAGATTCATCAGTCTGTTCCATGTTTCTACGCCTGTGCATTGAGCATATGCCCCCTGGTGGTCAATGCATGTCACAGCTACCAGTTGAACGGTCAAACGGTCACTTAGGCTTTTATATATGTAGATGGAACCATTTCCATGACATGTTGGTTAGTTAATAAAGCAAGTTATCATGCTGTGGGTTTTTTTTTGTTTATTTTGAAAATATATATGATATGCCTTGTAAATATATAAAACTAGAGGCCCGGTGCACGAAAATTCATGCACTTGGGGGGCTGGAGGGGTGTCCCTCAGCCCAGCCTGCACCCTCTTGCAGTCCAGGACCCCTCGGGGGATGTCCACCTTCCGGCTTAGGCCCGCTCCCCAGGGGATGGGTCCTAAGCTGTCAGTCAGACATCCCTCTGGCAGCCTGTGAGCCCTCCCGCCACCCCTGCTGCGCTTGCAGCCATCAGCCTGGCTTGTGGCTGAGTGGAGCTCCCCCTGTGGGAGCGCACTGACCACCAGGGGGCAGCTCCTGCATTGAGCGTCTGCCCCCTGGTGGTCAGTGCACGTCATAGCGATGGGTCGTTCCTGATTGGCCGTTAGGGTCAATTTGCATATTACCTTTTTATTATATAGGATGTCTTTGAAATAACAGAAAATAACTCTGGTAGCATGAAAGAAGAACTGAATGGGTAAGTAATGGAGAAAGGCTTGCTTTGATAGCTTATGGGCTTTAAACTATCATTTATATGATTATTAATCATCTAAAACAAATCAATTTAAAAGACCATATTCGTACACAAATGTTTTAAATTACTAATTTGAAAAACCTCTTCAAGATTTCTTCCAAACTTCAGATTGTATGCCATTCCACAATTTCAAAAGGCAGATAAAAAGAAATCATATTGTTATCTTTACTTCTTTTACACAGTAAGTACATCATAAATAACTGTTCTTTGATTTAATAGACTTTCCTCATTCTAGCACAGGATCCCACTGTCCTCCAATAAGACTTGGGCCATCCGAAGGCCACAGCCCTATCCCACACAGCTCTTCAATCTCTGCAAGTGAAGATATATACCTGGAAGGTTATATTCTGAAATGTAATATAAACAGCAGTATTTATTGTGCTGGGATAATCATTTTTTTCCTAGAAGATGCTACCATAATAAATAGCGTAAGAGAATTTAGCTGCCTCCTAGGGCTTTTCAACTCTTCTAGTTTAGGAGCTAGGACATGTTTATTTGAAAAAATAATGACCATGCTAGAAAGGATATTATAGATGCCAAATAAGTAGCACAAGTAAGCAATCCCTCAAGAAATTCAGGAGGAAAATCACATTTACTAGGAAAATCAGAAAAGGCTTCACAAGAGAAATAGCATCTGAGCTGGGCTTGATGTATGATCCAGTTTCAATAGGCAGGGAAACGCACAGTGAGGCATGGTTTAGGAACAGGGGAGCAGGCCAGTCTGGACAAATGGAGCCTGCAGGTGGCGGAAGTGCTCCGAGCTCCTGGAAGTCCGTTTCATCCGTCCCTGAGCCTGCATCCTTCCAATGCCCTAGATTAATTTTGAGTCTTCCTAATATCTCCCAGAGTTGTCATTTTTTTCTCCATGCTCACTACCTCAAAGCAATCCAAGCTCTCCTTCCCTCCCTCTGGATAGATCTCTAAACTCATCCTCCTGTTTCCAATCTCCCCCATCTCCAATCAACAGTGCAAAACTCATGACGTTATTTTATACGCATAACCAAGTCCCCCCAAACACATCAAAGACTAACCACGGCTTGTAAAATAAAACTATCCACCCTCTCATTCCAGCCCTTCTAGCATCTGCTCTCTATCTACCTCTCACTCCTTCACTGGATCCATACCCACTAAACATAATATACAAATTTCAAGCCTATGTCCATGCCATTTCTTTCACCTGAAAAATTCTCCTTATTTTGTTCCCTGGTGGCACACATGGTTGTACAGGTTGCAAACACTGTAGTTTATATAAATAATGCCCTCTCCCATGTTGGGCCGTGTACAACCTCTCCAACCTTCCAAAGATGGCTTGTTTCCATCCTCCCACACCTTGAAGGCCTTCTCAGAACAACTCAACTCAACTGTTGGTCAACTCTCTGCTTCCTACCTCACCAACCTGACGCCTTTTCTTTAAAAAAGAAAAAAAAAGTTACAATATTTGAAACCCCAACAGTGCCTTGAACACAGCAGATACTCAAAAGATCCTTGCAAATTACCATAGGCTAAGTTAAAAAAAAAAAAAAAAAAAGACAAATTGTGACATAAAGAGCCTTGAAGGCCAAAACAGAAGTTTTGGCTTTATTTGGTAGATGTCAAATATAACCAATGATCAGACTGATGTGTTAGAAAGACTAATTTCATCAACCATAAGCAAGCAGGAGTTGAGAGGTTATACTCAAAGTGCCAGTTTAGGGCCCTCTTGGTTAGAGGAGGCTGTGGGAGGCTCCCTCTGTAATGTGCAACCTCCTCAGTCATCCAGTCATCCTTCAGTTTACCTGTTTGGGATTACATTTAAGTGAAGCTTAAAACTGGGCCATTAAGCCAAGAAAAAGATGCTTTTGCCTGAAATATCTGCGTATCTAGGAAACAGTTCTGACTTGAATAATTATATACATACATAAAATACATATACACAAATTAAGCAGTACTCTTATCTTCTTTCTTCACTCCTTTTGCAGTCTTCTCCTTTTCCATCTGTCTTTTCTCTTCTTGGTCTCCCTCTCTCTCTCTCCACCCCTCCCCCATTATTATTATCCTTATCTCCTATTTCTTTCCAAATGCTTTACATTAAGATGTCCAGACTGCCCTTCCCTTCTCCTCAAACACCCCACCCCCAAAAAATTATTATTCAGCTTATTTGACTGTTTTTGCTTATATACTGATTCAGCCAACTCCCTTAAATATCCGTAGTAATAACTCATTTCTCCTGCTTCCTTTGCTAATGTAGCTTAAACCTTCACTAACCGTAGAGGTCTACAATTACTAGTGAATCGTTTCAAGGCCAATCCTTTTCCTATGGCCCACTAAAAGAATCAAAGGCAAAAAAAATAAATAAATCCAAGACTCTTAGGTATTTAGGTATCTAAATTAATTTAATTGTACTGTTGTAGTACCAAATAAGTAATTCTTATTGATAAACTGAAAACTCAAAACCTAATACATTAAACAAAATTAGTTTTCTAATGAATTTCCTTCCAAAGCATGCATCTTGGATTTCATGCCAACATGGCATATCAGTAACGGACTCCATGGTACTAGACAATTTTATTTACTTCTCACATTTATAAGAAAAAGATCTTTCCTCTCCAAAGGAAGAATATTATGTGGAAAACACCCACTGCAATATCAAGGCAGAGAAATAACAGCATTAGAAACACGCACATGCCTGTCAGGAGAAGATTAACTACGGCAACCTAATTTAAAAAAGGGTTGAAGGGGAATCTTAAAACAGTATCGAAGGTAAAACAAAACAAGCAATTTTGCATTTGTGCCCAAACAGGCAGTCTCCCCTGAAAGTCCAACTTTACTCAGGTAAGAAGGACCTAAGGAAAGATTTCAATATTTTCCTTTCATCCTAAGTAAAGTTTTTAAAAATTAACTATTCAAATACTGGTTCTGGATTTGGAGCAGTTTAGATGTTTCACCTCTCCCAAGGTAATGTTTTTTCCCTCTCCATACTGAAGATCCCTCTTGAGTGCCACAGTGTGAATCTTTGGTACCAAATGGTGGGCAGGTGCTCTGTGAACTCCACACTTTGTAGGAAAGAAGGAGAGAGAAGAACACGACATCCATTATTTAGACTGAGCCTATAGTTAAGTCGATCTCCTTTACAATATAACAATTCCATTGCAGTACGTTTTATGCAGAGGGCACAGCATGTGTGGTCAGTGTAGAGCAGACCTCATTCACAAGAGCAAGACCGTCTTTTTCAAATACCACCCCAAATGGGCAAATAATCCAAACTGCTCTTAGTTCGATTTCAAATTGTTGACTACTACCAAGAAAAGTTTACAGAAATCTAACGAACCGGTTGGGAACTGCCCAAAAGTAAACTACAAAGGTGGGGGGCTTGTCTCTCTCTACCCCTCTCCAGGCCTGGCGATTCACCCAAGAGAGGGGTGTCTTAGATGTACCAGAGCCGCTTGTGCCCGGGGAAATGGGGATGGGGAGTGAGGATCCATCAACCCGTCCCTTGCTGGCCGCGCCTTGGGGCTTCGCTGGGCCCCAAACCTAGATGGGTCGGCCTCCCAGAGGCATTCAGGACAGAGACGCGACCGACGAACGGGGACGGGACGCACAGACGTGACAGGACGGACGCAACGGGCAAAGAAGCAGTGCGTCCTACCCGGAGGGCTCCCTCCCAGGGACGGCGGAGTACCTGCTCCGGTCATCCAGGCTGCGGTTGTCGGCTGCTGCGGCGCGCCAATCGGGCAGTGTGCTAGCGCACAGCACCACCATGGACACGATCACAAACACGACCGACACGCTGGCCAGGATCTGGGCGGCCAGCGACGACGTGGGCTCCTCGAAGGTCAGCCGCATGCGCTCCAGCCAGCGCCTGGAGGGGGCGGCCTCGGCGGCACCGCCGGCGCGCGGCTCCTCGCGGCCCACCGCGCCCGGCTCGTCGGCGGAGTAGAAGGTGTAGGTGTCGGACATGCGGTCGTCGAGGCGGCGCTGGCAGCAGTACTCGAGGTGTGCGCCCTCCAGGCCCCAGTAGATCATCTCGTTGTAGAAGGAGAGTTCGCACATCCGCGGCGCGAAGCGCAGCTTGCCGTGGCCGCGCACGTAGAGCAGGATGAAGCCGAAGGCCTCCGAGTGCCGGTCGAAGAAGTACTCGTTGCGCTCGCGGTCGTAGTCGTCGCACACCTCGAGCACGTCGCGCTCCGAGCGGCAGCCGTGCAGCCGGCTCACGCGGCGCAGCGGGAAGTCCTTCAGCAAATCCCGGGACAGCGAGTACCGGGCGCCGCCCACGTTCAGCACCACTGAGGCCGCCCCGCTGCGCCCGAAGGTCATGGCTGGCCGCCCCGAAGCCCCGAGGCCCGAGGGCGCCGCCGCCGCCGCCGCCGCCGCCCCCTAGCCGCCGCGCAGGGTCTGCTGGCCGCGGGGCCGACCCAGGAGCGCGCCGTCGGGGCCCGCGGGCTGCCTGGCCCACTCTGCCTCGGGCTCCTCTTCGGCTCTACGCGCACCCGGGGACCCCTGGGCTCTCGCTTCCTCGGCTGCCCGGCGTCGCTCCTAGAGGCACTCCCTCCGCGCAGCGGTACCTGCAGGTGTCCCGGGAGTCCCCTCCGGCGTCAGCTCTGCACCCCACTGGCGGAGACCGAGGCTGAGAGCCGCCGCCCCTCGCGACCGGGAGATACCCCCCTCCGAGGCCGGGGTGTCCTCTTCAAGGCGGGGTCGCGGTTCCCCCCTGAGGGGCGCGGGCGCCGAGAGGGGTGAGCTGGTGCGGGATGGCTCCAGGTCCTCTGCGCTCCCTGCGATCGCGGATGTGGCAACCGCCCCGCCGCCGTCCAGAGGCGAGAAGCAAAGTGAGCGGTTTCGGAGGCGGCGAGGAGCCGGCTCGGAGGCGGGGGCGGGGCCTCCGCGGCTCCCGGCTCCGCTCGGCTCACCTCCCAGCGCGCGCCGCCCTCCTCTTCCCACCCGCACCTCCCGGGCTCGCTCCGGCTGGGATTCCCCGGCGCCCCGCCCTGGACCTCGGGCTCCCCGCCTCCTGACGCCGTCCTCCCTCTCCGCTCCCGCAGCGGCCGGGAGGGGTCCGCGGGGCGGGGAGGTGGGGAGCGGGGAGCCCCCGGGTGGAGGGGGGAGCCGAGCCCCGCGGCCGGGATACCTGCTCCCGCGTCCCGCCCGGGGCCATCGGGATGACTTGGACAGGACCCCAAAGCCCTTTATCAGCCCCCCAAGGGAGGTAACACGGTCAGCACGGGTGAGGACTGGGGTGCGGGATTTGAGGGGCGGGGACAGACGGCGTTGGGAGAGCTTTTTCCCAGAAACTATCCAGAACCCAGCTCGGTTTCTGAGACCGCCTGGAGGATTTCTCAGAGAAGATAACCCCCAGCAACTGCTTTTCTCGCAGACTTGGCTCTTCCTCTCCCGGCGCGGAGACCACGTCCCGCGTGCTCCGAGGGCGGCCACACACCCCAACACCCAACCTCGGGGCCACTCTCCCGGCGGAGGAGAACGGCCCCGGCCCCCGCTTTCTGGGGCACGGGTCCTAAGGGGGCGCCTAACATGTAGAGCGCCTGGACCCCATCGTGACTCTTCCTGTAGACTGGGGCGAAAGTGTGGGGAGAATCGCCTTGCCACTGGCAACAACAGAATGGCTCGTTGCCTTCGTCTGCATCCTCTTTTTCGTAAAGTCTTGATTGCCCCCGTGCACCCCCAAGCTGGCCGCAGCACCGGCCTTTGGAGCTTTAAGAACCCCTTAAGACTCCGCAGAGAGAACTGCCCTGGTCAGTGCCTAGGAGACAATGGGTTCCGCTTGGCCGGGATTATTTTAAACGGCTACCAGCAAGTCAGGCGACATCGGACACCGGCAGTCCAGCCCGCGCAGAGGTGAAACAGGTGAGTCGTAAGGCAAACTATGTTAAATGCAAAACAAATACTGGAAGAAAAAATAAGGGTGGAGCTGGGTGGGATGTGCGGTCATCTGACCTGAGAGTAACCCAGCTGGTTACTAAGAAGGGTTTTACTTTGCCCTCCACTTTTCGTAATTTTGTAGGATTGGCTCGTGCCCACTAGAGGTCACTAAAAAGAGTCATTTTGCTCTAGGTCTAGTATGGATTCTAAGGGTTGGGTTGGGGGGGGGGGGGGGAAAGACACCTGAAAATTGGAGTGTTCTCTCACAAAGTAAAAAAACAAAATAAAATAAAATCACTGCGTGGTTTCTTTCCTTTTTTTAAATTAAATTATTGGGATGACATTGGTCAATAAAACCATACAGGTTTTAAGTGTACAACTCAATGACACACCATCTACATACTGCATCCTGTGCTCACCACCCAAAGTAAGTCTCTTCCCACCACCATTTATCCCCCTTTTGCCCTCTTCCACGTCCCTCTGCGCCCCCTTCCATTCTGACAATCACCATACTGTTGTCTGTGGGGTTTGTTTCTTTGTCTAATACCTTACCTTTTTCATCCAGCCCTCCAACACCACCACCCCCCACCCCCACCCTCTGACAGCTGTCAGTTTGTTCTATGTATCTATGATTCTGCTGTTTCTCTTTTTTTGGGTGGTTTCTTTCCCTTTTTTTTAAGTTTATTGGTGGGTGGTTTCTTAAAGAATGAAAATCTATAAGTTGTTTACCCCTAGATGTGAATAATTTATCTTAAAAGTATTAAATGTGATTGCCCTAACCGGTTTGGCTCAGTGGATAGAGCGTCGGCCTGTGGACTCAAGGGTCCCAGGTTCGATTTTGATCAAGGGCATGTACCTTGGTTGCGGGCACATCCCCAGTAGGGGGTGTTCAGGAGGCAGTTAATCGATGTTTCTCTCTCATCAATGTTTCTCTCTATCCCTCTCCCTTCTTCTCTGTAAAAAAATCAATAAAATATACTTTTAAAAAGTATTTAATGTGATTGAAAGCTCAAACATAGGAGTTGTTTCTTTGCTAAGTAGCTACTGAACCAGGAAAACATCTTGAAGGAAGTGGGTTTCAAGATAGGATCAAAGGAGGTGATGCTCATGTGCTGGCGGAGAGGAAGAACAGAGCATTCCAAGGAGAAAACGCTCAGATGTGAAGGATGGAAGTCTAAAGAAAGCGAATGAATGCGTTCGCTTGGCTGTAACGATGGGGATCTCAACTGCAGAATTTAGATCTCATCCTAGAAGCGATGGAATCCTAGCAGGTTTTAATAATGTAAATGGCTTTTATCAAAGGAAGATTCCTTTGCCTGTTGGGTTATTCTAAGGAGAAGTCCATTTGTGCAACCCAGGAAGGGAAACCCCATCCCCAAGTCTTCGTAGATGAGAAAGGAAACACTGAGGCCGAGGGCTCAGCAGAGCCTGGACGCTGATTTGGTACAGCGCACGAGGGTGGAGAGAAGTTTGCAGATGTGAGTTGAGAGAAGATCCTGGCTTCAACAAGAGCCAGTTCCTCGGGGAGTTATTAAAAATACTTTCTAGAAGCATCAGAAGCCACAGAACACAGACCAACTATTTTGTTGATTATTTGCTCCAACATTACTGTGTTCTCCATCCAAGATCGCTCTAAACTCTGTTGATTGGACCAGTTAAAGAAATATCACATTTTAAATTAAATATGAGCTCAGAAAACAAATTAATATGATGGCAATACAATCTGTGCCTCCAACATTTCTTAGAGATGGGTTTAAATCATTTCATTTGTTTCCAGAGTAATATTCCTATTGGATTCATCAACCACTGCTGTAGCAGCAATACCCAAATCATTTCCCTACACAAAGGAAACAGTAAGGTGCAGAAACAATTGGCTTGTCTGGTTTAGAAAACCTTGTTAAAAACAATTTTACTCTTTTGTACTTTGAAAACTATGTTAAGAATTACGACATCTAAATTCTTTCTTGGATCCCAGATGATATTTAGGGCCTTTATATATAAATCTTTAGAATGCATTAAAATTTAAAGGCATCAGGCAGAATTTTAGAATTTGAAAGAACCAAGAGATTTTGTCATCTCAATTTATCAACCCATTATTTAGGGAGGAGTAAGAAGGCTCCAGAGATGTGGTGGCTGTAACTTGCCTGAGGTACCCCAGTCAGCAGCATCATGGTAGAGATGGGCTGGAAGCAGGTTTTCTAGTTCCAAACTCTAATCACTCCATCTCCAGGGCCTGCATTGCTGCCACAACCTTCTATCTGATCTTCCTGCACTCCAGTTCTTTCCTCCTCCTGTGAATCCTGTATTATGCCACCAGACAGCTCTTCCTTCTGTTCATTTTAATCAAGTCATTCCTGAGTTCGAGAACCAAAAAGATCTATTGATCTACAGAATTACAATATTATCTATAATAATAAAAGCATAATATGCGCCCTGGCTGGTTTGGCTCAGTGGATAGAGCATCAGCCTGCGGACTGAAGGGTCCCAGGTTCGATTCCGGTCAAGGGCACATGCCTGGGTTGCGGGCTTGATCCCCATTGGGGGACGTGCAGGAGGCAGCTGATCAATGATCCTCTCTCATCATTGATGTTTCTATCTCTCTTCCCCTCTCCCTTCCTCTCTGAAATCAATAAAGAGATATTAAAAAAAAGCATAATATGCTAATTAGACCTGACGTCCTTCTGGACGAAGCCGTGATGGAGGGGGCCGAGGCAGCTGCCACGGCAGCAGCAGGGGGGGGGGGGGGGGGGCTGAGCCCCTTGCACAAATTTCGTGCACCAGACCTCTAGTATTACAATAAAGTCCAAACTGGTTATTTGGGGCCCTCCCTAGATTGAAATCCTGGCTGCACAACTTGTTTGCTAAGTGACCTGGATCAAGTTCCTTAATCTCCTTAAGCCTCCATTTTCCCCTTCGTGTAGTAGAGATAATGATAGCTACATCAAAGGGGTGATGTGAGGATTAAATGAGATAATGTGAGTGTGGGCTATAGCTCAGTGCATGACACAGAAAAAAAATCTCACTTCATTATGCTTCCACAAGCCCAAATAGGCCATGCTCGTTCTCATTATAGGGTTCTAAATAAATACAAATTGGACAAGTGAATTGATTCATCTAAAAATGTGACCAACCGCAAATAAGTAACCTGAACCATCAAAAATTCAGTGTAATGCCCTAGCTGGTTTGGCTCAGTGGATAAAGTGTCAGCCCAGGTTCAGTTCTGGTCAAGGGCACATGCCCAGGTTGTGAGCTCGATCCCCAGTAGTGCAGGAGACAGCCAATCAATGATTCTCTCTCATCATTGATGTTTCTATCTCTCTCCTTCACCCTTCCTCTCTGAAATCAATAAAAATATATATATATTTTTAAATGTTCAGTGTAAAGTTGTGACCCTTACACTGCTGACCCTCCAAATTGAACACAGACTCCTCTATCACTTTGCATTGCAGAACTAGATGTGGTCAGGGACTCTGAACACCTGCCCGTAAGCTTTATAAATTGAAATACCCTGTGGGCACTGCTGGTCCTTGCAGCTTGCTTATCAACTTTGCTTTAGAAAGCCCTCACTCTGCTGTCAATTCATATTTCCAAGTATTTGTCTTAAACCAGTTTATTTCTCAGCATCTGCAGAAACAGTAGAAGCTTTAAGAAGTTGGATTTTAAATGTTTTAAATTTATTTGAGAGAGAGAGAGAGAGAGAGAGAGAGAGAGAGAGAGAGAGAGAGAGATCAATTTGTTTTTTCACTTATGCATTCATTGGTTGCTTCTTGTATGTGCCCTGACTAGGGATCGAACCCACAGCCTTGGTGTGTCTGGACAACACTCTAACCAACTGAGCTACCTGGCCAGGGCCAAAAATTTGGCTTTTTGAATGGAAATGTAAACTGCACATGTCTCTATTTTCATGTATGAAAGACTCTATTGACATCACCCGCCATTACCCCTGTAGAAGGTAATCTTGTAACTTTCAATAAACTGCCCTCAGAACCATCCCATTACATGGACCCCATTCTTAAAAATGAGACGCCTCCAGAGGGTCATGTCACCCCATCCCACACCAATGTCCCTGCCTTTTTCTCAGCTCCAGGACACTTTATGCTCTTACTCAAGCGAAAGGAGCACTATCTTCCTTACATTTCCAGCTTTGAGAGGGTCACTGTGTAATCATTATAGAGGAGGCAACATTTTACCTCTACTCCCTTAGGGTTTTCAACTGGGCCTAAGAATTAGATTGACATAAAACATATTAGCAAAAAAAAAAACAACAACAACAAACAAACAAGCAAACAAAAAATATTAGTAGGAGAAAAGCGTAAAAGTGCATTTAATATAAGTTTTATGTGACATGGCGCCCTCATAAGGAAACGAAGGCCCAAAGGAAGTGGCAAAACCTAAATGCTTTTATACCGGGTTGAAGAAAGAGAGGCAATTGTAGAAAAGTAAACTAGATGGGAGTCTAAAGGAAGATAAATATTTTAGCAAGGTGTTTTTGTATAGAATTCTCTTGGCTTCAACTTCCCATATCTTTTTTTTTTTTTTTAATCCTCACCCAAGGATATTTTTTCCATTGATTTTTAGAGAGCGTGGGAGGGAGAGGGAGAGACAGAGAGAGAAACAGCGATGTGAGAGAGACACATCAGTTGGTTGCCTCCCGCAGAGGCCAGCCTGCAACCGAAATATGTGCCCATGATTGGAATCAAACCCGGGACCTTTCAATCTGAGGGCTGACACTCTAACCGCTGAGCCAAACCGGCTGGGGCTAAACTTCCCATCCTTGATGATAGGACATCTTCCATATGAGACGTTTACTTCTTGCTTTCAAGAGGAAAAAGGGAAGGACCAAAGACCTTTCTTATACCTGATGAAGTTCTTGTACGTGATGGTAGCTCAAAATAATCCTCGTGCCGAAGTGACATGCTTTGTCCCTTTGTGACATCTTCTGCTACCCTTCATCATTCATTCAGAGCAAAAACACTTTTGGTGCCATTACAGAATGGCCCCTCTTCGTTGTCATCTTTACCCAAACCTCACTCCTGTCCTGCTGCTCTGTTGCATTGAGATGGCCCTTCTCCCCACCACCACTACATGTCCCTTGCTCCTTGTAGTGACTAAGAGCCCCTCCGCTTTCCACAAAAGCAGTCTTATTATAACCCCCATTTTCCAGATGAGGAAATGAGGCTTCAAAGAGGTTAGACTTGCTCAAGGTCCCACAGCCACCTAGTGAGTGCCGGACCCAGTACTGAAACCCAAAGTCCACATAGCCCCTCTTGCCTCCCAGGCTGGTCCACTGCCAGCTGTCCTCGCTACCAAACATCGAACACCCCTGGGGAGGGAGGAACACGTTAGGTAATACCAGGGAAGCAATCTGGCCACTCTTGGATGTGGGTCATTCTACAAGATAATCTTCAAAAAGCCACTTCCATATCCCGAAATATTTGAGGAGATGATATAATATCTGATACTTGCTTCAAAATAATCAAAGGCAACCCTAGCTGGTTTGGCTCAGTAGATAGAGCATCAGCCTGTGGACTGAAAGAAAGGTCCCAGGTTTGATTCCAATCAAGGGCACATACCCAGGTTGTGGGCTCCATCGCCAGTAAGGGGCATGCCGGAGGCAGCTGATCAATGATGCTCCCTCATCATTGATGTTTCTATCTCTCTCTCCTCCTCTCCTTTCTGAAATCAATAAAAAATACATTTTTAAGAAATAGTCAAAGGCAGGGGCAAGTGGATAGGGAGGGACATAGATGAAACAAAATTGGCCGTGAGTTGATAATTATTGAAGCTGAGTGATAGGGGGTTATAATATTTATCTCTCCCCCTTTTATTTAATTTAGGTTGCCCATAATAAAAGAGTAAAAATAAAAATTTTAAACCTTGAGCTTCATTTAAGCCTATTTTTAAATGTTGACAGTTATTCCTCCAGACTAGACCAAAATGCACTCTTTTACCATATCTATCATGAAGAGCCCTTTCAGAGTTTTCCTGAGTGTAAGAAAGGTCAGCACACTTTTCTTTTTATCCTCACCTGAGGATATGTTTATTTATTGATCTTTAGAGAGAGGAAGGAAGAGAGGGAGAAAGAGAGAAATCAATGTGAGAGAGAAATATCCATAATCGGCTGCCTCCCATATGCACCCGGCCAGGGTGGTCAGCACACATTTGACCACAGCTATTAAAATTGAATAGTACACACACATCTAGTGAACCAGCAATTTTAACACCATGAATTTACCCTACAGATATAGTCATATATTTCACAAAGATGTACATTTAAGGATCATTGCTTTGTTTTCAACACCAAAGTCTACAAACAACCTAAATGTCCATAATCAGGAGACTGGTTATTTAAATAATAGCATATCCATGGACTTAATGCTTTTGTTTATATAGGCTCACAGAGAACCATTTTCTAAGCCAAACTGCTAAGCAGAAAGAGCCTAGGTCCTGAGCTGTGGGCTAACTTATCCCTTCTTCATAATAAAGATATATGAATATCCTATATAATAAAAGGGTAATGTGCATATCAACCAAATGGTGGAACGACCAGTCGCTATGATGTGCACTGGCCACCAGGGGGCAGACGCTCACCGCGGGAGCTGCCTCCTGCTGGTCAGTGCGCTCCCACAGGGGGAGCACCACTCAGCCAGAAGCCGGGCTCACGGCTGGCGAGCGCAGTGTTGGGTGGCAGGAGCCTCTCCCACCTCCACCTCCAGGGCAGCGCTAAGGACCCCTCAGGGAAGGTGGACATCCCCCGAGGGGTCCCGGACTGCGAGAGGAATGTCGTGCACCAGGCCTCTAGTAGGCATATAATAAGATTTTTGAAAGGATACATAAAATACAGTCATGGCTGGTTGTTTCTTCGTTGAGGGACTGGGAAGGTTGGAGTAGATAGGAGACCTACTTGTTATTGGTTATTGTAAACCTCTTGTCCTTTATTATTTTACCAAATGTAAGAATTATGTTTTCAGTTTTGAAAAGACTAGTTTTTTAAAAAAATGTCACAGCACATACCATCCTACCAAATTCTCTTTCTCTGTTTTTCCTCTGCCCGTCCTCACTGCGACCTGCCTCCTTCTCTGCTCAGTTACATTGGGGGCCGTGCACCTGCTGCTCCCTCTGCCTGGAACACTCTGACCCAGAGCACTGGGCTGACTCCTTGTCAGTCAAGTCTCAATGCAAATGTCACGTCCTCAGAGAGCCTTCCCCAACCATTCATTCTGCATATCAACCTGTTTTCTTTACCCCCTTATCCCTATTTTAAAAAAAATCATCTTGCTCATGCACCTGCTTCTCGTTTGTCATCAGTCTGCTCACTCCATTTGAGAGCAAGAATCCTGGGTCTCGTTCACAGCGGTGTCCCCAGCTCCTGGAGCAGCGCCAGGCTCTTTGTTGAAGCTCAGTAACTACTTGTTGAAGGGATGAATGACTATCACTGTTGATTAAAATAAAGTTCTCTGAGTGCTGAACTAACAGTATCAGTATATATATATATATATATATATATATATATATATATAGAGAGAGAGAGAGAGAGAGAGAGAGAGAGAGAGAGAGAGAGAGGCAGGAATTGATCAATTTGGGAAATCCAGGCTCTTTCTGAAAAACCACCTCAGTTTTGTTAAATGCTTGGCAGAGGACACCTTGGCACTGCTTTCCCTCTGTACCTGCAGTACATGCCAGCCTCCTGGCATTTAAAGGCACTGCAGAGCCCTACTCATAGAGTGGGGACCCTACCCTGGATCAGTGAGCACCCCTTTATTCCTTATCTAGCAGGTGCTTTAGTTAGACAAGTTCTTAGAATCAGCTCCAGTGGTGTCTGGGTCCCATCATCCTCTCCTACTTGTCCCTGGAGGAAAGAGACAATGTGGAGACAGACCAGGGGCTGCAAGGAAAGAACTGTCCACTATTAAATCAAATTGTTTCCAAAAAATATATATAAAACTGTCCAGAAAGAATTGGATGTGGATCCAGAAGGTTCTGTGTGTCTCAGCTCAGGAACTACAGGAACTGTGGAAAGAAATGTGAAAGGTTATTGTTCCGGTGGTAGATTGACATCTCAGAGACCCAAGAGCCTGACTGGGTGCTCCAGATCAAGAAGAGAAGCTTTCCAGCAAAGTAGGTCTTGAGCCCAGGCAGGAAGGAAGTGGGAGAGCCAAGCAGAGAGACAGGGATTCCCCCACTCTGCTCCTGATCACATCGAAGGGCACAGTCAGACAGCCTGAGGGCGGATTCTACTCACAAGAAAAATCAAAGACATTTTTAAATTATGGAAGTTGCCAACTCTGTTCTATCCATTCTGCAAAGAGGACAGCTGCCTTATCAATATAATGAACCAAAATTAACTACTTTAGGAGTCAGTTTTTTAAAAAAAACACCGGCTGTTCTTATCCTTCTGTCCCAATAACAATCAATTTCCCTGACCCACAGTCCCAGCCCCTCCCTACCCCCCATGCCCAGTGCTGTTATTTCTGTCTGGAGAAAGATTGGGGCTGGGGTTGACTGAAATGAAGCATAGGGTATTCCTGGAAATGATCTTCTCATTGTAGATACAACCAAAATAGCACTGGCTCCACACTTAATAATTGATATACTCTTCAACAGCAATTGCATTTTTCTCCAAGGTGTACAGAATTTAAAATACAGAGCTTTTTTCCCTCCAGTTCGTAACTGGAGATAAAATAATCCAATTCTGGTGTGTGTGATCCCATTACCCTTCTATGGCAAAAATTCCAGGCATTTTTCTGTTTTTCCTTCAACACATGTTCTTACAGAATAGAAAAAATAAAGTAAAAAATATGCTTTCAGTAGAAAGCTGAGAGGTACAGCAATCTGGAAGATTTGTAGTTTTTAAAGGAGGTCTGAAGCAGAAGCAGTTAGGTTGGTAAAAGTCTGTCTCAGGCCTGGGTCAGAGAACAGAGCCAATGGCTCAGCAAAAAAAAAAAAAAAATGCTGAGCCATAGCCAGCTTGGCTCGGTGGATAGAGCATCAGCATCTGGACTGAAGGGTCCCGGGTTCAATTCCGGTCAAGGGCATGTACCTCAGTTGTGGGGGGTTGATCCCTGGCCTTGGTCAGGGTGCATGCAGGAGGCAGCCAATTCCTGTGTCTCTCTCTATCTCTCTGTCACCCTCGCTTCTACTTTCTCTAAAAAACAATGGGAAAATATCCTCGGGTGAGGATTAACAACAACTGCAATTCCATATGGCCGTATGGCCCAGAAACATCCTGTCCCCAGATAGGACCTTCCTGTGTCTTCAAGGAACATTGCCCTCTGCTTCCCATTTGCTAATGTTGTGGGAGAAATCAGTGGGCCAGATTTCCCTGTCGCTCGTGGGAGAGGGGTTCTTGAGGCACTGCTGGAATGAGCATGAGACGCCGTAAAGACTTTACATGCATGGAGTTACATTCCTCGGGCTCCAAAGTCCCATGTCCCTTAATCCAGTCTTGGAAAAGGTGCAGCTGGGGTTCCAGGAGAGCCAAAAGCAAGGCCAGTGTCCAAAGTTTCCTTTCCATGTTGGAGCTGGGTCTGGCAGAGCATCTGGCTAGATTCGGTCCACCAGTCCACTGTGGAAGTCCCACATGGCTGTGAGTCACGCTGGTGAATGCAAGGGCATGCGCCCCCTGCAACTGGAGTCCCAAGAGAGCCAGAGGACCAAGAGCCAAGATCAAGAACTCCCTTTGTCTAGGCCAGTGGTCGGCAAACTCATTAGTCAACAGAGCCAAATATCAACAGTACAACGATTGAAATTTCTTTTGAGAGCCGAAAACCGACTTCTGCGCATGGGCCATGAAGTTTCAATCGCACTGTACGTGCGCGCCCGCACGTGGTATTTTTGTGGAAGAGCCACACTCAAGGGGCCAAAGAGCCGCATGTGGCTCGCGAGCCGCAGTTTGCTGACCACTGGTCTAGGAATTTAAATATTCAGGTTTGGGTCTCAAAAGAACTGTTGGCCCAGAAAGAAACTCACTACACACTGATTCATTTGCCTGTCACCATAACCATTATTGCTTGTCTCATTTTCGGTTCTTATAAGTGTATTTCTAATAGCACATGATCTCACTCATCTAGGGGAAATAATGAACAACATAGACTGATGAACAAGAACAGACCCAGAAACAAGGAGGCATGGATCAGACTGTCAGGCCTCGGGGGGAGGGTAGGGAAGGGTGGGGGTAAAGGGGGAGATCAACCAAAGGACTTGTGTGCAGGCATATGAGCCTAACCAGCGGTTAAGGACAACAGGGGGGTGGGGGCATGTGTGGGGAGGGGTGTGGGATGGGAATGGGGGGACGAGAACAAATATGTGATACCTTAATCAATAAAGAAATTTTAAAAAATAATAAAAAAAAAATATTCAGATTTCATGTCCATGCAGTGGCCACACCTATTCTGGCCACTGACTTGTTCCCAGGTGTGACTGACAGGTAAACACCTTCCTACCTCACCCGGACCTTACTGGGTGTGCATCTATTGTCTAGTCCCCATCCATCATCAGGGAACAGACGCAGAGAGTGTTAACTACAGCTTTCTGGCAAAGCTGTATAAATGGCATTCCTATATTACCTACTCTTCTCTTTGCTCCTTTCTTGTTATATAATCACCAGATTATTACAATAGTATCACCAGTACTTGAGGTTTTCCAAGTAGGATTTTTTTTTTTTTCCTTCCCGCAGGAAAGTCATCACAAATAAAAATCTTTGTAGCAAAGGACTCGGAGAAGCTTCTTATCCTTTCACTGGCTTCTGTGGTGATGTATGAAACTGCAAGAACAATTAGAGCAGATGTCAGTGTAAATCTCCAAGGAAAGAAGAAAATAGGCTTACCAAGTTTCCTTTGAGGATGCCAAGGCATTCTCTTCTCCAGATACAGTGTGTATTTAACTTAGTGTCAAGGGATTAGCAGACACTCAATGACTATACCAGTAGTCTATCTCAATAGCCACAGATACTTACAGAAAGGAAGACACAGCGAATATAATTTTCACTAATTCAGCATTAGTCAAGACTTTCAATTTATACTCATTGTGATTTCACAATAGTAACCACCTCTAGAGTGTTGTTTGCATTCTATATAAATTAAACATTGCTGAGACTTCCCCTTACATACAGGACCCTTGAGGAAACTCCAATTTTAATGGTGTCACTCAAACCAGCAGTTTTCTCCTGCTGTGAAAATGTGAGATATGCTAGTAATAGTGCCAATTCATTTGATTCCATCATTATGGGATCCCCTAGGTTCTAGGGCCTAGAAGAATGTTCACTCTGCCCTTACTTGTAACTTTCTAAATAATCAAATAGACACATAGGAGAGGCTGGAATTTGTTATTCCTGCAGTGGGCACCCAATTTCATCTCTGCCTTAGCAAGTACCTTGTTTAATGTATTTTTTGGATGTCAAATTGTAGTGATTTGTATTGCAAAACCATTTGAGGTCCTAGCTGGTTTGGCTCAGTGGATAGAGCGTCAGCCTGCGGACGGAAGGGTCCCAGGTTCGATTCCATTCAAGGGCACATGCCTGGGTTGTGGGCTTGAACCCAGTGGGGGACTTGCAGGAGGCAGCCAATCAATGATTCTCTCTCATCATTGATGTTTCTATCTCTCTTTCCCTCTCCCTTCCTCTCTGAAATCAATAAAGATATATTTTAAAAAAAAGACAAAAACAATTGGGGTCAGAGGGATTTTAAGGGATAAAATGAGAACTGCTTGGAATAACTTGGTTCCTCTTCAGAACCAAGATCCTTTCAGACTGAGAAAGGATCTTGCCATCATTGAGCTTGAATAGGTCAATCTTCTTAGTTCAACAATATCCTTAGAACTGAACATTTCAGGGGCTAAAAAAAAAATAGAACCTTCCTGAGAGGGCCACTAGGAGGCATATGGAGGAAAGAGCAGTGACTGCATCCAAGAAAGGGACTCTAAGTTAAGAAGACAGCCACCTGGCATTCAATGGTGACACTATACCTAAAGCTAGCAAGAGGCCCAGCTCCATGAAAGACTATAACCAGGCTTTTCAAGATCTTCAGAAACATTCTTTGGATAGTCAGATAGGACAGAGAAAGGGTAGAACTTCCAGGGCAGAGAAAGAGGGATACCAGGAGGGACATTTGGAAAACAAGACTCACCTGGCTTGAAGCCCAGAAGATGAGTGCTGGAGTCAGTGTGGTGGGAATTGGGGAGAACCTGAGAGGGCCAGAGAACCACCAGGGTGGGTACACATCCCAGGCTAGTTTGAGGGGCAAATGGGGGCTCAGGCCCAGGAAGGCCCAGGAATGATCTCAGACTCCTATCAGACCCAGCAATGCTGGCCCTCTCCTCCACCTCAGGTTGAGAGACAGAAGTGAGAGCATGAAGAATCCCATGTCTGCAATAAAGACAACTGGGCAAATCATGGTTATCTTAGGACAAGACTACTGTGCTCCGTTAGCTCACCATTTCTAAGCTGCTTATAAAAATATATATATTTTACTTTTTCATTTGTGTGTGTGTGTGTGTTTATTTTTAAAGATTTTTATATACAAAGTTCAGTCTATGTTTGTTAAACTGAAAGGAGAAGGATTTGGGGCCATACTTGGGTTTCGGGGTGGCAGCAGCAGATATAAATGATTTTAAAAACCATAAATACTCCCTGGCCATGCAGCTCAGTTGGTTGTGCGTCATCTTGAGCACCAAAAGATTGCCTGTTCGATTCTGTCAGGGCACATGCTCTGGTTGTCTGCTTCATCCCCAGTAGGGGGCGTGTAAGAGGCAGCCAATTGAAGTTCTGCTCTCACATCAATGTTTCTCTCTCTCTCCCTCTCTTTTCCTTCCTCTTTAAAAAAATAGGCTTTTTATTACGCACAGAAAATGGACATATCTTCATGAGATTCAAGTCTTTTCTGGTTAGGATCACAGCTGACTCCAGTTTCATAGGTGACTCCCTCTTTCCTACCCCAGAAATGGTTTCATAGAATTCTAATTTCTACAGGGTTACAAACTCAAGGCAAACGTCATAGTTTTTTTTTTTTACAAAATGTTGATACCCTACATTCAGAAGGAAAGAAATGGATGCACGAGCTCAAATCTAGACTTGAGACAGGAAATCTAGTGGTGACAACCGTTGGACATCCCCAACCAAAGCTTATGTAAGCAGCTTTAAATATGTAGAGACAGCAAAAGAGAGAATGAGTATCAAAGTACACAAAGAAATTAGGAAACCAAAATGGAAACAAAAGTATAGCACACTTTACCTTAGGTCAGGAAATAGTGGAGAATGAAACTATAGTTGAGCACACCCAGTGGCCAGATGTTGGCTTCTAATGAGAAGTAGCTGATTCTAGGGCTGGGGCACAATGAATCTGGAGTATCTGACAGTGCCAGAAAGTAAGGAACTGCTGATGAAACAAACCACCACAATGATGGCAGTCTGTCCAGGCAACAGAGGAGCCAACTGAAAGAGCTTCCAATGGCCAAAGCTGGACCAGTTTCAGCAAAAATAATTAAGTGGTATTGAATTATTACACAGAGTATAAAACACATATCCATTAGTCCATACTAATATAAATAAATGATTGATTGATTGATTGATTGAATAAATGAATGAATGAATAAATAAATAAATAAATAAATAGGAAGGCAGACGCCTTCAATCTTGGAGTGGTACTAGGTTGTCTCAGAATGTGGTAGTACTAAGGCCCTACCACCTTGTATTTTGGCCCTGGTGGAAGAGAAAAAAGGTGGGTTTTGTTTTTTAAAAGGGCACCTGCAGTAAGGCTACCCTCCAGGCCTGATAGCCAAACTGGAGAGACCTAATATTCCATGACATACAAATGGATTACCAAAACCTGAATCCTCTTGGGTCTCTTAAGGGTGAGATATGGCAGGTGAATTGAATTCCCATTGAAACCTCTCCTTTGCCACAGAAAAAGAATGACCATGTCATCTCAATCAACTTTTCCCAGGGAGCCAGAATACATAGGGACTCCAAATAGCACCTGAAGAAGTCTATAGCCAGATAACCCCACCCAGACCTAGAAATCAGTGCCCAGAACCACCAAAAAATTGAGTGGAGGAGCGCCAGCTGGTGTGGCTCAGTTGTTTGGGCGTCGTCCTGTGCACCCAAAGGTTGTTGGTTCGATCCCCAGTAGGGGGTGTGTAGGAGGCAGCCGATCGATGTTCTGCCCTCACATCAATGTTTCTCTTCCTCTTCCTTGCACTCTCTTTAAAATTAATGAAGCCCTAACCAGTTTGGCTCAGTGGATAGAGCTTCGGCCTGTGGACTCAAGGGTCCCAGGTTCGATTCCGGTCAGGGGCATGTACCTTGGTTGCGGGCACATACCCAGTAGGGAGTGTGCAGAAGGCAGCTGATCGATGTTTCTAACTCTCTATCCCTCTCCCTTCCTCTCTGAAATCAATAAAAATATATTTTAAAAAAAATTCAAATACCCTTCTGATCACCCATGGTCCAAGAACATTAAGATAATAAACCAAAAGGAAACAGGTATTAAAGATTGGTCTTCAGCCCTGGCTCAGTTGGTTGAGCATCGTCCTGTGCACCAAAAGGTCACAGGTTCAATTCCTGGTTAGGGAACATGCCGGGGTTGTGGGCTTGATCCCCAGTAGGGGGCGTGCAGGAGGCAGCAAATTGATGTTTCTCCCTCTCCCTTTCTCTCTCTCTCAAATCAATAAAAACTTTTTTAAAAAGAAAGATTGGTCTTCAAACATTATAGCAAATGATGCCACACACTTTCCTATGGTCTTGCCAACATAAAACTACAACCACACCTCAGTGGTTACCAAACCATTCAGCAGAGCTTCCTTAACTTTGAGCATTGGAAGCTACCAGTTTGAACACTACTATTTTTTTCAAGCCCTGAATAGCTTTAGGGATCTCAGCAAGAGCTGGAGGAACCAGCTCAACCTTGGCATAGTGCCAAAGTGTGGCCAATCTATGTTTCAGGTAAATCACAGCAGCATTTACCAGTGCAGATGCCTTCTCCATGAGGTTACGGACAAACGGGGCCATGGTTCTAGGATGGAAAGTCTGTGGCCTCAGACAACCAGCTGAATGTCCAAAGAGCTGTTTCTTGATATATAAAAATGTCAAAAAATCTTTTGTAGAGTCCTAAGACTTCTCTGCTTATTAGGGCCACATTCTCAATGAGAGTTTGTTACACCCAGATATTATCCCTGAATGTTAAAGATTCATTCTCCCATCAGATACCATAAGCTCTCTTCTTGGTCTCATGACTCTCTAGACAGCACATGTTTTTGTAGGAGCCAAGAGAATTAGCTTTTTCTCTTGTAAAAGGGCCTTAGCTTTAGGAAATAGACCTGGTCATTTGAATCCTGGCTTTACCACTGCTTAGCTGTGTGATTAGAAAAATCACCTACCCTCTGTTAGCATCAGATTTTTTCATCTATCTCAGCGATGTTCAGTTTTTTGTTTATTTTAGGTAGAGCCACTTAAAAAATAAATAGTGCCTGGCCGGCATGGCTCAGTGGTTGAGCTTCAACCTATGAACCAAGAGGTCACAGTTCGATTCCCAGTCAGGGTACATGCCCAGGTTGCTGGCTCGATCCCAGTGGGGGGCATGCAGAAGGCAGCTTATCAATTATCTAATCATTGATGTTTCTATCTCTCCCTTTCCATTCCTCTCTGAAATCAATAAAAATACATAATTTTTCAAAAGATGAAAAAAATTAAATAGTGCCCTGGTGTTAGAGTGTCAGACTGAAGGGTCTCAGGTTTGATTCCTGGTCAAGGGTACATATCTTGGTTGCAGGTTCAATTCCCAGCCCTCATCTGGGTGCATGCAAGAGGCAACCAATCCATGTGTCTCTCTCACATGGATGTTTCTCTCTCTCTCCTTCTCTAAAAATCAATGGGAAAAAATATTCTTGGGCGATGATTAAAAAATCCTATATAATAAAAGGGTAATATGCAAATCAACCGAACAGTGGAACAATTGGTTGCTATGATGCACACTGACCACCACGGAGCAGACACTCAACACAGGAGCTGCCCCCTGGTGGTCAGTGCGCTCCCATGGGGGGAGCACACTCAGCCACAAGCCTGGCTGACTGTTGGGAGCGCAGCGGCCCACCTCCACAGCAGCGCTAAGGATGTCCGACTGTGGCTTAGGCCCGCTCCCCACTGAAGCAGATCCAATTGTCAGTTGGACATCCCCCGAGGGCTCCCGGACTGCTAAAGGATGCAGGCCGGGCTGAGAAACTGCCCTCTCCCACCCCCACCCCCGCCCCGCATGAATGTCGTACACTGGGCCTCTAGTAAATAAATAAATAAGAAATAATAGCCCTAGCCGGTTTGGCTCAGTGGATAGAGCGTCGGCCTGTGGACTGAAGGGTCCCAGGTTCGATTCCTGTCAAGGGCATGTACCTTGGTTGCGGGCACATCCCCAGTGGGAGGTGTGCAGGAGGCAGCTGATAGATGTTTCTCTCTCATCGATGTTTCTGACTCTCTATCACTCTCCCTTCCTCTCTGTAAAAAAAAAAAAAAAAATCAATAAAATATATTAAAAATAATAATAATAATATGCAAAACCTCAATGTATAAATAGATTAAAGATACTCTGCTCAGGTTGAAGTGGAGCTTGGGAGCACAGATTTCTACCCACTGTGCCTCCTATTTGTTCCCCCTTCATCCTCTTTCAGGCAACCCCCAGAGGATCTCCATAAACTATGGACTTCACAGGGCACTGTTTGAAGATCACTGCTCTGCCCACAGGAACTGGCACAACTTTACCAGCCCCTAGTCTTGATCCCTCATGCTCCAGACCCTCACATTTCTTTAGGTTCCAACAGCCATGCGAGAGAAAGTCCTTCTGTACCTGCTTTTGCCCTATTCCCCAATTTTCATTTCCAATATGAAGACTTGTCGGGGTTGAGGACAAATATGTGATACCTTAATCAATAAAGTAATTAAAAAAAAAGACTTGTCAGTTTCCCAAATGATTGGCAATCAAGAATAACCTTACTCATTAGGTGATTCTCCCTCCCACTCTTTCTGTTTTCTTCCCAAGACCTTAGCTCTTGGCATTTGGGAAGCTGTGATGTGAAACTGCCTATGTAAAGGGTTATCCATGTATTTGAGGAAGCACCGAGGAATTTCACCCATCTGACCTTTCCTTTTAGACCACTGGAGTCGTCAAGGCTAGGCACGGAATGGAGATGGGCTGGTCCATGACTGTGGACCAGGAGAGAAAGATCTGAAAGATCCAAGAGCATGCCAAAAAAAAAAAAAAGCATCAATCCAAAAGGGTCAGGCTGAGAGGCAAAACCTTACAATGAGATTACAGTGAGAGACAGGAAGATGGACTGGCTGGCTTGGGAGGAGAAAAGAAGCAGATTCTAAACTTGCTCTGTACAATATGCCACTAGCCACATGGAAGTATTGAGATGCACTGTAAGTGTAAAATATACACTGGATGTCAAAGACTTGGAACAAAAAAGGAATGTAAAATACCTCATTTATAATTTTGATACTATGTTTGATCCATCTAATTTATAATGATTCCATTTATATTCTGTTTATATTGGTTACATTGAAAATGATAATATTGTGTATGTATTTGGGTTAAGTAAACTGTATTATTAAAATTCATTTCACCTATCTTTTTACTTATTTATGTGTTCGTTTTTATTTATTTTAAAACATGGAGTGCTTCATGAATTTGTGTGTCATCCATGCACAGGGCCATGCTAATCTTCTCTCTATTGTTTCAATTTTAGTATATGTGCTGCCAAAGTGAGCACCCTTTTTACTTTTTTAGATGTGGCTACTAGAACATTTAAATCGCCTGTACGGCTCACATTATTGGGCAGTGGTGGTCTCTAGACTCTAGGCTCTCGACTGGAGAGACATCCCAAGACAAGGAAACAAAGAAGCAGGGACATTATGGAACCTGAAGCCTTACCCTCAATAAAGAGGCAGAGGTAACGAGCACACCCCTCTCAGACGTCCTCCTCTCACAAGTCGCTGAGGTGAAGTCTCTCACCCAGTTTGCTCGGTGAAAGGTTTAACAGGTTTGGGAGGATGCTGAAGGTGGGAGCAGATTCCCTCAGGGCCGTACCCTTGACTCACAGTGGGCCTGGAACCGGCCCCATCACGGACTCCAATATACACTCCAGTGCCAACCCGAGGTTACGTAATTAGGTTCAGTTACATATAACAGACAAAGCCTTGTGAAAATTAATAAAAACAGAGACCTCATTTAAGATGGTGTGTGTGGAGGAAGGGCCTCTAGAAGACCATTTGCAGGCACATTATCACTCAACACACACTACTGACCCCAACAGGAAGAGAGGCACCTTGCATCTCTGACAGGAAGTGATACTACTTGTCTACCTCAGCAGGAGGAAGAAAAGATTCCTCCCTGCCCAGTAACAGCTCAGCCAATGGGAGACTACCAAAGCTCAAGCCAATGAAAAGTCACTATACTTTGACCTTTCAGTTTCCTTCAATGGACTATACCTTTTTTAAAAATTTTATATATTTTATTGATTTTTTACAAAGAGGAAGGGAGAGGGATAGAGAGTTAGAAACATCGATCAGCTGCCTCCTGCACACCTCCTACTGGGGATGTGCCCGCAACCAAAGTACATGCCCTTGACCGGAATTGAATCTAGGACCCTTCAGTCTGCAGGCCGACGCTCTATCTACTGAGCCAAACCGGTTAGGGCAATGGACTCTACCTTTTACAACAGCTCCTCCCAAGTCCACAAAAGAGCAGTTTCTCTGGACTTGTGAGTGGTTTGCCATTAGACCTGCATGTTGCATACTGCAATTCTTTCTGAATAAACACATTTTGCTGGAGAAATATATGGCAGTCTGTTTAAGGTCAACAGCCCAAAATAACAGTCGCATAAACAAGAGAGAACTTTATTTCTCTCTTAAGGAGAAAAAAAAATTGAGAGAAATAAACTTCTGTTTTGTTTTGCTACTGGTTTTTGGACTTAGTCTATTATATGCAACTGGACCTAATGAGAAAGGAATGCATGGATTTCTTTTTTTTTTAATATATTTTATTGATTTTTTTTTTACAGAGAGGAAGGGAGAGGGACAGAGAGTTAGAAACATCGATGAGAGAGAAACATCGATCAGCTGCCTCCTGCACACCCCCCACTGGGGATGTGCCCACAACCAAGGTACATGCCCTTGACCGGAATCGAACCCGGGACCCTTGAGTCCGCAGGCCGACGCTCTATCCACTGAGCCAAACCGGTTTCGGCATGCATGGATTTCTAACAGTCATCTTAGACCATGAGAAATGAGCTAATGAGGACAAAGAAGCAAGATAGAGGGAACTTGGGTCCTGGATGACAGAGGAACTATCATTGGCTTATTGTCTCATGATTCAAGAAGGCTATTAGAGTTCCATGTACCAGGCAGAATAAAAGTGAAAAGGGCAGGAGTAAGACCATTTCCTTCTTTTTAATAACAGCATACAATGCTCTATATTTCATTGGCCAGAACTTAGTACAGGGGATAGAAAATGGTATTTAGATAGGTGAATAGGTATCTTGAATAAAATCAAGATTCTACCACTGAGAAGAAAGAGGAAAATGAATGTTGGAGTGGGCAATACATTTGTACCCCTTGGGTACATGTTGATGACCTGTATCACTCTGAAAGGACCCACAGAATGGTTCTGCAGCTTCCAGCATGGGCATGTGGATAAAAGATAAGCCATAGAGCATTGACCCTCCAAAGATCTCCCCCTGGTTCTCACAAATGAAGGGAGCATAGAGCAAATCAAGTCTGTGCACAGGGACAGGTTGAAGACCATCTCTCAAGCAATCCTGCTTCAGTAGCAATTGGGTGCTTAGGAGTGTGTAGTGATCACTTGTGTCCCATGGTTTTTTAATATATATACATTTTATTGATTTTTTTTTACAGAGAGGAAGGAAGAGGGATAGAGAGTTAGAAACATCGATGAGAGAGAAACATCGGTCAGCTGCCTCCTGCACACTCCCCACTGGGTATGTGCCCACAACCAAGGTACATGCCCTTGACTGGAATCGAACCTGGGACCCTCGAGTCCGCAGGCCAATGCTCTATCCACTGAGCCAAACCGGTCAGGGCTGTGTCCCATGTTTGACAGATGTCCCAGTTGGTGGCTTTATTGGTTCATGTAACCAAACTGCAAGAAGGGCAGGTGCAGCTGGCCTCAAGGGCAACTGCAGTCTCTCAAATGGCACTGTCTCCCTGCATCACCTGCAACTTTCCTCCTGCTGCAGACTGGCTTCTGCTCAGCTGGGAATTTGTCTGCCAAATCAGCCTCATATCCACCCCCAAAAAGGAGCTGCACCTTCCTCCCTCTCTCTGGATAGAAATTTTAAAAATGCCCAGGGGAGAGTTCTGATTGGTCCAGCGTGCATCACATACCCTGTCCAGACATTAAGATTGAGTTGGGTGAGGGGAAGGATGAGCCTGACTGTGGACGGACAAAACAATGCTTTGTAGAAACCTTTATTAAAATGAGAGATGAAAATACATAGAAAAAGTTTTGCCCTTTGTTGTGAACTTTTCTCCCCAATTTGATGTTTGCATTTTAGTTTTATCCATTCAATAAACACTGCAAAGCACTCATTTTGTACTAAACTCCTGTACCCTTTGGTATCTTTCAGTCACGGTAGCAGTTGATTAAGTTACAATTTTTACTAAACCCGTTTCAGTCCTAAAGATATACTCAGCCTATTAGTAGGATTTAGGTCTCTCCCGAGTCCTCTCAATAATATCTATTCTAACTGCTTCTCTCCTGGGTTCCCTTACCCAAATGGCTACTCCCAATTAGTTAGGGGTCTTTGCTGATAAATAATAGAAGCCGGCTTAGGTCAGCTTAGGAAAAAAAGGATGACAGAACCTATGGGGTTCAAAAAAACAGGCGTTGGAGAGATTGAAATCTGGAAATGAAAGGCTGTAAGGTACCTAGGTAGCCATTTTCTCAGTTTTTCAGTTTCTCTACCTGCTCCTGCCCCACCCCAATCCCACCTGGGGCTATGCTGATGTTCCCTGCTTTGATGTACTTTCTCTGCAGATTAGCTTTCTTTGTGTTAGGGGCAAGATAGCTGCCTCACACCCGCACTATTCCAAAATGAGTATATACTCCTACATCAAGTCCACAGCCTCCCAAGTGCTTGTCCCACCCCCAGATTCTTGAGTAATCTCCCACTTGAGCCGGGGGTCTTCCTCTATTTGTTTTTAGGTTTACCAACTTTATTTTTTAAATCATAAAATGTTTATTTATTATTATTTTTCTTCTAAAGGGTCTTCCCCTACTCCAGTCAACTACGGTCAGGGGAATAGAGTCTCAAATGATAAACATGCCCCTAGACCCAGCTGTGCAGAGGGTGGGAATGTGGGTGAGTTCTCAGAGAATGCTTGTTGTTAGAATCTTTCTGAGAACTTCCTGAGACAGATCCCCAAGTGGGAAGAGAGTGGTAATGAACAGCCAGGACCACCCTTTTTATTTCTTGCCTGCATACTTGGCAGCAGTTGGCAGTTGACAATCAATGCATATGCTACCTTGAACAAACTATTCTTTGATCAATGTAATGGTTTGTTTTGGTCCCACAGGGAGCAGAGGCCTCTAACACTTGGAGTCCAGGTGATGATAGAAGCAGAAAACAGCTTGGTCATGAGACCATCAAGATTTTTTTGTTTTTGTTAATCCTCACTGGAGGGTATTTTTCCATTGATTTTTAGAGAGAGTGGGAGAGACACAGAGAGAGAAACATAGATGTGAGAGAGACACATCGATCACACATCGATTGGTTGCCTCCACATGCACCCCAAGTGGGGCCAGGGATTGAGTCTGCAGCCGAGGTACAGAGGTACATGCCCTTGACTGGAATCAAACCCAGAACCCTTCAGTCCATGGGCCAGGGCTGTATCCACTGAGACACACCAGCTAAGGCCACCAAGATTTTTAATCCCAAAGAATGCTGTCCTCAAAGTGCATTCTCAAGTAGATGAACTAATGTCATTTATGGATTTGTGACATCATAACAAGAAGAGACATGTGAAAAAAATGCTAGTCTTATCTCACTCTACAATTTTCCCTTCAGTGATCCTATCCACTTCTACAGTTTTAACTGCCATCTCTAGAAAAGACTCATAAGTCTATACTGTAGTCCTCCCCTCTAGACTTAGCTCTATATGTATTTCCAACTGCACTGGGTATTGTTATAAATATTCAAAATTCATTGTGACCAAAACAAAACTATCTTTCCCCACAAATTTGCTCTTACCACATTACCAAACAAGCACTCAATGGCATTTCCTTACAACTGCTGCCAAGCTAGACGCCTCCCTGCATCCTCTCCATCTGTCCCTTTTGGGTAAACACTCATGTCTTATCTGGACAACTGCAATGAACTCCTCACTATCTTACTTTTTCTCTCTCTGTCCTCCAGTCCGTTCTCCATGTTAGAATCAGATTATCTTTTTAAAAATGTGAACCCAGACTCTGGCCATTGTGGCTCAGTTGGTTGAGAGTTTTCCATGCACTGAGAGGTCACTGGTTCGATTCCTGAACAGGGCACATGCTTGCTATAGGGGTTTCAGGCTTGGTCCCCAGTAGGGGGCATGCAGGAGGCAACTCAATGATGTTTCTCTCTCTCTCTCTCCCTTTCTCTCTCTAAAATCAATAAAAACATTAAAAAAAAAAAAAAGTCCACTGTTGCTCTCCACATGAAAAGCTCCTGATCACCTACCAAAACTGCTTAGCAATCAAAGCTCTTAAGATTTTTCTAGCTGTTGCTTGTCCAGCCGCATCCCCCATTATGTGCCAGGCATTACACCTCACCTCCTCTTTACACCCTATTAATGTCAATCTCTCACCCTTCTAGAAACAAGTATTTTCCAACCTAGATGCCAGAATGTATATTCCAGAGCAGTGAGTAGGAATGTAATGTGCCATAATGGAGCTACGAGCAAGTGCTAAGGGAGCCCAGAGGAGGAGCGTCCATCAGTCTCCGCGCTTGGGGAAGAGGCATTTTAAGCCCTGAGTAGGAATTGCCAGGTGGCATCTAGGGGGAAAGGATCATCAGAATAAAAGGCTAGGAGACGGCAGGAGCACAGGAGCAGCTTTCAGAGTGCTGAGCATTTCACGGTAGTAGAGTGTGCGTGGTGGGGGAGGGAGGCAGGGGACTGGCAGTTCCGGCCCAGCTAAACTGTAGAGGGGGGCCGTACAGCATATTAGCGGAGCCGCTTCAAGAGATTCGCAGGACAAAGAGATCCTTCTGGAATATAGAAAGAACCTAACAAAATGCAAAGCTTTGCCAGTAATTCAGGAGAGAAATGCTGTGGGCGAGAACTAGGGCAGTGAAGGCCGTGGTCTCCCTGAGAGAATCAATGAGTTGGATTTAATAAAAAATGGGGGACGGGGTACCCTTGCCCAGGGAGAGGTGTCCAGGAGGAATCTGGTTACCTGTATATGAAAGAATACAATGTTTTTATTTAAAGTTTTTATTGTTGACACTATTGCAGATGTCCCCCGTCCCCGCCCCCTTTGCCCACCTCCACCCAGCTCCCGCCCTCTCCCCCCTTGACCCTCACCACACTGTTGTCTGTGTCCATGGACTATGCATACATGTTCTTTAGCTCATCCCTTCACCTCCTTTATCCAGTCCCCCCCCCCCTCTCCCCTCTGACATTTGTCAGTCTGTTCAAATTATCCATGCCTCTGGTTCTATTTTTTTTTTTTATATAAATATTTTTACTGATTTCAGAGAGGAAGGGAGAGGAAGAGAGAAACATCAGTGATGCGAGAGAATCATCGATCAGCTGCCTCCTGCACGCCCCCCCTCCCCCACTGGGGAATGAGCCCACAACCGGGGCATGTGCCCTTGACTGGAATCGAACCCAGGACCCTTCAGTCCGAAGGCCGATGCTCCATCCACTGAGCCAAACCAGCCAGGGCACCTCTGGTTCTATTTTAAAAACAAAACTCAACAGAGTACATGTGAAGATCCAGTTGACTTTGTTAAGCATATCATGAATCAGGAGCATCCCATCGAGCCACTAAATGGGCACTCCAAGGGGCTATATGAAATGGAAGGTTTTTATAGGCAGATGGGCGGGGCAAAGTTCCAGTTAGCAGAAGATTATTTTTTAGTCCAGGTGTGTGAGGGGGGAGGGAACAGTAAGGGTTTTATCATGCAGATTGCCTCTTCATCCTAAAGGGAGGTGGGGGGTGGGGGTGGAGAGGACTCACATGACAGATTACCTCATCAGTGCTGGCCAGGAAATTTTAGACTGGTTGATTAAGATTGCATTTCTGGTAAGGATTGAAACTACAGTTAAGTGAAGCATGAAGTCTAGGTTTGGTATCATGGGCATAAGTGACACTATTTGGGGCCTGCGATGTTCTTTTTAACAATAAAATGTCTACCCCGCCGGGGAAAAAAAAATGTGTAAAGCCTCTAGTTTTTGTGCCTGGTGCATGGCAGGTTTTCAAGAGGGTTTAAAGATTACAAACCATTTTTAATACATTGCATGAAACGATCTCAGAAGTGTGGGATACCAGGGCAGACAACTTACCAGCGTGAAAACCAAGGCCCAGGGCTTCCAGCTCTTCAAGTCAGCGGGGGGGTGGAGTTGAGATTCCAGACCAGGCCTTTGACCTGAGACCGGAGCCTTCCACAATGCCTGGAGGCAATTGTAAGAACGTACAGCCTGATATTACGGTGGCTGAAATTCTTTTAAGCAGGGTATCTTAATTCCCCTCCCCAGAAAGATTCCCAGAAATGAAAGAAAGGTCATCACAATTTTAATGGTAGGCTGTGACAATCCTGAAGCCGCGATTGGCTGATTCGGGAATTCATTCGGTACCTAAGCTGGTGGGTGGGGGAGGGAGGCTCTTAGAGTTGAATAAAAAAACCATTAACTTCAGCTAATAGCAAGGACAGTGGGGGCCCCTGGTGATTGTGGACACTGAACTTGTAAATGGCAAACAGGAAGGCACCTAGGTCGTCCTTTGTTATATGCTAATGAAGTGGCTCTGCTCAAACAAAGGCTGAAGGGAGATTAGAGGAGTGTGTTGCCCGTTCCCACATGGGGCTGGCAGTCCTGGACCCGGAATTAGGATTTCTTCCTCTGCCCTACTTGGCCTTGTGACCTAGAGCAAGACCCTCGGCTCCCCTGGACCTCTGTGTTTTTCAGTAAAATGTATATGATCAAATCCAGGGGTGGCTGCTGCCTACCATCCACTTGGCAACCAGGTCATAGATCGTCTTTTTTCCTAGTCAGATCAACCAAGAACTAAAAGCCTCTAAATAGAGGGGTAGTGTTTGCAGGAAACTTAGGAGCACTACACGGAGGCTTTTTCTGCTTTATGCATGTTGCAAATCCTTCCCAAGCATCCATGTTCATGGAATCTGTGGTGGTACATGATGGGGTCCCTGCCCTCAACGACTCACCTTTGGATAGGAGACCGAAAGCTAGGTGGGACGTGTAGACAAATCACTATGCAATATGGCAGAATGGGTCCCATGTCGCACAGATTCGATTGTTACCGGAAAATGGACTGAGCCCGAGTGGGTCCGCCTCAGGCCGGCCTATAGTGTGTGTGTTCTTGACTCTGTGCAGGAAACATTTCACAGCAGGTTTCCAAGTGACTTTGAGAGTACGTTCATTAAAGCCGGGGACAGTGAAACAGGCAGGGGCTAGGAGAGAAAAGGCAACAGGAGAGCCTGCTTTGGAAAGACACCGGCCTAGGCGGGGCTGATTTGGTTCACTGAGAAGTCCGAGAAAGGGGGCCTTGGAGACAGGTTCAGGGGGTTACCCAGGACAAGCTGCCACTGCCCGTTCCTCCTCAGGTTGCAAGTCTCCGGGGTCCCTTAGAGTTTAGGAGTTGCACATCTGTGGGGGAAGAGAGGCAGAGGCCAAAGGGTCAGGAGTGCTCCTGGGAGGGAGAGTGTGCGCTAGGTCCTCAATTTTGAGGGTTTTTTAAAGGCTGGGAATTTAGGGGAGGTCTTAGGGGAGGATTCGATAGAATAGTCATCAGCTTCTCCAGGTGTGCCCTTTCAGGGTCGTGGTCTCCAATTAGTCTTTGCAGCTGGCCCTGGCATCGCCAGCCCGGCTTTGCTGCTTTTCTGAGGCAGGTGCTGAAATACAACTGAGGCGTAGATGTGATTTCTAGGGAGGTGGCCTTCTGTATCTGGCTGTAAATTCCTCGGCCAGTTTGTTCGGCTGTTTGCCTCAGTTTCCCCATTCTACTTGCCAAGGAATTTTCCTAGCTTCTTACTCTCCTGCCTCCCCATCACAAGAGAGGTACACAGGTGGGAACAAAGCCCTAAGAGAGCCAGTGGGGTTGGTTGGTCTGGGAAGCTTCACAGCGATGTGGTCTAGGAGCTACAGAGGCCTCCCACTCCTGGCTGATGACTACAAATCAATGGAGGACTCTATGCATACAGATTCCTGGGCCCCTTCCCCAGAGACACAGATTTTGTAGATCTAGGGTAGGGCCTGGGGGTGCCTAGTTAAAAAAACAACAACAAGAAGAAGAACAATGAGAAAACAAAGTGTCCTGCCCGCTCATGCTTCTGTAGAACAGCCAGTTTTGGAGCCTGTTGGTGCAGTGGGTGGACAGGCCCAAATAATCATGGTATTACAATAGAAGCATTGAAGGGGTGTTAGTGCTCTGGGGAGGAGGTTTGTGTACAAGCCGAGAGGGTCACCCAGTGAGGAAGGAGGGTGGGCCAGATCCTGAGGATGTGATTGTGGAGGCCAAGGCCAAAAAAAAGGCCATGTCCTGCTCAAGGAGCAAGAGTGGCTCTGAGTTGGTGGAGTAGACAGAGAGAAGGGTAGGACGTGAGGCTGAGAAGGGGAATTTGAGGACAGCTTGTAAAGGACGAGCCTTGATTATTATGCTAAGGAGTATGGACTAGATGGTGGAGATACTGGAGAACCAGCCAAGGTTATTTTTATGCTCATGATAACCTTGATAGAATAATATAAGGTCTTGTAGTCAGTGTAGGGATTTGGTTATTTCTTCCCTCACTCTCTTGTATAAATTAATGAATAATTAAGAATGCGAGTGAATTTCAATCAGCAAATTTAGAGCAGAATAGGAGGAAGCCTGCCTTGAAACAACCTCTCACTTGGACTGTTGAAATAGCTTTTTGTGATTGGACAGCTTGCTTCAGACTTGTCTATCTCGATTGGTCCTCCTTGCTGCTTCTGAGAGGCACTGTTTCTAAAATGCTTGTCACATCCTTGCTTAACACCCTCCAGTGATCCCCTGTGGTCTCCACACAATAAACTTTCACGTTAGCCTGGGGATTTAGGGGGTTCTGCTGACATAGGACACAGGCATTCGTGATCAGGTGGCATCTTCTTATTGTAGGTGTTTTGTTTTCTTTTGGTTTATGTAAGCTAATTTAAGTTCTTTTAACCAAAAAAGAGGGGGAGGGGAAAGGGATTTGTTATTATTGTTAAGGAGAGGAGTGTCTCATGAACCTGGAGGTGGGATGAGGCTGTATCTCAGAAAGGCTCAGGAATCAGAGGTACACTGCAAAGTTGGCAAAGTTTTCTGCCTTTCCCTCTGCCTCAGTGCCTTCCTCCATGTTTTCTTTCTGCCCAGCTGACAGCCTGGTTGGCTCTGGAACTGGTGTAAGCAAAAGGTCAAGCAGGACCCCCAAGAGAAGGTGACCATCTCTGCACTGATAAACTTGGCTTCAGAAAGTTCTCCTCTATGATTCTGTGTCTCCGTCAGTTGTTTATCCCCTGATCGTTAAAAAAAAAATGTTTTTGATGAAAATCTAACACATTCTCATTGGAAAAAATTCCAAACAGTGTTTAAGTACACAGAAGAAAATTAAATTTTTTAGAAATATGTTTTTATTGATTTTAGAGGGAGAGGGAGAGAGTCAAAAAGAAACATCGATGTGAGAGAAAAACATTCATTGGTTGCCTCCGTAGTGCCAACCCACAACCTGGGTATGTGCCCTGACTGGGAATTGAACCGGAACCTTTGGGTGCATGGGAGGATGCTCAACCAACTGAGTCACACCAGCCAGGGCAGAAAATTAATTTTTCACATGCCTGCCACTACCTGCCCTCAGAGTTAAATACTGTTGGGTGCCAAGATTATAGCCAATCTTCTCACCTCTGTATCCCTACATGTTTATACTACTTACCTGGTAATATATTTTGTAGCTTTTTTTGGGGTCAGTCTTCTAAATTTCTCAGACATTTAAGTTATTTTGCAAATGTTAAGCCTTGCCTCTACGAACAAATTAATTTTAAAATGTGTGTTTCTGTACTTGATTCAGGAAAGTGGATCAGAGCTCCACTACCTGGAATTGCAAACTCATCTATCTTTAGTGCCCACAGAGAGACAGCAGAAGGAACATAGGACCACATCCTTGGGACTATTATAAATTTTGGTCAACCATTACCCCTCTTTTTTTTTTCAAGTTACTTAATGTTTCCTTTTTAAAAAAAAATATTTTTTTTTATTGATTTCAGAGAGCTAAGGAGATGGAGAGAGATAGAAACATCAATGATGAGAGGAAATCATTGATTGGCTGCCTCCTGCACGCTCCCCACTGGGGATGGAGCCCTCAACCCCAGCATGTGTCCAGACCGGAATCAAACCATGACCTCCTGGTTCTTAGGTTGATGCTCAACCACTGAGCCATGCCAGCCAGGCTCCTTTTTTTAAATTTACCATCTGTTATCTTTTCATTTAATTTTTCAAAGGCCTGGACAACTTCAATCTTCAGATTTTTCAAATGTAGATGATTCCAGGTTCCTAAAAAGATCCAAGCTCCCATCATCTGGAAGTCTCACAAGCCTGAGTAACTACCTCTCTCAAGTTCTTCAGCCTAAATAATCCCCTCTCTCAGGAGCCCCCATATCTTCGTCTGTTTCCCCTTGATAGAATTCTCTAGGGCCTGGGTTAATCTCATCCTCTGGGGCTCCTGAGACCTCAGACATCTGGGATATCTGAAGTGGGGGCCAACCCACAGGAGGGGTCCTCAGGTAATAAATGCCACTTCTCCTCATATTTGGGTCATTTTTGCCTTTCCCATAGACTGGGTGACGTATAAACAACAGAAATTTGTTTCTCACAGTTTTGGAGTCTGGAAGTCCGCGATCAGGATGACAGCATGGTCAGATTCTGGTGACAGCCCACTTCTGGGTTGCAGAGTGCCAACTTCTTGTTGTACCCTCACATGGAGGAAAGAGTGTAAGAGAGCTCTCTGGATATATATATATATATATATATATATATATATATATATATATATATGCAGTAACCCCATTCTTGAAGGCTTCACCCTAATGTAATCACATCCCAAAGATACCTCCCCCCCCCACCTCCTAATACCATCACAATAGTATTAGAGCTTCACATTAGAATTCCAACATACAAATTATGGGAAAACACAAACATTCAGTCCATAACACCAAAAAAAAGAATGGAACTCTAGCTATTAGCTCTAATTGATCCCTTGTCTTCTCAAATACTTTTCTCTGTTGAAATTGTCTTGTTGGGAGCCCACCTGTTTTACAGGTTGGCAGTATTTTACTTTTTTTCAGAGTTCAGCTTCTTATTGAATGTGTTACAAAAGAGGTTTAGTAAAAGAGACCAAAGTCCGCGTCATCATCAGACTCCTCAGATTCTTTTTCCTTTGCTTCCACTTTCTTCTCCTCAGCTGAGGCAGCGGCGGTGGAGGGGGCAGGGCCTCCTGCTGGTGCAGCACTAGCTGCTGGGGCAGGTCCACCAGCCCCTACGTGGCAGATGAGGCTCCCAATGTTGACGTTGGCCAGAGCCTTTGCAAACAAGCCTGGCTAGAAAGGTTCAACATTTACACCGGCTGCTTTAATGAGGGCACTGATCTTATCCTCCCTCACCGTCACCTCATCCTTGTGCAGGATAAGGCTGAGTGGATACAGGTGAGCTCCTAGACAGAGGCCACGGTGTGGGCAAGTGCTGGGCCAGTGCTGCCCTGAGCGGTGCTGGTTGCCAGAAGAAGTGAGGGCCTCACCCCCACGTGGCCTTGGCTTCATCAGAGAACCGAGCACCTTACCAGCAGCTGGGAAAAGGGTGGTTGGCAGTATTTTAGCTCATGCTGTGTTGTCAGCTCTGCAGGTCTAGAAGCACGATATATTTATGCCAACTCACAGGAGACTGTTACATAAATCAAAATGCCACTTTAGCCACTATACTCTTTTTTTATTATCGATTTTAGATAGAGAGGTAGGGAGAGGGAGAGAAAGAGAAACAATGAAAGAGAGAAACATTGATCCTCTGGGGATTGAGCCTGCTACTCAGGCTTGTGCCCTGACTGGGAATCTAATGGCGACCTCTCGGTACATGAGATAACACTCAACCAACTGAGCCACACTGGCCAGGTAACTATACTTCTTTAAAGTTTTTAATTTATTGATTGATTTTTAGAGAGAGAAAGGGAGGGAGGGGGAGAGAGAGAAACGATTTGTTGTCCCACTTATTTATGCATTCATTGGTTGCTTCTTGTGTATGTCCTGACTGGAGAGTGCATCTGCAACCTTGGTGTATTGGGACGACACTCTCACCAGCTGAGCTACCCAGCCAGGGCTCTACTATACTTCTTAAATACAAATACAGGGTGTCCCCAAAATGTGTATACACACTTTGAATAATTAATTCCAATGGGTTAAATCTGAAAAGAAAGACCTATCAAATGAGCTATCCGCTGTTACAGTGTGTATACATTTTTTTGGGACACCCTGTATACTCATGTTGCCTGTAAGTCCTATAGGTTTAGGTCAAACTCCTTAGCTTGGCACTCAAGGCCTTTACAATCTGGCCTTGAACCAACTTGCTATTGGTTCTCATATGTCATGCATGTACTACCTATATGCAGTTCCCTTTGTCTGGAATGTCCTTTCTGACACTTTTCCCAGACAAAGTCCATATTTTAATTGAAGGTCCAGATCAAATATTACCTTTTTTCCAGTCCTTCTCTGACATACCCTGCCCTTACAGCAACTATATTAATTGCTTCCAATTCAAGGGTATTATGGCCCTTATTAGATTATAACTTATCTATCCTCATGCCTGCCTCTCCCATTGGATAGTGAACCCCATGAGAACCAGAGTGCTATTTCATCCAAGGTAACCCAGAGTACAGCACATCGACTAAGTACAAGAATCTCAAAAATGTTGAACTGAACGTATCCACTTGTATTTTCTGCAATTATTTTCTTTTATTTCCCAAGTCCTTATAAAAATTAATTTTGAAAATGAGAGCCGGTCTCAGCTGTCTTTAGAGGAAAGGAGGGAAAGGGCACTTGTTCACGCTGGGACTGAGAAAAAGCACATCTCTGGGGGGCCAGGGAAGGTGACTACTGTGGAAATGCAAGTGAGGAACCCCACAGGGAAGGAGAAAATGCAGTGGGAAAAGCTAGAGCAAACAACAGCTGTTTCTTTCCACCAGGAAGTTTCCTTTTGGGATCTTGTCTTTCCTCAAATCGGGGGATTTCTGGACTCTGTAAAGGAGGGCCAGGCGCCCTTGTGTCCTCTGTGTAGGGTCTTCTCCGTGTTTGTGTGCAGTGGGTGGAGGTCGTCTTCCTGATTGAGACTTGTCTCAGGTGGGATAAGAAGACTCAGGACAGCCCTGGCCCGTGTGGCTTAGTTGGTAGACTTTAGACCCTTGTACCGAGAGGTCTCTGGTTTGATTCCTGGTCAGGGCACAGGCCCAGTTGTGGGCTCGATCCCCAGTAAGGGGCATACAGGAGGCAGCTGACTGATGTTTCTCTCCCTCTTCCTTCCTCTTTTTCTAAAATCAATAAAAACATTTTTTAAATATAAAATAATAATAAAATAAAAAATAAGAATCAAGACAAGAGTTTTAGTTCATGGTTGCCCAACATCCCACCATCCTCCTTCCAGCTAACCTAAAGGTAAGAGTGATCATGTGGGTGAATGCAATAGAACAGATCTTGTAAGACAAGGAAATGGCAGTCACTGGAGAAATAACAGTCAGAGGCATGAATCCAACCTGCCTTGGTTCTGGTTTCTCCTAATCTCATTCCCACAGTGGCTAAGACCATTCCTCTGCCTCCCCTTCTCCCCTCCCCTGTTCTGACTCCCAAGTAGCCTGCAAACCTTGCAGATCTGCTCGAGAGAGGGAGCTGGGTGGGAGCTGGCCTTGCAGGAGAGCCACAGACCAAGGCTCCCAGCCTTTCCTCCTCATCTGCGTGGTGGTTACCAAGTCCCCAGCCTTGAAGACATTTGTGGCGCTCGCTGCCTTACTGAAGAAAAACGGGTTTTGCCTCAATTCCTGATTCCTGTTTAAATATTTAGTTTAATCAGCACAGGCCCAAGTGCCTTTTCCATTTCCCCTGGTGCCTGGGAGCCATGCTGACACCAGCATCATAAATAATGCATCCACACGCCGCCGGCTGGGAGTCACTCCATCCCTCAAGTCCCCGGCCTGCCCTCTGCTGCAGCCGCTCTGGGAGAGGCTGGACTAAAACAGAAAAGTCAGTCTTGAGGCTTGAAGGCTCTGCCTCAAAGCCTCTCCTGGGGGGAGTCATAGCGACAGGCAAGCAGTCCCACTGCAGCCCAGATCCCAGGGGCCATGGGGTGGGGCGGGGGGTGAGGGTTGGGGAGGGTGAGGGTGAGGGTGGAAGTGTTGGTGGGGAACACCAAGGCCACAGAATGTTCAAGCTCTGGCTTCTGAGTTGCTCTGACCTGGTAGAGAGACTTCAGGGCCACCTAGAAAGGTCTGACCTAGACTCCGTGTGAGTGTGCATCAGAGGACAAGGTCACCAGATAGAAGGAGGCAGCCGGGTTCGAGGGCAGAGAAATAAGGAGACTTTATGAAATGCTGGAACCTTCTCTTCTCCCTCTGCCTCCAGAATTCTGGCCCTAACATGGGCTCTGCCCTCTAGTCCAAGAACGTAGTTCAGATTTCATCCCATTACACTAGAAACCTGGGGGGTGGGGAAAACATTGGGGCTTCCAGGACGTGGACACTTTGTCTCCTCTTAAAGAAAAGAAATGATGACAACGGGATTTGACTGGACGGGTCCTGGGTGTCCTTTGCCAAAACCTCAAAAAGGTTAAACTACCTCCAGGTGCCCGCTCCTTGGAGCAAGCTCCTCAGCACTCTGATCTGTGCAATTAAATGGGAAATACTGTGTTGGTTGCCACTAATGATGTGGTCCTGGCCAGGCTTTATAAAAGTTCCTTGGGGCAGCTCTGTAATAGTCATGCTTTTTTCTTCCAAAACTTTGCAGGGATAAAAGAAGACATAAACAACTATTTATTTATCCAGTAATTCAAAGTTTATCTTTGAGTCCTCCAATATTTTCTGTTCTTTTTGAAATCAGGAGTGCAAATAAACTTCCCTCTCAGTCCCTTTTTGAAAGTACAGCTGCTACAAACCTATAGATAGAGATAAAAGGAGCTGATGAAAGGAGCAAATTCTGGCCCTAGTCAGTTTGGCTCAGTGGCTAGAGCGTCAGCCTGCGAACTGAAAGGTCCCAGGTTCGATTCCGGTCAAGGCCACATGCCCTGGTTGTGGGCTCGATCCCCAGTGGGGGACTTGCAGGAGGCAGCTGATCCATGATTCTCTCTCATCATGGATGTTTCTGTCTCTTTCTCCCTCTTCCTTCCTCTCTGAAATGAATGAAAATATATTTAAAAAAAAGAAAGGAGCAAATTCTGGTCTCCAGCCCTCAGTCTGGGGAGTGTCATGAGCCCACCTGCCTGCCCTTGTAGTCATCTACACAATAGAATATCTATTGCCAGAACCCTAGCAATTCATTTCAAGCTGCCTAGGACCTGGACAGTCAGGAACCACCGAAGGAAAGATGGCAGGGGAGATGGTCTCCAATGACTGGCACTTTGCCATATCCAATTTTGCTTGGCTTCCGGGGTCTGTATTCCTCTGGCTTTTCTCTATCTCCCTCATTGCTCCCACATTCCCCCTTTGTGGCTCTCCTCTTTCTGATCACTACATGAGTAGCTCTCAATCTTGGCTGCACATTAGAATTGCCTGAGAGTTTTCTTTTAAAACTGAGAATGGGGTCCACTCCAAACTAAATGGGGGTGGGGCTCAGTATTGTAATAGCTCTGGTGTAGACAGGGTACAGAGCCAACCTCTGTTCTCAGTGCTGGCTTGTCCCTCCTCTCCATCTACACTATCTCCCTGGTGATCTGACAAGTCCCCAGCTTCATAGAGTGCTTACACAATGGTAACTCCCAAATTTGCATTTTTTTTTTTTTTTAAAGCTTGGGCCTCTGTGCTGAGCTCCAGAACCCAGATCCAGTTGTCTGTTTAACACCTCCAAACAGATATTTATTTATTTATTTATTTATTTATTTATTTACTTACTTACTAGAGGCCCAGTGCATGACATTCGTGCACTGGGGGCGGCGGGGGGGGGGGGGGGCGGGCGGGGGAGTCCCTCAGCCTGGACTGTGCCCTCTCGCTGTCCTGGACCCCTCGGTGGACATCCCCTGATGGGTCCTTAGCACTGCCCCAGAGGTGGGAGAGGCTCCCGCCACTGCTGCTGTGCTCTCCAGCGGTGAGCCCGGCTTCTGGCTTAGCGGCGCTCCCCCTGTGGGAGCGCATTGATCACCAGGGGGTAGCTCCTGCGCTGAGCGTCTGCCCCCCTGGTGGTCAGTGCGCATCATAGCAACCAGTCGTTCCGCCGTTTAGTCAATTTGCATATTAGGGTTTTATTATATAGGATTTTAAATTTAATTTATTTATACATTTGCATTGAATTTATTGGGGTGACATTGGTTATTAAAATTATATAGGTCTCAGGTGTACAATTCTATAATACATTATCTCTATATGTATTGTGTGTTAACCAGCCCAAGTGTCCTTCCATCATGACTTATCTCCCCTATAAATTTCTCCTACCCCCTTTTCTTCTGGTAATCATCATACTGCTGTTTGGTGAGTTTTGTTTTATTTTGTTTTTGCTTAATCTCTTCACTTTTTTCACTCATCCCCAAATCTCCCCTCCCCTCTGATAGCTGTCAGTCTTCAAACAGATATTTAGAAACATTTAAATTTGTCCTCTCATCTCCTACATCCACTTCTTCCGCAAGAACTGTTGGCTCTATCTTCAAAATATATCTCCATTGGCCATGACAGCTACCATTCTATTGGAAACCTTTGTTTTTGTATTTTAGGTTTTTTTTTTTTGGTTAATCCTCATCTGAGTATATTTTTTCCATTGATTTTTTTTTAGAGAGAGTGGAAGAGAGAGAGAGAGGGAAACATCGATGTGAGAGAGACACACATTGAAGATCAAATCTGCAGCCAGGTACATGCCCTTGATTGGGAATTGAACTCTTGATCCCTTGGTGTGCGAACCAAAACTAACCACTGAGAAACAATGGCCAGGGCCTCTCTTTTATTCTCTTATTCTGTTTCAGTGTCCCTTAGTCTCTGCATAAAGTGCTCAGTTTTCAGGCTGAATTTATGTTTATTTAAAATTGAGTGGAGCCCTGACTGATTTGGCTCAGTGGATAGAGCGTCGGCCTGTGGACTCAGGGGTCCCAAGTTCAATTCCAGTCAAGGGCATGTACCTTGGTTGCTGGCACATACCCAGTGGGGAGTGTGCAGGAGGCAGCTGATCGATGTTTCTAACTCTCTATCCCTCTCCCTTCCTCTCTGTAAAAAATCAATAAAATATATTTAAAAAATAAAATAAAATAAATAATAAAATTGAGTGGAGGATATATCCATACTAGTTTCCTAGGGCTGCAGTAACAAATTACCACAAAGTAGGTGACTTCAAACAACAGAAATTTATTCTCTCAGTTTTGAAGGCTGGAAGTCAGAAATCAAGTGTCAGAAATCAGGAATGTTCCTTCTGGGGAGCTCTGAGGATTCTATGTCTCTTCCCTTTATCTGGTGGTTGCTATGATCTTTGTTTGTCCTTACTTCACTAGTGACCTGGTGCATGGATTTGTGCACATTGAAAGGAAATTAATTAGAAGGTGGCCGGCAGGGTGGGACTGGGCGAGATGGGCCAGACACGCCCTGGAGCCAACCCCCCCCCCCCCCCCGTGGTCCCTCCCCAGCATCTGCGGAGTGAGCAGGGTCCCTCTGGCAGGTGGGGTCCCTCTGCCTGACCTGCAGGGGTTGGGCCGAAACCAGCTCTCCGACATCCCCTGAGAGGCCCCAGAGTACAAAAGGGCACTCTGCAAAAGTTGTCTTATAGGGTGTGGAACGCAAATGCAAGTGTGCATTAAACCAGATTTGGGGCCAACAGTGCCCCAGCAACAACATAACCCACGGCCTAAGGTAAAATTGCACAGTCCCACGAGGAATTGGGCTCCCTCCTCTCTGGTTCCAGGGTGCGTCACCCGAGAATCCTCTGCCAAGTCACTGCAGCTTAGCAGCTCCTGCATTGAGCGTCTGCCCCCTGGTGGTCAGTGCGCATCACAGCAACCGGTTGGACATGGGACACTTAGCGTATTAGCCTTTTATATATATAGATAACTTCAGTCTCCACCTCAACATTCACATGGCCTTCTCCTCTTCACTCTGCATCTTTTCTTCTGTCTCTTATAAGGACACTTGTCATTGGATTCAGGGTTCAGCCTAATCCAGGATGAATTTATATTCAGATCCTTAATTTTGTTTGCAAATATCCTTTTTCTAAGTAAGGTCACATTCATAGGTTCCAGGTGGGCATATCTTTTGGGAGTCTGCCATTCAACCCACTACCATCTTAGAGGCAAAAGGGAGAGGTAGACAATAGATTTGCTTTCTCAGGCTGTGTTAAATCCGTTCTCCTGTTCTTTTTGTCTTCCCTCCTCCCCCCACCTTGGCTGCTTTTCTAGAACTGCGAGCAAAACTATCTTTGAGAAATCTGCCGGCCCTTGTGGGATGGTCAGCCTGGGGCATTCTCCCTTGTCTTCACCATCTGTCTTGGTCAATGACTTGTATGCCTCTCTGCCCATGCCCTGCATGTTTGCACATTTGGACCTGGTCTCTGATCTTCTGAACCCGGACCTGCTAAACCTGTTTTCACCAAGCTGAAGGACTCAGGGAACCTGCTTCTTCCCCTGGGGCCAGGGTTTGGCTTACTCTTTAGACAAGACAGGCTGGGTCTCTGTGCTGATGGTAACTCAGAAGAGGGTATTTCCAGCCCAGGTCTCTCTCCTAAACTTCAGGCCTGTTCATCCATCTCTTTCCTAAAGAGGAAATATCTACCTGGGTGTTCTCAAAAGCATCTTGAATGCAACTCATCTAACACTGAACCTGTCGACTATTTCTTTTCCCCCAACTTGCTTCCCTTTCTGTATTCTGTACACACGGAATTGAACCTCTTTGCACCCAGTTGCTTATAACTTGATATTACCCTTTCACTCCATCCCTCTCCAAATTCACTGGATCCTGTAGCTCCTACTTCTTAAAATCTCTCTCAAACCCATTTACCTTTCTTACATTCCCACTGACTGTATCCTAGGCCAAGCCATCATCCTTTCTCACCAACCTCTCAACTGATCTATCTGGCCTGGAATCTCTGCTCTCTATGTTACCAGCAATGTCAGCTCTGGGTTCTTGAGTTCAGCAAAGAAAGAATTCAGAGCCAAAATCTTTAGCACAAGAAGAAGTTGAAGAAGTTTATTTAGCATGAGAAGCGAAAATATCCTCAAGAGAAGATTTGAGAGGGCTGTTCAGAGAGTTGCCTTGGCCTTTTATTATTTACTAGAGGCCCGGTACATGAAATTTGTGCACTGGGGGGGGGGGGGGGGAGGGCGGGGGGGGGGGCCCTCAGCCCAGCCTGCACCCACTCCAGTCTGGGATCCCTCTCACAATCCAGGACTGCTGGCTCCCAACTGCTTGCCTGCCTGCCTTCTTGATTGACCCTAACCGCTTCTGCCTGCCAGCCTGATCACCTCCTAACCACTCCCCTGCCAGCCTGATTGATGCCTAACTGCTCCCCTGCCAGCCTGTTTGCCCCTAACTGCCCTCCCCTGCAGGCCTGATCACACCTAACTGCCCTCCCCTGCAGGCCTGGTCACACCCAACTGCCCTCCCTTGCAGGCCTGGTCCCTCACAACTGCCTTCCCCTGCTGGCCATCTTGTGTCCACATGGGGGCAGCCATCTTTGATCACACGGGGCAGCCATCTTGTGTTGGAGTGATGGTCAATTTGCATATTACTCTTTTATTAGATAGGATTAAATATATTTTAAAATATATATTTATTTTTTAAAATATATTTTATTGATTTTTTTACAGAGAAAAAGGGAGAGGGATAGAGAGTTAGAAACATCGATGCTGATTCATCAAAATGAGTGTATAGAGCCTGGCAACTGTGGCTCAGTGGTTGAGCATAAAAAAATTCAGTGTAGCCTTAACCGGTTTGACTCAGTGGATAGAGCGTCGACCTTCAAATTAAAGGGTCCCAGGTTTGATTCCAGCCAAGGGCACATGCCCAGGTTTCGGGCTCAATCCCCGCCAGTAGGGGGTGTGCAGGAGGCAGCCAATCAATGATCCTCTCTCATCATTGATGTTTCTATCTCCCTATCTCTCTCCCTTCCTCTCTGAAATCAATAAAACAAACACAAACAAACAAACAAAAATTCAGTGTAAAGTAGTGAACCTTATACTGCTGACTCTGGATTGAACACAGACTCCTCTGTCACTTTGCATTGCACAACTAGATGTGGTCAGGGACCCTGCCCGGAAGCTTTATATATTGAAATACCCTGTGGGCACTGCTGGTCCTTGCAGCTTACTTATCAGCTCTTTAGAAAGCCCTCACTCTGCTCTTAACTCATATTTCCAAGTGTTTGTGTTTACACTGGTTTATTGCTCAGCATCTGAAGAAAGTGATGCTTTAAAAAGTTGTTTTTTTTAAAAAATGGAAACATAGCCCACACAGATCTCTATATTCATGTAAATGCAAGACTATTGACATTACCCACAATTACTCCAGTAGAAGGTAAACTTGTAACTTTCAGTCAACTGCCCTCAGAACCATCCTACTACATGGACCCCTTTCTAAGCCTGGCCTGTGTGGCTAAGTGGTTGAGCATAGATCCATGAACCAGGAAGTCATGGTTTGATTTCCTGTCAGGGCACATACTCAGGTTGTGGGCTCAATCCCCAGTAGGGGGTGTGCAGAAGGCAGCCGATCAATGATTCTCTCTCATCATTGATGTTTCTATACCTCTCTCCCTCTCCCTTCCTCTCTCTGAAATCAATAAAAGCATATATATATTTTTTTACAAATGAGCATATAGAGTCAGGGTCGTGGTCTCTACTAGTTGGTTGGCGGTAGGGTAGGAGGTCATTGGTTATTGCATCTGTTCCCGATGCCAGCCATGGCGTTGCTTCATCTGCTTTTGCTGCTCTTCTGGGCCTGGATCAGAAACACAACTGAGGCCTAGATGTTATCTCTAGTTTGACCAAAACTCTGTCTCTGTGGTCAACAGACCTGAGGCTTTGTTCCTAAGGTTATTTGATTCTGATCAGAACTTCATTGTCCTGAGGGCTTAATTCTTAAGGGAGTGGTCATGCAGGGAGGAGGAGGAAGATGGGTCAGGGTGCTGGATGAGGCCAATTTGCATCCACTATCTGTCTCAGTTTCTCCATTCCATTTGACAAGGAATTTTCCTAGCTTCTTAATATCCTGCTTCATCTCCACTTATTCCCTTTGCTGAAGCTTGAGTCATTTCTATAAACACTCCCTGAGATACCCCTTTAATGCTTCCCATTGCCCATGAGGATTATTTTTCCTTTGGGTCCCACACCCTATACTGCCCAGCCAGCTCTCACTTACATGCACAGCTCTCCAAACGTTAAAAAAGGGAAGTGCCAGTTAGGTTAAACTTCTAGGGGCTTATCCATGCCCCCATTGTGACTTCTAGTTCCTTTTCCACTACCTAGACACAATGTCACTAGAGAAGGAAACTCCTTGTGGCTGCAACCAAAGAGCTGAGCTAGCTCCCTTTTGAGGGCACGAGGAAACCAGAGAACCCTAAAACTCACACTTTCAAAAAGCAGGACGTTCTGGGATTGATCCCGGTTTTCCTGTGTTTAGCACAGAGATATGTGGAAGGAGAAGCTCCATGCCTGGAGAAGCTTCTCCAGACTCTGGTTTCCTTTCCTTTAGGGGCTCCTTTGCTTTGATTCTTGCTGTCACATACCTGCCTTTCTCCTGGGACAAAATCCTCCTCCTTTCAAAAACCGGGACCTCCTTAGAATAGCTGCAACAGGCTTTTTTTTCCAAAAGAATTTTACTAAATAACAAAATGAGCTAATGAGAGAGAAAAAAAAGAGAAATCATAGAACACACAAGCATTGGGTTTAAGATTACTCTAATTACATTTTAGACCCCCATGCTCCTTTAGTAAGGCTGGCCACCAAGCTCCTAGACTTGGCATTGATAAAAACCTCACCATAAAGTTGAAAAAAACCCAACTTGCGGTCTCATCTATAGCTCTCTTGCGGTCTACTTCTGTTCAGCTAAATGGTGGGACGCTTGGAGATCGACTCAGAGAATGTCCCAGGCTTTTAGGCAATCCCTTATCTAGTCCTTTAATCTCAACTCACAACAACCATGTTAGGAAATTTTACCCCTGGGAGAGCTGGATTGGCCCTGGGATTCCTGGCAGGGTCTGAGAAACACTTCTTTGTAATGAGGATGGCTGGAGCCCGAGAGAAGAGACCTAATAATTATGAAGCTCTTAACATGTGCTGAACACTTTCTATATTTACTTTTTAGCACGGACATTTGCTGTAGGTGTCAATCACTAGTTGTATTTTGTAGAACTTGAAACTCAGAGGGTTCAGTAACTTGTTCAAGATTTTCAAGCTAAACAGCTACACTGAGAGTGAAGTTTGGGCTGGGTGATGATGTTTGTGGTCTGAACCATGTGGCATAAGGAGGTTGAGGTGCCCTTGCTTTCTTTGAATGTGCAGGCTTTTCCACCCTTATTGGTCTGGTTGGAGGGATTCTTTCCCCCTAAAAACATCTGCTGAACTCCCTTATGTACATACCTCTTTGATATTAGGGGGGTATAGAAGTTTCACAGACAAAGTCCTCGCCTGCTTCCAGTTTACTGGGTGACTTCAGGTGAATTATTCAACCTACTTACATGTCAGATCAGAAATGAAGTGTTATCAGATAAGCCACAGTATACTTTTGGTGGGATCATCAGCTATGCAGTGTGCATAACAGAACACTTATTTTTTTTTCTCTCTGGGTCAAAGAGGTGATGCAGGCTCACAATTGGACACATGGTATAAAAACTCTTGGGAATCTGAAACTTCCTGAAGTTCTTCTTTTAATAAAAGCAACAGACATCAGTTATTTGCATGGTACTCCACGTTTTCAGATATCTTCACAACTGATTCCTCAACCCACCTGTGAAGTGCGATCAATGTCCTAATTTTAATAGATGAAGAATCTTGGGGTCACATAGTCAATCAAGGTAATTCAGGCAAAGGTGCTTAACCTTATTTTATTTTCCAGTTTGCCTCAGTTGTTTAGAAAATTATTTCTTTGACCTCAATAATTTGTAATAGTGCACAACACCAATACCATCAACAGGCAAACAAAACACAAAGCCAGAGTCAACAACACGTAGCTGTAAATCACCAGAAACTCCAAACAGCCCATAACAGTCAGGGATCATCTTCATGTTTATGATACAACCATGTCTGGGAGTAGTTTGGCATGGGTTGGCTTCTCTCAAGAAAGTTGTTTGTGTTCAGTTGAGGGATAGCCAGCTAAGCTTCAACTTTTTTTCTTTTTTTTTCTTTAATTTTTATTTCTGTGAGGGTATGAAGGCTGAGCAAACAGGGATAGTCTAGAGAGAATTAGCATGGGAAAATAATAACCATATAAAAGCTTTAGGCACACAAAGAAGTTTAACAGTCCCACCATCAACAGCAAGCTGATTGACAGCATGCCCTCCTTTGGGGGTGGTGGTGGTGGTGATGAACTGTGGAGCCCAGTTCCCCGGCGAACAAAGGACGCCCTCCCCCACCCCCTTCTCCCAGTAGGGCCCGCAGTCTATGAGGTCTGTGTAGAGGCCAGACCTCCCGGGGTGGGGGGAGTGGGTTCTGTTCCGCCCAGTTTTGGGGTGAACGCTGGTAGACCTGCCAAGGCAGATAAGGGTGGACTTGAAAGGGAGCCCAGTTTCTCCCTGGTCCTCAGCTGGGCCTCCGCTCGGGGAAGCTGGAAGCACCTGGGGGCGGGGGAACCTCGTGGCCCCTGGGCCTCACCCGTCGTCCCTGGGAGGGCGCCCTGCCGCGTGCACCTTTTTGCAGCCGAGCGTTTGCCCTGAGACAAGTCCCTACGCGCCAGAGGTCACCTTTCCTGGGGCTCCCAGGGGGGCAGACCTGTCTCGGGGTGGCAGGTGACAGGGTGCCCTGGGTGGGGCTTTCGGGGCGCCGTAGGGGCTGACCCCTTGCCCCCCCCCCCCTCATTCTCTAATGGCCCCTGGCCCACGTTTGCGAGTGCAGGCCCGCCCCGGGGTCAGGACCCCGGTCCTCGGGGCCGCCACCTCCAGCCAGGCCCCCCCACCGGCCCGGCCCCAATCCGCCGCGGCCCGGCAGCGCTCCCACCCCCCGCGGCCGGCCCGCTCGGCCTCGCTCGCCCGAGGCGGGGGGCGGGCACCGGCCCCCACCCCTCGGCGCGCCCTCCCCTCCGCTTCCCCCTCCCCTCGCTGCCGCCCTCCCCTCCCCCCCGCGGCGAGGCGGCAGCGGAGGCGGCGGCGGCCGAGGCTGAGGCGGCGGCGGCGGGCGGGGCTCGGCTCGGGCTCCGCGGGCGGGCGGGCGGACATGGCGGCCAACATGTACCGGGTCGGAGGTAGGAAGGCTCGGCCCGACCCGGCCCGTTTGGGAGCGGGCTCCGGGAGTGGGGGGGGGGGGGGGTCGGGGCGAGTTCACCCCAACCGCTGGGAGCCGCGGGCGCCCGGGCTGAGGGCGCGGGGCTGGGGGGGGGGGCGGGGGCGGCCGGGGCCGCCGAGGGGCCGGGGCGCCCCCCCCGCGTCCCCGCACCCCCCCTCCCCTCCCCTCCCCCCGCCGCGGTCCGCTCGGGGCCCAGGCCCACCCCCACCCCGCCCCGCGGTTCCGGCCCGGCCTGCACCTGGGCTGGGCATTGCCAGACGCCCCCTCCGTGAAACTCCCGCGGGGGTCGGGGCCGTCGAGCCCCCTACCGGGGTGGCGTGCCCTGGCGTGGCTCCTGGGCAGAGGGGGGTGGGAGAGGATGGGGGACAGGCACCCCATCTCCCACTTCTCTTCAGTGGCCGGGCGAGGTGGGGGTGCGGGCGACGGGGGCCCAGCCAGACAGGCCTGTTGGCGGGGGACAGGGCCCAGCACCTCTCCTTCCGCACACCCCCTTCCGTGTCTTGCCCCCCCCCCCCCCCCAAGAGTGGGGCGGAGTGGGGTCTGGGGCGCCGCGGCCGGGGGTGGGGAGTGGAGCGCTGCCTGGACGCGGGCTCTGCCGGCTGCCTGCTTCCCAGCCTTCCGCAGAAGAGAGAAATAAGGTCAAACAAACTTTCTCCCTGCTCACGACGCCCTCCTCCCTCGTTCCTGGTGAAATAATAATTCAGATAAGTGGCGTGTTTGTGTGTGAGAGGCGCTCTGGGCTCCTCCGCTCATTAGCTGAGCCCTGATGGATGGTGCTGGGAACGGCCTGCCTAAAGGAGGCCACTTTGCAGAGGAGAGACCGGCAAGAGCTGCTGACATGGACCCGAACCACGCAGCCCAGCCCCTCCAGGACACACACAGTGGGAAGTTTGCAGGGCGCTTCTTAGACGAGGGCCAAAGCCACCCTTGAACAATGTCATCCCTTTTTTTGTTGGGAACCTGCAGCAATTAAAAAAAAAATAAAATAAAAATCAAGATCCTAAGTGGATCTGGAATACATATGGTAAAAGATAATTAAAAAAAAGAATGACACCATGTCAGTGACACCCCCCCCCCTCTTCCCCGCATCTTCCTATCCAGATAGAACTGTGGAAAAGTTTGTCAGTGTGTTTCCTCTTACCTGCTCCGCTCACCTGATTTTTTTTTTTTTTCTTTTCTTTCCAAGTTGATGATTGAAATGTACTTTGAGCTGCCAAGCCTTTCAAGATGCTCTGAATTTGTCTTAGGTCAATAGTTTTATGTGAGAGGCATACCCCAGGGCAAATTGGATTGGACGGAAAAGATGTGGAAGCAGTTACAGTATGAAAGACACATGTTTAAGTCAGCCCTGACGACTCAAGGATGACAAGAGGTGTCTTTGCTGCTACAGAAATGACATGTGTGGAACAGGAGCCTAGGAGAACTTGATAAAACATGAATTGAAATGAAAAAACGCCAGGAAAATAAGGGTCGGTGAATAGTAGGCACAGGAGAGAATATATTAAGGTTGCATTACTAGATTTGCTTTTAACCGGGGAATGAATTACATGCTTCCTTTTGAGAGTGAATTGCCTAATAGGCAAAGTCACAGATTCACAGATGTGAACTTTCTCTTGAAAAGATTAAGCTCTTTACTTTCTTTAATTACAGATTATGTCTACTTTGAGAATTCCTCCAGCAACCCGTACCTAATCAGGAGGATAGAAGAACTCAACAAGGTATATACTTGCGTGTTCTTGATTCTAATATTAAAAAATAATTGTTTCTATTGAAGATAATTGGGTAAAGAGCATAAGAGGTGATTTTACTTTGTCTCAGACGTTCTGGAATTAGAGACTTCAAATTAGAGAATTATGCAGGATTCTGAATATTCTTTGCCTTTTTATAATTGCCTCTGATATTAAATGTTATTGAATATTTAACGTCTGCAGACTTCTTCAGATTGCTCAGAGCTTCTCAGAGCAGGTCATTCCTGTAATTTGGCCCCTTTTTATAGTGAGAGTCATAATTTTTAGTGAATTAATTTTTTCCTCTTCTAGCTTTCAGAAGGAGGAAGCTAGGAAAGATAATGTTGAAGGGAATTTGTAAAATTCTGCCCTAGGCTAACTAGTATAATATAAAGTGGCTTCGTAGCTTCGGTCCAAGTAAATAAAACTTTCTCTGGTCACAGGTGTCCCAAGGACATGAGAAGCATTAGGACTGTAGTAGATGAGCGTTTACAAAGGAGGCACATGAAAACGTGGCCATCAACGGCAGGAACCATAGATTTCTAACGATGCTCTGGTTTCCTCCACACGCCTCTGAGGGTTATTTGTGTAGCTTATGGGAAGTCATAGTGTTAAAATGCTTGGGGCTTTCTAGTTGATAACTTTCCCCAAAAAATACCATCTGGAGACTGGTCCAGTTCTGAGTCTCAGGAAGCCAGGCCTGGTTAAGGCCACTCTCCTGTCTTACAAACCTTGAGATCTTGGTTTGCTTCTGGGATTACTGCAGGGGCCTTGCATTTTTAAAGCTTCTGTAGTATTTGTGGCCACCGCCAAATGACGACAGTGGCTTCAGGACTGGATCGGTCTGTGGGTGGGAACCTCCACTCTTGCTGCTCGGCACCTCCCTCATTTGGCTCCAAGCATGGCAGACAACGCTGTTTCACTGCTTCTCACACGGGACAGTTTAGCTGTTACCATTCTCTTGTACTTTGCTCTTGTTTCCATATCTTTTATCAACCTTCGAATATCCTGAATTAACGTGTCTATTTTCGTTGCTGTTTCCCCAAACTAGAATGTGAGCTCAGGGTGTGCAATGATTTTCTCTGTTCACTAGTGCATCCCAAGTGTCTTAGAATAGTGGCTGGCCGGCCCATGGTTATGACATTAATAAATATTTGTTGAATTAATGGATTTCTCAAATGTCTGCTGTTAATAATGGTAAATAGTTTTATTGTTTACAAAGTATTTCGATTCACTTGTTTTACAGATATTTCTGAGAACCTGCTACTTGCCAGGCACTTTTAGGAATTCAGGGATGAACAAAAATAAAAAAGTGGAGGCAGACATCAGCCAAATAATCCCACATGAAGGAGATTGCAGCTGTGTTAAATTTATAAAAATCAGAGCATGATGCTCTGGAAGCGTATTATCTGGGGATTCACATTTGTTACCTCTGCTGAACCTCACAATAGCCTTAAGCCTTTAAGGTAGATGCGTTATGAATTGTAGTCGTGAGGCACACAGTGGTTAAATGACTGGGTTATACATCGAGCTTGAGCATAGATCATTTTGCAATCCTTTATATTACCATGCATTTCAAAAGTACACCTCCTGTCGTCCCCCGCCCCCCCTCCCCCCCAGTCCTCACCTTCTCCCTGCCTCTCTGCTTTCAGCAAAGAGTCATTAATATAATAATTGTCTTTTGGGAGCTGGAGATGACAGAATTGAGGAATGGGATTCTCTTTAATGTCAAGAATGACAGTTTGATTGGATGGAGTATTGGTAAACAGGAAAGGAGATTGGCTAGTTAAGTCCTAAATATATATGTAAGGGCCTTTTTTTCTGAAGGGGTATGAAAAAGATATTTTTATTTTTTAAATTTATTGTAATGGGATCTACACCAAGAGGAATGGGTGAAGGGTAAAGGTATCTCATTTTAAATAATTCATTAAACAAATATTTCTTGAGCACCTATTATGTACTAGGGGCTATGCCAGGCTCAGATACAATAGTGAACAATATGGACATGGTCCCTGCTTACATAAAGTCTGTGTTCTCATGAAGGAGATGAGGGAGATACATGAAAAGATGTTAACAGGCATAAAGAAAATAGTGATAGCCCAGCCAGTGTGGCTTAGAGGTCGAGCATTGACTTATGAACCAGGGTTCGATTCCTGGTCAGGGCACATGCCTGGGTTGTGGGCCCAATCCCCCGTGGAGGGTGTGCAGGAGGCAGCCAATCAATGATTTTCTCTCAGCAATGTTTCTATCTCTCTCCCTCTCCCATCCTCTCTGAAATCAATACAAATATATTAAAAAGAAAATAGTGATAAACAGTGTTAATTTCTGAGAGGGAAATAAGCAAGAGCCTTGCATAAGGAATAATAGAGGTCACTTCCTTTGGATAGAGAAGAAAGGATATTAAGGACCTTGAAGTTGAGGCCTAGAGGTTGAGAAAGAGGTAGCTGTGAGAGAGAGACCACAAGAGTGTTCCAGAAAGGCCTTGCCTATTAAGAGGTCAAGCTTGCGAAGTGGGGGGAAATTAACATGATTGGACAATCCAAATAATGATTTTAAGAACACTTGATATATAATTGATAAGCCAGAAGAAGAAGAGACATTAACCTATTTTATTAACTATCTTCTAAATAGAATTAAAAAAACAAAACAAATTCCTAGGATAAACCGTCAATCACCATTGTTATAGAAAATGTACTTTTATATGCTGGCTCCTGGTTTTTAAAAAAGATCCTATTTAAAATGTTACTTGCTTAGTTTGAAAGCTGGACTACCTGTTTTTGTGTGTGTGTGTGTTGTTTTTTTTTTAATTACAGTAATATATTTTAGTCTCAATTTTTCTGGAAAAGTTTTGGGAACTTTTAGGTGCAAAACTAAATACGTATCAGTTGATGAACACAGTTCAACATTGGTTATCATATGTTCCCTCTTTTCCTCTCTCCTGATTTGTACTCAGATATAGTGAAGATGATTTTTTGGAGGAAGAATATAAGGTTAAAATAGAGGAAAACTTTTTGGTAACTTTTATTTAGTCACTGCCTAGGTTGGGTGTTGGTCTTGCTTCTAAAGATTGAGTCTACATACATGTTGGAAGAAATCTTTCTGCACATAATGAGGATGTAGTCTCAAGAGAGTTTTGGAAGTTATGCTTGTGGATAAATTAACATGTTATTTACTATTGTTTTTTTTGTTATTATATTGTATAATTTGTATATCTTCACATTCTGCACATTTTATTAATCTTCAAACTTGCTCTGGGATTCATTTGAATGTTTAGGGTCTTATAATTTTTTGGTGGGGGGAGGGGAATCATATGTCTTCGAGCATCTGATGACCACCTCCCCGCCCCTATCTACATTTGCACATAATTTCAGAAGATATTCTCAAAGCCCCTTTTATGGAATGCAAATTAATACCCATCCTGTCATTTGGGATCTTTTGGGACTAGGGACAGAAATTGGGAAAGGAAAGTCACTTTTCACTTGTTCTTTACTTTGGTTAAATCATGGATTTTCTGAAATGGAAAGTGTTTTTTTTTTTTTTAATTAAAAAAAGTACTTTGTAAGTATGATATAGAAACAAATATGAGCATGAGGTTGACTGAAATTATTTTAGAGCTTAAGAAAGCCTCCTATCGCTAGCTAGGGGATACTTTAGTAAACATGTTTGACAGAATAGACCAGGCGTCCTCAAACTATGGCCCGCGGGCCACATGCGGGTGTTTTTGCCGTTTTGTTTTTTTACTTCAAAATAAGATATGTGCAGTGTGCATAGGAATTTGTTCATAGTTTTTTTTAAACTATAGTCCGGCCCTCCAATGGTCTGAGGGACAGTGAACTGGCTCCCTGTTTAAAAAGTTTGAGGACCCCTGGAATAGACAGTTAAGATGCTGCAACCTAAATGGAAAAAAGAACCCAGAAAAGAGCCCTAGCCGGTTTGGCTCAGTAGATAGAGCATCAGCCTACGGATCGAAAGGTCCTGGGTTTGATTCCGATCCAGGGCACGTACCTTGGTTGCAGGCTCCTCCCTGGCTGGCTTTTGGTTGGGGACTCCTGCAGGAGGCAACCAATTAATGTTTCTCTCACCTGAATATTTCCTCTCTGTCTTTGCTTCTCTCGTCCACTCTCTAAAAATCAATGGAAAAATATCCTTGAGGATTAAAAAAACACACCCAAAAAACCCAGAAAAGAAATTGATGTACATATACATGCCCCACTTTCCCCACCTGTGGATTTTTGCTCTAGGCCCTTTTCTTTTTCTTTGACAGTTCAGTCCTCCAGCCTTCAGCTGTTGGGACTCCTTTCCTTCTTTCTTAGCATGCTAAGGCAGTGGTTGGCAAACCGCGGCTCGCGAGCCACTTGCGGCTCTTTGGCCCCTTGAGTGTGGCTCTTCCACAAAATACCACGTGCGGGCGCGCACGTACAGTGCGATTGAAACTTCGTGGCCCATGCGCAGAAGTCGGTTTTCGGCCTGGGTGAGTCTATTTTGAAGTGGTGTTAGGACACTCAAGGGGCCAAAGAGCCGCATGTGGCTCGCGAGCCGCGGTTTGCTGACCACTGTGCTAAGGTATTCTCCACCTCATTTCCTCCATGAAACTTTTTCTGTCCTTTCCCCAACAGGTTGTACTAGTACTTCCTGCCTCCATGAGTGAGGAAGTGGAGTCTGGAGGGGAGAGGAGGAAGTAAAGGAAAATTGTGCTGGGAATATTGTCAGGGATGTTTTACCTTTATGTTAGTTGTGGGGAACCGGTGAAGGTGTCTAATCAGGTGAGGGACAAGATAACTGGGTTTTGGAAGATTTGGAGAGGAGATGACATGTGACCATGCTTGCTGGAGTGGAGGCTTAGTGAGGGCAGGCACCATGTATCTGCAGTGCTTAGCTCAGTGCTTGGGCACAAAAAATTTTGGTGAGCCCTGGCTTGGTAGCTCAGCTAGTTAGAGCATCATCCCCATTAGAGCATCGTCCCCAATACCCTGGGGTTACAGGTTCAATCCCTGGTCAGGGCACATACAAGAATCAACCAATGAATGCATAAATAAGTGGAACAACAAATTGATATTTCTCTTTCTCTCACTCTCTCTTTCTCTCTCTTCCTCTTCCTCTTCCTCTTTCTCCCCTTCTCCCCTCCCCCTTCCTCTCTCTCTACAATCAATAAAGTTAAAAAAATTTTGGTGAATAACCAAAGAATATATGTATGTCTCCAGGCTTTATTTAACCTAGGTCACAGAGCAGTGCTTTTCAAACCATTTGTGGTAGAGTTTTCACTATCTCAGACTGCTTTTGTAAAATTAAAAAGGCAGAAAAGTTAAATTTGAAATAGGCTTATAAAAATACAAGGCCCCATTTTTCATTGTTAGGTTCAATAGCTATAAAGTTAACTCTCAAATGCTATAATACACATACTCTCAATCCTGTACTCATTTTATTACATAGTACATACAGGTGGACTGGGTCTTGGACCACATTTTGGTAGCTCAGCTTTAGAGGGATGCTTGAGGGTGTGTGTGTGTGTGTGTGTGTGTGTGTGTGTGTGTGTGTATTGTAGAGGAATACTGTAGTCTTAAACTACCTAGTAGCCAAGTGTGTACATAGTCCAGAAGAGAATATTTATTTTGAACTATGCCTCTCCATCCCAAGCATGTTTAAATAAGAATTTAATTAGCTTTGTAAAGTATTCCTATGGAAGGAACTCACTGGTGATACAGAAAAACTATTCCTTGAAACTCTTGTTTTGGGTTTTTAATATACTTTTATGTCAAGAAGACAAAAATGATAAAGAGCTTATAATTAAAGTAATTGATAGATTTTATTTATGTGGAAATATTGGCTTGCTTTTTTAGCAGATTGCTGGAGGATATATTTGATCACAATATTGTGAAATATAGAAACACTTTGGTTAGGACTTAATATGATTTCAATTTTAAGAGGCAGTATTTCTATAAGACTATTTTTCACTCTAAAACTGCTGCTGAACTTCATAAAATTGACAAATTTACTGCAGCAAGTATATATTCTTATTTCTTTATGTTTGAATATATCTATAAGCCCAGAGAAATTCTGAAAATTTGTTTTTAAATGTGTTTGAAATTGGAAATCACAATAGCTTTTTATTGTACTCTATATGTTTTTACAAGGAACTTTATAATGAATGATTGACCTTCTTGAAAGCTCTCAGAATTCATAAAGAATAGGAGTGTTGGAGCCTGGGCCCCAGCTGCAGTAAATTACAACCTAACTGAATATTGATTGTATTCTAGACTGTAGTCAGAAAGAAATAAGAGCGTCAGTGTTCATAACTCAAGGTTTTTAATACTTTCCTGTGGGAAGGTAAAGTAAGTACTAGTAAGATTATTGACTATTATGGGTTCATAGACTCCCTTAGGCTGGAGAATGCTTTTCCAAGTCATCTGGCCCATTCTGCATGATGGCTGTCCTGTACCTACAGAGCTTCATCCTCAGCCCATTGTGGGGGTGTCCAGGAGAGGGCTGGGTGATTTTACTCTTAGCCTGTGCTTCTGGGAGTGGTTTTAGAGGAGATATGTATAACTATCTTAAATAAATTCTTTTGTGGCTGTTGAAGTTTTTGGGATTAGTTTCCTAAGGCTAATCAGATTTAACTGTGCCTGGCTTTATTTGTTAAAACGGTCTGATAACTTTAATTGATGCCAGAAAGTTATTTTGTGTTTGACATATTAGCTCTACTAGGAACTGGAACAAATGTTGCTCATCCCTATTTGAGTGTTTTAGCTCTGATTATTCTGTAGTAGTGGTTGGCACAGTGTAAATGAGAATGATCTTATAATTATGCTGTATCTAGTTTTGTTTTATAAACTATTTGAATTTAATACTCAGTACAGATGACTTTTATTTTTCTTATTTCTTAGACTGCAACTGGCAACGTGGAAGCAAAAGTAGTATGCTTCTATAGACGACGAGATATTTCCAACACGCTTATAATGCTTGCAGACAAGCATGCTAGTAAGTTGGGTTTTTTTCTTGGATTAATAAAAAAATGTTTTAAGTCTTTCATTATCCATGATGTGAGGAAAAAACCTTTTCCGTTACCTGTAGGTTTTTGCTTTCTAATTTGTCTTCCTTTTAGTTTAGATGGGAGTAATTTTTTTGGGCGGTGCTTGGTTTTAGCATTTTTTTTTTTAGGTTGCATTATATGTTTCTTAATTAGTCAAAATGTTGAAGTAGAAGTCTTTGCAAGTAGGCTTCAGCAGACAATCAGGGCAGTGTTTTGCCATCTCTCATTTTTGATGGTAGTTTGAGTGTACAAATAGGAAATTTATACTTCACTGATATTTTCTTGGAGGACTTCCCCCACCCCCCTAAATAACTGGTTAATATTTACATTTTTAAAAATTCTTAATATTATGTTTATTAGGCATGTATTAAAAATTTCTAGGAAAAAATACAAAGTGATATTTAGATTCTCATTCCTGTAGATAACAACTCTGAGCACTTCTTCTTCTTCTTTTTTTTTTTAATATATTTTTGCCTGGCTAGCATGGTTCAGTGGTTGAGTGTTGACCTGTGAACCAGGAGGTCATGATTCGATATCTGGTCAGGGCACATGCCCGGGTTGTGGGCTTGATCCGCAATGTGGGGCATGTAGGAGGCAGCCGATCAATGATTCGCTCTCAATTTTTTTTTCTTTCTTTATATTTTATTAATTTCAGAGAGAAAGGGAGAGGGCGAGAGGAAGAGAGGTAGAAACATCAATGATGAGAGAGAATGTACTTCGTTATACATTTTAAAGTTGACATCTAAAATTTTTCTTCAAAACTTAAATAGTTGCAGAAATATTTCTAGTGTGTTGTAAATACTGACATTTAAAAGTCGTTGATTCTGTTAAAAAAGAAATTTTGCAACAATTTACCCATCATCATAGGTTAAAAAAAATGTATAAACAAGCTCTACTTTAACAGTTTGAAATCTTATGTGATCCCGTTTTTTCCTTGAGCTCCTTTTCCATTTGTTTTCTCCACAGAATTTTAGCCTGATGTAGTTTTATGTTTGATGGGTTTCATCATCATCATGTCATTCTCAGTAACAAAAATGGATGTGTAAATTAAAATGTAAAAACTTTGTATTTCCTGTGTCCATAAGGCTCAGTCTTACTTTCCTTTGGTCTCCCATCCAAGTACTAACCAGGCCCGACCCTGCTTAGCTTCCGAGATCAGACGAGATCGGGCGCGTTCAGGGTGGTATGGCCGTAGACTCTTTTGGACTTATTATAATTATAGTACAAATATTATAAAATGTTTGATAATTACTCAACATAAAAATACATTTTTACTAGAAATCATCTCTTAACAAGATGGATGGGGCTTACTCTCATCCAAATTAATGAGTCCTTGCAATACTATAACTCATTGCTAGAATGAGGCAGGGTTTGGCATTGATTCCATTCCTGATTTTTGTGTTTATAGATGTAGGTTCTGACAAACTTTTTAATTTCAGTAAGTAGATGAGAATAGTGGAGTTTTGCTCATTTATTGATTTATCAAATATATTTTGAGCTCCTTGTGTGTTCTGGACACTCCTGTATGTTCTGGTGATGAGCAGTGAACAAACCCCTGATCTCAGAGCTTACAAATTATCTTATTGTTTGTTCTTCTGAGTTGTATGTGAAAAAATGATGTAGCAGTTTTTCATCAAAAGTGATTTTTGAAATGATTTAGTAGCTGACAATTAAGTTAGGATCTCCTTCAGTTTTGCTGAGAGCAGAGAATTTGAAACCATCAAGCTTGGAAGAGGTTTGTTAACCAGTCATTAGAGTCATTCATGGTTTCATTTTCTGAGAAGCTCAATAAAAAGGCTTTAGCAAGATCTAACAAATGACTGTTAATTATACTTCTTACTTGCATATATAGGGATCGTATTACCTACGGTTCTACCAGAGAAAGATATATGTCTTTCTTATATATACGTATATTCTCCTACACATACACAGGATCTCCAACTGGTTTATATAAATATGTAAAGAAGTTTAGTGCACGTAATAGACCAGGCATCCTCAAACTACAGCCCGTGGGCCACATGCGGGTGTTTTTGCCGTTTTGTTTTTTTTACTTCAAAATAAGATATGTGCAGTGTGCATAGGAATTTGTTCATAGTTTTTTTTTAAACTATAGTCCGGCCCTCCAACAGTCTGAGGGACAGTGAATTGGCCCCCTGTTTAAAAAGTTTGAGGACCCCTAGACTAAGATTGTGGGAGTTGGCCAGGCAAGTCTGAAATCTGATGGTGAGGCCTTTCAACTGATTGGATGAAGCCCACCCAGATTACTAAGGATAAGACCATTTACTTAAAGCCAGCTGATGTTAATTGCATCTACAAAATATTTTCACAGCAACACCTAGATTAGAGTTTGAGTAACTGAACTATATAGCCTAGCCCTGTGGTCAGCAAACTGTGGCTCGCGAGCCACATGCGGCTCTTTGGCCCCTTGAGTGTGGCTCTTCCACAAAATACCACGGCCTGGGCGAGTCTATTTTGAAGAAGTGGCATTAGAAGAAGTTTAAGTTTAAAAAATTTGGCTCTCAAAAGAAATTTCAATCGTTGTACTGTTGATATTTGGCTCTGTTGACTAATGAGTTTGCCGACCACTGGCCTAGCCAGTTCAACAGAATTAACCATCATAGGGACCTTATTTAAACCAATCCTATCTAATAAAAGAGTAATATGCAAATTGACCATCACTCCAACACAAGATGGCCACCCCCATGTGGTCAAAGATGGCTGCCCCCATGTGGACACAAGATGGCCACCACAAGATGGCCGGCAGGGGAGGGCAGTTGTGGGAGATCAGGCCAGCAAGGGAGGGCAGTTGGGAGGGATCAGGCCTGCAGGGGAGGACAGTTGGGAGGGGACCCAGGCCGCAGGGGAGGGCAGTTGGGGGGGACCAGGCCTGCCGGGGAGGGCAGTGGGGGGGAACCAAGCCAGCAGGGGAGAGCAGTTAGGGGCAACCAGGCTGGCAGAAGAGGGCAGTTGGGGGTGACCAGGCCTGCAGGCGAGGACAGTTAGGGGTAACCAGGCTGGCAGGGGAGGGCAGTTAGGGGCAATCGGGCCAGCAGGGGAGCAGTTAGGCGTCGATCAGGCTGGCAGGGGAGTGGTTAGGGGATGATCAGGCTGGCAGGCAGGCGATCGGTTGGGAGCCAGCAGTCCTGGATTGTGAGAGGGATCCCAGATTGGAGAGGGTTCAGGCTGGGCTGAGGGACACACCTCAAACACCCCCTCCCCCCCCCCCTTGCACGAATTTCGTGCATCAGGCCTTTAGTATACTTAGAAAGGTTTGGAAAAGTTGAAGTAATGTTCAGTAAGTATACCTTTATATTTTAAATTCATGTCTGATAAAATGTTCAAATCTTATATTATGTATGTCCTTAAAATGTATTTAAATATATGATATGTAAGTTAATACTAATATATAAAGTATTTATATTTTCATCAGATTGTTGGAACTGTGGATTTTATTTATTCATTTGTAGAAAATGACCACCAGTAAACCTTAATGGCAAAGCTAGTCCTTATTGACCAAGTAGGCAGCTAAATCACACTGATTTTCTGTCAGAAAGTCTGATTCCTTTTGCCAATTTTACTAAATTGAGTACTATGCATTTCCAAGGCAACCATCTTCTGAATTCTAAGATAGTCTCCTGGATAATGCTCAAAGCCTCACTGTGATGGACTAAGCCCTTCTATTGTTTTTTTACAGGTGCTCTTTGTTTTTTTTGTTTTCTTGGGACTTTTTTTTCGGGAGCTATGCATTTTTTTTTTGGACCACCATTCACTGTTTGGAAACAGTGAAGTCTTTAAGTGAAATTGTTCATATATCTCCCTATTGATTGATTGGTAGGTAGATATCTGATGTCATAGTCAAATATTTTCGAATTTATAACATTCTAACACTGGGCAAAATGCCTCAATTCTAACACTGCACTTCTCTGTAACTGAAATATGTATAAGATGCAAAACTCTTTGTGTGAGTTTCTTTTTTTTTTTCTTTTTCTACTTTATTTTATTTTTTTTTTTAAAATAAATCTTTATTGTTCAGATTATTACAATTGTTTCTCCTTTTTCCCCCCATATCTCCCCATCACCCGGTTCCCTCCCCCCCATTGTCCTTATCCATAGGTGTATGATTTTTGTCCAGTCTCTTCCCATAACTCCCACACAGACACCCCTTTCCCCCTGGGAATTATCAATCCACTCCCATTCTATGCCTCTGATTCTATTATGTTCACCAGTTTATTCTGTTCCTTAGATTTTGAATTCACTTGATTTTTAGAATCACTTGTTGATAGATACGTATTTGTTGTTCATAATTTTTATCTTTACTTTTTTCTTCTTTTTCCTCTTTTTAAAGAATACCTTTCAGCATTTCATATAATACTGGTTTGGTGGTGATGAACTCCTTTAGCTTTTTCTTATATGTGAAGCTCTTTATCTGACCTTCCAGTCTGAATGATAACTTTGCTGGGTAGAGTAATCTTGGTTGTAGGTTCTTGCTATTCATCACTTTGAATATTTCTTGCCACTCCCGTCTGGCCTGCATAGTTTCTGTTGAGAAATCAGCTGACAATCGTATGGGTGCTCCCTTGTAGGTAATTAACTGTTTTTCTCTTGCTGCTTTTAATATTCTCTCTTTGTCTTTTGCCCTTGGCATTTTAATTATGATGTGTCTTGGTGTGGTCCTCTTTGGATTCCTCTTGCCTGGGGTTCTGTGCGCTTCCTGAACCTGCAAGTCCATTTCTTTCACCAGGTGGGGGAAGTTTTCTGTCATTATTTCTTCAAATAGGTTTTCAGTATCTTGCTCTCTCTCTTCTGGCACCACAAAAATTCGGATATTGGTACGCTTAAAGCCATCCCGGAGGCTCCTTATGCTATCCTCACACTTTTGGATTCTTCTTTCTTTCCGCCTCTCTGGTTGGGTGTTTTTTTCTTCCTCATATTCCAGATCTTTGGTTTGACTCTTCGGGTGCGGTGGTCTACTCTGTATATTCTTTATTTCAGACAGTGTATGCATAATTTCTGACTGGTCCTTTTCCATTTTTTTGGTATTCTCATTTAGGTCCTTGAAGGTCTCTTCAAGTTTATCAGCGGTTTTTAGAATATTCTTGAGTAACCTTATAAATATGGTTCTGAACACTGTGTCGTCCATTAGTTGGCTTTCATCTATCTCTCCTACTTGTGACATACTTCGATGTCTCCACATTTTGCTGCCTCCCTGTGTTGATGGAGTGGCTTTGTGTGGTCGGTGACCTATAGGGGCCGGTAGCTCAGCTTCCCCAATCACCCTAGGTGGTCGCCCTTTGTGGGCTGAGTGGAAAGTCTTGGTGTAGTTAAAAGCCCTGATTGCTGTTGGTACACTGGGAGGAATTGACCTCCGGTCCAATTGGTTGTGAGGGCCTGCTGTGTCTGTAACGGAAGAATTGCTGTGCTGGAGACACAGTAGGGCTTTGGTGCTCACTGAGTCTGCCTCTTGAATGTGTCCCTTATGAGAGTGGTTGAAATCTGGTGTCGTCCACACCGACAGAAAAGTCACTCTCACTCTCCAACCGATGGCCGAGAGTCCTGTAGGCGTCTGGGTCCCCCGCGTGTCCCCAGAAACTGGAGTTCAGAGTGTTTGGGATTGTTGGTATCACTGGCGGGAATTGATCTCCAAGCCAGTTGGCTGTGAGGATCAGCAGTGTCTCCGCTGGGAGAGCTTCTGTGCTCAGCTTGGATGGGGCGGAGTCTCAGGGTGGCGCAGACAAGCTTTGTTTTCCCGTCTGCTCCGCCCTAAGAGGGGCGGGTTCTCCGTGCCCGAATTAATGGCTGCGCGCCTCTGAGAGAAGGCAGCTTTCGAGCCTCTCCCGCTGCCTAACAGACCAGTTTCTCCCCAGCTGGGGCTGGGTTTCAGGGCAGACCGGAGGTTTTGTTTTACTCCCGAATGAGAAATCCAGTCACTGGGAGGGCTGTGCTCAGCTCGGATGGGGCAGAGTCTCAGAATGGCACAGACAAACTTGGTTTCCGTCCGCGCCGCCCTAAGAGGGTCGGTTTCTCCGTGCCCTAATGGCTGCGCGCCTCTGAGAGAAGGCAGCTTTCGAGCCTCATCCACTGCCAAACAGCCCAGTTTCTCCCCGACCGCAGCTGGATTTCAGTGCAGACCGGAGGTTCTGTTTTTCTCCCAAACGAGAAAGCTAGCCACGCAGCGTCTGCTGCCCTCCCTCTCCGCACGCTGCGAGCAAGCCTGCCGCGTATTCAGCCGCCCGCCCTTTCCGCGCTCACGGATCTCCGCACCTCCACAGCTCCTGAGGCTCAGCGTCCCCCTCTCCTCTCCTCTCCTCTCCAGTTGCAGGTTTTCCACTCTGCCAGCTTTCCGGTGGTTCTGGACGGTGTGCGCTCTGTTTTCCAGTTGCTGTTTCAAAATTGTTGTGGTAGGCAACAGTTAGGTGTTTACCTTATGCCGCCATCTTGGTTCTCCTGTGTGAGTTTCTGATATCTTGGTTAAAGAAGCTTTGATTTTGTCACTGGTGGTCTCTGTGGTTTCTACTCCCTTGAGTTGTGCTCCACTCTAAGATATGGGGTGGTTGAGAGGTGGGTGAGAGAGGGGCAGTGGGGATGAGAATAGAAGGATCAATCAGCCTGATGCCTTGAGCCTGTGCTAATCCTCAGGGAAGATCAGTAGGAACTAGTACATGTGGAAGATGGTTTAAAAATTGACCTCCTTAAACCCGTGTTTCTGTGTACCCCTTGGAATGTCTTCATGTGTCCTCAGAGGTTCAGGTTCTTTTAAAGACTTCGGATACACTGTACACTTTTCCTGGGCCTTTTTTCCTTATCTTGGAGATTCTTTCATATCAGTACTTCCTTTTTAATGGCTGCATGATAGTCCACAGTTTATATACTATAGTAATTTAATCACTCTGAACTGGTGGAGGGTTCTATTTTTTATCTTTTGTTCTCAAGCAGCTCTTCAGAGTACTTAACCATGTAGACGCAGGTATGAGTACATTATCTATATTTAGCATAGATTCCTAGAATTGTAGTTGTGGGGTCAAAATGTAGTGTGTTGTAATTTTAATAGATATTGCCAAATTGCTGGCCTCAGACAGGGTACCAGTTTATACCTACCAGTAATGAATGAGTGCTTATTCTCTTCCACCCTAACCTATATAGTTTACTACCACGCTTTTGGTCTTTACTAATTTAATAGATGGGACATGATATGTTGATATAATTTTATTTGTATGTTTCTTATGAAAATGTGGCTTTCTTATAAAAGTCATTTATATTTTATTTTCTGTGAACTATTTATATTCTTTACCTATTTTATATTGAGTTTTAACTTTGGCTAAATTAATTTGTAGGGAGAAAATCTTTAGTTAACTCAGTAGGGAATAAAGAAAAGCAAATATCCTTACATTTAAATAGACATGCTTAACCTTATATTCTTCCTCTCCCCTTAACTTCTATATATATAAAAGGGTAAGTGACTGACTGTCCGTCCATCCAACAGGCCGGTACATATGATGTGCACTGGCAATCTAAAAATAAACGTTGACTCATGCATGCGCGATACATAGTAAGCTCTCACTGGCACCAATCGCACGCATGTGTTTCGATCTGTCATTGTCGATTGTGAATTTGGTTTTTGTTGACATTCTGAAGCTGAAAGAAAGCATTGTCGTCAACAGAATATGTCTGAAGACCAACTATTGGCACAACTATTCCTGTCTGACATTGGCCTCCCATTTAAATTAATTCGAAGACAGTTTCCTGTGATGCTAGCATTTGCAATGACTATTAAAAAATCACAAGGACGAACTCTAGACAGAGTGGGAATATTCCTACCTGAACCCATTTTCAGACATGGTCAGTTATATGTTACTTTCTCTCGAGTTCGAAGAGCGTGTGATGTTAAAGTTAAAGTTGTAAATACTTCATCACAAGGGAAATTAGTCAAGCACTCTGAAAGTATTTGTACTCTTAATGTGGTATTCAGGGAGATATTAGAATAAGTTTAATCAATTTATCAGTCATTGTTTTTATCAATGTTTTTATATCATGTTTTTATTGTTTTACCATGTCTTTGTTGTTATTTTATCATGTTATTGTTTTTTAATTTATATACTTTTCATATACATTTTACTAATTTTCTTTCATCTCTGACACTTCTATTATAGAGAAAGGGTGAATAGCAATATTAAAATATTTTTTCTAATTAATTTCCTTTCAATGTGCACGAATCTGTGCACCGGGTCACTAGTAAGGAAATAAATGTAGGTCACATTTTCTTCCTTCCTTGCCCTCTCCCTTCCCTTGTTAAACAACAGTAATGATTTAATAATAACAACACATAGCACCAGACACTGTTCTAAGTGCTTTTACATATACATTCATTATGTAGCTACTCTTTAAGATTTATAGTTTTACTTGTTTGTTGCCTCTCCACTGTTTCTTGTATCCAAGTCATCTTTATTTTTAATAACATTTGTGTTTTGCCTTGCTGAAATATGTCCTCATCTAAATTATTTTTTCAGAAAGCACCTGTGCGTGGTGAACTTATTAAATCTTTGCATGTCTTAAAAATGTCTTTATTTTACCATCATACTGCACTGTGAGTTTGGCTAAGAATTTTGAAGATGTTCTATCATTTTCTTCTGGAATTCAGAAGTCTGATGTTAGTCTCATTCTTATTCTTTTGTAAGTAACACATTTTTTTCTGGAAGTTTTTCTCTTTTAAAATTGGCATTCTGAAATTATAATATGTTTACTTGTTGGATTTATTTCAGTAACCATTCTATGCATTTTTGGTGAATATGTTAGTGTGAGGAAGGACCTTTAATTAGTTTTCAGCTCAGGGATGTTTTCTTCTAAGATTTCTGTTTCTATATTTTCCCTCTGTCCTCTCTTCTCTTTATGGAATTCCTAGTAACAAAAGTTTATGACTTCTGTTAACTTGGTCTCATTCTTTAATTTCTTAGAACTTTCTGGGACATACTGGGAGAATCTTACCTAATAATAGACAAACATGTAAATTGACCATACATCTGCTACGTCCACAGCCAATCAGGAGTGAGTATGCAAATTAACCCGACTAAGATGACAGGTTAATTTGCATATGCAGGCACGGAGCTGCCGGGAGGGGCGGGACGCCTGCTGTGAGGGGGGAGGGCGGTAGAGGGAGCTACAGGAGCAGTGCTCCAGGGAGCAAGGACTTGCAGGCTCCTGGGCGGCCGGGAGCAAAGCCAGGGGAAGGAAGGCCTATTCTTGCACGAATATTGTGCAATGGGCCTCTAGTTGTTTAATATAATACTCCAATTTACTTATGTGATTATCTATTCTGAAATTTATTTAGCCCATTTGTTGAAATGTTATTACTTCCAAGAGGAATACTGTAGAGAGAGAAGGGAAAATAAAGAAGTTTTTCTTATTTCTAATTTTTGTACTTTGACCACAGATTTTATTAGCAGGGATAAGGTTAAACATACTCGATTTCTATATGTCCGTTGTATTTTTCTTAGGAAGTTTGACATTATTAGAACATAGCCCATAATTCTGTTTCTCAGTCTATAAAGTATATAGGTACATAGATCTAAGCCTGACATGCTCCTTTTCTGAATCCAGGGACACACCTGGCTAATCTGAGACACTGAGCCCTAACTCTGCCCCTGGAGACACTTCTCCGTCCTTTTCAGGCAGTTACTACCAGTTGATTGGAGTTGGTACAAACAACTATTTTCTGTCACACCATTCAAAGAAATCAACGTTCATTTATAAGGACACTTTTGCTATTTTATAATGTTTTTATTTTTGTGAATGACATTTTGTAATTAACAGTTATGGCAAGTTTGTGTCTCATTAACCAGATTATTATCTACTGTAAATATAAAAAGGTTTATTACTTGACAAGTTAATTATGTTTTATGATACACATTTTCTTATTAATCTGTTACTTGGAGTGTTAATGAGTGCTATTATCTTTTTAAACAAAGCAAGTACTATATTAGTACTTTAAAATTGATGTCACATTGTTTATTGATTATTAAATGAGGCATTTCAATAATTAGATAGCTTCTTTAAAGGGCTTTTATTAGTTTTACTTAATTTGTGGGTTGGAAAGTTTTAGACTGATGTTTTGTGTTTGACTAGTTGAATGAAAATAATTTTTGTAGTTAGAGTACCTATCTAAAGTTTTCCATAGGTTATCTCTTTTTTCTTTTTAAATATAATTTTATTTTTTCCATCACCATTTTTAAATTTTTTAATTTTTTAAATATATTTTTATTGATTTCAGAGAGGAAGGGAGAGAGGGAGAGAGAGAGAAACATCAATGATGAGAGAGAATCACCGATCAATTGCCTCCTGGGAATTGAGTCTGCAATCATCGATCAATTCCCCCCACTGGGAATTGAGTCTGCAACCTTGGCATGTGCCCTGACCGGGAATCAAGCCATCACCTCCTGGCTCATAGGTCAATGCTCACCCTGGCTGGGCTTCCCATCACCATTTATCCCCTCTATGTCCTTTTCTGCCTGCACCCCACTACCCTCCAGGTGATTCTTTTAAAAAAATCTCTTAATTGAAGTGCAGTACAAATACTGAGTTCTGTAGCAGAGGTAGGAGGTATCTTCGACGGCTTCTGCCATTGCCCGTTTATCATCACCTGTAAGGCGTCCAGGCCATACATATTCCTTTCCTAAAAAGCCAGGCAGGCATCTGTGGCATAGGCAGATTCTAGGCGCAATGTCCAGAGGTTCTCTCTCCTTTTCCCTATTATCTTCATTTTCTTCATCTAAGATGTAGGAAGGAGCTTCTTACTCTTATCCTATGTGTGCAATAAACAATTTTAAGGCACTGAAGAGAGTTCTTATTTGTTTTCCATTTTTCTTGACATCTAGGTGTGGTTTTCTTCAGTTCTAGAGGACAGAGATGGGGAAAAAAATCATAACTTGTGTCAAAATTGCCTCTGCATTAGACAACAGATACAAATAATTAAATAAATAGACTTACAAATAATATCCTGGGAGCATTAATAAATTATACAATTTTAGACATTTTGTAAGATTATACCGACATTTTGTTTGATTTAATTTTGGGCAGTCTTTAAGCTTAATTCAGATGTCTTCGCTCTGTGTGTTGGTTGTAGATCAGTATAATTTTATCTGGCCTTTGTTCATAGGCTTTGCATTTTAGTAAATGTCATAGTAACTGTATATCAAAAGAGATTCTACACTTTCACACTACAAATAGTTTATCTTGGAGAAGGAGGAAAAACTAACACTTATGATCTCTATGTTTGAGGTGCTATACCAGGTACTCACATACTCATTTTGTCTTTTTAATGTTTATAGTTAAAGTTTGTTAATTTATGTTATTATCGCTGTTTCTGTAGTGGCCCAAAGAGAAGTCAGTAACTTACCCAAAACCATAGCAATGTTAAGTGGAATTAGGATTGAACTTTTTCAGGGTGGTGCCCCCAGTCTTCTTTCCATCTGTGGCCATTTTCTTTACATTGTGGGGACTTAAATATTTGCTAACGAATGTCTCAAAAGCTTCTGCCTTTCTAATGCAGGGAGGAGCCTTTTCTAATAGTTCAGCCTTTAGTAATATTTTCTTTTCTAATTTCCCTATTTCCCAAGTTCAGAGATCTCTTGAATACTAAAAAAAAAAAAAAGAGATAATAGGATACGTCCATATTTACAGGTGCAGCCCCATATCTGCCTGCTTTGTCTGCCACCAGGAATCTGAGTGCCACAGAGAGAGTTAAAACTCCCCTCTGGAAAAAGCAGGCCTGGCAGCATCATTTCTCTCTTTGGCAGGAGGCGGGGAGGCCGACTGGATGTTATTTTGTCTTCAGTCATGGATCTTCAACATCACAGTTTTCCTCCAGAGGATTCATCTGGGTTAGCAACCTTACTTCTTTTGCTAACACAACCTTGCAGATGCTACACTTTTTACCATATGATATGGCTCTCAATGTGCACAAAGTTGGAGCCATGGGCTGGGACCCCCGGACTTTTGGGGATATAGACTTTGAGGGCTTGATATTGACATCCAGGCTGAATCCTAGAATACAGATGGCCAAACTTTAGTAATAATATACAAATAAATGAAATAAGATGCATTGCTTTATATATGTTTGTACCTCTCCCATTACTTCATGTAGAGAGCCATTTGGCTTAAAACACTTCCCTCTTTTCATACTTATGTTCCCCATTTTAAGGTCATAATACTTAGGTCCCATTATACCATAAAAAGTATTAAGATAAAAACCAGGGCGGGGGTATACTACGAAGGGCAACAGAATGCCCCATGTGCCTTTGGAAGCACAGCCCACAAGACCAGTAGTTGGTGCTGTCTTGTGCTTCTCTCCTGTGGGGAATAAGGAGTCCTCACCATGTCCCTTTCCTGGAGCATCTTTCTCTGTCACCTCCCTCCACCACTATCACCATCCGCATATTGGCAAGGGGTAAATAGTTGTTTTACTTTGTACATGCAGCCGTTACTGGTGGGGAAACATCGATTGGTTGCCTCCCTCAGGTACCCAGATGGGGGATCAAACCCATAACCTGGGCATGTGCCCTGACTGGGAATGGAACCAGTGACCTTTCGGTGCACGGGACAACACTCAACCAACTTAGCCACATAGGCCAGAGCTCCCTGACTATTTTCATTCAGCATCATACTTGTGGCATCTATCTATGTTATTGCTTATTGTTAGTTGTTCTTTTTTCTGGCCCATTAGTATTCATTCTCCTATTGATGGACATTTTTAGCTTCTATGAAAAAAAAGCTGCTATGGCCGAAATCGGTTTGGCTCAGTGGATAGAGCGTCGGCCTGCGGACTCAAGGGTCCCAGGTTCGATTCTGGTCAAGGGCATGTACCTTGGTTTCGGGCACATCCCCAGTAGGGGGTGTGCAAGAGGCAGCTGATCGATGTTTCTCTCTCATTGATGTTTCTAACTCTCTATCCCTCTCTCTTCCTCTCTGTAAAAAGTCAATAAAATATATTAAAAAAAAAAAAAAAGCTGCTATGAACATTCTTGTGCAAGTCTTTTGGTATACCGAAGCTCTCATTCCCCCTGGTAAATACGTAGGAGTGGAATTGCTGGTTTATAACAGGCTTAACATGTCAAATTGATTTCAGCATTATTGCCAAAGTGGTTAAATCCATTTTCACTTCCTCTGTTTGATGTATGGAAATTCCATTCAGTTTATGTTCTTGATAAGATTGGTATTTCCAGTCTTTGAAATTTTAGCCATTGTGAGACCACAGGTTTTCTTTTAGTAGCCAAAGCATAACGCTTAGGTTGAGTCATATGAGGGCTAGGTGACCAGCTGTACTGGTTTGCTTGGTACTGAGGGGTTCTCTGAACTTAGGAATTTCAGTTTTAAAACCAGGACAGTTCCAGTCACCCTGAATAAGATTCTCTGCTGATTTAGTCAGCAGGATGTGAAGGTAAGAGCAGGAAATTCACAGTCAAGCCAAGCCCAAGTACTGATAAGGAGCTGGGCAAGCTGTACCCACTCTTGTATTCTCTAGTTTAAAAAGACAGGGACCCACCCATTCCACCCCCCTTTCCCTTCAGGTCTCGCCTTAAACTGTGTTTTTTTAGGAAGGCCCTTCAGGATACATTAGTTTCCTCTGTCATACTTCTGGAGCACCTTACATAATTTACAATATTTATGACACTTGGAAATGTATATTCTTGTTTATAATCCTGGGTCAAGTGCAGTCTTTATCAGGGCAGGACTTTTTGTCTTCCTCACAGAATATCCCCAGAACACATTGGTAGGCACTTCAATAAATTTTCTTTTTTTTTTCCTCTTGGGAGTGGGATGTGGTTGGGGGAGAAAATAGGTGAAACAAATGGCAGGGCAGGTTATTGGGAGATGTTTTTCAGCCATGAAAGTTTTGATCCAAATAGTGGTTGAAAGTTCTTGAGTGTGTGTGTTTTTTTTTTTTTTTTTTTTTTAATCAAAGCAGGGGAGAATTGTGAGTTGTGTCCATATGAATTGGAGAGGATGATAGTCTGGTAAAATTTGGTTATTTCTAATGGTTTTATTTTGTTAAGTTTTAAAATTGATAGCAAATGAAAAAATGCATGGTGACATGTTAAGCCTGTATAAAATTCCGGATGGAATTTGACAACATTACAAGATTGGGCAGCCTTTGCCAGATGCAGTATTCTTTGAATACATAAATGTAAAGCAGAAATAGCTTAAATTTCTGATGGGATCCTAATTTGCTATAGAACAAGGTATGAGTCATTGTATCTCACACTGTGAAGATAAAATTTCTGAGCCAGGTTTCTTAAACCCAATAAAGTAAAAACCCTTGCTTCAGCCAGTTTGTTTTTCATTTCTTGTTAGACTTTCAGTTAATATATCATTTGCATAAGTTCCTGAATACCTTTTAGGGAGTCTGTGAGGACAAAATAATTTTCATAATAATATTAAGTTGCCATTTAATTTTTTTGTCGATTTTCTCCTGAGTACAGTAGCAGAGTTTGTCCAGAGGCTGTATGACACATGATGACATCATTACTCTCATGATAATGGATTGTGGGGCTTGTGATTTCTTGCATTTCAAATATTTCTCCATTTTAATTTCTAATATGGTATTGGTAGATATAACTCATATAAACAAAAGTTCTTAGAGGTTCTTGATAGGATTTGAGAGTATAAAGGGTCCTGAGATTAAAAAGCTTGACAACAGCTGGTATAGGTGTTCTGCCAGAAAAAGTTTTAAAATTAGTGTTTTATAAAATGACTAGTAGCCCGTTTGCACGAAGATTCGTGCAATAGACCTTCATTCACCTGGCTGCCTGCACCAGTTTTCTGCCGGCACCGGGGACCCAGGCCTTGGCTGTGGCCACCGCCTTCTGCCTTCTTTCAGGGTCGGGGCTTGGCCCCGGGCGGTGGCCTTGGGCTCGGCAGCACCCAACATCCCTGCTAAGGATCGCAGGAGCCGACCCCCAGTGGTTTCCTGCGATCCGTGCAGGCTCCCCGCTGGTGCCCAAGGCCGGGAAAGTCTCCGCCCGAGGCTTTCCCGGCCTTGGGCTCTGCCACACCCCAACGTCCCTGCAACGGTTTCCTGGTGGGCGTGGTTGGTTGGTGGGCGTGGCTTGGGCGTAGCGGAGGTGTGGTCAATTTGCATATTTGTCTATTATTTTATAAAATGATTCTTAACTGACGCCTAGCTGGCCTGACTCTATCCCAGAGTTTCTAAATCAGGATCTCCATGGAGGGATCTGGATATCTTTTTGTTTGTTTACAAAAAGTGAAAACATTTTTAATTTGTTTTAATTTTAATATGATTTGCCTTGTAAATTAGGAGCCATTGTTTTAGGAGATAGAAATGATTTTCCAAATGTCAAAGAAAATCATATTAAATTTTATTAAAAAAAAGTAATAGTTTTTTTTTTCTGTAGTACTGTTAGTCACTGTGCTAAGCAGTTTATATATGAGGGAGGAATTAAGTACACATTTCATAGATGAAGAAACTGAGGATTACAAAGAGTAAATAATTTGCCCAAGGTCACCCAGGTAGGCATGTGTGGTGCTAAACTTTGAATTCAAGTGTGACTCCGAAGCCTAGTCTCCCATCCACTTTGTGTTAGATTTTGAAAGAATTGGGGAAAGCACCAGAATGAAATGTGAAAAGTAGAACCCCTTTGAACTTTTTTTAACTTTAAAAAAATATATACATTTTATTGATTTTTTTACAGAGAGGAAGGGAGAGGAATAGAGACTAAGGTACATGCCCTTGACCGGAATCGAACCCGGGACCCTTCAGCCTGCAGGCCGACGCTCTATCCACTGAGCCAAACCCTTTAGGGCTGAACAGTAACTTTTTGATGGTTACTTTGTTCAGTGTTTTATGCCATTACTTTGTGAGTCTATCCTTGTAGCCACTGACTTGAGCATTAGCTGATAGTTCTTACCTAGTCTGCAGTGAACGTTTCTTGAGGTTCCATCTCTCTTACCTCACAAGTAACCAGCATGGATGCAAAGATAAATGACCCATTTTTGTTCTCAAGGGACTCAGTGAATCAGATGACTGTAGTGCAAGGCATATTGTACCTTAAGTACCTTAAGCTTTTGTGAGTGCTGCTTTGTAGCAAAGAGGAGAGGCCTCCTCTAGCTGGAGATTGACAGGAGCCTCATGGATCAGGCACTGAAATGAAATCTCAGAGGCTTCTTCCAGCTTTACAATTGATCTCCGTACTATTGTTAACTTTTCATCCATTTAAATATTCTCCCTGTTTATCTCAGGCATTTCTTTATAGAAATAGTTGACTCTTAGTTGTTTCCTGTTTGTTTTTTTGGTAATCCTCACCCGAGGATATTTTTCCATTGATTTTTAGAGGGAGTGGAAGGGAGGGGGAGAGAGAAACATCAATGTGAGAGAGACACATTGATTGGTTGCCTCCTGCACATGCCTGCAACCAAGGTACGTACCCCTGACCAGAATTGAACCCGGGACCCTTCAGTCCGGGGACTGATGCTCTATCCACTGATCTAAACCCACTAGGGCTGTTTACTGTTTTTGATCTTCCAAGATGAACCACTTTAATATTCTACTAGAGGCCCAATGCACGAATTCGTGCATGGGGGTGGGGGGGGGGCCGGGGGAGGGAAGGTGGGAAGGGACCGAAGGAGGTTGGCTGGTCGGGGGGAGGGATCATGGGCGGTTGGCTGCTGGCTCCAAAGGAGGGAGCCAGCCCTCGGCCCCCCTGGGAAAGGGGCCGTGTCTGCCGCCACCGACCCCCGGTTCCCCGTCCCCGCCCGGGGCCTGAAGGTCTTGGGCAGGGTCGGGAGAGGAGGCTACAGTCGTTGGGCCGGGTGCGGAAGGAATGGACACTGGACACTGACGCCGCCCTGCCACTGCACGGTTCCCTGCCTCCTCCCCTCCTCCTTCCCTCGCTGCCACGCCGCCACTGTGGTGGGCCGGTGGTCCCGGGGGAGGGAGAGGACGGGAGGGAGACAAACCCTTGTGTTGAGGGCTGACTTTCAATAGGTCGAAGCGAGGGAACCGCTCTGCTTCATACGAAACCCAGACCCAGAAGCAGGTCATCTATGAATGGTTTAGCACCAGGAGACAATGGCGGGAGGCTGGCTGGGGGGAGGGACTGTGGGCGGTTGGCTGACAGCGGAGGTTGGCTGTGGGAGTGCACTGACTACCAGGGGGCAGCTCCAGCGTTGTCTACCCCCTGGTGGTCAGTGTGCGTCATAGCGATTGGTCAACGGGTCGTTCTGGTTTTCGGTCGTAGCAGTCGCTTAGACTTTATATAGGTAGATTTTTTTCCTCTTGGAAACCAACATTTATTTGTGTATTTATAAATATGTAAATTTATTTGTATTTAGTTTAGAAATTGATTAATGTTATGCAGAATGCCAGTTGAAATTTATGTTTTGTCATGATGATAGAAAGAGATGAAGAGAAGGGAGATATGGTAAAGAAATGATTATTAGCTGTGGTGATTATCCCCATTAAAGAAGAAAAGCCACAGTTTAATGTGGATTAGAAGTTTTTTCTTTCTGTTGGGTCCTACTCACATTTTATTTTGAAGTATTTTTAGTAAGCAGGAAAGAGAATAATGAATTACTAATTATGAACCTACTAGCTAGCTTTGTCTTCTCTTAATATTTTGACATATTTGTTTCAGATTCTTATAGTGCTGTGTGTATCCCTCTCCAACTCCATTCCCTTCCTAGTTTCCCCATAGGTGAATTGCTGTCTTACCTTTGGTGTTTTTTCCCCCCATTCATGTTTTTATACTTTTGCTACATATATGTAGTATTTATATAGAGCACTGTTTTTGCATTAAAAAATGTCATTGTGTATATATGTCCTTCTGTAGATTGCCTTTTATTGCTTAGTATCAAGTTTTGAGATCTATGTTAGTGTGTGAATTCACTTATTCATTGTAAGCTACTGAGTGGAATTCCATTACATGACTATACAGTAGTCCCCCCCTTATCCACAATTTCTCTTTTCGAAGATTCAGTTACCTGCAGTCAACCATGGTCTAAAAATATTAAATGGAAAATCCAGAAATAAACAGTTAATAAATTGTAAATTGCGCACAGTTCTGGGTAGTATGATGAAATGTCACACTGTCCTTCTCCGTCCCCCCTAGGATGTGAATCATCCCTTTTGTGTAGTGTATCCACGCTGCATATGCCACCTGTCCATTAGTCACATAGCAGCTGTCTTGGTTATCAGATCGACTATATTGCAGTGTTTGTATTCAAATAACCCTTGCATGCCACATAACTTTTATTACAGTATCTTGTTATAATTGCTCTATTTTATACTTAGTTACTTATGTTAATCTCTTATTGTGCCTCAGTTGTAAATTAAACCTTATTATAGGTATGTATGTGTAGGAAAGGGAACATAGTGTCTGTAGGGTTTGGTACTGTCTGCGGCTTCAGGTATCCACTGGAGGTCTTGACGGAACATATCCCCCATTGATAAGGGGGGACTACTGTACTGAAACTCATTCATTCTTCTTTTGACTCAGCATTTCATTTGCCCTCCCATTCCCCCTTTTTCAGGTTTAGCTTTTTTCTTTTTGATATAATTCACATATCATACCATCCACCCTTTAAAAAGTTATACAATTAATGGTTATTATTATATTCACAGATTTGTGTAACCATAGCCATTATTTAATTCCAGAACATTTTCACTACTCCAAAAAGAAACCCATACCCATTAGCAGTCACTCCCCCATTTCTCCCTCTATCCATCCTCTGTCAGCAACAAATCTACTCCCTATCTCTGTAGATTTGCCTATTTTGGACTTCTCCTATAAATGGGATCATATAATATGTAATCCTTTGTAACTTTCACTTTCATAATGTTTCTTTAGTATGTCTCAAGGTTCATCCATGGTAAATCATAAATCAGTACTTCATTCCTTTTTATGGCTGAATAATATCCTATTATATGGGTATACTATATCAGTTTATCCATTTTATCAATTTGGGTTGTTTCTACTTTTTGGCTGTTATGAGTAATGCTTTGAACATTCATGTACAAGGTTTTCTGTTGATATATGTTTTCACTTTTGGGTATATACCTAGGAATGGAATTGCTTGGTCATACAGTAACTGTAACTGCTAAGCTGTTTTACAGTGCAACTACACCATTTTACATTCCCACAAATAATGTACAGAGATTTTTAATTTCTCTATTTTGCAAATGCTTCTTATTATCTTTTTTATTATAGTCATTCTAGTTGGTGTGAAATATCTGACGTTTTGATTTGCATTTCCCTAGTAACTGATGATGTTGAACATTTTTTCATGTGCTTATTTGTCATTTGCACATCTTGGAGAAATGTCTATTCTCATCCTTTGCCCGTTATTTCATTGGGTTGTCTTTTTATTCTTGAGTTATATAAGAGTTCTCTATATATTCTGGATACTCGACACTTACCAAATACATAATTTGTAAATATTTTCTCCCATTCTGTATTTGCTTTCTTGATAATGTCCATTTAAGCATAAAGATTTTAATATTGATTTCAATTTATATATATATATATTTTTTTTATTTTTTTATTATTATTTTTTTGGGGGGTTGCTTATGCTTTAGGGTCCACAGTGAAGGAACCATTGCCTAGTCTGAGGTCATAAAAATTTATACCTGTGTTTTATTGTAAGAATTTTCTAGTTTCAGCTCTTACATTCAGGCCTTTGATTCAGTTTGACTTAATTTTTATATATGGTATGAAGGTCCAACTTTGTTCTTTGCATGTGAATATCCAGTTCTTGGCACCATTTCTGTAGAAAACATTATTCACTCCCCCAGTGAATTACCTTGGCACTCTTGTCCAGAATTAATTAACCATTAATGTATGGACTTATTTCTGGACTCAGTCCTATTCCATTGATCTATATGTCTAGACTTATACCAATAACACATGGTCTTGGTTGTTGCAGCTTTGAAGTAAGCATTGACATCTGAAAGTGTGAGTTCTCTTAAGGCCCCCCCCCCCCCCCCTAAAAAAAAGTTATTTTGGCTATTCTGGATTGCTTACATGTTCATAGGAAATTTAGGATTACTTTGTCAGTTTTTGGAAAAAAGGCAGTTTGAATTTTGGTAGGATTGCATTGAATCTGTAGATCAATTTGGGGAGTATTGCCACCTTAGCAATATTAAGTCTTCCAGTCTGTGAACATAATCTTCCCATTTATTTGGGTCTTCTTTAATTTATTTTAATGATGTTTGTAGTTTTTAGTATACTAAATTTGTCTTTTGTCAAAGATATTCCTAAGTATATTTTTCCTTTTGGTGCTATTGTAAATGAAATTGTTTTCTTAATTTAAGTTTTAGATTGTTCATTGCTAGTGATAGAAATAGAATTGATTTTTGTTTATTGATCATTTGCCTCTAGACTGCCAAACATTTTTTCTCTTCAATCAGGTAGTTCCCTGAAATCGCAATTGTCATGAAAAGTCTGCTAATTTATTCAACTTGCTTATTCCTTTTTTGAGGATCTTTTTTTTCTTAACAGGCAGGCTTGAATTGCATCATTACCAAGCCCTTTTCAGTCCAATAATATGTCTTCAAACATTTGGGTACTTGTTAAATGCCTCTGTAAACAAATTGTTAACCACCTGCTTTTCTGTGTGGTCTGTATGAGCCAATATCTTATCACTGTGGGCAGATATTTCATTAAAATAGAGATCTAGGAAGCTGGAGAATAACCTGTGGAGAATTCTCCTCCTGCCAGCTCCTTGCTCAGTCCCTCCCCACTGATAGATAGGAATTACAATTCTGATCTGTTCTGAAAAACACCCAGTTCCAAGTCAAGTACTTACTCCTCTTCCTTACGTTCTGTACCTTGTTGTTCAGTTAATACGTTGTTTAGTTGCCTACTCTGGTCTTACACATGTCCCATGCCCAATCTCTAAAGCTTTGCTTGAGTCCCTGATTGTAACCTGCTGCTGAGATTGATCTCCCATATCGCTTGGCTGATGCTTTGGTGTTCTGGACTACTCAGCTAGTTTGATTTCTTCAAATGTTATTACACTTGCTCTTTTAGTGCTGTATTTTTCTTTGAGTAGCTCATTAAAAAGAAAATTTAAGAATTTTAAGTAATTTTATTCTTTTTTTTTGAGCTAGGTGAATCTTTCTAAATCAGTTTTTCAGGTTCATTTTCCATTCAGAGCTTTCAAAATTTGGAATAGAAAAGATCATACACTTAGCCCATTCATTACCCTCACACATTTCAAAAGAACTGCCACAACTAGGGGATTATATGTGATAAAAACCTTTTTATGGTCCAGGGTCCATAAATAAGAACTATTAAGAATTGTGAGGAACAGCCGAAACCGGTTTGGCTCAGTGGATAGAGCGTCGGCCTGCGGACTGAAAGGTCCCAGGTTCGATTCCGGTCAAGGGCATGCACGTTGGTTGCGGGCACATCCCCAGTGGGGGGTGTGCGGGAGGCAGCTGGTCGATGTTTCTCTCTCATCGATGTTTCTAACTCTCTATCCCTCTCCCTTCCTCTCTGTATAAAATATATTAAAAAAAAAAAAAAAGAATTGTGAGGAACAGAGAAGTGTTGTGTGTGTGTTGCCAATCAGTGTCCCACAATTAAGGCATTAGAGGCCTGAACTTGAGTTCTACTTTCTGTGTGAAGAGCGATCCCTTCTCCCTGCCTCAGCTCACACTCTGAGCCTCAATGCTCCTACTATTCCCATAGATGTACACGTCTGGTCTAGGTAAGGTTGCAGAGGATCTGTGAACCCCTAAATTGAGGAATTCTATTAAACATTTTTTGTATCTAAAATTATTTGCAATTATATCTATAAATGACATTTAGTCATTTTTTTTTCTTTGAAATGTATTAGCCTGGCTGGTGAGGCTCAGTGGTTGAGCTTCGACCTATGAACCAGGAGGTCACGGTTCAATTCCCAGTGGTGGCACATGCCGGGGTTGTGGACTGGATTCCTAGTGTGGGCCTGCAGGAGGTAGCTGATCAATGATTCTCTCTCATCACATGTTTCTTCTCTCTCTCTCCCTCTCTCTTCCTCAGTAAAATAAAAGAAAGTATTAAATAGTGTTTCCTTTTAATCTGATGTAAAACTTGGTCTTCTGTCTCTTCCATCGCTTCCTTCCAACCCTGCTTTTCAAAGGCAGACACTTTGAATTGTTTGTTCTTAGTAATGTTTTGCTCATTGCTTGTCTCCAGTACCTTGAATAGTGCCTGCTTGGACACTTAATATCTCTTAGTTGAATGAATGAAAGGTTGTCCTTTCTGTGTTTCCATCTTGATAGTTTATTATGCAATTGTGGGTTGAATATCAGATGGCATTGCTCTACCATCTTATCACACAATGTTGCTGCTCACATGTGATTCCACTAAGTCTAGTTTTTTTGCACGTGACCTATGTTTCCTTTCTGCAAATTTTTGTGATCTTCTCATGTTAGCACTTAAAACATTAATTATGCTGGGAATTAAATCTAGACATTCATCTTGCTCAATAAGGGGAAATCTTCTTGAATCATTTCTTTGAGAGGTCTTCCCTCTCCCCTGTCCCCCCTAAAAAAGGTAAAGAAATACGTTTTCTCTGTTGGTTCTTTCTGGAATTTTATTACTGGGATGTTGAACTTCATGAATGTTGTTTATTTTTTTAAAGAAACTATTATTATTATTATTATTATTATTATTAAATTTACTTTTAATCCTCACCAGAGGATATTTTTCCTTTTTTTTTTTTTTTTTTTTTTTTTAGAGAGAGTGGAAGAGAGAGGGAAAGACAGAGAGAAACATTGATGTGAGAGAAACACATCGATTGGTTGCCTCCTGTATGTGCCCTGACCAGGGCCTGGGCCAGGGAGGAACCTGCAACCTAGGTACGTGCCCTTGCTGGAATCGAACCTGGAACCCTTTGGTCCGCAGGCCGATGCTTTATTCACTGAACCAAACCGGCTAGGGCAATGTTTTTTATTTTTTATTTTTAATCTTTAGTTATTTATCTCTTTGTCTTAATGTTGTAATTTCTGGGAGATTTTCTTAGCATTACCGTCTAATCCTTCTATTAGTTTTTTATTTGTGTTTTCTAATTTGAAATGTGTTATCCTATTTCTTTTTTTTTAAAATATTTTTATTGATTTTTTACAGAGAGGAAGGAAGAGGGAGAGGAAGAGGGATAGAGAGTTAGAAACATCAATGAGAGAGAAACATCAGTCAGCTGTCTCCTGCACACTCCCCACTGGGGATGTGCCCGCAACCAAGGTACATGCCCTTGACTGGAATTGAACCTGGGGCCCTTCAGTCCACAGGCCGAGGCTCTATCCACTGAGCCAAACCGGTTAGGGCGTGTTATCCTATTTCTTGTTTTCTGATTACTCTCTCATTTTGGTGCATAGAAAAATGCTCCAACCAACCGAGCCACCGCAGCCAGGGCTGATTATTCTCTTCTTAAATAGAGTATCCTTGTTGTTACTGTTTTGTAGACTTCCAACCCTTTCCTCTTGTTATTTAGCTTTTGCCCACTCCTCTTTCTCACAACACTTGGTATCTTTTCTGAGCTACTCTGCCAGCGCCCATCTGCCATTTTTAAATTGCACTTCTTCTTCCTTTGAAGCTGTGTAACTTAATTTTATGATTGTAATTCAAATGAAAAGTTAAATATATAAATTTAACATTAATGATATGAAGAAAACATTGAAAGTTTTTTTGTCTCTCTTAATATCCAGATAGATATTGTGCTTTGTAATAATGAATTCTTTGAATTTTATTTGTGTAGAGGAAATTGAGGAAGAATCTGAAACAACCATTGAGGCCGACTTGACTGATAAACAGAAACATCAGTTGAAACATAGAGAACTCTTTTTGTCCCGCCAATATGAATCTCTGCCTGCAACACATATCAGGTAAGAACTTTTTAAGAAGTTGTTTCAAGTATTCAGTAATATCATGACAATTAAAAAACAAACAAACAACCCAAACAACCTCTTGGAAGCATTTTCCAAACTCTGCTCATGATCTTGCTCAAATTAGTTTACTAAATACTTCATAATGGAATCTTATCTTGAAAATTTATAGTGTGGCTTAGCATATTAAACCCTGAGAATGTTCTGTAGTAAAGTAACCACTTAGCTTTATTTTAATCCTGACTTTCCAACTTATTTGGGTATCTATTAGCATCCTGTATAAAAGTGTCTAGGATCCTAACCGGTTTGGCTCAGTGGATAGAGCGTCAGCCTGCAGACTCAAGGGTCCCAGGTTCGATTCCAGTCAAGGGCATGTACCTTGGTTGCGGGCACATCCCCAGTAGCGGGTGTGCAGGAGGCAGCTGATCGATGTTTCTCTCTCATCGATGTTTCTAACTCTCTATCCCTCTCCCTTCCTCTCTGTAAAAAAATCAATAAAATATATTTAAAAAAATGTTGGTTTTTCTTAAAAAAGTGTCTAGGAGACATTCTGCATTTTGGGAAATGCAGGTCTTTTCCAGAGTACTGGAACATTATAGAGCAGTGGTTCTCAACCTTTCTAATGCCGCGACCCTTTAATACAGTTCCTCATGTTGTGGTGACCCCCAACCATAAAATTATTTTCGTTGCTACTTCATAACTGTAATTTTGCTCCTGTTAATGAATCATAATGTAAATATCTGTGTTTTCCGATGGTCTTAGGCGACCCTGCTAGCAGTTCTCAACCTATGGGTTGCGATCTGCTGATAGTGGTAACATTTAAGCACACACAGTTAAGCTATTTCTCAGTATATTTTATCATATACTGAGCCAAACCAGTTAGGGCTGGGCTGAAAACTTTATATTCTTTATTACTTGCATCTGCTTTGTGCATTAATAGGTTGTAAAAGTGAGAAAATTCAGTCTTGGTTTGTAGTTTGGGAAGTTGTGGAGGAATGATGGTGGTTTTATATGATCTGCTGATAGTGGTAACATTTAAGCACACACAGTTAAGCTATTTCTCAGTATAGTTTATAATAGGTGCATCTTGGAGGTATAACAAAATGTTTGAACACACCTTCAGGAACAGGAAAACTTGGAGAGTTGTCATTTACTCAGCCTTTGAGATACTATGGGGCATGTTTCCGGTAGAAGAAACAGGTGAGCATAGATGTGGAGGGAGCAGAATGTGTCCAGGGTGATAGGTGTGAGGAAATGCAGTGTTTTTGTCTCTTCAAGTAAAGAAATTCCTTCAACTCTTGTTCACAATCTTTATGTATTTTATTCAGTTCTCTAGTAGTCATGGTTCTCTTAAAAACTATTAATATAGGAAGTAAAATATGTTAACTGTTTATTTCAATAACTAGAGGCCCGGTGCACAAAATTCATGCACGGGGGTGGTGGTGTCCCTCAGCCCAGCCTGCACCCTCTCCAATCTGGGACCCCTCAAGGGATGTCTGACTGCCCGTTTAGGCCCGATCCCTGTAGGATTGGGCCTAAACGGGCAGTTGGACATTCCTCTCACAATCCAGGACTGCTGGCTCCCAACTGCTCACTTGCCTCCCTTCCTGATTTCCCCTAACCGCTTCTGCCTGCCAGCCTGATCACCTCCTAACCACTCCCCTGCCAGCCTGATTGATGCCTAACTGCTTTCCTGCCAGCCTGATTGCCCCTAACTGCCGTCCCCTGCAGGCCTGGTCTCCCCGCCGCCCCCAACTGCTCTCCCCTGCAAGCCTGGGTCCCCCCCAACTGCCCTTCCCTGCAGGCCCAGTTGCCCCCAACTTCCCTCCTCTGCCAGCCTGGTCACCCCTAACTTCCCTCCCTTGCAGGCTTAATTGCCACCAACTGCCCTCTCTTGCAGGCCTGGTCCCTCCCAATTGCCCTCCCCTGCTGGCCTGATTGCTCACAACTGCCCTCTCCTGCTGGCCTGATCCCTCCCAACTGCCCTCCCCTGCTGTCCATCTTGTGGTGGCCATCTTGTGTCCACATGGGGCAGCCATCTTGTGTTGGAGTGATGGTCAATTTGCATATTACTCATTTATTAGATAGGATTGCCCCTCCTCTTTAGTCTCCAATTCAGTATTGAATTTAAATCTGCCTTTTTGGGATTAGATTGCCTTGATTTGGTCCTTGTAACCAATACACACACACACCCCTCAACCCCAAAGACCTCTTTTCAAAGTAGACATAGAGATCTTCTAAGGCAGGACATGTATGACAAAGATACTGTAATTCTTTTCCCCCCAAGTCTTTTAAGAAATGTCTTGATTACCCCCTCAATATAATAAGTTAACCTTTTACTGTTGCTTTATTTAGTTTTTTTTTTTTTTAGGGAACACTGTGTTTAGATCGGCTACAGTTAGTATATTCTGTGTGAATTAGGTCCTTTGCTAAAAAAGATAATTAGGCCAGGTAATTTGGGTAGTCATTTTACCCACCAATTAGGGGTATTTCAGGAATTAGGAGAGTAAGTTAATTTTTGCCCAAAGAGATGGAATATGAAAACATTTAATAAATTTCTTACAGATGTATGGAACTAATAAATGCTAAAGAACCATATGAATTGATTATTTAATTGGAAGAAGCCAGTATGTAAAAATTCATTTTAAGCTCAAGAAGTTATGTGGCCAGTTTTAAGAATTTTGCCAGTACAAGAATGCGACAAATGGTTTTTAAAATGTAACCAAAACACACAAGTATATTTTTAATTTACCCTCCTGATAGCTTAAAATCTGTTAACAAGTAATGCTAGTTTCCTTTAACAGATTGCTTGGAATGGAAAAAGTGATGTGTTTTTCATCTTTCATAAGGACTGAGAGAGTATATTGAAATATAATTATCAAGACACTCCTGTGTTGAACATAGAAATTACATAGTATACATGATCAGTCACCGTTGAACACATTTCCTGAGAATATTCTAGATTAGGTAGTTTACTAGGTGCTTGGTAAGTAAGACAAGGTCCCTAGCTCATAAACTCAAGAAGGAGTTTATCAGGTGGCAATTCTTTTGAATTATGATGGAGACACAGGCATTTGGGGCTTTATTTTCTTCCCCAAATTGAAAGGGACATCTGTAGCTTTCATCCTTGAACAACTGAAAGGGGTTCGGGGCAGACTCTGGCCAAAGCATGGAGTCGTGCTGACCAGCCCTCCTGCTGATGTGGAACACGTGCACGTTGAATGCGATCTTGACATTTTGCTACTGTTGAAGTCATGCCCTATCTAACTAGTATTTCTGCTATAACAGGAGGAAATTACTGAAGCCCCATTGTTGTTTGGCAGCAAAGAGGGCTAATTTGGTGAATATTGGCTTTTTCTTCTCAGGGACATTATCACGTTGCCAGATTTTCCTTGTGCCATATGGAGCATAGGAGAAAACCTGACTGAGGCATTCCGGAGGTTCTTTGTAGTTTGTGAGCTATAATACTGTAGTGTGAGATGCTATGAGCTTCTCAGAGTGACAGGGAAGCAACTCTTTGTTCCTTCTGATTCCATGATTCCACTGGAAGAGAGAGATCCGGGCAGTTCTGGGTGGGGTTAGTGATTCAGCTCTTGTGAGATACATAGGACTTGAGCAATGAGAATGCTTTGGGAACATTTTTGTTTTGACAAAGGGAAGAGGCAGCATGCTTCACACAGTGTCTTAGGCCATTAGTAATAAATTATATATGCTGCATACACCAATTTATAAGGCACTATAAAATGGATTGTTAATGCCAGCTACAAGACCTGTTGTAAGTATATATAATACTATATTCAGTCATGTATAGCCCATGTTTATTGAACTTGGCTTTTAAAAAAATCTAACATTTATTGAACCTTTATGGTCACTGTTATCCCACTTGCTTTACATATATCTTCTTTAATCCTCACAATGACTTGATGAAGTAGGTCCTGTTATAACCCCCATTTTACAGATGAGGAGACTGAAGCACAAAAAGGTTAAGTAACTTGTCAGACTCACAGCTTTTTAAAAAAAAAATGTATTTTTATTGATTTCAGAGAGGAAGGGAGAGATAGAAACATCAGTGATGAGAGAGAATCATTGATTGGCTGCCTCCTGCACGCCCCCTACTGGGGATCGAGCCTGCAGCCAGGCATGTGCCATTGACTGGAATCAAACGTGGGACCATTCAGTCCACAGGCCGACGCTCTATCTACTGAGCCAAACCAGCCAGGGCTGGACTCACAGTTTTTAAATGGCAGATTCAGAAATTGAACCCGGACTGCCTGGTTGCAGAGGTACAGCATTATGATATGTACATGACTGTAAGTGTTAAAAAGCATCAGACATGGAAAGAAGCTATTAATAACGTGTTGACTAGGTAGGCTCACCCTATAATTCCTCCACCCAACAGCACCAACATTTTGGTATATCATTAATACTTTTTCTCTTCTACTCTTAAATGTATTTGTTGGATTTTGGCCGCACGTTGCTGGAATTTAGTTGGAATGACAATGTGTAGCTTCTTCTCTTGCTAAGTAGTGCTTATCCTTCTGCACCACTATGTCATCTTTGCTCTTTCTAGCTTCGTTGATTTGTTTTTAAATATGTGAGAAATATGGCTGGAAAATGAGTGATGGAACAGCAGGAGGAGGGGAGGACAGTTAAATACAGGAAGGTTGTTTATTCTAGAAAGAATCCAAGTATCACTGTCTTGGAATCAAAGATTTTTAAGATTGTGAAGAGAGTCTATGTTTTCTTGATGTTTTGCTGTTTCACCTTTTGTATTTACATTTGTTTTATGTATATGGTGTAAAGGGGGATCAGTTAGAAAACTAAGTTTAAAAAGATAACCATTTACAATATCATCAAAGAACACTGAATACCTAGAAATAAATTTCAAGATGTTTGAAAAAGGGGAAAGATGTGTAAAAACTATTATAAAGTACTGGAGGCCCGGTGCATGAAAATTCATGCACTGGAGGTGGGGATCCCTCAGCCCGGCCTGTCCCATCTCACAGTCCGAAAGCCCTCAGGGGCGGGAGGCAATCCGGTGATCAGGGGAAGGCGACGCCCCCATCATACCTCTGCTGCTGCCACTGCCGGCAACGCAAGCCTCGGCCAGCCCTGGTTACCTGCGCCTCGGGCGGCCCTGGGCGGCTGGGCAGCCACCATCTGAGGCTTGCCTGCGCCTCGGGCGGCCCTGGGCGGCTGGACAGCCGACATCCGAGGCTTGCCTGAACCTTGGGCTGGCCCTGGGTGGCTGGGGGGCTGAGAGGACTTGGGGACTCCAGAGGCAGGCGTGCCTGGGGGCGGGCCTGGCCTTGCTGAGCGCCTGCCGCCCCAACGGGGCTGAGGGGACTGGGCGCCACCATCTTGTGGCTGTGGGCGCTGCCATCTTTGAGGGCGGGGCAGTCATTTAGCATATTCCCTCCTTATTGGCTGTCGGTGTTGCCATTTTGTGACAGCGTGAAGGTCAGTTAGCATATTCCCTCTTTATTAGATAGGATTGCTGAAGGAATGAAAAGACTTAAGTAAATGCAGGATAAGTAAATGCATGACAATATGTCAGTTTTCTCCACATTATTCCAAAGATTGAATACAGTTCTAAAGAAAAGCTCATCAGGGTTTGCATGTGTGTTAAGTGTAAGTGTGTGTAAATTAAGCTGATTATAAAACGTATGGGAATGTAAAGGATCAAGAAAGGTGAAAATAAGGAGTTTTAAAAGCATGGTTCATGTACTGTGGAGTATCACTCTAAACCAGTGGTTCTCAACCTTTCTAATGCCGCGACCCTTTAATACAGTTCCTCATGTTGTGATGACCCCCAACCATAAAATTATTTTCGTTGCTACTTCATAACTGTAATTTTGCTCCTGTTAATGAATCGTAATGTAAATATCTGTGTTTTCCGATGGTCTTAGGCTCTACAGCAGCGGTTCTCAACCTGTGGGGGTCACAACATGAGGAACTGTATTAAAGGGTCGCGACATTAGAAAGGTTGAGAACCACTGCTCTAAACCAAGCATGTGCCCTGACCAGGAATTGAACCATGACCTCCTGGTTCATATGTCGAGGTTCAGCCAGTGCACCACACTGGCCAGCAGGGCTCTTTGTCTTTTCTTATATTGTCTGTTTTTGGTTCTGAGCTAAGTCTGACTTTTATCTTCCAGCCCATCTACTGATACTTCAATTACTTGGTGTACTTAGGCTCATAGGTTGCTAGTAGCACAAGTAGAGGAAGAATATAGTAAGTGGGGGAAAATCATATCCCAATTTAACATTTTAAAGTTAACATTTTTATTCACACTTTTAAAAATATGTGGTGTTTACACTATATAATTTTTTCTTTGAAATGATCAATTTATTCCCTATGGGTTGAAATGGTTCCTTCTCTAACCAAAACCACAATGCAGAAAGGCCCTGGGCTAGATGAAAGTACATACTGCATATTGTCCCTAGTACGGGTGTTCCACACAGTCATGGAAATGCCTGTGATTTTCCTGGCAATCAAAACAAATTGTCATCCTGTTCTGGAGCAAGGGAACTTTCTAGTACCCTACCTTTTGGACATTTCACTTTCTCCTAGCTGTAAAAGGGAAAGTGGCACCAAGGGAGGGATAACCTCCTCCCTTGAATTTACTTGCTGACAGTTTCTTTCACATTTTTATCAAATCTCCAGAATTGTGGATTTAAGTCTTAGTCTTCAGTACTCTTCACATGCCATAGGTAGAATGGTCTTTCCAAAACACTGCTTGTCATTTTTCTTCACAAAATCCACAGTAAGCCCTAACTTCTCTTCTTGGTTTTTATTCCTCTACTTTACTCAAACAGATGTTCCAATGTTTGTGTGTGTTTTTGTTGTTTTGTTTTGTTTTCTTTTTTTGATCCTCCTTTTATTTTTATTTCTTAACATCTGTTAAAGCAATATTAACAACAAAATATATCTTTGAATAGAAGTGCTTAAAGGTTTCCAGATTGCTTTGCCTTCTTTGTCCTCCTCCTTTTTATAATCTATAAAATCATATTCCTTCAATTATCATAGGCAGTCCTTGAGTGCTTGTTGCTAAGATTTATCTATACTAATAAAAGAGTAAGATGTCAATTGACCGTACCTTCGTGACACCCACCAGCCAATCAGAAGTGAGTATGCAAATTAACCCAACAAAGGGCTTTTGGACTGTGAGATGGGACAGGCCGGGCTGAGGGATCCCCACCTCCAGTGCATGGCAGGTTAATTTGCATACGCAGGCGCCGAGTGACTGGGGGTGGGGCAGGACGCTTGCGTTGTCGCCATGGTGATGATGCAGGTGTTCTGCACCGCCCCAGCTGCTCTGGTCCTCTGGGCAGCGTGGGAAGGCAGAAAGGCGGCACCGGCAGCCAGGGGAAGGAAGGTCCATTCTTGCATGAATCTTTGTGCATCGGGCCTCTAGTTTAATAATACAGAGCATTGGTTTTTAACCAGTTCTTAAGCAGTTTTATGTCCTTGGGGATTTTTGACAAGGTCTGGATAGTTTTGGTAGTCACAACTTGCTGTGAGGATGCTACTGTCATCCAGTGGGGTAGAAGCCAGGGAAGCTACTTAAATATTACTCTACCAGGATAGCCCCCACAACATATGTCAACACAAAGGTTGAGAAAAATTTGCTCCCTTAGTATATATTGTAATCATACAAATTTATGCACTTTATCTAATGAGGATCCCCCCTTTTGCTTTAAATTTTATTATTTTTAAAATCAAATAAATGTGTATAGCTGTCTAATAATATTGAATAGTCATGAGCCCTGTTCCCCCACTGCAGTCATTTTCAACTTCTCTGGCAGTGGCTTCTGCATGCTTACCACTCTGACACTGCTACTATTAATTTTTCAGTTTTAGAAATCTCTCTTTACTTCCTCTTCCTTCCCTTCTCTTTCCCTTGTGTTTCCAATATATCACAACTTTTATTTAACTTAATGATCAATCTTTGTATTTTATGACTTGTAAATATTCCTCACATACTGGTACTCTTTCTTGTACAACCTTTTGTTTTCCTTATAGTATGATAATTGTTTTGCTTTTTCCTTTCCATTAGTCTTCTAAAATGTAAAAAGTTTTTAGTGGCCCTAGTCGGTTTGGCTCAGTGGATAAGAGCGTTGGCCTGAGGACTGAGGGGTCCCGGGTTCGATTCTGGTCAAGGGCACATGCTGGGGTTGCAGGCTCGATCCCCAGTGGGGGGCGTCCAGGAAGCAGCCAATCAGTGCTTCTCTCTCATCATTGATGTTTCGATTTCTATCTCTCTCTACCTCTCCCTTCCTCTCTGAAATTAATAAAAATATTTTTTAAAAAAAGTTTTTAGTGTTTACTTACTTGAAAATGTTTTTCCACCGTTTAATGGAGATTTGTTTAAGCATAGAATTCAGGTTTAAAAATAATTTCCTTCAGAATTTCTAATCGTTCTGAAAGCATGGTGGATCTTTGAGCTTCATTATTTTATTTGGTTGTTCATTGTATTTAATGGATACAATGCTGTATAAAACTGTCTATTTGCTGAATTTCCAATCACAGAACCTAGCATGGTTTTTTATATGAAAAAGTCTTCAGAGCAAATGTAAACTCATAAGGCCAGCAAGAAAAATGCTTTTTTTAAAAAAAAAAAAAAAAGAAGAAATAATGGCTTTCATTGAACAAGGACTAAGTTTAAAGCAGACCTTGTATCTGTAGTGGTATTCCAAGTTCAGCGTGCCTTAAGGTCACTGGTGATGCTTGTTGATCAGGTAGATTCCTGATCCTTCACCAAGATACTTGGATTCATTCAGACTGGTGTGCCTAAGAAATTTAGATATTTTTCCAAGCAGGGATGGTAAGTTCTGAATCATTCCACAAGCTGCAGTTGTATGAAACTGAAGGAAATTCTTCAGGCAGTATGGAAATGGATGCTAATTTAAACTTCCTCTTTTTCACTTATTCAGATAGGTAACATCTTTAGGTAAAAGAAATATATTACCTGTGTGCACATTTTTACATATGGTTTTTGAATTTCTTGGATTATACAGGACATCCTGATAAGCAAACAGTAGGCTGATCAGCACCTGCCATTAAACATGGGACCATATTGTGTTATGTTTATTCACATGTCTCTATCCCAGCACAGTCTCTGAAACAGTATATTTTAAAGACCTTTTTGAATGATCTGTGGGATAGTATGTTATCTCCATGGAAATTCCTTGCTCTTGCATGGTTCCCTGTAGAAAAGCAGTATGAACAATTATATGGGCCTGGAGTGTTCTTTCTTTGTGTATGGTCTTTGATAGATTTTGTCATCATGTTTGGGTATCTTTATTCCTTAAGGATTAAAGTATTATGGAAGAGAACAGTGAGGATCATTGCTTGAGATTTAGCATAAATCATATTCAGAGTTTGATAATAATTCCTTTAGTTTGGGGTTTGCTTAGAATTTAGCATGTGTTTATCTATGTGCCAACATTTGTTTAGCATAAAGGAAGACAACACTTTAAATCTCATTTAAACTACTTTTATCGGCAACTCTTGGCATGTAGTACGTGTTTATTACATAATCATACTTACTTCATAAAATAATTCTGACTCAACATCCTGCTTTGTTAGCTGTTAATACGTGTACATGAATATTTTTGTGTTGGATTTTCATTTTTAATTTGGGAAAAGTACAATATAGCTACAGTAAAGAAAATTTAAAAACTAAAATCACCTATTATCCTTTCATTTTTGCATAAAAGCTGTATTGCCCCAAATAATTTATATTTTAGATTGGCTGAGGTATCCTGTTGGTGTTTTTTAATCATGTGCCTATAAAACAGTATAACCAGTGTTTTCTATCTCCTGATATAATTATGAAAATAATGGTTTAATTATTCAGTTTAACTTCTCTTGTCCTTTCAGACAGTATGGAGGATACTTTTAAGTATGCTATATTGTTTATATGAATTTCCAGTGACTGTTAAACCCTTAAAATTCAAGTGACTATTAAAGAAAGTGGTATCTATTAAGATAACATTTAGCAGATTTTGCTCCTCCCATTAAAAAATACTCAACTTTTGAGAACTTAACAAAAACGAGTTTATTTCTTCTAGGTAATGTATTAATTGTTACAAATATTGGCTTCGTTAACTGTTATTGAGGCAAAAAAATAGAGCTTACTTTTGGAAAGCCCATTTATTATTTAAGCATGCTGCGTGCGGAGCACATGTCCACAGGTCAGAAGTTCTGTGGCTGCTGGGGATGTGCTTACAGCAACAGAGCAATTTCCCACTCATAATTTTGTCCTTTGTGAAAGCATGTCAGGTAATTGTTGACTTTTGAGTGTTATGTGTACTGAAGTAATAATGTTAATTTTTCTGCTTCAGTAATATGCATGAATAAAATATATTAGAAAAATAGAAAGCCTTTGTAACTCTTGGTAACCAAAATAGAGATTGGATATTATGGAGGTACCATATGCTCTCTGAGATATCTTTTGAAGTGATGTTAATTAACCTAAGGTGATTACCAGAAAAAGATGTTTTTAAGAGGAGAAAATGATTTTAAATTTGAGGAATATAGAAGTGTTGCAAAGTGTTTAGAAAACTAATTTTTTTTAACCTATGTGCTAATATTTTACTTGTATTTTTTTCCTTTGGAATTGTTTTTCTTATTTTAATTTAATTTTTTCTAATACAGCTTGCATCAGTATTATTTTATATTGGTTTCAGGTGTATACCTTAGTGATTAGACAATCATATACTTAAAAAACTTTTAATTGATTTTTTTTTGACAGAAGGAGAGGGGGGTGGGGGAGGGAGAAAGAGAGAGATGTGAGAGAGATGTGAGAAACCCACAGGCGCCCCAACCAGGGATTGAACCCTCAACTTGGGCATGTGCCCCAACTGGGAATTGAACCTGCCACCCCTTGGTGTATGTGATAATGCTTCAATCAACCCAGTCACACTGGCCAGGGCCTATACTTTACTACAAAGTGATACTCCCACCCCCACCCCCACTCACCTGGTGACGTACATAGTTAATGTAATACTAGTGGCCCGCCCAGTACACAGATTCGTGCACATTGAAAGGAAATTAATTAGAATTCCTGGGGTGGCTCTGAGGCTCGACGGGCATCTGCGGAGTGAGTAGGGGGAGAAAGAAAACTCACGCTCGGGTCTTCGGGCTCGCGATGCTGGCTTGTGGCACTGGCTCGAGGTGCTGGCTCTGGTGCAGGGACTAATGCAGGTGGTGGCCAATGGGGCGGGACTGGGCGAGGCAGGCCAGACAGGCCCTGGAGCCAACCTCCCTCTGTCCCTTCCCAGCAGGCTGCACCTGGGGCTGTACCTGGGGAGGTGCTACAGCTCGAGGGCATCTGCGGAGTGAGCAGGTGAGGTCCCTGGGCCTGGCCTGTGGGGATCAGCTGAAACTGGCTCTCTGACATCCCCTGAGAGGGGTCTCAGAGTGTGAGAGGGCACTCTGCAAAGTTGCTGTCCTACAAGGTGTGGAACGCAAATGCAAGTGTGCAGTAAACTAGATTCAGGGCCAACAGTGCCCCTGCAAACAACATAACCCACAGCCAAAGGTGGAATCTCGCAGCCCCGCAAGGAATCAGGCTCCCTCCTCTCTGGTTTCAGGGTGCTTCACCCAGAACCACCACTGCCAAGTCACTGCAGCTCAGCAGCTCCTGCATTGAGCATCTGCCCCCTGGTGGTCAGTGTGCGTCATAGGTACTAGATGGTCAGACAGTCACTTAGCCTTTTATATATATAGACTATGGACTATATTCCCGTAATGTGTTTATTTTTGCTTGTTATTTTGTGGGGAGCAAGTAGTGACTTTTGTTTAGAAAATTAAGTAACATCATATTTAGAAAATATTTCTGAGCCCTAACGAAAATCTGTAACTTGAACAGTCAAAATTCTGTCAAGCCCGGCCGGTGTGAGTCAGTGGTTGAGCATCAATCCATGAATAAGGAAGTCCTGTTGCCCAGTGGGGGTCCTGGAGGAGGCAGCCAATTGATGATTCCTCATCACTGATGTTTCTATTTCTCTCTCTCCCTTCCTCTCTGAAATCAATAAAAATATATTTAAAAAATCCTCCTGCCACATATGTAGCTATATTGAATTTTTCAAGCTAGTGAGGATAATTTTAAAAGTGCTCATAATTTATGCCTCTACCTGGATAACCTTACTTTTTCTCAAGTCTAGACCAGCCTTTTAAAATTGACATAATTTCCAAACTCAGACGCAGGACTTAGGATCAAAGGTACTTGCTATCAAACTTCAAGGTTCGCACAAGCCTGTAGATCGTTATTTTGCCCCTTGCTCTGTAGAAGTTTCTAGTGTTTAAATTTTAACTAGTATTTAGAGCAATTTCAATAAAGGTAAGTTAGTTAATCCTGATATGAATGTGTATTATTTTAGGTTATCATATGCAGTGGCTTCTTTAAAAATCTGGAGGTTATATTAGATACTGGTTTTCATTGTTTATATAATGTCTTTGCTTGAAAAATATAAAACCTCATATTTATCATTATAGACTCAGAAACTGACTTAATCTGAAGGTTTTTTCATTGTACTCTTTTTTCTTGAATAATTAAGAAGTAACTATAAAGTGCTTTATGATATAAGCGTTTACCGCCTAACAGTTCTTTCCATTTATAGCGGTTAGCTTCTCTATAAATGTCTACAAAAACAGTCTTATGTTTTAGGTTATGCAACACTAGGATTGTAAAGCCAGTCTTACATATATACATTTACATGTATTCCTAACTGCCATTTGGATTTTTAATAGCAAATTTACATTTTGAATATTCCTTATTTTGCATACGTCACCACTGTGAAGGTGGAGTAGCCTTTCTTAAACGCTTATTTGTTCATTCACTTCTCCCCTCTTTCAACAGGGGGAAATGCAGTGTTGCCCTTCTGAATGAGACAGAGTCAGTATTGTCATATCTCGATAAAGAGGTAATTCACAATTATACTTGTTTTCTGTGTGTTTTTCTTTTTTTTGCATGAAGTCATATCTTTTGAATTAATTTCTTTTTGTACCAAATTATTGCACCACCATAGCAGTATTATAGTAAAAGTATAATCACTAAAATGCATTTGGATAATTTGATTTTTCTGGTTGAGGCAAGAATTGACAAAAATCCCTGTGTCTGTTTCTCTCTTTTCAGTTGGTAATGAAAAGCTGTATAAAGTACAGCACATGATTTAGCTGGTAGAAGAAATATTTTGGCTTTATGAAAACATGACTTTACTGTAATTGGTCCTCCTTCCTGCTTTTTGTTTGTTTGTTTTGTTGCCATTGTTGTTTTTAATAAATAGCTTTTCTTTTAGACTCTTTAGATGAGATTTTACCATTGGTGGTTTGCTTTCTTTCCTGGAACCCTAATAAACTTAGTCAACTAAAAATATTTCTTTCTGTAAACTTCAACAAGAAAAATTTTAACTATGTTTAGCAGGTTGAATTCGAGCAGGTGCTTCAAATGAAGGGAGGAAACGCTTATAAACAGAATATTCCACATTATACACAGTTGTATGTGACTTATTAGCATTTGTATTATGGGGAAAATATTTTACTGATGGTGTTGCTTCAGTATTTAAACTTTATATATAGTTTCATGGTGTTTTTGTTTTCCCTAAATCTTCTTTTATATACATATATGTGTGTGTGTGTATTTTTAAAAAAAGAATGAAAGGGACATATTTCTTATCATACTCAAGTATTTGTCCTCTTATCTCAAATGAAGAAAACATAAATGAAAGAATTGATAAAATATGTGGATCTACTATGTATTAGAAACTCTAATAAAGAAAACTAAAAGGAAATAAATATTCAAGGCAGAAAAAAGGCTAATAGTCCTTATAACTTATGCTTGTGAAATTTAGAAAAGGAAAAGAGTACTCACATCAGACTGTCCAACAGAATGGTTGATAATAACGTGGATAATGATAATGCTAGAAATGAGCACAGAAGCAGAATTAAAAGGAGGGAACATTCAATATGTTTCAGTGTATTTTATTGGTATATTGGATTGTTGAGTGGGTTTTTAAAAATGGTATTTTTTGCCTTCTATGTTATTGTTAGCAATTTGGATATGCTAAGGACTGTAATAGGTGAAAGTTTGCAAAGGTGTTTGTTTTTTCACCACTTAGTCTTTTATCAATCTTGGAGATAGGATCTGACCTGTGGCAGTGTGTTTAAGGAAACTTTTAACAAAAAAATTTTTTTTAATCTTTACTCAATTTCATTGATTTTAGAGAGAGGGAGAGAGAGAGAAACATCAACGTGAGAGAAACATCAATTGGTTGCCTCTCATACACACCCCGACGGGAAATGGAACCAGCAACCTTTTGGGGTATAGGACGATGCCCAACTAACCTAATCACACTGGCCAGGGCACAAAATCTTGTTTTTATGGAATACTATACTAACATTTTACAGACTAAAAGTGACCTGAAGTGCCTCTACTTTTAAAGCTGATGGTGAGCCAGTGGTAACAGCTTTAGTTACCTAGTAACATTCTCTGTTGCTCCTGTCTTAAAAAATAAAGGAACAACTCTGATTATGTAATGTCTGTCCTTGCCCCCTGCCCCCCCCCCAATCTATTAAGCAGATTTATATAATCTGCAGATTTTTTCTTTTCCTTAGATAGCATTTTTTACATGCATAGATTGCCACATAATGGTGTGACTTTTGAACAGTTTTACTGTTTAATCTTTTTTGACAGTGAAGCATGATTAAAACACTGCAGAATTTCTTAGTATCTCCTTTTTGGTTTTCTCCTTTCCCATTATCACAGCCTCTAAGACCTTGAAAGGAGAAAGCTTTATCATCTGACTCTTATTTGCAGTTTGCTTGGCTGGGTCTTGGTAAAGTGCTGATGGTAATGATGGGCCATTCCAGGATATAATAGAGAGGTTCATGCAGTAGGTGACCCTCAGAATCATAGCCGAAGGCAGGGACGAGACTTGACTGGTTCAGATGGCCAGAATTCAGCAAAGGACTGGTGGCTGGGTCTTCTTATCTGTTAGGCTCAGTAACTAGGGCTCTATTGCATTTTATGGGACCACGGATAGTCAGGTGGGTGTGCCACCACCATAGTCAGATGGTGGTGGTATGTATGTATGTTAATATACCTACCTATGTATACATATGAATGCTTCAGAATTTAGAGGAGAACTACAGAATTATAATTAATAAATGTTTAATTAAATGTTTACAGTGCGACACTTTAATTAGTAAACTGTATAAAAGCTCAGCTCTTCTATAGTTTATTTAATGTGGGTGTGTGTACATTTTAATATTTTAATAAAATGCGGATGGACACTCGAAAAGTAAGAGTGCCCATTATCTATGAAGGCACCCATATTGTTTAGTGTGGGCTTTGGAGATTTAAATGATTATTTTAGGTGTCTTACCTTTGATTTACATGGCTTAACTTTGCTAGCTTTTCAAAATCCTGTTTTAGAGCAGTTAAATGGTTTTCTTTTAGACTAGAACAAATAATAAATCTTTATAATATACTTTTATTCTAAGCTATTTGTTTTGGCTTGATTTAATATTATACTGTATTTCATAATGACAATAACTTCATGTTCTCCTTAAACATTTATGATTTTATTCATAAAAGTGAAATTTTATATACTCTGTGAAGTTTTGTGGTTTCATGATTATGACATTAGATTTATTGTTTTATAAAAAGTTTACCTAGATATTTTCTGTCTTTTTTTCCAGGATTCCTTTTTCTACTCATTGGTCTATGACCCCTCTGTGAAAACACTATTAGCTGACAAAGGTGAAATCAGAGTGGGACCTAGATATCAAGCAGACATTCCAGAAATGCTCTCAGAAGGTATGTTTTTCTTTGGGTTTCAAGTACTATGAGAACATATACTGTATCTCAAAACTCAAACATTGGTTTTCTCAGATGGGAGAAACAATTTTTAGGCTAAAGTTTAAAAGGGTTCTTCCAATTTTAGAATTGCAGAAAAAAGCAAGGGGTAATAATTTATTTCATCAGTTATTCATTTTTGATTTTACATTTTTATGAGTGTTTTGGCTGTTTTCTCTTTTTTAAAAGGGCAAATGTAAGAACATTCATATTGTTGAATTTATGTTTTAATGTGGCATGCTCGTGCCTTGAGATCCTACTGCCCATAAGCCATCTATAGGAGGAGGCCATGAAATCTAGTGAACAGCTACATTTTGGTGGAGATTTTGGCTGAGCTGGGTAGCTTAATGTAACAAAGAGATTCCAAGCTTTGTATTTTAAAAACATCTTCCTAGCAAAACATATATTATCCCTTTGCACTCGCTTGCTTTTTTCTCGATTCCTGCTACTGATGCTAACCGTGTCGAGTCACACTCGACATCCGAGTGCAAAAGGTTATAACTGCATACTCAAAACTTTTATTTTCTGATTTCAAAAGTAAAACATTCTTACATTAAAAAATGAAATACAAAATAGAGAAATGTATAACATAGGAAATGAATGTCATCCCCTTTCCTTCATATCAAACCTATATTCAATTACTTTGATCAAATAGGGGATGTTTATTTTGTTCCCACTTCGGCTTATATTCACCCAGGAATGGTCCATTTGCAGTGGCAGGTTTCACGTTATTTTTGCAACTGCTTCTTTCAGTTAGCAGTGTATCTTCAGCATCTTTTCCCATGAATAGAGTGACTATTCTTTTTACTTGACTGTACAGTTCTCACATTTGCATAGAGGTATGGTAATTTCCTTTTCCAGTCTCCTGTTGATAGACTTTTAGATGTTTAGGATTTTTTTTTTTTTTTTTTTTTGGTCATTACAAATGATGCTGTTAGAAAAGCTATACCTATATTTATGCTGTGTAAATAGTTTTCAAGCATAATTCCTTGGAAGTGAAATGGTATGTACATTTTAGATATTGAAAATGCTTCTTTGCCATTCAAAAATACTGTATTAAGTTATAAATGAAAGAACCAGATGCCTTTAGCAACCCTGTGATTATGAGGGATATTTTCCCCCTTCACATTTTGAATTCTCATTATCTTAATTTAAAAAAAGATTTAGAATTTGAGATTATGTTTGTCTTAGTTATCTTTAGCCCTTCTGTAAATTCCTTGTGCATTTTCTCCTTGGTTATTTACCTTTTTAATGTACTGGCAGGAGTTCTTTGAATATTAAAGGTAAACAAATACAAAGGTATTTGTCCTTTGTCTACAACTATTGTAAGCACCCCTTCCCGCTTCATTATTTTATTTTTAAAACATTTTAACAGTGATGTAAATATATTTTATTTTATTTTTTGTCATATAGAAGTTTAGAATTTATTAGTCTTTTTCTTTAAGACCTGTGTGATTTGCATTATTCACAGAAAGGCCTCCACTTTTATTTTTGCCCTCTGATTATTAAAGCATATGAGCTCTTCCATAGGTTCGTCTCTCTACTTTGCCTTCCTTCTAGAATATGTGTGCAGAAAAGTTAGATCAACAGGTACTCAGGATAGCGTTTATGAACCGTAGGACACATTGATGTCAGTGGTGGGTAGGTGGGATGGCTGTGAATAATGCAGACTGCAGACTTTTGCATTTTCATGAACTTCAATACCAGGAAAGGTCAGTCAGTAATGATTAACCCTTTGCACTCGCTTGCTTTTTTCTCGATTCCTTTATTCTAATGCTAACCGTGTGGAGTCACACTCACATCCGAGTGCAAAAGGTTAAGCTTGAAGAACAGAATGCTGTGTCTGTATTCAACTGTGTGGGACATGTGTTTTTTTAACTGGACTATATCAATTTATTATAGGCTGGGAGATTGCATTTACTCACATTCTGATTTGTGCAAACCAGCTTGTCTTCCAGAAACAATTTTTGGATATTTATAGTCCTTAATGTTTGATATTAGACTTATATCATTTAGTGTTCACAAAATTATTAAAAAAATACTTGATTTTAAAATGTTACACATAGTGCTGTAATGGTATAATGGATAATTTGGTACTCTGGATATAACTGGAAAATATGTTCCTAAAAGTGCAATTGCTAAATCATAGGGCACGTGTGTTTGAAATTTTTACAAAATGCCAACTTGTCTTCCCAGTAGTCATTTATAGGGGGGCTTTTTCCTTGTTGTAATTAAGGTATAATTTATATGTTGTAAGTACATTTCACCCTTTTTAGTGTACAGTCCTGTGAGTTTTTGACAAATGTATATGCTCCTAGTGAGATAGTTTAGTAAATCCATCTGTGCACAGGCCAAAAGCCAGGAAGATCCCTAGTGCCCATGTGTGTACAGGCACCAAAGCCAGGAAGATCCCTAGTGCCCATGTGTGTACAGCCCAAGCCCTATATATCCTGGGCTACCCCTACTACTCCTCCCTGAACTCTGACCTCTCCCTTCTTCAAACTGTGCAGACCTGATGCTCATGTAATCCTTAATGCTATTTTTATTATTTGACTTTTACAATTTTGTACTGCCTGAGTCATTGATTGTGTGGGTCTCCCTTGAGGACTGAGCATAAGCCTAGGTATTTAAAAAGTCTAGAAATTTTGTGTATTGCTCATGTAAATATACATGCTGAACAAAGGAATGAAGCTGGGATTTTCACGTAACAATGGGTTATACAGGTCATGCAATCTCACAAGTTCCCATTTATCCAAAAACGGTTTAAATAGAATATTTGCCCCTGAAAAGCAAAAGACTAGTTAGAGTGATGTAATTTGCAAAACATATCCACCTAGCTTAGAATTTTTAAAAATATTATTTTAGGAAACAGTAATACATAAAATGCAATAATTTACTCTATAGTCCTTCTCAAAATGGACTTGAGTTTCTTCTACGTAAGAGGAATGATTCTAGACAGCTGTGGCATTGGGAGAGTTACACCAGTTATCTGACAAAGGCATTCTTTGTATTTAGAAAATGTGACTCAATGTTCACTAATAAAATAGATCTTAGAGCTCATTAACAAATATTAATTGCCTTTAATATAATGTTTTCTCCTAATAGTCTTCTTACAAACTTTATTTAGGCACTAGAACCTTTTCTTTAAATGAAATATTGCACAACATGACCTTAAATAATATAAGAAAAATGAGGTAATTATGGGTGAGGTTGGGGGAGAAGGCCCTATTAAATCTCCTAAGGTGCCCTAGGGAACCTTGGGATTCTGCCAAGTTGAAAGCTGCTGTTCAGTACTTCACATTTCTTAGAATCTCACCTCTTCAATATGTAGTCAAAATACCCAAATGAAATTTGCACTGTTAGAAGTACTTTGGTCGTACCTGCATTACCACCATTTGTCCACCATCCAGAACTGAAATATCATTGCTGTTATGAACACATTAACAACTGTTGGACATAGAAACCGGGACTCAAAAGAACTGATGGCCTAGAAAGAAACTCACTATAGACTGATTCATTTGCCTCTCAGCATAACTATTATTGCTTGTCTCATTTTCGGTTCCTATAAGTGTATTCCTAGTATCACATGAGCTCACTCATCTAGGGGAAAAGATGAACAACATAGACTGAAGAACAAGAACAGCATTGATCAGACTGTCAGACCTCAGAGGGAAGGTAGGGGAGGGTGGGGACAAGGGAGATAGATCAACCAAAGGACTTGTGTGCTTGCATATGAGCCTAACCAGTGATCACGGACAACAGGGGGAGGGGGGCATGCGTGTGGGGAGGTTTGGGAAGGGAATGGGGGGGAGGTTGATGACAAATATGTGATACCTTAATCAATAAAGTAATTAAAAAAAAAAGAAGTACTTAGGATCAAATCCCTATGTAACATAGCATAACAAAAGGCCTCCACTATATTCTCTTCCCTTCTGCCTATTTTTTTAAATCTTAAAATTATTTTATTGCAAATAATAGGAATTGTGATAGATAATGATGCAATTACACTGGAAACAAAAGTAGTAGTACCTCAGATTATCCCTTCTAAGTCACTGTTAACCACTGTTATTAATTTAACATATTCTCCCAGACCGTTACGTACATATTCTATAGAGACCTATAAAAGTACTAGAGGCCTGGTGCACAACATCCGTGCACTGGAGGGTGGAAGGGGTCCCTCAGCTCAGCCTGCGCCCTCTCACAGTCCGGGACCCCTTGGGGAATGTCTGACTGCCGGCTTAGGCCCGCAGGGAGTGGGCCTAAGCTGGCACTCGAACATCCCCCGAGGGGTCCTTAGCGCAGCCGCAGAGGCGGGAGAGCCTCCCACCACCGCCGCTGCGCTGGCCAGCCGTGAGCCTGGCTTCTGGCTGAGTGGTGCTCCCCCTATGGGAGCGTACTGACCACCAGGGGGCAGCTTCTGCATTGAGCGTCTGCCCCCCTGTTGGTCAGTGCGTGTCATAGCAACCAGTTGTTCTGCCGTTCAGTAGATTTGCATATTAGGGTTTTATTATATAGGATATTCCAAGCAAAGTTTCATGTGTCGGAGACCCAAGTTTATTTTATCTTTCTCTTATTATATGTTTTATGACAGGGCAAGTTTTCCCTTATTGTTTTTTAAAATTTCTTAGTGGAGAGGCCTCATCTCTTAAGATTTTTTTCCCCCTTGCTGTGGTAGTTTATCATCAATTTGTCAATTTCTTCTCTTCCAGATTTATTAGGATTCTGATTGAAATTGTATTAACATTATATTACTTTGGAAGGTGATTGATTATTTCATAATGAACAGTATGTGGGTCTGCTTTTGAGGTTTCTGTTCTGTTCCACTGGTCTATTTGTCTGTTCCTGCTCTAGTAACTCACTGTTGTAATTATAGAGACTTTGAGATATGTGTTAATATCTGGTGAGGCTAGTCCCTGTATCATTTTTTGAAATGAGTTTGATTATCAGCTTGACAAACAACAGAGAGGAAAAATAACAATCTTCCTATTTTTATTGGGGTTGCAGTTAATTTTTAAGTTATTTTAAGGAGAACAGACATTTTGATGAGGTTAAAATATCTTAACCAGAAACAAGGATGTCTTGCCCTTTGTTCAGGCCACTTTTGGGTCTTGTGGGAGTTAAAAAAATATATAGATTTAGTCATGTAGATTTTGTGCATTACTTGGTAAGCTTATTTTTAAGTCTATAATTTATTGGCTTTATTTGTGAGTATTCAACTTTAACAAAGAAAAATACCATATTTTTCATATAATTGAAGAAGTCACTTTAGATTCTTATTTCAGCTTAAAACATTTAGCATATACTAAATGTTTCTTTTCAGTTATAAATAGGTAGTCAATTACTAGTAGATACAAGATTTAAAGAACCCCTTTCTTTTTTTTAATTAATATTTTGTCAAGGGAGGTGTGTTGGGCTGCAAATAGGTATGCCAATGGTTAAACCACACTTGAAAAACATGGACATTGTCATTATAGAAACTTCCATATATAACTAGTACCTGTTTGCAGGGAAATTAAACAGTAGAAAACATCATATTCAAGAAAGGATATTTATGGCCCTGGCTGGTGTGGCTTGTTTGGTTGGTTGAGCGTCAACCTGTGCAGCAAAAGGTCACTGGTTCGATTGCCGGTCGGGGCACTTGCCCAGGTTGTGGGCTCCATCCCCGGTTGGAGTGCATGTGGGAAGCAGCTGATCGATGTCATTGATGTTTCTCTTTCTCCTTCTCCCTTCCCCTCTCTCTAAAATCAATAAAAACATTTTTTAGAAAAAGAACAGATATTTACTTTGATACTCTTGAGTGGGTACATTTGATCAGTGGCCAGATTCCAGTTTGCAATGGCATGGGTTGCAGAACTTGAATTAATATCCTGAGGAGGTGGCAACATCAGCACCATGCCAGAATATATTATAGGCTTACATTCTTTGTGAACATATCTTGATGGATTCTAAGATATTGTGGCATTTGTCTTGCTAGGGAATAAATCTTTTTGTGACTTTAGAGTTTTGAAATTCATTTATGACGGCTCACCATCTTACAAACTCCTGAATATCTGGATTGGTATGTAATTTGCAAAGGAAGGTAAAGGGTTCTTTAAGATTTTAAATCTTTATTGAGTTTGAATAAAGCACCTAGAGAATTTTCTGTAGAAAAATATAATGTGCAAATTTTTGAATTATTAATTCACTGTGTTGTAACACTGAACATTTAAGAAAGAAATCTATTTGCATATTAAATTAAAATTGTGGCTGCTAAAAAGTATAACAACATAAAATTATTAAACTACAATGAGTGGATTCACAGGTTTGGGTAAAACCTGGCTGGCTATGTTTTAGCTGAATAACCTTGGAAAAACTGTTCAACGCCTCTAACTTACCATTTCTTCCCCTTTCAAAAGGGAATAATGTATGTACATATATAGCGGGGCAAAAGTAGGTCTACAGTTGTGAGTATGTGAAAAAGCTTATTCTTATATTATTATTATTAATTATTGTATTATTTTCCACACAAACAATGATAAACCTACTAGAGGCCTGGTGCATGACATTCGTGCACTGGGGGAGGGGAGGTCCCCTCAGCCCAGCCTGTGCCCTCTCACAGTCTGGGACTCCTTGGGAGATGTCTGACTTAGACTCGATCCCCTGGGTGGCTTTAGAAATAGAAAGCTGGCAGGTGGACATACCTCTAGCAGTCTGGGGCTCTTGCAGTCCTGGACCCCTCGCTCCTTACCACCCGCCTGCAGTGAGGCAGGGGAGACTACCTCCACTGCACCACCGCCGCTGCAATCACCAGCCATGAACCCGCTGAGTGGCGCTCCCCCTGTGGGAGCGCACTGACCACCACGGGGCAGCTCCTGCGTTGAGCATCTGCCCCCTGGTGGTCAGTGCTTGTCATAGCGACCAGTCGTTCCACTATTCAGTTGATTTGCATATTAGCCTTTTATTATATGGGATGTTTGCTCCACCCTGTATAATAGTGTTGTGATGACCAAATGAAGTAATTTATTTAGCACAGCTCTCAACACTCATTGTTAGCTACTACAGTTGCTTTTCCCCTGGTCACCACTGTCTGCTGCTACTAGTTCAATACTCTTGTCAGTGTCTGAGAACTTCAGGAGGTCTCTATCTTTGAGAGTTAAAGAGTTACATTAGTATAGTCTCTCTGCTGCAGCATATGCTTTAAGACCTTGAATTAGCTCATGCGCAGTAGGTAAGTAGGAAAATGTCATTATGATGTGGAAGTTGGATCAGTTCATCTAAGACTTGCTCCCACGATCAGGAAAGCATGTATTCTCACAGAGAGCTTAAGAAAAAAAAAAAAAGATGGACATTCTACAGAAATGTCTTCCTCTAGTGCAAGTAGTGGCTGATTTAGTGGCCTCAAAATCTGTGGCACTTTCTACTATGTTAAAACTATATGGCTGTCTAAACACTATATTATACACCTGACACCAATGCAAAATACTAAAAGTAAATTGTAATTGAAAAAATACACACACCCAACTATGGAGAAGCTTGGAATTATAGATGAAGGGGCTTATGAAGGTATTTCCCTGTGTTCAAAAACATCTGCACCCTGAATTCCATTTTTTATTTTGTTGAAACTGTACACATGATTTATATCTCAGTGGAGGAAGCATTAGTCCAGGGTTTAAGGAGACAAAGGATTGACTGACCTTTGTCCTTGGTGCCAAAATAGGATGCTAATATACAATACATACAGTTAGTTAAATACATTTCATGGGAATTCAGGTATTAGGGAGATCTTCATGTACTGGATGATTTGATGATGTGGGACTTGAGCAGATTATCATAAATGGAGGAGGAAAGTCAGATTATTGTGATGACTGGAATGAACAGGAGTAGAGCATGGAATTAATCTTGGTCCAGTCTCTGGCTCATACTACAGTTACCAAGACCATTCCAAGGATTGATTACTCCTGACACTTAGCTGAGAATTTAGTTATATAGATTCCAAATAAGGTTATTCAAGAGCTTCTTAAAAGTTATTTTTAATTGTAAAGAAGTGATCAAACTGTTATATAAATGTTATTATATGTTGAATCCAAAATGGGGAATCCTTATTTAGTTTAGAGTGACTGTTTGATATAGAACATTTCTATTTTCATTTTGTTGTTGCTATTTTTGTTCTCATTTCATGGTATTAATCTGTATCTTAGGTGTTAGTATAAGTGCATCCAGGAGTGTTTTCTTATTGTTTGCAGCGAATTTATTTTAGAATGCTTATATGGGATTCTCTTTCTGCTGTGTGCTGCAGAATGGATGGGTGGGATTGAAATACCAATTTTACTAGAATTTGAAAATTAAATATCAGTTTTACCCTTTTGTTCTGGAGTATATAACAGAGAGGGGCTCAATACTGAGTAGCATTGTCATTTTATCTGGTATTATTTAAAAATTAAGATCTCAAATTTTTATTTTCATCATTACTATCTTTTTTTATCATTACTATTTAACTTACTTAAAATATATTACTGGAAGATATAGGGAAGTGTAAATGTGACATTCTCCTTCCTCAAGTTTTACACAGTTTGCAAATTTTTTGTTTTTAACTGTGAACCTAATGTTGAATGTCTTGGCTCAGCATGCTGAGAATTGTAAACAGTGAAAAATGAAATCCTTTCCAACACTTTAGATCTATTTGGCCAGTACTCTTTCTACTCTGCTTGCGTTTCTTTATGTTGGGGGTGGCGATTGGCTCTCTGGTTATCTGCCTTTGAACAGGGGCAGAATGGGCAAGTCCCCAACCTGACAGCAGTGGTTGACTTAGGAGACTACAGGTAGAATGGCTGATTCTGTCCTCCCTCTTTATCTGTTTGAGCCGTTGATGCTTGCTTGCTCCTATACCAGGACTGAACACATTAGAAGCCCATAGCCTGAGCTTGTCAGGAATGTTTAGCTTCATAGTATGTCAGTCAGTGCAAGGCACTGCCTGATTTTGTAGATGGAGTGATTCAAAAGCAAAACAAAGCCAAAACCAGTTCCTAGCCTGATAGGAAATCCATAGCTGTAAATCAAAACTTCAGTCAACTCCCAAATCTGTTTCCCATTACTACCCTTTGTCCTCACATTGAGTCCTGCCTGATGGTTATATCTCCTTGTGAGCTATTTCCAAAACAATGTTTCCTGCATTATCTCAGTCTTCTTTCTGTTAATGCCAGCACCATCCCTGTAGTTTTTTTCGAGGCTTGAAATCTACCCGCTGCCTCCAGTCTGTCCCTGACATTTCTAAATCTCCCTTTGCTGACTGTCGTCATTGTCAATACCATGTCGTTCTGTCTTCATCGGGTATGTCCATAGAGCAAATTACATACCATTGTTAAATGTGAGATGAGAAGTTTGATTCTGGTCTTGTCACCCCCCTACTAAAAAGTCAAGGGATTCTCATTACCTCCCTTTTCAGAAAATCTATGTGGCATCTTCAGTACCATGTTCATAGTCCACTTCCTTAGCTATCTCCCTGATTCCCCTTAGTGTACTTCATTGTCATTTTATCTGGTATTATTTAAAAATTAAGATTCCCCTTAGTGTACTTCTGATGAAACAAACTACTTTTCTATCACATTTGGAAGCCCCCTGACTTTGCTCATGTTCCTTTCTGAGTCTTATGTCCTGTTCTTCTGCCAGTGGACTCCTTTACCTTTTAGTTCTTAGCAGAAATGACCTCACTCCCTAACTAGCCTGAAATGATTTCTCTAATCTTTGGAGGTTTACAGCCATATCTGTATGTCTCTTATGACATCTAGGGTTGTTTTTTTTGTTTGTTTGTTTTTTCATTTGTAGCATAGTTATGTATGTGTAAGTTTTATCATAGTTTAAGCGTCTTTCTGCAGGAGTGCTTTTTTGTTTTTATATCCTTTAGCATGAGGCTAAAGGATATAAATACATGTCATTAACATGTATTTCAGGAAATACATGTTAATGACAAATGAAAATACCATATGGTGTGGTTGCATTTTTATCAGTGTTCACTTTACAAAGTGTTCTACATTTGCTGTCTGAAAGAATCTACCAAAAAAAACCATGAATGTTTACCTTACATTTTTAATGCTGTGGTTACCGCAGTCATCAGTCATATGTGACAGTGTATGTGCCTTATGGGTAATAAGACTCCTTTTTTTTTTTGCTCTCGGACAGGAGAATCAGATGAGAGGGAACAGTCAAAATTGGAAGTTAAAGTTTGGGACCCAAATAGCCCACTTACAGATCGACAGATTGACCAGTTTTTAGTTGTAGCACGGTGAGTATGACACTATTGAGTGAAAATATCTTTTCTCTCCATAAAAGAATTTACACATATTATCTTTTCTTTGTATTCTGCTTTTTTCATTGGTTGTATTTTTTTCTAATTATGTAAGAAAGCCTAATATATATCACACCACTTCCTAAATAAAATGGTTTATTATCATTAGTTACTGTTTTAAAAATGAAATAGATTTATTAAATTTTATAGATTAAAAAATAAACACACCTCGTAAAAATGTAAGCACTGCACAAAAGTATAAAGAGGAAATTCAACTCCTAAAATCCCATGTCTTTAATTTAAAGCAGTGACTATTCATGTGTCAAGAATAATGCGTGCCTCAAATTCCTCTTACCTGCACCCATGCATGGGGAAGGCCTACTGCTCAGCATATGGCTTTCCTTTGAGAGCTCTAAGCCTGGCTGCCAAACTGGCTTCCTTCCTCTCTACCTGACCTCTTTTCCTTTTTTCTTGATAAAATGAATGGGATAGAAATTTATTTTTATTTTTTTTACTTATAAAAGTGAATGATGTTTGCCTGGCTGGTGTGACTCAGTAGTTGAGTGTCAACCCATGAATCAAGAGGTCCCTGGTTAAATTCCTCCTGCAAAGCAGAAGGGAAATGAGGTTATCATAGCATTGTAATAGAAAAATTAGAAAAAAACCTAAAAGTACATCAGCAAGCAGTAATACTTAAAATGGAATATTACTTTACAACAATTAAAATGAATGAATTAGAGCTATATGTAGCAGAGAGATAAATCTCAAAAATAATGTTGAGCCTGGGCAGAGTGGCTCAGTTGGTTGAGCGTCATCCAGTGTACCAAAAGGTTGCCAGTTCGATTCCTGGTCAGGACATATACCTGGGTTGTAGGTTTGATCCCTTTTGGGGAGGATAGCGAGGGCAACCCAATGTTTTTCTGTCACATCAGTGTCTGTCTCCCTCCCTCCATTTCTCCCTCATCCAACTGGTAGGAGTATGAGTTGGTATAGCTGCTTTGGTAAACTGCTGTCATCTAGCCAGAAGACCCATATGCAGATGGCATGAATATCACTATCCAAACTGGAAACAAATATCCAATATCAGTAGAGTGGCGGGAGGTGGGGGAAGCATCATGCAGAGGATGCGCCACAGCAAGGAGAATGAATGAACACAGCTACAGCTAGCAGCATGTGTGAAACCACAAACATAACTTTGAACAAAAAAAGATGGACACGAAAAGAGTACATAGTATTTGGTTCTATTTAAGTTCCCAAATGAGTAAAATGAGCCTGTAGTGTAGTGTTAGAATCCAGGATAGTGGTTCTTTTGGAGGAAGAGGGAGAGAGAGAGAGAGTAGTGTAGGGTGCTGTCATCTTCTGTTTCTTGACCCTGGATATTGGTGACATGGATGCATTCACTTTGCCATAACTGCATAGCTGTACTATGTGTACTATGTGTACTTTTTTGTTCACGTGTTATATTTTAATTACAACATTTTAAAAACTTTTTCTCAGCTAACATGTTTAAAAGAGAGATAGACAAGGAGCAAGTCATTGTCGTTTCATGCTTTATTTCTTAAAGTTAGGGTTCATTACATGTGGGAAGTCTTTCTAAATCATATGATAATCAGTGTGGTAATTCTTTAAAATGGAAATATATATTGAGGCCTCATAAGAAGAGGTTGACTATATTTCAAGGAAAAATGTTACTGGGATTTCACAATTTGGGCTAAAAAAGGGGGTCAGAAATTGCTTTGCAGTAATAGTTGAATTCTAGCTAATTTACTTCTCGTTTTTTAGCACATTTGAATGCCAAATTGTTTACTCTGTGGCGTTTCAAAATAGATCTTTCCCTCCTTTATGCCTCACAACCTACTTTTTCTTAATTTAATGGTAATGACTCATATATGGTAAATTGGCTTGTCAATTCTTAAATTTTATAGAAAATACTATTTTTATTTGGTACTTGATTTTCAAACATCCAAGAACTTGATTTTTCATTCACTACCAAAATGTGTTTCTTTAAATATAAAAAAAATAACAGTGTCTTGATTTTCTCTCTTTGTTTTTGTGGCTTATTTAGTGCTGTTGGGACATTCGCTCGAGCCCTTGATTGCAGCAGTTCTGTACGGCAGCCGAGTTTGCATATGAGCGCAGCTGCAGCTTCTCGAGACATCACCCTGGTAAGATGCTTTTTGAAATTTTAGGGTTCTTTCTTCTGCTACTTGTTTAATTTTAAAGCCAAAATAGCAGTGTTGTAGACATGAGAGCATAATTTGGCTCTTGTGTTCCTTCTAGGCAGGTACTTTCAGATCCTCCAGTATTTTCATCTCTTTTGTTTTCTGTAGTATTTAGCAGTCTGGAGGTCACTTTTATATTACATCTAATATCCTAAATTATTTATTATTATAATTGTTATTTATTTTTTTTAGCATAAGTATACTCAGAGGCTCAGGAAATTCTGTTTTGGTCCGTTTATACAGCTGGTTTCAGAGATAGGATTTGGATCTGTTCTTGATTCCTACTGAGGAGTTCTCGATACCAGATTAGTCTTCTGTTTCATTCTCGATAAAATGGCTTGGATTTAAATATTATTATTGTTATCTATCTTGGATTAGGCAGCACTGAAGAAGATCTACAACATTTAAATGCCTTCTTGGTTTCCTGCTCTACCTAGTCTAAGTTCAGCTTTACTTGGACTCTTTCTATACGTTGTTCTTGTGTTGAAATTAGGTTTTTGGTGCCATGAAATTGACATCTTTTAGAAGTTGCGATAGCAGGAAGAAATCGCCTTTTGTTATTTCAGATGCCCTGATCTGCATCTTTAATACTGTTTGCCCAGCTGTGTCAGGCCTTCCACTTTGATGTTAAAATATAAGATCCTGAGGCATTTCTAGAAAAATGAGTGGGGCTGGTTAAAAATTGATTATTAATATGTTGATGACATGAGTTTTGCTGATTGTTTTCCAAAAAGAACATGTGAAAGGCTAAGTTGTTTTGTGCCTTTAAATGAAAATTGATTGATCATTCAGCTGAATTTGGAGAGTCAAGTTTTCTTTTCTTTCAGTGTTTGCAGGCCTGTAAGAGATCAGGTAGTACCTTTCTCCATCAGGTGACCAGACCATGCATCTGAAGACCTCCCAGTGCAGAGAGGGCAGGGTTGGGGAACTGCAAGAACCTGGGTAGCCTGTCAGGTGGTTTTCTTGTGGCTTTTCCTGTGAGGACTGCAACTGAGCTTTCAGCACTCCTAACCTGACACATCCATTTATCCAGACAATCAATGTATGCCACTTGTCAAATCTCCAGTAATTTTTTAGGAGCAGGTACTCAATCTACCAGCAGATTGCTAGGTCTAACTTCCTCATAGCTAGACTGTGAATTTCAAACACTGCTAGTCTAAGATATATAATAAGAGTTATAATTATTAGAGTATTGAAGCCATGGAGGCTTCATAGATTTCACCTTCGTTTCATTAAAAAGTAAAGTGGAAAAAAAAAGAAAAGAAAGGAAAGTGTACTTTGTACAATATGCAAAGGAAAAAATCATCAGTTTACAACAATAACTACATTGACCTTTCCTCTACCCCTTTGAGGAAACAAAATTCCTTAGAACAAAGTAAACCTTGAGGTGGTTAGTAAGTAGTAGTTGGTGGATGTGCTAGCCTGTTACTTCCTGTTTGTTGTCTACACCCATGTGGCTGGAGGGCGGAGTGCCATGTACATTGTTAGGGAGGTATGGCTGGGGCAAAGCCTCAGTCTCAGAGAATAGGCAATTGTGTAGGTACTGGATTTCTCTTTTGCCTGGACTCTGAGGACTAAACAATTTGGAAGGTAGGATCCCAGTAAAAGAATTTTTTGAGTTGTTTGGGGCTTTAGAAGTCGTCTAGGATAGACTGTATTAGAGATAATGGTGAGGTAAGTTATATAAAGATTCACATTTAATTAGTGACAGAATCAGGACTAGAAACTTAGGTCTCCCCATGCTAAGTCTGATTTTGGGAAAGGTCAGGATGTGTTGATTTAGTAGGGAGGAAATTTTATCCTGAAACCTCTCTAATTCCGATACTATGTGTGATCTTTTAAAAATGCAACTTTGATTTTGCCGTCTCCCATCTTATATCCTTTCAGTGGCTTTTGATTGCATTTAGGGTGAAAAAATAACAACCACCAGGCGACAAGACTAGGGGATTTTGTCTGGCCTGTTCCTGCAGTCCCTTGCCCACACTTTCCTCTGTGTTCTCTGGCCTCTAGCCAGGCTGTATCCTTCCTTTGGTTCCATGGTTTGCCTCCTGTTACAAGACCTTTGCATGTCCAGTTCTCTTTACCTGAATACTCTCATAGCCCCACCTAGGTAACTCTCAGTCTTCTTTCAAATCTTGTCTAATCCATCAGTCTGGGGCAGGCTACTTTGTGATGTGCTCATGCAGAGAACCAACTGTGTTCCTCCATGTTAGTTGTTTATAATTAAACTCTCATTTTTGTATTATCTGCTTAATGTCTGTTTTCTCCTTCCCATTCCCCACATGTCACCTTGTAATATTCATTAATGTATAAATAATCTGTTTTTCCTCATTGTTGAATCCCTAGCAACAAACATTTTCCCTGGCATATACTAGTACACTAGGTGTTCAGTAAGTATTTGAGAATGAACAACTTAATTTCTATTTCTGGGACAGATTTTTTTAAAAATAGGTCATTGGAGTATATTATTTCTGTTCCATTGTTGTAATCTTTTACTGAGTGCATCTCATCACTAAGATGATATATATTTGAGTTCTAATATTGTATCATCAGAGCTATACACACAATCTGAAGACCAGGAGTCATACAAAAATTTAAGTAGGAAAAACTTGATTAAAAATTGTAGTAAAATATATACAACATACCAGTAAAATTTATCATTTTAACCATTTGTAAGTATACTGTTCTCTGGCATTAAGTAGCCACATTGTTGTACAACCAGCCATCAGCACCAACCATCTACAGAACTTTTCATTAGCTGAAACTCTGTACACATTAAATAGTAACTCCCCATTGCCTGTTCCCTAGCCCTTGGCAACCATAATTTTACTTCTTGTCTCTATGAATTTGACTATTGTAGATACCTCATATAAGTGGAACCATACATTATTTGCCCTTTCATGACATGCTTATTTCACTTAATTAATGTCATTTAGTTAAGTTTAATCCATTTTGTAGTATGTGTCAGCATTTCTTTTCTTTTTAAGGCTAAATAATAATATTGCATTGTATGTGTGCATCACATATTGTTTATCCATTCACCCATCAATAAAAACTTGGATTGCTTGCCCTAACCGGTTTGGCTCAGTGGATAGAGCGTCGGCCTGCGGACTGAGGGGTCCCAGGTTCGATTCCGGTAAAGGGCATGTACCTTGGTTGCGGGCACATCCCCGGTGGGGGGTGTGCAGGAAGCAGCTGATCGATGTCTCTCTCCCATCGATGTTTCTGACTCTCTATCCCTTTCCCTTCCTCTCTGTAAAAAATCAATAAAATATATTTAAAAAAAAAACCAACAACTTGGATTGCTTTGGCTGTTGTGAATAATGGTCTGACTTATGCAAATGGATACCCTTTTATGATTCTGTGGTTTTCCTCCCCTGGAACTGTATGCAAATGGATACACTTTTATGATTCTATGGTTTTCCTCCCCTGGAACTGTAGCTTATGATCCATATAGTCTTATGCAAGTGACTTAACCTCCCTGTGTCTGTTTCATCATCTGCAATGGAAATAATAATGCAACCTATCCACCCTGCTTCAGGGGTCATGGTCTGACAAGAAGAGATATTATAGACATACCTCTGTAAGTTGCTAATAAGTGTATCCAAGCATATAGAACTTGATGGAACTGTAGTAGCTCTCCAGAACATGCCTTAGGGCTGATTTTCCTGGGCTCTAGGTTCCCTGAGGGGCATAGAACTCTCTGTGACATTGGCTGTCCAGACTGGATGGAAGATATCTGATTTATAGCTGTGTCACAAGTCTTTTTGAGCTTCCATCAACATACCAGAAGAAATTAGAATCAACAGTTTATATCCTTCACTTAAGGTAGTATTCACAAACACTGGGCTTTTATGCCTCTTGAAACCCCATTTCAGGCCCTGTCCTCACTGGGAGAGAAAGCAGGCGATGTCTCAATGTCCTGAACAAGACCTTTGGCACCCTTTCTCCAACTTCCAGAAGGGTCTGTCTCTGAGTTACTATGTAGCATCAGCTTGAGGATTAAATGAGATAATGCTTGTAAATAATTTAAACAGTGTCTGGTACCATGTAAGAGCTCAATAAATATTAGTTATTATTGTTGAGATGATGATGATGATGACGACGACGACGACAGTGATGCATTTCCCCCACAATCTTTGTTGAGTCTCCTTTACTTCTGATTTTGTAGCATTATAAGGGACTTTGTGATGCCATTTTTACTGTCATTGTAGTAATTATCACATTTGAATATGGTCATTAGGCCATTATTAACCACGTTTTAAGTATGATTGTTACAAGAATATCACTCTATAATTTCTCATTACAACAGGTATAATTTTTATAGTAAAAAATTTCCCATCAAGAAAAAACTTAGAAAAAAGAGGAAGTTGATTTAACCAATAATAATCCTAGTATCAGATATTAACCTTTATAAAAATGGTAGCCATCAATCTTGCGCGTGATTCTCTTTGTGAGTCTTATTCAAATCATACTTTTCATTTAGGACCTTGAGGATACTGGAGATTTGAAGAGAGCTTGAAAATCACAGTCATCACATTATTTAAAGAAATTGTACTCAGTAGAATATATAAATCTTTTGGTTAACATTTTAGGCATTAACTTACTAGTACACCAGAAATCTAGTCTTCAAAATGAATATAAAATTGATAAAGTGAGAATTCATGTAATTTTTTAAAAAGTCAATTTGCTTATGAGTACCATCTCATAAGCAAAGCTGTACAATTAGAACTAATGGATTATCATTGCAGTAAAAAATATGCAACATGAAATTTTCCTTCTAAATACTTCATTAAGGCAGTAATATTCTACATTACACACACTTCTTTTTGTCTGATTATCATTAAAATAATACTAAATGAGCTTAAAAATACTGCAAATTGTCCTCAGATAATTGTTTTTGTGTGTTAAGGTATATTTTCCATCCTTTTCTTTCAAATTTAAGCTTAAATTACTTTTTCTTTTTGGTATATGTAGACTTTCAGCCTACTTTTTCTCCCGTGAATTTAAGAAGCATCAGAAAAATCACTGTAGATCTGAGCTGTGGAGAAATATAATGAAAATTGTTTTTAAGTTCTTTGTCTAGGGTTAGTGGTTAAGAGATGTGGATTTATAAGTGTGAGTAAATGAAGGTGTGGGTTTATAGTTTTTAAAACTTATCTTTGTATTTTGAGATAATATAAAAGTAGCACTGAGATTTCCTATATTTCCTTCACCCAGCTCCCCAAATGTTAACATTTAGTACATTTTCTTTATCATTCTCTCTCTCTCTCTCTCTCTCTCTCTCTCTCTCTCTCTCTCTCACACACACACACACACACAGGATTTGTGCACTGGTGGGGGGCGTGGCCTGGTTCAATTACTGGTCAGTGTACATGCCTAGGTTGTGGGCTCAACCCCCAGTGTGTGGCATGCAAGAGGTAGCAGATCAGTTATTCTCTCTCATCACTGATGTTTCTGTCTCTCTCTCTCCCCCTTCCTCTCTGAAATCAATAAAATAAATAAATAAATAAATAAATAAATAAATAAATAAATAAATAAATAAATAACTGTTGAGAAATTTGAAACTTAGGAAAAATCTCCTAGACTGACATAACTGACCAAAATGATCTTAAGTTGGATAAAATCTTATTTTAATTACAACCACAACCCAAATTGAGGAACATTCAATAATAATAACAACAACAACAATTATAATGGCCTGTACTTTTCAAAATGCCACGATTATGAAAGACAGAACAAGGAACTGTTCCTTCAGGATTGAAGTAAATTGAAGAGATATGACTACTAAATGCAATAAATGATTCTCAAGTAGACCTTAAACCAGAAAAAAATTGTTTCTTTTGTTATAAAGGACATTACTGAGACAACTAGCAAACCGGACTAAAGCCTTTAGATTACATAATGGTACCATAGCAATATTCATTTCCTGAATCTGACTATTGTACTGTGGTTATAGTATTTATAATCTTAAATATTGATTAAGTAGACCAGGCATCCTCAAACTACGGCCCGCGGGCCACATGCAGGTGTTTTTGCCGTTTTGTTTTTTTACTTCAAAATAAGATATGTGCAGTGTGCATAGGAATTTGTTCATAGTTTTTTTTTTTAAACTATAGTCCGGCCCTCCAACGGTCTGAGGGACAGAGAACTGGCCCCCTGTTTAAAAAGTTTAAGGACCCCTGAAGTAGACTAATAAAATTAGTGGGTTAAAAATTGGTCTTAAATGTCTGGAATAAGAATACCAGAGTAAACCCAGAGAAATATAAAACAAAGAAAATAGTAAAGAACAAAAATAAATAGACACACAATACAGAAAATCAAAATCAACTGATTGACTATTATGTGTATCAGCCGTCGTCAAAATAATGTTACATGATACAGGTTGGGTTCCTGGGAAACAGACCTTGAGGTGGAGATTTGCGTGCAGGAAATTTATTAGGGAGGACCCCTGGGGTAAGTACTTGGCAGGATTGAATAGAGGGAGTAGGTGGACTATATGGTGCAATGTGAATGAAGGCCTCAGGTGACTCCATGGGTTGCTCCCAAATCAGTGTGGAGGTCTAGGCCTTGACACTCCTGAATCATTGGTTGCAGGCTGTCCTAAGAAGAGAGCATGGCCTTGGGTGATGCATCTTTCTTAAATTGAGATCATTTCAAAGAGGACCAACAGCTGAGGGCTGTCTGTTTACAGCACTTCTAGCACTGGCTAAATAAGTTCTTTATTTTCAAAGGGAAAACACAGTATCCATTATGCTGCCCAGAATTTCAGTGGCTTATAACAACAAGCATTGGGTTTTTTTGTACACTCTTTGTCTAGGATTCTGCTGAACTAGACTGGGCTGATATAGGTGCCAAGCTACAGGTTGTGACCAGATCTCCTTCATGTGTCTTCTTCTGTTGACAAAAGTCAGTAGCACAAGAGGGCAAGTCCAAATGTAAAAACACATTCAGGGCTCTGTTAAGTCACATGTCTAAACATCCTATTGGCCAGTCAAGTCACATGTCCAGATCCAACTTCAGTGGAGTAGAAGAATACCCTCCAATGGAGGTCCAGGGGAGGAAGTGAATATTTGCTAAAGAATAACCTAGTCTACCATAGTGTGATTCTGCTTAATGAACAAAAGATGAGAATTTCACTGCCAGGATTTAATTGTCAGTCTTTCTCTTAAAATATTTCTATTTGTCATCTCCATCTGTTATGAATGAGATGAAATGTGACAACACCTTCACTGCTATTAGGCAAAGAAAACAGCTTGTTCTTATGATTTTTAAAATATATATTTGAATGGATCTTGTATGTTATTTGTATAGCTATTGAAAAGATGGCAACTTTGTATTTATCTGGAGGGAAGATTCAATTTTTTATGTTTCGTTTTTAAGTTCTTTTATTTTAAACTAAGCTATATATACAATAAAGTGTTATTAAGTATCATATATTTTAGGTACACACCTTATACATTTTTACATATATATACATGTAACCACCAGGTGTAGATTAAAAAAAAACACATCCTGAATCCCAAAAAGGTTTCTCACACCCCTCTCCTATCAGTGTCCCCCACTTCCCTTCTGAAGTAATAACTGTCATACTTATCTCACTATCAATTAATTGTTACTTTTCTCAAAGTCCATATAAATGGAATCAGCCAGTATGTTCTCTAGTATGTATGTCTAGCTTTTTGTTATCTTACTGATAAACCATAGTCATTGGTTATATGTCAAATTCCTATGTCTTTTTTTAGCTTACTTCTGTGAATCTTTGCTACTGGGCTTTGTCTCTTCTATTATAGAAAGTGTCTTCCATGTGTTACGAATACATTTTCAGTGTAAGATTAGACAATAAAAAATCTATTAAAAAGAAACTGCTATGCTGAAGGGGAGGGTCTGGAGTAGAGGGGGTCAATGGAAAAAAAGGGGGACACTTGTAATACTTTCAACAATAAAGACAAATTTAAAAAAAGAAACTGCTATCTGTGCCAGAAAGATGGAGTTAATAATAGGAACTCCAAGCAAATAATGTGATCTGCTTTCCTTTGTGAAGTTAGTTATCGATTTCAACAGAATTGTTCCCTAGGAATTCCACAGTGCATGTGCCTGACGGGAATGTTTATTTTGTACATATACTGATGATTATTGCACTCTCTTCTAAGCTATGGAATAAATGTGGGTTTTGGAGGTTTCATAGCTCCCAGTAAGCTGTGAGTCTGCTCCATTCTTCCCATTTGAGTTGTGGCACAATACAGGAGCTAGTCTTCCAAAAGCAAACGCTTATTTCACAGTTTAGTAACACAACCACTCTGTAATCAATTGAGATTTTGGTCATAACCATTTAGAAAGGTTGAGAAAGTATATTGGTTCTTTGAAGTCTTATTAGATAATAGCTCATTATCAGTTTTAAAGGTGACTATAAGAAGAGCATTTTCATTCATCTAACGTGAACAAAAGACAGAAAATCCATTTATGCTTTGAGTGGTTGGTATAATATCAGTTGAGAAAAACTCATTTAATTCTGTCACTTCTGGTTTCATAGCACTCGTTAATTATAAAAATTACTTCTACTTCCTAAGGAATCTCAGCAACATAATTAATTTGTATAATTATTGATTTTGAGTACCATTTAATCTTTTTTAGTTTTGTTACTCATTATAAGTACTAGAGGCCCAGTGCACAAAATTCATGCACTTGGGGTGGGAGGGAGGGTCCTTCAGCTCGACCTGTGCCCTCTCGCAGTCCCGGAGCCCTCAGGGGATGTCCGACAGATGGCTCCTTAGTGCTGCCATGGAGGTGGGAGAGGCTCCTGCCACCGCCACTGTGCTCGCCAGCCGTGAGCCCAGCTTCTGGCTGAGCGGTGCTCCCCCTGTGGGAGCGCACTGACCACCAGGGGACAGCTCCTGCGTTGAGCTTCTGCCCCCTGGTGGTCAGTGAGCGTCATAGTGATGGGTTGTTCCGCCCTTCAGTCAATTTGCATATTAGCCTTTTATTATATAGGAGTTTTTAACCTTTTGCACTCGGATGTCGAGTGTGACTCGACACGGTTAGCATCGGTAGCAGCTTGTATGTCCAATTGTATTGAATGTATCAATAATTTGAAATATAAAAAAATCCAAATAAATAAGTTTGTATGAAAAGAAACTCCAGTTTTTTATTCTACTGCTGCGCTTTGTAAAATCTGGGGTATTTAAAAAATTAAATCCCAAGTAGAATAAAGGAATCGAGAAAAAAGCAAGCGAGTGCAAAGGGTTAAAATAATCACTTATGGCCCTGGCTGGGTGGTTTGGTTGGTTGGCTTGTTGTCCCATACACAAAAAGGTTGAAGGTTCGATTCCCAGTCAGGAACATATCTAGGTTGAGGTTCCATTCCTGGTGGTATGGGAGACAACCAATCGATGTGTCACTGTCAAACTGGTATTTCTCTCTCTCTCTCTTTGTCTCCCCTGCCTCCCCACTTCCTTTCTCTAAACATACCCTCTGGTGAGGATTAAAAAAATAACAAAATAATAATTTATGAAAATACATTATTACTTGAAGGAATCAATAAATGCTATTGAACTTTTCATTTTCATAAGTCATATATCCAGAAACAATAATCATTTAGTTTCAGGGATGCTGGAGTTTGCAGAGCACAAGCAAAAAATAAAGATTAATTCTAACAATTTTTGTAACCCCTGCTACAGAAGAATGAGAAGAAATTTACTTGAAAGTTGAGGTTATTATTCTACGACTGGGACACATAGCAAAAGACTATACGTGGTCAGTGGTCTTAGCTGTGATTATAACTAGGAAATTGATGGTTTCAGGTGTACAGCATAGTGATTAGATATGTATATAATTTACAAAGTGATTCCCCCAGTAAGTCTAGTACCCACCTGGTACCAAACACAGTTATTACAATATTATTGACTGTATTCCCTGTGCTATACTTTACATCCACATGACTATTTCATAACTACCAATTTGTACTTCTTAATTCCTTCACCTTTTTCACCCAACTCTCCCTAACCCCCTCCTACCTGGCAACTATCAGTTTGTTCTCTGTATCTATGAGTCTTTTTCTGTTTTGTTTGTTCATTTATTTTTTAGATTTCACTTATAAGTGAAATCATATAGTATTTGTTCTTATCTGCCTTAACTTCACTTAGCATAATACTCTCGGTCCATCCATGTTGTCATAAATGGTAAGATTTCATTCTTTTTTATGTCTGAGTAATATTCCATTAAATATATTTACGCATCTTCTCTCTTTTTTTATAATTAAAAAATACTTTTTATTGATTATTAGAGAGCGAGGAAGGGAAGAGTGATAGAGAGATAGAAACATCAATGAGAGAGAAACATCGATCAGCTAGCTCCTGCACCCACCCTCCTGGGGATCGAGCCCACAACCCAGGCATGTATCCTGACTGGAATCAAACTAGTGACCGCTTGGTTCATGGGTTGATTCTCAACCACTGAGCCATATTGGCTGGGCATGTGCCACATCTTCTTTTCCAGTTGTCCATTGATGACTTGTGCTATTTTGGCTATTGTAAATAATGCTGCAATGAACATAGGGATGCATATATATTTTCGAGTTGGTGATTTGGATTTTTTCAGATAAATATCCCAAAGTGAAGTAGCTGGGTCATAAGTTTGTCCTATTTTTAATTTTTTTAGGAGCCTCCATACTGTTTTCCAAAATGGCTGTACCAATTTACAATTCCACAAACAATGCACGAGGATTCCCTTTTCTCCACATCTTAGCCAACACTTGTTATTTGTTGAATTATTGATGATAGTCATTCAGACAGGTGTGAGGTGATATTTCTTTCTGATTTTAATTTGCATTTCTCTGATGATTAGTGACATCGAGCACCTTTTCATATGTCTATTGATCATCTCTATGCCCTTTATGGAGAAATATCTATTGAGGTTCTCTGGTTATTTTTTAATTAGATTGTTGTTGTTTTTGTGGGGGTTTTTTTTCTGGTATTGAGTTTTTTGAATTCTTTATAATTTTGGATATTAACCCATTGTCAGATGTATCATTGGGGAATATGTTCTCCCATTCAGTGGGTTGTCTTTTCATTTTGTTGATGGTTTCCTTTGCTGTACAAAAACGTTTTATTTGACGTAGTACCATTTGTTTATTTTTTTCTTTTGTTTCTTTTGTCCGAGGAAATATATAAAAAAAAATATTACTAAGAGAAATGTCAGAGATTTTACTGCCTGTGTTTTCTTGTAGGATTTTTATGGTATTGAGTCTTACATTTAAGTCTTTAATCCATTTTGAGTTTATTCTTGTATATGGTGTAAGAAGGTGGTCTCTAGTTTAATTTTTTCGCATGTATCTTTCCACTTTCCCTAACACCATTTACTGAATAGACTGTCTTGATTCCATTGTATGTTATTGCCTCCTTTATAAAGTGTTAATTGATCAAATAATTATGTCTGACTCTTTATTCTGTTCCATTAATTTGTCTTGTATGCCTGAATCATGCTGTTTTGATTATATGTAGCCTTGTAGTGTAGTTTGATATCAGGTAGTGTGATTCCTCCAACTTTGTTCATTTTTCTCAAGATTGATGTGGCTATCCAGTGTCTTTTGTGGTTCCATATACAATTTTGGATTATTTGTTGTATTTCTGTGAATATATCATTGGTATTTTGATAGGAATTGTGTTGAATCTATTAATTGCTTGGGTAAGTATGGTCATTTTAACAATGTTAATTCTTCCAGTGCATCAGCACAGTATATGCTTCCACTTATTTGTGTATTCTTCAGTTTCTTTCTTCAGTGTCTTATAATTTTCTGAGTACAGATCTTTTAACTCGTCGTTAAATTTATTTCTAAAAATATATGTTTTTATTGATTTCAGAGAGTGGAAGAGAAAGGGAGAGAGAGAGAGAGAGAAACATCAATGATGAGAGAGAGTCAGCATTGGCTGCTTCCTGCACACCCCCAACTGGGGATTGAGCCTGAAATTCAGGCATGTGCCCCGAAGGGGAATTGAACCGTGGCCTCCTGGTTCATGGGTCAACACTCAACCACTGGCCAGGCTATTTTTCTTTTTCTTTTTTTGCAGTTTAGATTGCTTATTTAACTGCGATGGTTTATTTATTTTCTTTAAAAAAATTCTTTGTTGTTGAAAGTATCACATATGTTCTCTTTTCTCCCCCCATTGTCCTCTCCCAGCCTGCCCCCGACTCCCAGCCCCGGCCTTCACTCCCCACTCCCATTGTCTGTGTCCATTGGTTATGCATACAAGTTGATCTTTTATCCCCCACCCACACGCCCCTACCTTCTCTCTGAGATTTGGTGGTCTGTTCAATGATTCTGTGTCTGTGGATCTATTTTTGTTCATCAGTTTATGTTGTTCATTATATTCCACAAATGAGTGAGATCATGTGATACTTACCTTTTTCTGACTGGCTTATTTCGCTTAGCATAATACTCTCCAGGTCCATCCCATGCTGTTGCAAATGGTAAGAGTTCTTTCTTTCTTATAGCAGCGTAGTATTCCATTGTGTAAACGTAGTCCAATGGTTTAAGTAAGATGCTAAGCCTTGTTAAAGCAGTTAGTTACTGTATTTAAACATGTCTATGTGTCCTACATCCTGCCTTTAGCTATGTCAACAAATTTATATTCAATACTCTTATTCAGTGTCTTAATATATCACAGTATAAATACATAGTTTAATGTATACTTTTGCTAATAATATTTTACTCTTTAACAGATGGTAGTTGATATTTGAGCTTATTTTATGCTCTTGTACTAAGAGAGAACTCTCTACTGCCCCCTACCAGATATTTAGGGATAACTTATAAATTAAATTTTAAGACATTTGTCACGTAGATATGACACCTCCCCATTTATGAAATTTTAAATAAATATCTGAAGATATTTCATGTAAAAAAAAAAAGGTGCAAGACTTGGCTTTCATGTGTCAGAAAGTTAAAACAGAACTAGTTCTTACTTGACAAGATTTGATCACCTTGTCGGCCAGACCTGCACCACACCTACATGCTTATCCAGAAGCAGAACCAGTTGTCCTATTTTGCAGTTTTCCTGTATACAAATGGGCATACATGTTGTGGATGAATCTCCTTCTCTCCAGTAAAAAAAACCACCAAGTTTTTCAAAACTTAAAAGTTTTGAAGTTTTGGAACCTAGTTTATTCTCTCCTGATAGGAGGAAAATATTACACCCAAGGTACTTTTGCAAAAAGCCAGTTATATTATTGTAACCTATCTTTTCTCCTTTCAAATTATTCTTCAAATCACTCTTCCTTGAAATATATATGTCTTAAAAATGTCAACCAAGTTAACTCTTAACATGGATAAGTATTTTTGTTTGGTTTGTTTTATACAGATGTGTAATTTTGTTTTGTCTTACTATCATTCATTCTCAGTTCCATTTATTTCTTTCTATTTCTCCTTTCTTAGTTCATTATTTTCTTAATCCAATCTAAGAAATTTTTTTCTCACTCTCTGACATATGATCCCCCCCCCCATTGATATATTTTTTATTGATTTCAGAGAGAGATAGAAACATCAATGATGAAAGAGAATCGTTGATCATCTGCCTCCTGCACATCCCACACTGGGGATAGAACCTGCATGCCGGGCATGTGCCCTGACTGGGAATCAAACCGTGAACTCCTGGTTCATACGTAGACGCTCAACCACTGAGCCATGCTGGCCAGGCAACATGATCTATTTTTTAGGATCTTCTTCAGGAAGGCTGTGCTAGCTTGTATGGTAGCTGAAGTGACTTTGGCATTTTTAACAGAGAGGATGATGAAACATACAGGATTTCCAATTTAATGCCTGGAGGTCCTGGATATCCATAGTTAGGTTGCTATAATAATTGAATTTATTTAAAAAAATACACACCTTAAAAGGCACAAATCAACATTTTCTTAAAGCAGTAAATGATATTTTAAATAATTGTTAAGTAATCTGTTGTTCAAATTTTTCTTAATTTTGTGAGAAAATACTACCTCAGTATATGGTTGTTAATTAAGTACATAATGTACTTCAGTATCTGTTCTTAAATAATCTAGGAGGTTTGCATTTATGCCTGATCTTTTCTCTCCATTTTGTTTGTTTTCTTTAGTTTCATGCTATGGATACATTATATAGACACAGCTATGACTTGAGCAGTGCAATAAGTGTCTTAGTGCCACTTGGAGGACCTGTTTTATGCAGAGATGAAATGGAAGAATGGTCAGCCTCTGAAGCTACTTTGTTTGAAGAGGCACTGGAAAAATATGGCAAAGACTTCAATGATATACGTCAAGACTTTGTAAGTAGAAAATTGTGAGTGATATAAAATGTTGAGGTTGGGGATATTTTATTTGTTTTAGAAATCTGTGACTTAGTAATTTTTATCTGCTCAACACAGAATGAAGGCCAATATTATAAAGGGAGAAATTGACATTTATTCTGGGAAGTAATTGTGAATAAGACCAGGAGGCCTTAAGTTCTTGCTGTAAACCTTGGCAGTATGAATTCATCCTCTTCACCTTTCTGAGGTCTAAGTTTAAAATATGTCTAACCATTTGTACTAAATATATCTAAGTCCTGCCTCTTAAGCTTGTTGCCCTCCTTTAGACCTTCAGTGTTTTTCTAGTTGTCTGACTAATTGTTGAGCCTAAAATTTTGATGTGGACCTTTAATGTGGAAACAACCTATAAAGCAGAGGAGGAGAATTTGCTTTATAGGCTTTCTATCTTTGACTCCTCTTAATGATATGCAGTATCTAATTTGCCCTTTAAATATTAGATAGTCTTTTCTCCTATTATGTAGTTCCTTCTGTCTTTGTGGAATTGCTCTAATTAAGTTTATAGTCTCTTTGAAATGGAGAAATTTCCATTTGAGAAGTATATAAATAGATTTCTATAGCAGCCGTTCTTTATAAAAAATTATGAAAATAGAATCTTTATAGACTATGAAGTATTTGATGCGAGTTAATATCCTGCCTTTTATGTTGTTGAATTTTTGTCTGAATTATTCCTTAAGAAAAATTATTACTATCAATATGGATACATTAAATTCCAAACATGATAATTAAAGCTGTTAGTGTCACTAACATTTGTTCTTCTGGCAAAACTTCATTCATACCCAGATTGTTATATGTCATGATTTCAATTTATAGGAGGTGCAGGTGAGGATTTAAAATGCATTGGTGGCATTTAGCTTCAGATGGTCAGAATAATGCACCAGTGTGATGTTATTACTATGGTACTATTAATGTACCATACCACTAAATAGAAACCACAAAAACAAAGCCCCCTAAAGAACAAAATCCACAGGTCTGACAAAGGAATGGAAGATGAGAAACATTAAAGTGAAACTACTTTCCCTGCACTGAGTGTGACATGCTCATTTTATGTCCTAGTAATTCTTCTGGACCCATTTCAATTCAGTAAATGTCTGTTGAGCATCTGCAGCATGCCAGGCCTTCAGGTAGGCACTAGGCATGCAACAGAAACATAACGTTACTTCAGGGAATGAGTTCATAGTCAGCATCAAGTGACTGAAGCACATACACCAACTAAAATGAAATATAGTTATTTCTGTCAGCAGTATGAACAAGTATTATGGGGTATTGGGAGGGGAACTATCAGTTGTGCCAGTCAAATCAGAAATGGCTTCACAGAGTTAACTGGCATGTCAGCTGGATCTCTTATGGTAAAGGGAGAAAACAGCAAATGGATAAGTATACATGATTTATGAAACTTGCAGACAGCACTCCCAGGCACCTAACACAGGACTAGGAAGTAACTCTCTGAAGAGTAGCTTGGTGCAATATACTCAGACACAGAGGCTGACATTGATATAAGATAAAAGAACTGTGTGAAAATGAGTATGACAGTAATAATGCTGTTAGATGGTTTTTGTTACCTTCAACATCTAACAAAATTCTTGTAAATTTGCATTATGGTATATATTAGTTTTTGCTGAGGGTAGTTAGATTGCTTGTTGATTTGTAGTATTTTGGAGACTGAAATTTTCCACCAGTGTCAAAAACCTTAAAGAATATATGATACCAGCCCTAACCGGTTTGGCTCAGTGGATAGAGTGTCGGCCTGCGGACTGAAGGGTCTCAGGTTCGATTCCGGTCAAGGGTACGTACCTTGGTTGTGGACATATCCCCAGTAGGGAGTGTGCAGGAGGTAGCTGAATGGATGTTTCTCTCTCATCGATGTTTCTGGCTCTCTATCCCTCTCCCTCTGCCTTCCTCTCTGTAAAAAGTCAAAAATATATATAAAATGAATATATGATAATATATGAATATATGATAATATATGAAAAAAAAATATATATATATATATTATGAATATATAATACCAGAAGGCTGACTGCCCACAGGGTTTAAGGTGGGGTTTTTTTTTGTAGTTTGGAGTGTTTTTAAACTAATTATTCATCTCCACCCCCTAATACGGGTAATAGTAACACATAAACCTGAAGACCATATATGACAAGCCCACAACTAATATCATATTCGGTGGTGAAAGACAAGTACATGAAAAGTACTCAACATCACTAATCATTAGGGAAATACAAATCAAAACCACAATGAAATATCACCTCATACCTGTTAGTACAACTATTTTAAAAAAGACAACAGATAACAAGTGTTGGCGAGGATGTAAAAAAGACTTGGCATTAATTCTTCATTAAATGTTTGATGGAATTCACCAGCAAAGACATCTGGTCCTGGGATTTTCTTTGATCAGAGGTTTTTGATCCCTGATTAGATCTCCTTATTAATTATAATCTATTCCGATTTTCTATTTCTTCATGATTCAGTCTGGGTAGTTTTATGTTTCTAGGAGTTTATCCATTTTTTCTAGTATATGCCATCTAATTTGTTGGCATATACTTGTTCATAATAGTCTCTTAACATAAGCTTTTGTATTTGGGTCTTCTTTTTTTTTTCTTAGTCTAGCTAAAGGTTTTGTCAGTTTTGTTTTATCTTTTCTAAAAAATAGCTCCTAGTTACATTTATCTTTTCTAATTTTATAGTTTTCACTTCATTTATTTCTGCTCTGATCTTTGTTATTTCCTTCCTTCTGCTAATTGGATCCACTCTCTTTCTCCCCCCACCCCCCAGAATAATTTCTAATGATCTGTCTTTTAGTTCACATATTCTTTTTTTTTTCTGCTTAATCAAGTCTGTTGTTGATGTTCTGCATTGTATTTTTCATTTAATTAATTGTATTTTTCAGTTTTAGAATTTGTTAGGTTCCTTTTCATTATTCTGTCTCTTTGTTGAACTCATTTTGTTTGTATATTGTTTTACTGATTTTATTGCATTGTCTATCTGTACTTTCTTATAACTTATTGAACTTCCTTAAAACAATATTTTTAAAATTCTCTTTCAGGCAAAGAGTAGATATCCAGTTCTTTGGGGTCAGTAACTAGAAAATTATTGTGTTTCTTTGGTGTCATGGTTCCTTACTTTTTCATGTTCCTCATGGGCTTGTGTTGATGTCTGTGGGTTTGATAGAGCAGTCACCTCTTCCATAGTTCACAGACTGCTTTTGGTGGGGAAAGGCCTCCACCAGCAGGTGGTGCAAGGGCACTGGCTTATTGGGGCCTGATGTTTCCGGCTCCCAAGTAGGTCAGGTGGTGTGGTCACATTCAGCTCCATCAGCTGAAGTCAATGTTGCTAAAGATTGCAGGGGTCCTCCATGGTCTCTGCGGTGGTAGTGAGGACTATTACAGTCTTCAGTGACAATGGCTGCTGGGGAACCTCCTGATCTCTTTTCTCTCAGGGGGCTATGTCATAGCCAAGGGATCCCTCTTGGCAATGGGTCTGGCTTCGGAGGGACCTTTGGTGGTATTGGTGTGAGGCATGGACACAGTTGGATCCGTCACGGAGCCAGGAATGGAACATGTATGCTCCTTGAGTAGCAGCAGTGTAGGGTCTGGGTGCTGGCCAGTTTCCATGGCTCTGGTACCTGAGATGTGTGCACATGTGGAACAGCTATGGAGCTGAGGTCTGAAGTACAGGTACATGTGGAGCAGCCAGGACTTTGGGGTCCAGGGTATGCACAGAGTTGGAGGTAGGGGCTGGCAGCCCTGTTCCAGGAATGGGGGCACAGCAATGTCTTCTGGGAGTGACCCAGCAGCATCTCCTAGCGGCAGCAATAGCTGTTAGTTACCTCAGTGTCAAAAGGTGCTAGCTTTCCTGCAGAGAAGGCTGCTGTGGTCCATGCCAGCATGCACTGCGGAGTCCTGTGCTGGGAAAGCTGCAGGAATTCTGTCCTGGGCTGTATGAGTGGCAAAGGCTGCCGGGCCCTCTGTAGAGCAGGTCACTGGGAACCTCAGTGGCACACACCTCATGGCTTATATTGATAGCCTCCACCCTTCTTCTTTGTTCTTAGCCATTTTAAGCTGTCTCAGCTAAGCCGTCTCCACAGTGATCCTTTCTGTGTGGAAATTCATTAATTGCTCCACTGTGTTGCTGTAGGTTCTTATTTTGAGTCTTGTGCGCTCCCAGGGCTATTTTTGTTTGTTGATAGCTGCCTATTTACTATTTGTTTTTCTTTGGGTGGGGAGGGCAAACCAAGACTGGTAGCTCCTATTCCTCTGTCTTGCTCCCATCCACTTTAGGTTGTCTAGTTTACTGTCATAAGGTTGTTCATAATACTTATTACCCCTTTAAGGCCTTATATGGACACATGTGCTAATGTGTCCTCTCACACTCCTGATGCTGGTGATTTAGCTCTTCTCTTTTTCCCTCATCAGTCTGGCTTTAAGGCTTTCTTAATTTTATTGATCTTTGCAAAGAACCAGCTTTTCGTTTGATTGACTTTCTGTTTCATTAATTTCTGTTTTTATGTTTATTATTTCCTTCCTTCAGCTTGCTTTGGACTAATGTGCTTTGTCTTTTCCTAGTGTCGTTTTAAGGTTGAATGTTAAATCATTTATTTGAAACATTTCTTGTAATGCAATCATTTATTGGTAGCATATGTTTAGCTAGTAATGATTTATTTCAGCTTTGCCTGAAAAACATTTTACTGTTTCCTTTAAAAAGATATTTTATTCTTTCTAGAATTCATTTATTTTCTTTTTCAATACTTTAAAGATGTTTTATTTGGCTTATGCAGTTTCTGATGAGAAAGTTCCTCTTTATGTAAGTTTCTTTTTCTTTGTGTTCAAGATTTTTCTTTACTCTTGGTTTTCAGTAGTGTTATTACTACATTTTGCCTGGATGTGTTTTTCTTTGTAATTATTCTACCTGTAGTTCACTTAGTTTCCTAGAGCTGAGATTTCTGTTTGTGTGTTAGTTTGCATAATTTGTATTGATTCATCTTCTAGTACACTAATGCTTTTCTTAGCTATATCCAGCAAACTGATTAACTTGTTAAAGGAATTCTTCAAACATGATAGCATGTTTTTTCTCACATGTATACTTTATTCTTTTTTATGCTTTCTATCTGTGTTTAAATTCGCCATCTGTTTGTGTTGTCCACCTTTTCAACTGGATCCTTTGTTATAATTATCATAGTTTAACAGGTTAACTGCCAAGCCTGTTTTGTCTTCCTTTCCGTTCAGCCTGCGATATCCGATTTCACCGGTATGCTGGCTGCACCAGTGACTGACCCGTCTGGATGGAAAGTATAGTGTCAGTTACTGGTGACTGACATGGCACTTAACGTGTTAATATCTGATACTTCCAATATTTGGGTCATATTGGAGTCTATATCTGTTGTCTGATTTATTTCTTGAAAATGGGACATTTATTTTCATGCTGTTTTTTAATGTCTTCTATCTTTGAGTGGATATGGAACATGCTGTGTAAACAACATAGGCTGAGTTAAGCAGTATTTATATTCTGAAATGAGCATGCCTCTTCTTCTAGGTCATTATTGTAGGGTATTGAGTCTGTCTGGTTAATAGTGGGCCAGGTTTGGGTTTTCCTGTTGTTCTTTTAAAGAGAGTGGAAAGGAGGGAGGGAGAGAAGGAAGAAGGAAGGGAGGAAGGAAGAAATATCAATGTGAGAGAGAGACATCGAATGGTTGCCTCCCACACGCACCCCAAACCATGACCTCCTGGTTCTCAGGTCGACGCTCAGCCACTGAACCACACTGTCTGGGCTTGATGTTTTGTTTCTCCCATATATTTTTTCTGTTACTAAATTCTAGTTTAATTCTGTTCTGATCAGAAAACATATTCGGTAAAAACCAAATTTTACATTTTTGTGATTTGATTGCTTCTGACCCAGTGTATAGCCTGTTATGGTGAATGTTCTGTGTGCTCTTGGAAAGAATAGATATTTTGCTGTTAGGTGGAATGTTCTGTAAATGCTACTTAGATCAATTTTATTGATAGTGTTGTTCAAGTCTTCTGAAGCCTTACTGATTTTCTGTCTACTTGTTCTATTACTTATTGAGAGAGCTATTACTTATTGAGAGAGCAGCATTAAAAGTCTCTAGCTATAATTGTGGAATTTCTATTATTCCTTTCAATTGTAATTAGGTTTGTGCTTTAATTATGTTGAAACTCTGTTATTAGGTACATGCACATTTAGGATTGTTATGTTCTCATGGTGAATTGACCATTTTATCTTTAAATCATGCTTCTCTATTCATGGTAATACTCTGTGGCGAAGTCTACTTTATTTTCTAGTAATATAATTACTAAAACTTTATTTTTTTACATGATATATCTTGTTTTCATCCTTTTATTTTTATCTTATTTATGTCCAAAATGGGCTTTTTGTGGACAGAATACAGTTGTATTTTTTTTCTTTTAAAAGTTACTTTATTTTTATTTTTTTTAATTTAATAAATCTTTATTGTTCAGATTATTACAATAGTTTCTCCTTTTTCCCCCATAACTCCCCTCCACTCGGTTCCCACCCCACCCTCTGCCCTTACCTCCCCCCCACCCCACTGTCCTCATCCATAGGTATATAATTTTTGGCTAGTCTCTTCCTGCACCCCTATATCCCTTTCCCCCTGAGAATTATCAGTCCACTCCCTTTCTATGCCCCTGATTCTATTATATTCACCAGTTTATTCTGTTCCTCATATTTTTAATTCACTTGATTTTTTAGGTTCACTTGTTGATAGATATGTATTTGATGTTCATAATTTTTATCTTTACTTTTTTCTTCTTCCTCTTCTTAATACCTTTCAGCATTTCATATAATACTGGTTTGGTGGTGATGAACTCCTTTAGCTTTTTCTTATCTGTGAAGCTCTTTATCTGATCTTCCAGTCTGAATGATAACTTTGCTGGGTAGAGTAATCTTGGTTGTAGGTTCTTGCTATTCATCACTTTGAATATTTCTTGCCACTCCCGTCTGGCCTGCATAGTTTCTGTTGAGAAATCAGCTGACAATCGTATGGGTGGTCCCTTGTAGGTAATTAACTGTTTTTCTCTTGCTGCTTTTAATATTCTCTCTTTGTCTTTTGCTCTTGGCATTTTAATTATGATGTGTCTTGGTGTGGTCCTCTTTGGATTCCTTTTGTTTGGGGTTCTCTGTGCTTCCTGGACTTGTAAGTCTATTTCTTTCACCAGGTGGGGGAAGTTTTCAGTCATTATTTCTTCAGATAGGTTTCCAACATCTTGCTCTCTCTCTTCTTCTGGCACCCCCATAATTCTGATGTTGGTACGTTTGAAGTTGTCCCAGAGGCTTCTTACACTATCTTCAACTTTTTGGATTCTTTTTTTCTTTTCGCTTTTCCGGTTGAGGGTTTTTTGCTTCTTTGAATTTCAAATCTTTGACTTGATTCTTACGTTTCTCTAGTCTGCTGTTGGGTCTCTGTATAATATTTTTTATTTCAGTCAGTGTATGTTTAATTTCTAGTTGGTCCTTTTTCATATCCTCGAGGATCTGGCTAAATTTATCGGCCTTTTCTAGGAAATGGTTGAAAAACCTTCTAACTGTGGTTTTGAATTCTATATCCAGACGTTTGCTTTCCTCCATTTCTTTCGTTTGTGATCTGTTACTTTGTCTCCGCATTTTCGCTGCTTCCCTGAGTTGTTAGGGTAGCTTTGTGTGCTAGGTTTCCTATATGGCCCAGTGGGTCAGCCTCCCCAGTTACCTGAGGTGGACACTCTTGGTGCACCCCTTTGTGGTCTGTGTGTATAGCTTTGTTGTGGTTAAGTTTTGATTGTTGTTGGTATTACTGGGAGGAATTGACCTCCAGGCCAATTGGCTATGTGTATCAGCTGTGTCTACGCCGGGAGACCTGTGCTGGAGACAGCCTTATAGGACCAGACTTGCAAAATTGCAAAAGCCTCTGTGCTCAGCTTGGATGGGGCGGAGTCTCAGGGCTGAGCAGACAGTCTTGGCTTCCCGTCAGCCCTGCCCTTGTGCGCGCGCCTCCAGACCTCTGCCTTCCGCTGCTCCCCTGAGTTTCCGTCTGACAGTCCAGATTCCCCCAGGCTCGCCCGGAACTGGGGTTCAGTGCAGTCAGGAGCTTCTGACTCCCTTCCGCTAGGGAGAGCTAGCGGCAACCTCAGCAGTCAGTCTTCTCTGTGCGCACTCGCGAGCACGCATGCACGAGCCTCCAGACCCCTGCCTGCCGCGTCTTCCCCGAGTCTCCGAGTCTCCGTGTGCCTTTCTCTCTACCTGACAGTCCAGACTCCCCCCCGTATGATCCTGGGTCCACGGGGTTTCGCCTGAAACTGGGGTTCAGTGTAGTCAGGGGCTTCCTTCCCTCTCCCGCCAGAGAAAGCCAGCCAGGCACTCAGCTGCCCTTTCTCTCTGCGCGTGTATCTCCGTACCTCAGCCTTTTGCAGCTCCTCTGATTCTCTGTGTGCTTTCCTCTTTCCTTCTAGTTGTAGAATTTCCACTCAGCCAGCTTTCCTGTGGTTCTGGATGATGTCAGTTCTGTCTTTTAGTTGTAGTTTTGAAATTGTTGTGCGAGGCAGCAGTTTAGGTGTTTACCTATGCTGCCATCTTGGTTTCTCCTACAGTTGTATTTTTAAAAAAGAAATAATATGACAAGCTTTGCCTTGTAGTTGTAGTGTTTAAAACTAATATAATTATCATAATATAATTATCAGTTTAAATCCATCATCTGAGCACTAGTTTTCCATTTGTCCTATTGTTTTTTGTCCTTTCCTCCTTATTGATCAACTTTTTATGATTCCCTTTAATCTTTACTAGTAGCTTATTAATTAAACTTTAGTTTTATTTGTTTAGTGGTTTACAGTATGCATCTTTAATGTACCACAGTCTACCTTTCAACCAAATACCACTTAGATTACATAGATTATAAGAATTATATAACAATGTACTTCTAGTTCCTCCTTTGCATTACTGTGCTTTTGTTGCTGTACACTCTATGATCACTATTTTTTGCTTTAGATAATCAGTGATCTTTTAAAGAGATTTAAAAAAATATCTTTTCCCATAACTATAAATATATAAGATATATTTACTTATATTTATTTGTTATTTATTTATTATTTTTTACCATTTCTGCCCCTGTTCGTTTCTTTATGTAGATTCAAAAATTTTATCAGCAGCAGTGGGGGCTTTCTCAGGCTTCCTGCTCTGGCCCAGTTCTTTCTGAACACCTGATGGAGATCTGTGGCATGTGTGTGTGGATTCCCCTTGTGTCTAGAGCTTTCTTCTGTTAAACAGTTGTTATAGCCCAGTGTTGACCTTTGGTAAATTTTTTGTGTTCTTTTTACCTTAATTTTTATTGGTCACCTGTTTCTTTTATGCTCTGCCAAAGTAAAGATAGTTCATGAGTCCTGTGTCTCTTCAGAATGATTTTGGAATTCAGTTGCTTGTCTTGTAACCTTAGCTTTTAGATAGACTCACAAATTGTTAGGGTTTTTGTAGAGTATCTCCCCCCCCCCCCCCCCCCCCCCCCCAATTTTCAGGGTAGGAATGACATTCTCCTGTGGATTTCTACATCCTAAACAGAAACAGAACCTGAAATACGTAAAGTAACCTATAAAGTTCAAAGTTCAAAATAGCCAGGTCTTTTCTTTCTTCATGCAATCAAGTCAGTTTAACAAAAATATTTCCTAGCTGTTCCAGATAACAAAAACACAGTAGCTATTATGAATAGAATGGGATATAAATTTGGAAATTTGTTGCTAAAATCATTGAGAGTGTTGGAGAAGTAGTAGGCCCCAGGCTAGGTTTCAAAGTGTATACCTAGTATACACTTATGTACAAATAGGGTACATCTGATTGGGAGAAATAAATCACAAGGGAGTCTTGGAAATATAATGTTTGGATTTCTGATCTTTACATTACAGGAAAGTGAAACTGCAAGGAAGTTGGAAAGGATACTGAACAAACTGTAATTGGAAACGACAGAATCCATTTGAGTGAGCTAGTTTAAGGAGAAAGAAATTTATTACACTGTGTTAGAAGGCTTACAGACCTCTAGGAGTTTCCAGGGATCCAAGTTTAGATGCTTCACAGCCAGGACTTGTGAAGCCAAGAGCACCCCACAATGGCAGTATTCTAACAGGAACCCCACTACAAAGACTGCTGCCCCTGCCACCAGTCTTGCTCAATTTCTGCTCCACTTTGATTCTGTCAATAAATGCCACATCTCTAGGGTCTATTCTTCAAGTACTTCACTTCTTACCAATTTTTGTATTAGAGTGCTTTTGATTATGGGTGAGGGAAACTCATCCTCACCTAGTTTAGAATAAAAGTATGCATTATATTAGAGTTCTTAGTTGCTAAGTACAGAATTCACTATCCTGCCTACTAAAATAGTAATATGCAAATTGACCGCACCTTCGCTACGCCCAAGCCACGCCCACTAGCCAATCAGGGCCAGTATGCAAATTACCCAACAAAGATGGCGGTTAATTTGCATACGCCGAGGGAGGGAGGAGTGAAGACTGAAGACAATTTAGAAGGAAGAGGGAGGAAAAGCAGAAAGCAAGGTGGCTGCCAGAGGGAAAGCCCGGGCGGGGCGGGGCGGGGCGGGGCGGGGCGGGGCGGAGCAGAATGGAGCGGGGCGGGCCTCAGCGGCGCGTGGGTGCAGGTGTGGCAGCCGCAACGGCGGCGGCAGTGCACGCGGCGGCAGCGGCCACCTGCAGGATTCTTCCTGCAAATGGGCTACTAGTATCTAATATCAGCAGAAAGGAATGTAGGATATTAAGTTCTCGTAGAATCTCTGGAGGACTATAGAACCAGGTTGGATGCTATGCTTTTCAGGAACGTTGGAAACACCTATGCCCTTTGCTGCTTGGCATCTATGATTTCAAGCTTCAATGGCAGAAAGGTCAACAGAGATGGCCCAGAACAACATGATATCTCAACCATTGTTCTTGCAAAACTATCCAATCTCCCTGCATGCAGCCTCATTTTGATGTTGCGTACTTCTATATCTAAATGTCATTCAGGTTTGTCAGCTTGGCTAACATAGTCTGCACCTTTGTTCAAGGGTATCTGGGGAAAATACAGTTTAGGGTTTCAAGGAAGATGAGCTAGAAGTGGTTTGGAAGTGCATGTATAATATCTGCTACCTTTGACTACTCATCATCCATACTTGCTTTCTGTACCTGCTTCCTTCCACTATCAACTTTTAAACAGCAGTAATTATTCCTGAATCATTGGAAAATGTGGTACCATTTCTTCAAATAGGGAGGCACAAATTTACTGTCATAGCATCTCTGGTTGATGTTTAGTCTTCCTCTGGTTTTAGTCACAACCCAGCTGTAGCTTCTACATTAAATTATAATGGTAAAATCACCAACCACAGACCTCATAAAAAATAGAAAAGGAATTGGGGTGCAGAAGGGAAATAATTATACCAAGCAAGGAAGGAAATATGGATGGCTTCCTTTGGTCTTCTTTTTCTCTGTTTCTGAAACTCATTCTGAGGCCTTCGTTGGCATTCAAAATCAGCTTCCCTCACTCTTCTTTTCCCCTCAGTACTTTTAATAATCACAGTTCTTAATCTGGTAGGGTGACCCAAACTTCATTTTTGAGGGTTCTGGGCCCTCGATAGAAGCATTATTTTGTGGGAATAAGTCTTTCATAAGTCTGTGGGTGGTTTGCTAGCTAATGCATTATAGGCAGAAAAGGCAAATCATATTTAGAATAATAGTCTGTTCAATGAGAACAGATGGCTGCTATTCTATGATGCTGAGAGTTTAGTGTAACTGACATGTTACCAGGAATGGGAGGCCCAGTGTACTCTGTTCCTTGCAGATTGGACACCTGGAGTAATTGGATCAGATTTGGTGAGAGGACATCCTGTGTAGCACCCATGTGTAATCTCTGTCTCCTTGCCTCTGTGTCCACTTGTTTATGTATCCTTTGAGTATTGGTGTGGTTAGGAAAAGAGTCTGGTTAATCATCATAGAGGAGATAATCTTATCCACCTGATATTAATGAGAATTTTTCTGCAAAGAGAACTTATGAGTAAGCATGAGGACACAAATACCCTCACACTCAGGCCCATCCTGGGTGTCTGTCCCATAAACCTCTTTTCTAAGCCTTATTGTTACCAATATTCTAATCTGATTTCTTTCAAGTCCCTGATCATTGTAACAAGTTAACCACTGCCCACAAATGGGTATGGATTAGTAATTCTGGCCATTTCTCCTTCAACTCAAAGTAGAAAGCCAGATTAAGTTTACTCTAATATTCCACCCTCCAAAAGGACCTACCTTCTTTACTGTGCTTTAGAGCCACTCCTGCTTGGGCTGAAATGCAGGAGTAGGCGAGTTCTACTTGTTGCCAATATATCGTGCAAAGCCATCTGCCACAGTCAGATTTATTTCCTCTTAAATTGACATGTCATAGGGAACTCCCAGGAAGCCATAAGTGAGAGTTGAGGGAGAAATGATACTGCATTAGGAGTAGACACTCTAGGGCATGTTTTCATGTGTTCATGACCTCCCTTTCTTGTTGATAAGGGAGTAGTGGTGCTGAACATGCCTGATTAGGACTTCATGGCTTAGTTAGGTAAAGTCTGGCTCATGATGAAGCTCAGGTTACATGGTCCCTTGGTTTCCAGGTAATTGTATGTCAGGGGGGTTATTTCTCAAAAGAATAATAATTAGCAGATGAAGAGTTTTCAGCTTGCTTAAAACCTTAGGGGACTCTGCCAATAACTCTCACCCTATGAGGTCATGTCATAAGCTCCTTAAACCATCCCTTAGACCCTTTCAATTCTATTAGATTGCTTGTTGGATTGGAGAAAACTGCTTTAGTTGTAATGCAAATGCCAGTGACTGAGCAGATTTGGTCCTGCAAGGAGACCATATTTGTAATTACTGTTGTAATTGCCACCCAATTAAACTTAAAATAAGTTCCTTTCCCTAAACTCCATCTGTTTTCACTTCAGATCAGATAGGTGAATTAAATGTGCAGGTAATAGGAATGGCAGAGATGTTTTACTAGTACATGTGGGACACAAGCTGCAGTGTAGTCTGGGAAGTACTATTTTTTTTTCTCTGACTAAATAATTTTTTATTTTTCAATTACAGTTGACATACAATATTATATTGGTTTCAGGTATACAACCCAGTAATTAGACATTATATAACTCACTGAGTTTAGGAAGTGCTGTTTTAATTCTCTCACCCGATAGTGCATTAGGGACAGCTAGATGGGAGTCAGAGGGAGTGCTGAGTCACCTATCTGTAAAGTCTGCTGCTACAGCTAAAAGTTGTGAATGTTATCAGTCATTTTGTTTGAAATTTGATCTGCCCTGATTTGCATCTTGAGTGACTAACAAATATCCCTTTACAGAAGGACATACTGAATATATTCTTTGCTTGTGGGTCTCAAGTGTGGGAGCTCATGTGACCATTTCTGAATAATGAAAAATATCAAAGACAAGCTTTCTGTTTTCCTAGTATGAACCACACTTGGCTATGTTTTTCTTCTGAGTTTTGTTTTAATTTTATTTTACAACAAAAATAAGTCAAAATAGAGCAGTTTTTTAAAGGATGGGAAGTATGTCAGAGATCACACGCCACCCCATGGTAGCTGGCATCTTTGGAAGTTTAAGTAACTCTGGCTAGATCTATTTCAATGTCATTTCTAAAATTTGTGTTCCTGGGTAAGTCATAAAATAGTATCAGTCATAAAGTTTGTAATTTTTAGCAAAACGGGAAATAGAAAGGGAATGTGTTATATATTAGTCCTAACTGAATATAACTTGTTTGAGATACCCTTTGCTAAGAATTAATTTCAGTTTTCATAAACTGGATGAATCTTCTATGTGGATATTTGACTGATTATTTTAAAGTAGTGGTTTTAAAGGAAAGCAGTTGCTATAGTAGCTTGTTTTCATTATCATGTTAAATATATTTTCAGCTCCCTTGGAAATCATTGACTAGCATCATTGAATATTATTACATGTGGAAAACTACTGACAGATACGTTCAGCAGGTAATTTTTTTTTATATCACTACCAATATGATTACATTAAAGTGAACTTTCTGTTTATATTTGAATATTTCTTAGCAATATACTTAATTTAAAATTTGTCTTGTTTGCTTTATCTTTTCTAGACTATTTTAAACTGCATGATTTCATATCCTTAAGATACCATTTTAAGATTTTAGTCTTAATATTGTTTTTTTTACTTCAGAATTTATTATGATAGCTATTTTGGAAGGACAACAGGGAAGGTACCACTAGAGAGGCAGTGTTTTCCTTGCAGGTGCCTGGTGCTTCATCTCTTTGTGAGTATACTTGAAGGGAATGATCTAAGATGTGATGTTAGCACACACCTTTTGAGCAACTTATTTTTACATATTGAAAGTTTAGACCAGTGCCATTTGTGTGGACATATCTCCTAAATCTTTTATCTTAACTGGAAAATTAGTCTTACTAGTTTGATGCCTTGGTGTACTGTACATAAATTTTTATCCAAAATTATTTCTGGAAGCAGGGAATGATTTGTTTCTGACTCCTTCCCACGTGTCCCAAATTGAGGTAACTCTCTCAGTTACTTATTTTGAGCACCATTTCCTGGGAAAAGGCACATTTTCCCGAAGTGACCCCTGTCAGTACTTGTTTTTATATTCTAAGTCTCATGTCAGAACTGGTAAGGAAAGGGGCAAATATATTTAACATAGACATTATTTTTCCTAAGTATGTGATTGCACAGTGGCAAGTGTTGGATGCTATAAAAATACATTTTAAGAATCACTTTAAAAATTGCCATAGTGAGTTGTTGAGATCATGAATAGTGAATAGCCAGACACCCATGGCTTATTGAAACATTTCTAGAATCAACATCATATATAATTTAAAAAGTGCTTATTTGAAACAATTTAGGTAGGTAGAAATGAAGACCAGGTGTTCTGAACTGTTTCTCAAAGCAGAAAGAGTCCCCAAAGATGGTGGAGATGATGGCATCAAGGATGGTTGAAAATATTTCGATAAAATTCTTTTCAGAAATTTCAACTCCGTCCCTAAAAGTTTTAAGTTGTCTCCCTAAATGTTTTTGTTTACTTCTCATTGAGAAAATGAGGAGAAATAATTTGGTTTATCTTATTTTTTATATCTACCATATATTATTTTCCTTCCCTATTTGCATTCATGTTGTGTTGATCAGTTTCTGGATTTGACTACATAATCTTTTTCCCATTCCTTTTCCTGCATTTGGCTCCTAATTGGTTCCTAAAATCTGATGTGAGTTCAGCCAAGCTATAAAGTATACTGCATACCTCCCAACATTTGAGGGTAAATGCTTATTTAATTGTACTTAGAATAGTTACTATCTCTTTCTTTTGCATGGACTTTGAAAACTAATCACCTCTGAATATTTTTCTAAAAGTAAAGATGATGTGTGGTTTTTTTTTTTTTTCTCCCAGAAAACCAAAAGAAGAAATACGGTAGAAAATAAATTTGAAAAGTAAAAACGGTTACTTACAAGTCCTGTTTATTCATTCATGTGGGGGACGGAGTTGTTCATTGCTTTACTTTTAAAATCTATGTCTAAAACGTTATTAATACTTACAGTTCTGTTTCTCAGAATCTAGTGACTTTTCTTAGAAATTACTGCAGCTTATATGCATATTTTAAAATGACAACTTTTGAATTATGCTTTAAATTATATTCTTGTGAATTTTTAAAACAATGATGTGGTAATAGTTGCTAAGCATTGTATGTAAAATATTTTATCTATCTTTTGAATTAGAAACGTCTAAAAGCAGCAGAAGCAGAGAGTAAACTGAAACAAGTGTATATCCCAACTTAGTAAGTAATGGAAATCTTTTAAAATAATTGTCATGCTATTAATTCTATTAAAACAAAATGTGTCATTTTGGTCAGTTCCAGTCAAATTTGAATTTCATTGTGTATCTTATTTTCTTCCACTACAAAGCATGAGACTTGCTTCCCATTATATCACTATAATAATATTTTTAGAGAGAAAAATGGCTGGTAGGAAAAACACCACGTAGACAACGAAAGGACTAGAGAAAGACTGTCCCTAAATTGTTCTTCTGTCACAGCTGGGGGGGAAAGTGTCAGGAAACTAACCATGAAACTATTGTTTGAAGCAAATGTATTTCAGAAAGCTACCAACTCATGAAACTTGTATGTGGTAGAATGGATTTTTTTTTTTTTTTTTTTTTTTTTGGTAATGCACATTGCCCTTTTGAGGCATGTTGTTTATCTGGTTGTTAATTTTGTATTATTTGCGTAGGGCTAGGGTTAGGGAAAGTAATTGTAATCATACTTTGTATATATTGGATAAATAGTGAATAACTTTTTATTGTTTTGGTCTAGCATTCTATCATTGTTTTCCTTTGGAGTTAGAAAACATTGTTATATCAACATGGATGCCAATTTTCTTTTCATATGCTATGTTTTAAATGAATTATAATCTTTTTCTTGAGATCTTTGGATTTCAATCATTCATTTGTTCAGGAAAATTTAGTTTATTGAGCACCACATATATAGTGCTATCCTAGGTTCGTTGGGGATAAAAATGAAATGTACTACAAAGTTCTATGTACTGCTCCAAGATTTTTCTCACTCTGTGAGTTCAGTACAGTTGTTTTATACTTAGCCTTTTGTTTACTGAATTTTGATACATTAAGACAGTTTTACATACTAGTATAAGAGGCCTCATGGGAAATGAATTGTAATATTTCTTACTAATCTTTATTTTTAAATCCTCACCCAAGGGTATGCTTTTATTGATTTTTGAGAGAGAAGCCAGGGTGTGGTTGGGTGGAGGCACACACATGCACACACACATATCGATGTGAAAGAGGAGATTGAACCTACAACCCGGGTATGTGCCCTGACCGAGAATCAAACCCGCAACCTTCTGGTGTAGGGACAACACTCCAAACCACTGAGCACACTGGCCAGTCATCTTACTAATCTCTTATCTCAAGACAGATAATATGTAATTTATGGGGCCCATAATTTTTATTCAGAGATATAATGTCCCTTCTGCAGAGTGGTTTCTAATATTTTATATATTTTATTTGACTTATTTACAAAAGAATAACTCCCCAAAGGAAATCTGTTGTGATTCATCTGTCTCAGATTTTCAAAAGCAGGCATACCAGCTTTCTTGAACTTTACAATGTTTGTCATATCAAAGGAAAAGTGTGTTCACCAAGCTAAGAAACTGTGGTGGAGAACCAGGTTAGGTCATTTTGAGTTTGTTGTGTCCACAGAGGTGTTGAATATATTGTTGGATATATTGGTCTTAAACTCAGGGGAAAGCTCTGGGCTAGAGATAAAAATTTGAGCTTCATCAACATATATCATTGTGTTTTAAACTATGTGTGAGATTTCATAGGAGAATCAATAAGAAAAAAAATGCCTTGAACCAAGCTTGAGGAAATCCAGTGTTGATATGTCAGATACAGATAGAGAATGAAAGTTAAAAAAGAATAGCGCGGTGAGTGCATTATTATCATTAAAGCTGAGAGAGGAGTGGGTTTCAAGGAGGGAAAGAGATCAACAGTGTCAGATGCTGGTGAAAAATAGCCAGGGAACTTAGCATCACAGAAGTTATTGGTGATCTTTAATGCAGTGGTGAGGACTGCACAGAGCCAGGGTGCTGCAGACACTGAAGACTGCAGCAAAGGGCAGTCGAGAGAAAGTTCTCGGCTTTGGGGAGTAGGTTGGGATAGAGAAATGGGAGAGTTTTTAAAATAGGAGAAATACATTACATGTTAATGAGGAGGGTCCAGGAAGGAGAATCAAGGGAACAAAGTTCTCAAGAGGGTGGAGGGGTGGAATCTGGAGCACTGATGGAGGAGGAAAGATTTGGGCATCAGATAAAAGGGCAGTTTCATATAATGTGACTTTAAAACATCTTTCATGCTTTTCTTAGAGTAAAAGTTTATTCGGATGGTCACATTGACCTCACTCATTTGTGCCCTGAGAATTAACCTGCAGGTACTTGGTTTTGCAAAACATAGTTTAAGTGATTCACATGTCTATATTCAGCCTTTGAACACTTGTTTCTCTTTTGTAATTATTATAATATTAAGGTCAGTAGTTTATCCAGTCAAATAACGTTCTAGATTCAGGTGAAGAACTAAAGTTGTATGTACTCTTGTTCTTTTTTTCAGGCAGTTCAACTGTAAATTTATATTAGCTCTTTTTCAACACATATATTTTAGCCCAGGGTTAAATGTCAGAAATTTTCATATTTTGGGGAAGTCATTTAATTTCAAGGGGCCATCATGTCTATCTAGCTATAGTAGATTTTTAAAAATCAGAAATATTATTTCCCTTGGACATCTTAATCATTCTAACTTACCACTTTTCATTTTGTACATTTCCAAGTGAAAACTGTAAGAAGAGAAATACATTCTTTCTGGCTTAAAATGTGTTTTTAAAACCAAGTTGTCTTCAAAACACATTGCTGGCACAGGTTAAAAGTGTAAATAATAGCTCTGTATATAGAATAGGGACCTCAGAGCACTCAGAGGTTAAATGATTTAATCTGGGGGTGGTGTTGGGTGTCACCAAGAGTTACAGTAACAATGCCAGGAAGAACTCTTAATTTGCTGTCAGGCCAAGTTTACATTCTAGGCTTTTGCTGGTAATTGGAACTATGGGAATGAAAAACAGCAAAGAGGAAACTCCTGAACCAACTCTGTGTGGAAACGCCAAGTGTCTTGATAGTTGTGACCACTCATTACTTTAGTAATCATGGGAAGATATAGTCATTCAGCATTTATTTCTCCCAAATAGATGTGAAAGCTCCTTGAAGTCAGATACTGAATAAATACATGTTAAGTGAATTATGAGTTTATTGAGGACATACTATGTATACCTGTGCAGTATTCTCAGTCATGACTTATAAGCTGGGGAGTTAGCCTACCCTAGATGGGGACAAGTTAGCCATGTTTGCACAGCAAGTAGAAGATAATCTGGGGTACATGTTTCTGGGAATTATGGCCTCTGGGAAATTGGCACATACACTTCTGATGATGTCACTCTTTTCCTCCTAAAATTTTTTCTTGAAGAGAAAAATCTCTACTTTCCAATGCTATGTAATCTTCATAAAAGTTCAAACATAATAGAAATGATTATCATGAGCAAAGTCTCCTGAAATGCTGACTTAACTCTGGATATGCCCCATTGACATCCAGTGTTTGTGTTAATCATGGTCTTTTGTAAGTTCCCTCAGGAGTCAGCAGGACCGGGACAGTGCCTTCCTCTGAACACAGCACATCGCCTTCGGCTTCATTAATATGATTCATAAAAGTATTTTATTTTCTCAGGAGAATTTGTGATAGCTGATACAGCTTAATAACTTGTATTTTTCAAAATAATCAGAGGGTGTCCTAAGGAAATTGTATTTGTGTGGAGAAGAGAGATGGCTCTATTTATTTTGTGAGTGCCAGGCATCAGTGATTTGTACATAGCCTTGTTTTGTAAAGATGAATGGTTTGGGTTCACTTTTACCAGTGTATTTCTTCTTCACCAAGCATTCAGATTTATTTATGTGTAATTCAGATAAATCAGTAATGAAGTGTAGAGCCTTTGCCTTGTTTGTACAAGTCATTTTTATGACCTTACTTTACATTTCATTGGAAGCAGCAAACCGAATCCCAACCAAATATCCACCAGCAATGGCAAACCTGGTACTGTGAATGGGGCTGTTGGAACCACATTCCAGCCGCAGAATCCCCTCTTAGGGCGAGCCTGTGAGAGCTGCTACGGTAAGTTTTCTCTAGCGGGGCTTTCTTTTCTCATTTGAGGCCTGTCTCAGTGAAGTGTGTGGGACTGTGCTGACACTGTGGGAGGGAGGTACATGAGGTCAGTACTGCGCAGAGGGCAGAATAATGCCTTATCTTCCACCTGGACACTGAGTATTTAAGTCTTGGGTTTCCTTTGATTTGCTTTTGTGGGGTCCTGTGCTTGTTGATACAGCATTGTTAGCTGAGTTGCATTTATAGTTGTTATTAGCTTTGTGCAAACCATGACCCCATGAAATATTCCAAATCCCCTTTTGGAGTTTCTCAGTATACTTTGACAAATTAAAGGCTCCAAATAAATCTGTAGGAAATACCTGTGTGGGGGTAAACTCTGCTTACAGTCCTCAGACCAGATTCCCTCAGAGCACTGGCTTGGGAGATGCAGTTCTATGATATTTGTTTTTGATCTGAGGATCCCAATTTATTCATTCCTGTCAAAAATCTCTACCAGAGGCTGGTAGTATTATATTTATTGGGTTGGTGAGATGAATTGTTACATAGTTGATATACTTTTTATGTTTATTTAAAATCTCATACAACAATATCATCTCTTAATGGAGTGTTGGTGACATTATCATCTTATGTTTTGTACCAACCAGAGTATGCTTGGGTGGGAGAGGGAAGAAAACAAATATTTATTAAGTTCTACTTGGTCCCTAGTTTTTGTCTCTCAGCAGCTCTTTGAGGGTAGATGCAGCCGGCTGCCCTAAGGACATATGAATGAGGGCGTTTCAGCATTAAAAAGGCTCTTAAAACCAAATCATAAAATTTCTCTTCTGAAACCAAGGAAGGTGTGAGCCAGACAAATTGTGACTTCATAGAATGGTACATATCTACCCATTTTCTGCACCTTGGGAGCACAAAGGGAAACAGTTTGTGGAAAATTACCTTCTTTTGGTCAAGATTTTACATGAATTGCATCACAAATGTTTTTGAATTGGGATTTCTTAGATTTTGAAGTGCATTTATATTTAAATTTAAAAAAAAAGAATCCTGGAGACAAATGGTAGTGACTTAATCTGTCTTATCTTTTATTTATAACCCCCTTTACACATAGATAATCTCACATATACCTTTAAATAATCTGTCATTTTTCTGTATGCATGACAAATAAGCACTCTTAATTTTATAACATTTATTTTTGGCTCACGTTTTAAAATAATTTCTATCAAAATAATATAATATGTTTATAAGGTGTACCATTATAGAAAAATTGCTCTTTTCTATTTGTCATTTTTCAATTGAACATGAATTAATTATGTGTGGAGAAAAGCATTTGTTGACAAATATTAAATGACATGTCTTAGTTTGGGTAAAAATTTTGTTTTCAGAATCTAAAATAAGTCCATGCCTAATATGTAAAATTCTTATCATATGTGTTTTAAAAAAAATCAACTTATGATTTGTTTTTAAATTTTAAGAGGAAGGTTTTGGGGCTGCTGCTTGCAAGGAGTCCTCCAAAAGTAATACATGATGAGGTGCACAGTATTATTCTCAATGAACTAAAAAGGCAATTTGATTATAACGATCACCATATCTTCTTTTTTTGACATTGGCTATGAAGTGTTAGCTGACTCCTGGCTGTGCTGCTTGAACATTATCTGCTATAGATCGGGAGGAATATTCCAAGGCAAACTTACAGAATTATAATAATGATTTTTATGCACCTCATTAACTTAAATGTGTCAGTGTCAATGTTTTCAAACTTCAGATTGGGAATACTTCGACTGTTATATGGCAGTAATTTAAACTGCAGAATAAGACTAGCACAGGCTTGCAGTGTTTAGCTATGTGATAAATCAACTAAGTTACTAGGTCTTAAGCATGCTGTGATGTCCGCCACATATGCTCACTGAATATAGAATCACAGTCTTGAAGGAATTCTGTTTTTAAAGGAAGAAATTTAAAATAATTATTTTATCTGTTGATTAAGGAATAAAAAACAGATACCTACTTCTGTCACATTCCTACCTCTATCAGTGGGGCTCCTCTGAGTACTGTAACTGAACTATAGGTTTGGAAAACTGGCTTTAAACTTTAAACACTAATAGCATTAATAATTTTCTGATAGCTTATTTTCAGAAATGTACACAATAGAAAATATTTGTAATTAACAAAAACTCCCTCAGCAACACAACATACTATATAGGATACGTCACTTAATAGCTTCTCTTAGAAAGATGCACGGGCGTTTGGTATATATATGTGGTTTTTAATGAATTCTGAGTCTTGAAAACTATATGTATACTAGAGGCCCGGTGCACGAAATTTGTGCACTAGGGGCTGAGGGGAGGGGGTCCCTCAGCCCAGCCTGTGCCCTCTCACAGCTTGGGAGCCCTTGGGGGATGTCCGACTGATGGCTTAGGCCTGCAGTCGGACATCCTTAGCGCTGCAGTGGAGGCGGGATCCGCCACCGCCGCTGCACTTGTCAGCCATGAGCCCAGCTTCTGGCTGAGCGGTGCTACCCCTGTGGGAGCACACTGACCACCAGGAGGCAGCTCCTGCGTTGAGCGTCTGCCCCCTGGTGGTCAGTGTGCATCATAGCGACTGGTCATTCTGCCAGTTGATTTGCATATTAGCCCTTTGTTATGTAGGATATTAGACTTTCATATATGGTTTGTAAGTTGGGGGAAGAAAAATAACGTAAACTGAGAGTGGCTTTGGAATATTTTTTGAAAAATTTGATTATATATTGATGTTACAAATTCTATAGCATCTTTGTTTTTCTTTTTTCTCCATCTTTAGCTACACAGTCTCATCAGTGGTATTCTTGGGGTCCACCTAATATGCAGTGTAGATTATGTGCAACCTGTTGGCTCTATTGGAAAAAATATGGCGGCCTGAAAATGCCCACTCAGTCAGAAGAAGAGAAGTTATCTCCCAGCCCACCTACAGAGGTACATGAGCAATAGTCCTTTTAGCCTTGAGGATGGTCATATTTTTCAATGGCTGGATCAGTCCTTGAAAACCGAAGTACAGTGTTAGGTAATTTAAAAGCAAACAATTTTTATAGCTAAACATAGCACCACAATATTCAGGGTGAGGGTGGAGAGAAGGGCAGGGACAGATCCAGTCTTCACAGGTATTCAAAATATTTGTTTTGTGAGAAGATTACCGAGACAAAAGAACGATGTGTGTGGGAGGCCTTAGCATAAGTAGAAAGCTTACCGATTAAATGTTTGTTTTAATTGCTTTTTTGGGGAAAACAGTTTGCAGGCTTTAGATACTATTGAAATTGTATCTTATTACATAAAATAACAACTTGAACATTTTTTCCCCACTCCTTGGCTATCATAGGAGGCACAAGAACGTGTGGACTTAATTTTGAGGTGAACAACAGTTGAAATAGGATTTTGGAAAAATTCTCATAGCAGATATCCAGCACCCAGGTCTACTAGAGGGAGACTATTATATTTGAGGACTAACAGGATCTCAGAGTCCTTCAATATTTTTTTAAACAACACTCAAAATAATCTAATTAACCCCTTGGCATCTTTTTTTAAAACTATTATGAATATAGTTTGGGATTGTTAGGGTCAATTTAAAAACATATACATACTCCCCCACCCAAACCCAGTTTTCTTCTCTACTTCCCCACCTTCTATCCACAAGTACACACTTTTTAAGCTTGTCCTTTGGGGTAGGGTGTTGAGTTATAGATGATTCCGTGGAAGATTTAAAAACTGCACTGTTCTTGGAGCATGATGCCAGTAGTGCTGCACTTTAACCAGCTCTGTTCTTCACCTGTTTGTTGGTGTCTGATTCTACAGGACCCCCGTGTCAGAAGCCACATGTCTCGCCAAGCCATGCAGGGGATGCCCGTCCGCAACACTGGGAGCCCAAAGTCTGCAGTGAAGACCCGCCAAGCTTTCTTCCTTCACACTACATATTTCACAAAATTTGCTCGTCAGGTCTGCAAAAATACCCTCCGGCTGCGGCAGGCAGCGAGACGGCCGTTTGTTCCTATTAATTATGCTGCCATTAGGGCAGAATGTAAGATGCTTTTGAATTCTTAACCTTATGTGTTGTGCTTCTGACCATTTTCTCTCTTTCCCACTCTCTTTTTTGTTTTGTTTTTGTTTTTATTTGCAATAAACATAAGTTCTTGTGTACAGCCTTTTATTTGGTTTATTTTTTTTAACATTGTTTTTGTCTGCTGCCATTTGTATTATGCCAACCTGAAAAGAAAACATTGCCCCTCTGCAGTATTTGCATAATGTTCAGCAAACGATGATGGGAGGTGGTCCTGTCCAGTGGGGCTTTGTGATGGAATTGCCTTACGTAGGTCTTACTGAGGCACTTTTACCTGGAAGGGAGTGTCACAATGTAATCCCCCAGGGTGGTGGTACAGTGAAACCCCGTAACTGAGACATGCAGTCCAGTCTGGCATGAATTCATTAGGTTTGAATAAAATTTGCCACTTTACACTAATGAAAAATTGTATGTCATTATAAATTGTATTGTTTTCTCATGAACCTTTTACAATTATCATACAATATTTTGGAAATTCACAGTGCTTTATAATAAACACTAGATTTATTAGAAGATTTAGCAAATTACAAATGAATTTTAAAGTCTTTTGGGTGAGTTTTCTGAAAATACACATTTAGTTTTTACAAACTCATGTCCGAATTTGTGGTTGAGCATTCTTTCTATTGTCCAATTTGGTTTCCATTTCATAATCATATATCATATATATTTCCACAAACATTTACATGACTTTATTGCTCTCATTTGCAATGCATTCATTCTTGCTTGTGTTTCATTTTTTTTTTTTGTTAGAACAAAGGTCATATGTACCAATGAATTATGGATTGTTCTGTTATTACCATGTACCCTTAAATGTGTCCATAAGTTATGTATTAACTCTGATTCTAGACATGCTCCTTTCAGTCACATTCCTGGCTAGCATGTGAGAGCCATACAACTTTCCCCCTAAAGCAGGGGTCCTCAAACTTTTTAAACAGGGGGCCAGTTCACTGTCCCTCAGACCGTTGGAGGGCCGGACTGTAGTTTAAAAAAAACTATGAACAAATTCCTATGCACACTGCACATATCTTATTTTGAAGTAAAAAAAACAAAACGGCAAAAACACCCGCATGTGGCCCGCGGGCCGTAGTTTGAGGACGCCTGCCCTAAAGGATGAGAAAACTTGCTGTCTGGCTTAACATAGGAAATAGGAAAGATATTCAGTAGATGTTTTTCCTTTGTCCTTTAGATAATAAAATTCTTACTACAGGATGTTCCCATTTTGATTTAAAGAGAGGGTATCCATAAAAGGAATAATGATTGAAAAACATTTTGTTCCTAAAGATAATTTTCAGCAGAATAGTTGAAAGGCTTTAAAAATTTACAGGTAAAAGCTTTATAAGAAGAAAAGTGCTCTGTAAAGGGAGTGGAAATTGATAGTAATCTCTGAGTCCCATGGAGGGGAAATTTAGCTACATTAGATTCATATGTATTTGAGAATTTAGGCTTATGTTGAGGTTTCGTTGCTAGCATTTCCGTGTTGAGGGATTTATGCTATTTTCACTTTTTACAATCAATTTTAAGGAACTGGAATATTTATATTCACCTAAAGTGCTTAGTTGATTTAAAACACATACTTTTATATATAATTTCTTAAGAGGAAAAACATTTGAGAAAGAAAATGAATGAAATTCTTCCATTGAAATTGACTGGGATCCAATACCATCTTTGTTCCTATGAATGGAAAAGAAACCATCACCAACTAAATTGGCTGCTTGAGGAAGCTTCTGTTTCCTGTGGCTTTCTGTTCATTACTCAGTGAATTTGCAAATTGTGTTTATTTTGATTATTCTTCAGTGAAATATATTTTTCTGTTGCCTCATTTTATCCTCCCCCCCCCCCCAATTGAAAGCCCATGGTGCTTTTAAAAAGTTAAGATCAAATTACCTGTATTTTATTTCTACAAACATAGATATATAGTAATAATAAAAGAACAGTCACTTGTGATGAGATTCAAGGAACATTTTATTTTGTATTTAGCTTCATTGGGTTACATATATAATTAGATTCTCAGAATAATTAATTTTACCTTGAGATTTAAAACGATAAAGCTTCAGCAGGCATCTGCTCAGTTATTTTTTCAGACAGCCAAATGAACTCTTCGTAGCATATAATTGATTCTTGCATCATCTCCCTTATGTGTACCTTATTGCAGCCTCTTCAGCAGGTCCCTTGGTCTGGCTTGTTAGTGAGAAGATCAGGTGTTAATAACCTGGTGTCTGTAAGCAACCATGTCTCTGGTCCAGTGAGAATGTATGTGTATTTTGGGGTGTAAGCTTTTCTTGGTTTCTCAAAGGCAGTGGTGACCCTGTTACTCCCCTCACAAAGTTAATCACTGTGGTGCAATATGAATGTTCTTTTAAATCAGGTAAAAGGTTGTAATTCTAAAGATACTGATAAATTAAGAGCTCTAATTAATGCATTTTAGAATACTTCATCATAATATTGGAAAAGGAAAATAGTTTTCCCTGAGAACTTGAGCATCTTCCTCTTATAAGCACTATAAAAGTTGACCCCTTCATCAGCACCATCAAAACCAGAATTTATGGGGTTACAGACTGCATATGACTGAAAAAGAGGGGAGCTAAACTCTCAGTTAGATGGGGGAGACCATACTCTTAATTACGAGTTCTTAAAGGGGAATCTTTGTTTCCATATGTGTAAAATATCCCAAGGAAAACGTAAGAAGTAGTGTGGGAAGGGAGATTGGAAAGCTGAGAGAAAGGTGTTGGGAAGGAGACTTTACCACTCCATTCTTCTAGACCTGTAGTCGGCAAACTGCGGCTCGCGAGCCACATGCAGCTCTTTGGCCCCTTGAGTGTGGCTCTTCCACAAAATACCATGGCCTGGGCAAGTCTATTTTGAAGAATTGGCGTTAGAAGAAGTTTAAGTTCAGAAAATTTGGCTCTCAAAAGAAATTTCAATCGTTGTACTGTTGATATTTGGCTCTGTTGACTAATGAGTTTGTCGACCACTGTTCTAGACTTTCAATTTTGAACCATGGGAATATAGTTTCTATTTTAAATAATTTAAAAGCAAATAAGTATATTTTATGACCAACATGTTTATATATATGAGATATATGGAAAATGATTTTTTAAAACCAATTTCTCCAAATATCTATTCATCTTAATAGTATACTTTTATGTGTGAATATATAAGTCCATGCCCCAAATTACTAAAATTAGTAGAATACCTGAGCCAATTCTACCATATAGATAGTGCTTATTAAAAATGCATTGCTAGCCCGGACAGTTTGGCTCAGTGGTTGAGCATTGACCCATGAACCAAGAGGTCCCTGGTTCGATTCCTGGTCAGGGCACATGCCCAGGTTGCAGGCTTGATCCCCAGTAGGGAGGGTGCAGGAAGCAGCCAGTCGACGATGTTTCTCGTTGATGTTTCTATCTTATCTATCCTTCTTCCTCTCTCTCTAACATCAATAAAAACATTTTTAAAAAATGCATTGCTAAACCCCAAACCAAACATTGCATTAAAGTACTGTGTCTTTGACAAGATTTGCAGACTGATGTCATGGTTGTAACAGCATCAAGTTTCAGACAGACTAGCCTGTCCCTTCTCCCCTTTGATGCCACTCCCCTCAGTAAAAAAGCCACGATGTGATAATGGGGTTCCTCCTTTGTTACTGCCTTCAGACATTAAGTTACCAGATGACTTCATCAAAGATCAGTAAAATCACCTGATACCAGCTGAGCACAGGGTTACTGTTTGAGATTCAGGATCCTCGGAGACTGAGGAAGAAGTAGGTGCATTAGCAGCGTCTTGTAGGTGAAGCTGGGTCTTAGAGAAATGGATCCAAAGGAGTTACCTGCCACCTTTGTAGCTTGCATGGGTTAGTAAGTGGTTTCTGAGTTGATAGCATACCAGACTTGAATGACAGCAGTATCCCCAGAATGAAGTTCAAGAGGCACCTGGAGCCATATATATATAAAATATATATATATATTTTTTTTCTGTTCGAAGCTGCTAATTCAACTTGGAATTATCCCAAGGCCTCATATTCATAAGAAATTTGTAACATATTTACTGATTATTTTTTAGAGGTGGCTCAGCAAAGTTATTAATTGTATAAACTTCTGTGAAAATTTAAGCTCTAACATTAGGAGAGAACAGTTGGGTTTTTTATTTTGGTATTTTTGGTAATAAAATTTGTTTCTGAATGGATACTTCAAATCTTTCTAAAGATACAAAAGTGGTTACAGATCTCATCACCGATCCCATCCTACTCTTCAAAGGTAACCACTGTTACCAGTATCTAAAGTATCCAGAAGTATTCTGGATTGCTTTTTAAAAAATTAATTTTTAAAAAATTAAATTAGGTTAATTAACCTAAGAATTCCTAGGTTATTTCCAATCATTTCCTATTAGAAGTAATGTTGCAACAAATATCCCTACATAGATACTTCATACTGATGAACATGCATTTTGAATTTTGCTAGTTGCTACCCAGTTGCCCTCAGAAAAGTGCAACTTACACTCCCACCCACAGTGTCTAGAGAGGCCTGTTTCTCTAGGACCTCGCCAGCAGTGTTGCGCATCTTTCAAACGCTTGGCTAGTGGGCGGGTGACATGTGAGCTTGCATTTCTCTTTTTGAGTGAGATGGAAATCTTTGCATATATTTGTACATTCCTTTTCTGTCAACTGTTTTTGCCCCTCGCCTGTTTTCTGTTGGATAAAAGTCTTGATTTGTGGGAACTTTTTATATTTTAAGGAAATGAGCTCATCTGTGATATGTGATGCAAATATTTCCCCATTTTGTCTTTGACTTTGTTTATGATGTATTTAGCAAATAGATTTTTTAAAACGTAGTTGAACTTATCTTTTTTTTTTTTTAATGGCACCTATATTTTGTGTCTTGTTTAGAAATGCCTCTACAATTCCTAAAAGAAAATTCTGTGGATGGTTTTATTTTGACAGCGATCTCGAAAGCCCATGTGAGAGGTTTTTGTGAATTTTGATTCAGTGTTTACTTTTTGCAGTTTTTCCATTTCATTTATCCCCCTAATCTTTCCAAATCATTTTTTAAAAAATGGCCATCAGCTGCAATAAAAGTAACAGTGTTTTTCCAGGTTTACCTCAAGGAGATGTAGAGCATCCTCTTGGAAGCCAATGAAAGGTGCCTTGTGTTCAGTCAAGTAACTTGAGTGAGATGCGGAGTTCGCCCTGTCTCTGGGCAGATTTTGATTCCTTCTGGGTTCTTTGGGCGTTTGTCAGATTGCTTCCTTTACCTGTGCACTTTACTGCACACTAACGAATGATCTCTGTTTAAGTAGTTAAGAGAATAATTTGGGAGTGAGGACTGACCCACACTGGCCTGGTCTTATCCGAAGATGCTAATTCAACTTGGAGTTAGATTCTACTTAACCAACTCAAGTGTGGACCTGATAATCCTGTCTATGATCCTTCCCTCAGGGTGGAATGTGTTTTTTTTTCCATTTATATATCACTGAATGGCTGCCATTTTTATGTTAAACAGCAACTCGTAGTTTTAGCACCTTTCAATTTCTTTATAGTTGAGACTGCTGATTTGTGTGGGGTTAGTAAAATATGGATCCTTCTTAAGAGCTTTGATCCCCCATTCAGGTGCTCTGTAAATTGTCACTTGGAACATCACATAATTACTCCAACTAATTTAATGAGAAATTAAAAACAGTAAGGTGAAATATTTTTGTGTATTGTGTTGGTGACCCCTTTGATGGATTTGTTGATTCTTGTCAAGGTGATGGATATATGGGAGTCCATCGATTGCAGCCACACTGGTAGTTTTCCTTTGAGCCTTATAGACTGGAATAAAGAGCAAAGTTAGTCTAATCACTAGTAATATAGCGATTGCCTTTGTCTTGTACACTGAGGAAATAACCAAGAGGATTCATTCAAGCTTTATTAATAGAAAGGAGAAATTTTTTCTCTTGTCCTCATCCCAAATAGAACTTCAGAAGAATTAATAATATTAGGAAGGAATTACTATTTAGTATTAGTTCACAGTGATTTGACAGGTGTTTGATCCTTGTAGGATTTGGGCTGCTTTTTAATGTTTAATTAGATTACTCTTCCAAAGTATGCTGATTATATTTCCACCTGTATCTTCGCTATTAACAATGGGTGAAAAACTTCATAGCTTAGTAAGTTTCCCCCCAAAGGAAATCAGCTGAATAGTAGGAAAAGAAATGGAATCATCATAGTTGTCAGTGGTTTCATAATAATTAGCCAGTGTTTGGGATACATATTCAGATTCCTATTATTTGAGGATCTTTGTAGTATGTACTTTGTCTATTTTAATATTTTTAAAATGCTATTTCCCACCTTTTTCTGTTATTAGAAAAGAGTTTCCTTGGTGAAAGAGAGGGCTAGAGCTTATGAAAAAGTTAATTTTTTTAACTTTAAATTACTTGAGGTTTCAGATAGAATTGTATGGGTTTTTTTTTGTTTTTTTGGGGGGGGGCTCTTAAATGATTATGTATTTCTTTTTTTTTATTATTGTTTAAAATATTACAAATAGTAGTACATATGTCTCTTTTTTTCCCCATTGACCTTCCCCCAGCCTCCCCTACCCTGCAGCACATGCCCTCACCCACCCCCCAGCCCCCAGTGTCTTGCGTTAGAATTGTATGTTTTAATAGTGCAGAGAATTCCTATGGATGTCAAAGGAAATTTCTTGTATGTATGCCTAGAAATGTGGCCTCAGCCTGTGAAAGAGCAAATTCTCTTAAGTTGAGTCAGCCTATAGGACATTTTTGTCCAATGTTTGAAGGTGGTGAAAAGGTATAGATATAGTAGAATCATACCTGCCAGAGTCACTCTGTTAAGCTTTATGACAATATATGCAAATTTAAACAACTTCAATACACTTTTCTTGTCCCTTCAAACTCTATTTTTACAACAACTCTGGTATGAGAGGCAGCCGGGTTCCACATCTACTCTTCTGTCCTAATGACAGCTCATTAAAATGCAGAGTGTTCGTGGTGTATGCTTTATTTTTCTGTCTGAAATGCCTGTGGCAGGGTATGAGGAATGTGCTGTGAGCTCTTATCAACTAATATCCATCCTCACAGTACCTTACTGATCCTGATTAGCGGATAAAATACTCTGCATACAGGTGACCTTTTAAATCTCAGCACGAATGTCATCAGGGTGGGATAGGAAGGCTAGGAAGCCAGTGGTAAAACCAAATGACCCATTTTTGTCCTTGTCAGGCTGTCATCTAACAGAATTGAGTGTCACCAAGCTAGACAAGTGCTCCTCAGTGGAAAACCACTCCATCTGAGTCAGGGGTGGCCGAGGGGGTTAGTTACCTTTGTCAGCTGTCACGTCTGCCTTCCATGCCAGATTAATCCTACATTAGGATGGACTCAGCCTCGTACTTCATGGAGAATTTTCTGCTTTAATGTAGAAGAGCTGTGGCTAGAAAGGAAGCACATTCCCACCGCTTTTCAGATGGGCACACACAGAATCTCAAGATGGTTTTCTGAAACCCGAAAGGAAAGGACACAGGAATCTGGTGGATGTTTTGCACTGTTTTGCACTTGCACCTTTTATTTCTGTGGTGTCTGTAGTGTAGGAAGAGAAATGGGCCTCACTGGTTGTCTCCATGTTTCTTTCTCTCCTCAGATGCAGACAGACATGCTGAACTCTCTGGAAGTCCACTGAAAAGCAAAAGCACCAGGAAACCTTTGGCATGTATCATTGGGTATTTAGGTGGGTACTTTCTAATAGAGGAAAAAACCTCAACAATTTCTGTATCTTAGAAACATTTGGCTATCCTAAATTGACATGCCTCAATTAAATTCAAGCCTTTTGAATAGCTGAAATTGGATACCTTCATATGTAGAGTCAATTTATCTTGTTTTAGAAACTTTTTTTATTACCAAAATATACACAACAGACACAATTATGGATTTGTTTACTTTTTCCCAAGAAGTCATTGAATAAAAATGCAATGTATACTTATGTATATAAATACAGATTAAGCAACAAAATGAAAATAAGAACCATTAAATTATTAATGAATGGTCTTAAGATTGTAGATTTATTTTTTAAAAATATATCTTTATTGATTTCAGAGAGGAAGGGAGAAGTAGAAAGAAATAGAAACATCAATGAGAGAGAATCATTGCTCTGCTGCCTCCTGCACTCCCCCTACTGGGGATTGAGCCCGCAACCTGGGCATGTGCCCTGACCAGGAATTCAACCTTGACCTCCTGGTTCACAGGTGGGTGCTCAATCACTGAGCAACACTGGCTGGGCCTAATATTATGATTTCGATCCTTCTAGTACTTCAGTCCACCTCACACCTTCCCTTAAATAGAGAGAAAAGGATTGGTTTATTTACCTTTTTTAAAAAAAAGATAAAACTGATTTTTAAGCTACCTTAAAAAAATTATAGTTTTGATGTGCCAATCAAGATTACTTTGAAAGAGGAGCATTTATATTGCTTTCTGAAAGTTGCCAAAGATGATGGTTCCATTTACATGTTGAAATATCACAATTAACAATAGCATAAAAAATTACTGGGCAATGAACTCTTTTCTTTTTGGCAAAGGCTTAAGATAATTTGCAAAATAATGGTTCCTAATATACCTAGAAGCTATAATGGCGTATTTCTAATAGTCTTGCCTTTTCATTTTCTCAGTAAATGAAATATGTAGTCAGAGTTGCACTGAACCTTATTGCTCTGCCAGAATTTGTAGTTATGAAGTGTTCAAACTTTAGACAGCCAGTCATTTAAATCAAAGTGTAGCCTTGAGCCTGGTATATTATCTGGTCCTCACTGAGCATGCTAGCAGTCAGAAGCTCACAACTCCCTCTTTGATATTAGTCTGCCACCTTATTTCTTGTTTTATTCCTGGGGGGGGGGGGGGGGCTAAAGAGTTGCTTTGATAGTCCCTGAGCATCTCACATGGTTATCATAGGCATGGCCTAGATCATGGTGGTTAAATCCTTGAGGTTTGCTGTCTGTCTTTCCTTGCTAGACCTAATCCTAGAAGCCCCTTCTCACCTGTAAGGCAAAGTTTCTGATCATAAAAAATAGAATATAGCATTGCACATTAGTTGGCCTCCCCACAGGTAATTGTGTATCCCTCCTGTGGGTAAACTGGTGTGGGTTCTTCCCAGATATGCTCAAAGCTGAGTTGTCCTACTAGCTGAATTATATCCCTACATAACATAGTTCTGAGTATTTACTATGTACAAGACACTATACTAAGTGGTTTGGGAACACCCAGATGCGTAAGACCTTGCCTTCAAAAATCTTGGTCTCCTGGGGAAAGTACACAGGTTAAGACAGTTAAGGATTCTGTAAAGGAATTACAGGTAATATGCATTGGGCCCTTGGAGGAAGGAGTAGTTATTTCTGACGAGTGTTAAGGCAGCCTACATGAAGAAAGCAATATTTGATCTCAGCCTTGAAAGATATATAGGATTTGAAAAACAGGAAAATAATATTTTTTCCCTTAGAGGCCAAGAGAACCGGATAAAGGCCTCAGTGAGTCAAGGACCTGAAAAGCTCAGGGAATGCAAGTTTGCCTGGTCTGGATGGAGCACAGAGTGTGGAGGTTGTAATAAAAATAAGGTCAGCAGCCTGGCCGGTGTGGCCCGGTTGGGTGTTATCCCCTGCACCGGAAGGTTGCCAGTTTGATTCCCAGTCAGGACACATTGCCTGGGTTGCGGGCTTGATCTCCCGTAGCGGGTGTGCAGGAGGCAACTGATGGGTGTTTTGCTCTCACATCCATGTTTCTCTCTCTCTCCCTCTCCCTTCCTCTCTTTCTAAAAATCAATAAGAAATACATATTTTTAAAATGAGGTTAGCAGACCTTCAATGCTATTTTGGAAAAAGAAAAATCAGCGCCGTATTTTGGTTAGTACTTGATCCAGTTTCGACAAGTGTAGGATTTTGCCCAGAACAAGATATAGTAATTCTAACAATGCTAACGGCTCTTCCTAGATTTCAGTAAATGAGGCTGTTATCCTGGCCTCACCTGAAAAGAAGGGTGGCTTGTGCTTGGTTGGCACCCTGGGTGTTAACTCAGAATCAGTGAGCAAGTTTAGCTTTGGAGAAGAGGTTGTTCAGTGTCAGTACTAGACTGAGGTCCTCAAATTCCAATTCCTACAGTATTGCAATTGCTGTCCCTCTACTCTGTCCAAAAAGTGAATGAGTGGTTCTGGGCTGTGTGCCTGACAACAACATGCTTCACTTAAACACACATATACCACGCGCACATTATGGTTCTGTGCTATAGCCTCTTTTCTTCTTCTGCTTCTTGACGCTAGGAGTTGGAGTTTGGTGTCAGATTTCACGTATATCAATATGTTCTGGGCGGGGAGTGATTGAGCCTGGTCCCATACCCTGGGTGCAGAACCTGAGGAGGAACCCTGTTTTTCAGAAAGCTCTATGCACCAGCCATGGTCACTTGCTAAGTTCTGGTTTGATAGAACACGGATGTGGTTTTCTCTGAGGCTACCTCTCCAGATAGTTTTTGGATTGCTAATACCTTGAAGAGTCAGATGCCTTATTATTCCCTTAGTAGAGCTTGTATTTAAGTGACCTTCTATAGTATTTTTTTTCCCTTTTCTTTCTTTTTCTTGCTTGTACTGACAACATGAAGCTAGAGCTCCAGCTAGCAGGAAAGAACCAGCTCACTTTTGATAAGGAAAGCAGTCATGGTAACAGCACTTGAAGCTGATTAATTATGCAGGTCCTTGGGAAAACAGGCTGGCTCCTAAGGAACCGACTCTCAGCTCATTAAGAAATAAGATGTGTGCCTATTAACCAGGGAAGTTCAACACAGAGATTTTTAATACTATGTTCTGAGTTGAGAAACCTTTTTTCCTCCGTCAGAGATCCATCCTTCGAAGAAACCTAATGTAATTAGATCTACACCAACTCTACAAACGCCAACTACCAAGCGAATGCTAACCACCCCGAATCACACGACTCTGAGCATTTTGGGGAAAAGAAACTACAGTCATCACAATGGGCTGGGTGGTAAGTAAGCCCAGAAATGCAGGGGCCGTTCTGATATGCGTGGCCCCTGGCCACTGCTAGGCATCGTCTGCCAAATCTAAGAATGTGTAACTAAAAGTGTGGTGAGGGGAATGACAGGGAAGGTGGCCGTGTGCCATGGTGAAGACATTTGCCAGGTGATTTTTCTCCTCTTCAGGAGGAACATTTTTGCTCCCACTTCCTCTTAGGAGGCTTGTTCAGAGATGAAGTGTGTATTTAGCAGGTTGCCTCTGCTGGGTAATAATGTTCTTGCTGGGATGCACACTCACTGCTCATTTATATTTCCTTGAGCAGAAGGGATGATTGCGCCTTCTGTCTGAGACAGCAGTGCTCCCGGGGGTTCTTCAGCCTTCCGTGGGTTGTTCTGAATTTGACATTTGTCCCCTACTTCTTTCATCTTATAATTGTTTTTAATTGCTCAAGAGTGCTATAAGTCATGAACGGAATTGCCTGAGTGATGTCCTAAATACAGAAATAACAATTTGTTTCTAATGGAAAAACAGAACTATCACCTCTTATCCAAAGTACTTCTCTTGGGCTTGGCCATATGATTTCAGGTGGAATTGAATTATGTTCCCAATGGAACTATAAAGCATCCAGGCAATATGTCGTGTTCATTTCAATAGTCCTGGATTTTGAAACTGTCTTGATTGTTTAAATGTTGGCATTTATTTATGAATTAAACCCTTTCCAGGCTTTTCATGTCCTATGGAACACTAAATTCCTTCAGTGACAGTGAATTTTTTATAATGAGGCCTTAGATCAAGGGTGCAAAATTGACCTTCTAGTAATAATTTTCCATGGTGTTCTTTTTTTCCCCCCAGAATGACTTTTGATGGTCATAATGATGTCAAAATGAATAAAAATTTGAGGGTGAGGAGTTTAGTTTGCATTTATAGGCTTATCAATTGTTGTAGATATGCTTTCAAGAATTTAGCTACACAGTAATCTCGCAGAAACAACTTCCTCGCTAATGAGAGCACTGGCCATCATTGCCACGATATGCCTAATGTCTAGACACCAGAAGACGGGGGAATGATTATGTCAAAATGTGGAGATGGGATTTCTTTCCAGCTTTTCCTTGCCCACAGCCTGGGGCCCTTGCAATCAGGCTTAAATGGAATCAGGAATCTTTCTTTTCCATCTCATCACTTCCCTGGCCTCTCTGGGTTTGTAGTCTCACTGCAGAAAGCAAAAAGTAAGTTCTGGTTATTTGATATGTATGTATCAAATGAATGTATATACCTATATACATATTTTCTTTATGGAGAAAAGTAACTTTTCCACTCACACCCCTTGGTCATGGTCATTTGGGTCCCATTCATGTATTGCAGTTCCTGTTGCTCTTTCCTTGTATCACGGGTAACTGTCTCCTTGGGAATTGTAGAAAAAACCAAAACTACTTGTAGTGTTACCTCTCTATGGCTGTTTGTCCCATTTCCTTCTGAATGAATGCTGCTACAAGGTCATTGTTTCTCTGAACAGGAGGAATGGACAGGGCATGTAATGAATCCCTGGTGTTATGTTCAGCCTTATTGAGGAAGAGACACTTGCTTCATTTTCTGAGAGACCTAGCTGTTGAAACACTTTTTTCTTTAAGATCCATTTGTCTTTGCTCTCCTGTCATGGTACAGAGAGGAAGGCTGATGACATGCTTTACCTGTGCGCTCTCATTTGATTCACACAACAGGAGGCCCAGGTCAGGGAATTTTACTGTTTTGCATAACATTTAGCTCTGTCTGCCTAGCACAGTGCCTGGAAGGTAGTAGGCACTCAATAAATGCTAATTGAATAAATGAAAGTGATTGAGAAAACCAGACCTAGAGAGAGATGAATTAAAGTTTTCACAATTACCAGGTGCTACATAAATAGATTGGGATTTCCCTGCGGGTGTGACTGGTATGAGAGTCTGTTCTTCTGACCACTGTTATAAATAAAGTATTTGTCAGCAAAATAGAAACTCTACATGAGTTATTGTAACAGCTCATACAAAAGTCAGTATGATAGCCGAAACCGGTTTGGCTCAGTGGATAGAGCGTCGGCCTGCGGACTCAAGGGTCCCAGGTTCGATTCCGGTTAAGGGCATGTACCTTGGTTGCGGGCACATCCCCAGTAGGGGGTGTGCAAGAGGCAGCTGATCGATGTTTCTCTCTCATCGATGTTTCTAACTCTCTATCCCTCTCTCTTCCTCTCTGTAAAAAATCAATAAAATATATTTAAAAAAAAAAAAAACAAAACAAAAGTCAGTATGATAGACATTGAGGGACAAAGGAGGTAAATGGGGAACATGAGGTTGGTGGTGGTGGCATAGGAAGCAGCCACCATCCCCAGGGTTGTGAGAGTAGAAGGAAGAAGTTGGGGTTATCACAGGTAGAAGCTCAAGGAGGGCCCTGAGCAGCTGGAACTCAGAGCCCTCGAGAGGCCCCTCTTCTGTGGGTGCTGGCATCTGTCAGGTGTGAAGTAAAGCTGGGAACTGGAGCTGCTATTGGGGTGATGCTGACAGGAAGAGGAAAAAACCAGTCTCTTCTCCATCCTTAAGCCTTTCATGCTCCCTCTAACACCCCCTACTGGTGTGACAGGGAACCTGGTGGCTAAGGAGAAATGTGTTTGCAGAGTCCCAGCCCCAGCATCACTACTGCCTAGCACAGTGCCTGGAACTTAGTAGGTGCTCAATAAATGCTAATTGATCAGAAGTGAGTTTAGATGGATGGGTGTGGAGCTGAGAGACGAGTGTAGCAGAAATACACATTTTGGAAAATATCCTCATTTTTGTATTTCCAGTGGACCTTTTTCTTGGGATAATGTGTCTGTTTCTTATTTCTTTGGGATATGGAAGGCTGACTAACCTGAATTTACAAGGTGACCTCAAAATACCAGAACAAATGTTAGGCTAATAGTGAGTTTTCATGGGATAGTTGATGCTGTCATATACTAGAATCGATAGATACAAACTCATGGGGAAGCCAGGCCCTGTGTGATCCAATAATAAAATCAATTAGCATTGCCACTTAATTATCAGCAAGTCAGACAGATGATCGCACCAAACAGGATTTTGATGGACAGAACTAATTTAAGGAAAAGAAACCTGATTGTACTGAAATGTCCAGGTCTCTCCGCCTCAGGGCTTCCTGGCCCCTTCTCAGTGGCTTGCCTCCTTCACTCACCCTCTGTCTTTAGGTGGAGGTTCTAGATCAGGCGTCCTCAAACTTTTTAAACAGGGGGCCAGTTCACTGTCCCTCAGACCGTTGGAGGGCCGGATTATAGTTTTTAAAAAAACTATGAACAAATTCCTATGCACACTGCACATATCTTATTTTGAAGTAAAAAAACAAAACGGCAAAAACACCCGCATGTGGCCTGCGGGCCGTAGTTTGAGGACGTCTGTTCTAGATGATGGGAAGAGTCTGGATTTCTGCTGGCAGAAAGGGTTTACCTGACATTTTAAAAGAAAATGATGTTCAGCGTGTCATTGTCTTCCTGAAACTCACTGTCTTCCACCTGCCCTGGCCCAGCCCTTTAAAGGCCCTGGTGTGACTGGTGACTGGGGGCCAGCACTCGGTGTGCCCTGTAAGCTTAACCACGGCACCGGGCACACGCAGACTGTGCCTACCCTCACAGACTTCAGCTCTGAGGGTGAAGACAAAATCTGCACGCACAAGAAGCCCCTTGCTGGGGGTCAGTAATGATAAAAAGAGTGACGTTTCAAAATATAGACCTACCTGTACCTTGTCAGTCCCCTACACTTCAGTGTCTGCCCCCTCCCCCCCGCCCAGCTGTTGGTCCCGTGGCGTGCCACACGCAGTCACGGTGCTTTCCAAATCCTGTCCCTCCTTTTCAGACTTACAGGTGCTTTGGTGACATTTTTATTGCCCGCAAACCAACCCACCTGGCCTACTTGGTTGACTCCAAGTGGCGGTGAGTAGAGAAGGTCCTGAGAGCAGGATGGAGGAGACTTCACTGGAAAGCCTTTCTGTGTCCAGGAGCCCAGAGAAAGGCCAGCAGTGGGATGGAGGCGGTGCCCGGACATCCGCGTGTTTGCAGTCAGATGGGATTCATTGCTGACATCTCTGATTATTTCCTGTGTGGACGTGGATGAATCACTTGGTTTCTTTAAACCTGTTTTTTCCTCTCTGAAGCACAGAATTTGTTTGCCTTAGGGAAGATGTTATAATGATTAAAAATTCTTCACTTACTTTATATGATTTGATTTTGTAAACACTTTATGAGCTAAGTGTTATAACCTACATTTTATTATTTTGTTTGTTATTTTTTAAAATATATTTTTATTGATTTCAAAGAGGAAGGGAGAGGGAGAGAGAGATAGAAACATCAATGATGAAAGAGAATCACTGATCAGTTGCCTCTTGCACGCCCCACACTGGGGATCGAGCCCACAAACTGGGTTTGCGCCCTGGACTGAAATCGAACCCAGGACCCTTCAGTCCGCAGGCCCACGCTCTATCCACTGAGCCAAACCAGTTAGGTCTATTTGTTACTTTAAAATTTTTTACTTTTTAGTTACACTAGTGATTAGACATTTAAGCCTAACTTGTGAAGTGATCACCCTTATAGGCCTAGTACACATCTGGAACTGGCATTTTAATCATGAAAAAACTGAAAAAGGCTCAGAGAAGTTAAGGAATTTGCCCAAAGTCACACAGCTAGCCAGTAGCAGGGATGAGATTGAGACTTCAAGGTTGGTGTTGTTTCCCCTGGGCCAATAAGGACCCAGATTGGTGTGTTGAGTGCAGCAGGTACCTGGGAGGTATTTAGTTTTCTGTGTGTAGGAGATGGGTGTGTTTGTAAATATAGAGAGGAATATAGAGGGTGTTTTTCTTTGTTCAGACTGTGAAGTATAAGCCATCATCCTATATAATAAAAGGCTAATATGCAAATCGACTGAACAATCGGTTGTTATGACGTACACTGACCACCAGGGGGCAGACGCTCAGGAGCTGCCCCCTGGTGGTCAGTGCGCTCCCACAGGGGGAGCACAGCTCAGCCAGAAGCCGGGCTTACGTCTGGCGAGCGCAGCAGCAGTGGAGCCTCTCCTGCCTCCGCGGCAGTGCTAAGGATGTCCTACTGCCAGCTTAGGCCCGCTCCCCACGCAAGTCGCATCCCCTGAGGGCTCCTGGTCTGCAAGAGGGCTCAGGCTGGGCTGAGAGACCCCCCCCCCCGCCCAAGTGCACGAATTTCATGCATCAGGCCTCTAGTTGTCTAATAAAAGCCTTTACCTTCTTTTCCTGCCTCTCTGAAACTTCTCTGCCCATTTTATGCCCCCTCCTTTTTTTGGCACTTAGGGCATAGAAGCTATATTAGTTTCAGAGAGAGGAAAGAAAACAGAAGAGAAAATTTACAGAATCACCTTTAGGTGAAATGTGTTTAAACTAAAGTATATGCTATTCCCAGCACTGACTCTAATTTGTAGTAGATGCTCATTAAGTGTTGTTAAGATTCCATCCCTTCCTTTAAAGGAGAACTGTTATTATTTTGGAAATTTTAGGATATCAACCAAAGTTTTTGTAGTCATATGTGAATTGTATATAAATAAAATGTCAATTCTTTCCTTATAACTACATTGCTTCCTTACCTAAGAGTATGGTTCTCAAAAATGATGCATGCGCTTGCTTGAAGGTAAATGGTTGCACATCAGAGGAGGCCAGTATCTATAAAGAGAAATTGCCCTTGATTAAGTTATTCAGAGGCTTATTGAAGACTGGAAATTAGGATTATAGAGAAGACTCACTTAGCTTCCTGCAGGCCCCATAATTAGAGACCCTACAGCAGAGGGGGTGGGACATCATGATCCTGAGACAGTGGAATCTTTTTCAGAGTGAAGGCTGAGTCAGGAAAAAAAAAACAACACAAAGTGGAGAGGGATAGATGAGCTGTACAGGCATCTCATCCTCTCCTTACCCACTAAGAAGATGTCCTTGGTTGCCCCCTGCTGTCAGATGCTTGAGTTGTGGTCAGTCAGCAGATCTTTCATTCTGCTGTGCAGGGACAAGAGGACTGCCTCCATGTCTCCATCAGTGGGCACCGCTGAGAACAGATTGTGCTGTGTAGTGACGTAGACCAAGGGAGCATCAACTGGAGGTGCCCTTAAGCCTTTTCGGAGATGACAGCTTTGGTCCCAGGGGTACTACTCAGTGTGTCAGGAAAACCAAAGCGACAGGCTCAGACGAGAGGTATTTTCAGTGGGACAGAGTCCGGGCATCCGAGCCAAGGAAATTGATGAATTGTACAATAAGCTTCTTTTTAATCTGCTCTCCTCTGGCTTATTTCCCCTGGGGTATGTGAGTCCACTGTAAATCTAATTTTTTTCTTATTTGCTTTCTACATTGAGTAATATCATTTCTCTCAATCTCCCATGTAGAGAGGATATCTAACATGGATGTCTCTAAGTACAATATTATGATCTGGGGTGTGAAGACTGTCCTTTTGATGACTTGTTTCTGAAGTCAGTGACTCAACAGTTCCAACTGTTTGCATTCCAGCCCTGGGAGATGGGTGGTGGTGAGGACCATGGTACCAGTGAGAGAGCTCAGGGGCTGCATCTGCTGTCTTCACAAATCCCGGTAAAAATAGACGGCCAGGAACAGCTGATGGCTCTCCTAGGCATGCTTCAGCCCAGCCTGCCTTCTGTCAAATTTTTAATGCCATTTCCAAAGACTATAATATTTTTGAATTTTCCAAAACATTGTTTATGGAAGAACATTGAGTACCCTAGACTCACCTCTGGTCTTCTTGTCTCAAGGTGTAATGTTATATAACCTGGTTAAGTACATAAAGGTACCTTCAAGGTGTCCCCCCTCCCCTTCCCCAGTATTTTTTTTTAATGGATCCTTATGGCTGCAGGGTTTACTGAATGAGAAGCAATTACAGCAGAGTATCCAATGTATCTAGGAGAGGTCAGGATAGTTGAAGCATTACCTGAGAGCCGTGGAGGGATGTTCCCTCGTACTGTGTGAAGCTTTGGGGTGGGGGTTGTAGAGGAAGACAGACTCAAGCACGTTAGGCATGAGTAATCCACAGCTTGGTGTTATGGTATATTCTGGTAGGATGCCAAATTAGCCACCCCTGGGACCACGCCTGGGTTTACTAATAATCGAATACCTTTCCTGTCCCTGTGTGAGCCTGTAAGAGGTCTATACCAGTGACCCTCTCAGTAGTGTGGAGGTCTTAGAAGGGTGACAGAAGCCCATGGTAGTTACTCAAGGGTCCTCAGCTTGAGGGCCAGCTCTGGCCTCCTGGAAAAGTATCTCTGTTTACCTGCAAGGGTCATTACAGGAAACCTTTTAAGCCGGTCTATCCCTGTGTACTTCCATTCTCAGTGACACGTAGAAGGTGAACCTTCGAGAAAGAAAGTGAACCTTTGACTTGAAAGCTGGGTCCCAAGGTTTTTTAGATGCTTGGGAAACAAAAGGGAAGAAACAGCAGAGGGAGGGGTGGTCCCTGAAAAACACTCTTCTTTGGAATAGGTTCAACTCATCCATCAAAAGAACAGGCACAAATGTCTGAGCAAGCCACCGGGACATCAGTATTAGATGCCCCCAGGGCAGTAAAGACCAATCCCCCAAACCAATTGATTTGGGCATCCCCCTGAGCAGTCAGTCTCTTTGGGTCCCAGTGAAGGAGTGAGAAGTCTTCTGAAACTGCAGATTCCCCAGAGCAATGGAAATGGAAAAATTCGTCACAGTCTAGTTGATATGGGTCCCCCACTGGGTTCATTTTGAGCTTCTCAACCTTGCTCTTCCCTGTTTCCTGTTTTCCCTTCCGGATGGTTGAGCATTCTTTAAGCTCAGAAACCATCTGAGTTATAATCTATGTATTCTTCTCCCTCAACCAAATATTTTTTATTAGCAACTATTTACATATTAATGAATATGAAAAATAATGTAAAATGAGGAGCAGGCTTGAAGGCAACTTTGTTGGATGGCGGTTCCTAAAGAGGATATCTGAGAAGACTATTTTTATGACAGTCCTATGGCAGCTTCACTGAGTGCCTAACAGGAGCCTCTTCGGGGCAGTCAGTGAGCAAGGCCGAGAATGAGTCCTGGGAAGTAGGGCCGACCACCTAGAAGGCACCTGAGAGCAGTCAGCAGAAAAATCGTTAAGACATTAGATATTGGCCCTCCTGCACTGGTCCTCTGATTTTTTTCTTGTTTCTCCAGTTTTCTTTCTCTGTGTCTTTTTATTCTACTTTCTGGAGACTTTCTCAATGTTATACTCCAACCAGACTTGTCTATTTAGTTTGTCAAATTTTGCTTCATCTATTTTGAAGTTCTGTTATTGAATATACATTTCTGTTATTGTATATGTATTTAGAATTTTTGTCTTTTTGACCATTTTATCATTATGAAATAATCTTTCTCTCTGTTAATACTACTTGTCTTGAAGTCTATTTTGTCTGATGTTAATATGACCACACCAGTTTTCTTTTCCTCTTGTTTTTATTTTATTAAAAATTTTTAAAATATATTTTTTATTGATTTCAGAGAGGAAGGGAGAGGGAGAGAGAGATAGAAACATCAATGATGAAAGAGAATCATTGATCAGCTGCCTCCTTCATGCCCCCTATTGGGATCGAGTCCACAACTCAGGCATGTGCCCTTGACTGGAATTGAACCTGGGACCCTTCAGTCCGCAGGCCGACACTCTATCCACTGAGCCAAACCAGCTAGTGCTTCCTCTTGTTTTCATTTTTTTAAAATGATTTTGTTTTAGTTTTATTAAACTCAAAGTAGAATGATTCTTATAGTATCTCTAAAGGCAGTGCATGCTGTTCCAGCACAGATTTTTTAAAAACCCTAAAGAGCCATTTTCCATTATCATTTCTTTTTAAAATAGCTTTACTGAGGCATAATTGACCTTCAGTAAACTATACATATTTTTAAATATACAATTTGACAAGTTTAACATATATATACACCATCACCACAATCAAGATAATAAACTTATCCATCACCCTCAGACATTTTCTTGCACCCTTTATAATCTAGCCTCCCTTCCTCCCCATCCCATCCCAGGTGGCCACGGATTTGCTTTTGGTTACCACAGATTAGTTTACGTTTTCTAGAATTTTATATGATGGAGTCATATGGTATGTACCCTTTGTCAGTTTGAATAGTTTTTTGAGATCTTTCTGCAAGTTCACTGATTCTTCCATAGTATTAAATCTGCTTTTAATTCAATCCAAAAAATTGTTTATTTCAGATTTTATATTTTCAATTTTAGAATTTTCATTTAGTTCTTTATATTTCTTCTAAGATACATCATCTTGTCACCCATTATATCCAGATTTTTCTATAGACTTTTTTTTTTTTTTTACTTGTGGACATTTTAATGAACTTCCCTCCATGTAGCTTCAAGCTACCAGGACACAGGCCCACCAACACCCTTCATCTTCTCCTCGGCTCTTCTGCCGGAGAACTTGGCCTTCACAATGACAGGCTGCTTTGGAAGCTTTCCCTTCCCCAGAACGTTGTAGTAGCCGATCGCCCCACCTCAGTGATAAGAGCAGCTCCAGTCTTGCTTTTGGCAGCGTTTACCCGTGTCTGCTCACTGACCAGGGCCCACCGTTTATCGAGGTTGACAGTTGGGCAGAAGCTCTGGTTCCTCTTTAGGTGGTAATGCCTCACACCACCTTTCCCAAAGTCACCTGGGTGATATCTGTCGAAGTTGATCCTGTGATGATGCAAGCCACCAGCATTACCACCGCCCCCCGGGTGCTTCCTGTGCTTGCTCATGCGGCCGTGGCCATGGCTCACGTGGCCCCGAAGTTTCAGGGTCTTCCTCAGTCTGGATGGCATGTCGGTGGCCGAGCTGCAAGAGCTGTAGATTCTTTAACATATATATATAGTAAATAGTTTAAGTCCATATCTGCTCTTTCTAACATCTGAATCCTCCGTTAATCATCTTCCAGTGACTTTTATTTTGGTAATGGGTTGCATTTTCCTGCTTCTCAGGTCTAATAATTTTTAATGAATGCTGGTCAGTGTGGATGTAAAGTTGTAGCGACTCTGGCTTCTGTTATTTTCCTGTGCAGAGTATTGAATTTTGTTCTAGAAAGCAATTAAGTTGGTAGATCACCTCGACTATGTGGAAGCTTGGTTTAAAGCTTTATTAGATCTGGTTTATTTCAGTTTTTTTCTTAGTCCCATGAGATTTCAATGGAAAAACCAAATTGTTTGCCCATCCCCTCTACCTTTGCAGAACTTGAATTCTAAACTCTGTCTTCTCAGCACTGGACAGCTGCTGAGGTTGCTGCTTGGCGTCTTTTAGCCTTCCAGCAGATGTTTCCCACTGGGCTCCTGGGAGTCTCACCTGCATGTGGTAGTTCAAAACTCAGCCAGCCCTGGCCGGTGTTTCTCAGTGGTTAGAGTGTTGGCCCGCACACCCAAAGGTCTCAGGTTTGATTCCAAGTCAAGGGCACGTACTTGGGTTGTGGGTTCGCTCCCTGCCCCCAGTAGATCTTTTCCTGGGGCCTCTGCCAGGGCTGCCCTGCTGGGGACCTCTGTGTCTGCTGCGTGTGGCTCTCGTTCTTGCTTCAAGGAAATGCAGTGAGGCTGGGGAACTTCTGAGCAGCCAGAAGTGAAGCGATAGCCTTTGGGGGGCAGGTGATAAGCATTGGGCTTCTTCAGCCTGGAATGCAGAGAGGTGACATATCGCAACGTAAAGCCATGGCCAGTGTGATGAAGGCTGGTGAGAACCTGGATGCAGGATCCCGAGATGCTGGAGGGAGAGGGTTGCTTTGGAAACTGGAGCAGGTAAGTTGAGTATAAAGAGATGAAAGCACAGTTTACCATGGCAGACCAGACACTTGGGAAACTATTACAGGTAGCTCTTCTGGCAGATGGCTTAATTCCATTAGGGTTTGGACAAATAAATGAATGACAGAACTCACCCCCACCCCCACCCCAAAGAGAGAGAGAGAGAGAGAGAGAGAGAGAGAGAGAGAGAGAGAGAGAGGTTTCTAAAATGTAATGACACATATATAGCCGTTAATTCAGACACTGAAGAGGATAGTATGCTCTCACTGGGCTGGATAGAGAACAGGCAGCTTGGTGTAGTAGGAAAAACTTGACCTGAATTAAGATCTAGGTTCAAATCTTGATTCCTCAACTTACTTGCTGTGTGACCTTGAGCAGTTTCCTAACCTTTCTCACCCAGACAAGGTTCTGATGAAAGTTAAGTAAGTCCGTTACATAATTTTCAGTAGACTCCATAAAGCAAAGGTTAGCCCGAGTCCTAACTGAATTACCTGGGTTTTTATTGAACACATATTTGCCGAGCCCTACCAAATACCAGGCTGTGTACATATATCTCCCCTATTCTAGAAAGGCTCCTGAAGTGAAGGCGCAGCTCTGCTCCGTCCTGCAGACCTTCCTCAGGAGGGCGGGAGGCTGTGAAGGTGAGCGTCCCCGTATCCTCTGCTGGTTGCAGGTGGCATGCACGATGGGCGAGAACAGCCGAGTGCCACCTTGGCCGGACGACCTGATCCCCATCTCAGCAAACAAGCCCCACTTCCCTCCACGCCACTTTTCTAATAACCAAGCCAAAGGTTTCACAACCCACTGATAATACCAGATGGTGATGATATGGTTTCCAGCCACTTCTGCTTTTCATTTACTCATTTCTGCTGAGAGTCTGTAGGTGCCCAGCTCTGGGACAGGGGAGTTGAAGGTCTTTGGGGGAAGTGGAGAGGGTGAGAATGAGGGACCCTGTGGGTGTTTGAGGTTTATTCCCCTCCTACAAAAATTTGTGTTTCTAGCATCTGAGTGCCCATATCCTTATGATTAATTATGCTTACCTCAGAGCCAGTGGTGCCTCCTCCCGCCAGTGTGTTCCCCGTCCCTTAGCCTCTGGCCACAGAGGTTCCATGATGTCAGTCTGATAAGCAGATAAGCACTGGCCAGCGGCGGGGGGTTGCACCTGCAGTGATGACTAAATCTGCCCATCCAAGACCCAGCTTTTAACACTTCAGTAATATTCACATGTTTTCTTGCCTCAATGAAAGTTTCCCTTGGTCCAGCCTTACACTGCATTGTGAGCTTTTATTTGAGTTCCTGCCCAGCCTCCTTCCCTCGAAGGTGGCCATGTCGGTGGGAGGGCTGGTTTCATCCCTCCTCACTTTGCCTCTGCCGTCAGAACTCATTTAACTTTGACCCTTTTTCTTTCCTTTTCCAGAACTCACATGCTGCGTGTCAGACTGAGCTACCCCTGTTTCATCCTATAATCCAAGACTTGCTCCACTGCCCTGCTGATGTTCTTGGCCGTGCCTGGGAAGGAGGCAGCCCCATCCCCAGTGCATTTCAGTGGGAGACCTCCGTGTGCACCCCATGGAGACTCGATGAGGGGGGAGGGGGAAGGAACTGTAGGGGTGCACGTCCAAAAAGCTGAGTCTCCCTGTGTGAATCAGTGTCACCTCGCTTTCCTCAGAGACCTCGCTGTCCCCCAGAGACCTGCCTGAGAATTGAGGGAAAGAGAGAGCCACTCCGCCTCCTCCCTTCTCACACCCTGCACCCCGCACAGCAGCTCTAGGGGCCGGGGGGGCGGCTGAGAGCTCCGAGCCACTGCTGCCCTGCATGCGCCAGCTCAGCTCTGTTGTAAGCTGTATGACTGTGTACAGGAGGGACATGGCATCTTTCTAAATGGTTTTTTTCTTAACAAATGTGCCAGTGTTTATGCAATTCACAATATTCCCCTTGTCCTCGCTGTTACTGTCACTGGCTTTTTCTCACTTGGCTTCATAGTAGTTTTTTTTTAATGGGGAAATTTTCCTCTGTACCTCCCTCATCCTACATTTAATCCCTTCCCTACCTTCCAAGGTACAGACTTACCTGAGGTTCTGACAAATGATAAGAAAAGTGTCTTTGGGAAGCCTGTGCACTCTTCATATTGTCTGTGTTTTGTCACTGAAGAGAAGTTGGTGTTCTGCTTGGTTCTGCTTGGTCCCTGACAGCTCCCGCTGGAGCAGGTGTTTACACTGAGCCAAGCATGTCTATCACTGTGACAAGCCACTTGCGTGTCGTCCCATTCGCTTACGGCCAGACCAGCCGACGGGGCATTGCAGCCAGGTTGCTCCTTCAACACGTTACAGATCACCCAGCCCTTTTTTAAGCAGATGGAATTATCTGGCCACGGAAGGTGCAGTGAGAGAGCTGGGTGTGCAGGGGGGTCTGTGAATAGGACACCATGAGCCCCACCCTTCCTGCCCGAACGCTTCTGTGAGCACCTGTGCCTGGGCCCCGGGAGACCTGCCTGCAGCCTGGTTTCCACCAGCTTGGGCTCCTGTCTGCTGTCAGCACCAGCCCCCGGTGGCACCACAGGCTGTGCTCTGTGCTCCGTGCTCTGTGCTCCTTGCAGACAGCTGCAGGGCCAGGAACTCGGTGCTGCCCTGGCTCCCCGAGCAGATGTGAAGTCGGGCTACTCCCCTGCCCTCCGTTTGCAGGGACAGGCTGCAGAGCACCTGGTCCAGCACCAGGAGAAAACTGGAGCCTGGCCTCCTGCTGTCCACGGGGTCTGCCGCTGGGAGGCAGCTGGGCGGCTGATGGTCGGTGCCCCAAACAGCCAGGCGGTTGCAGGACAGAGTGGCTGCAATTGACTTGATCCCACCCCCTCAGTCCCAGGCAGAGTGAAGTATCACTAAAATGAGCGTGACATTCTCGATGTCCAGATCCTCAGAGCCGGTGCCGCTCTGCAAAGAGGCTGTGATGATGCATGCTGCTGAAGGCGAGGCTTGGAGTGTGAGCTGCCTTTTCCTCTTCTGGTTTTGCTGTCACGGTGGCTTCTCTCCTGAGGAGGAGTTGGCTCTCATCTTAGGCTCCTGCGGGGGTGACCCGGGGACATTCTCACCACTGCCAACTCTTGGGCTATTCTGGGCCTTGGCTTGGGGCTCCGCACGTGGGCCTGTGTCAGAGGAGCTCAGTGAGCGGGAGGAGGTGGCAGGTCTTGCCCTTAGGGTTTCCCAAGAGAAGCCCCTTCAGAAAAGACCCAGATTCAGGGGGCGGGGGTGCAACTGGCTCCACAGCACACGCCACGTGGTGTGTTCTTGAGAGACACGGGAAAGCTGTCTCTCCGTGCCCTGCCCTGGATTTATTGTGCCTCGTGGACGGTGAATGCTCCCCTCGCCCTTTCACTCCTCCTCACCCTCGGGAAGCGTGCCCGTCGGTTAGAGAAGCGGTGGGCTGCCCGTGACGCTGCTCCAGCTTCCTTCTCTCTGCCTTGTTACCGGGCCCAGGAGAGGCGGAGACGGGGGCCAGGCCAGGTCTGAAGGAGGAGCGGGGAGGCCCACCCCAGTTCCGGGGCACATGTGGCTCTGGCAAAGGGCAGCTCCTTTTGAGCCACGTGTGCCGAGCAGGCTCTTCCTCCGCCCTGTAGTCAGAGCCGCTCTGCAGCCCCACCCTCCTACGAGGAGGATGCTGAGTAAGATCTCATGCTCTCACTTCACCTCTGGAAAGCCCCGCAGCATTCGAGTGAACACTCCGGGGAAGCGGAAGGACGCCAAGGAGCCTCCGTCGTTGGCCTTCGCCGGTCTGAGCACTTGGTGCCGACAGGGTTTCCCAACCACCCGCTTCCTGGGGCCACCGTGTCACCATTGTATGTGATGTGTCAGTGTTGTGCAGTGAGCTTGTGGGTGGACAGACAGTCTGTCTGCATGGCCCACAGCGACATGCGCAGTGGGTGCTGCGCTGAGCCTGGTCTGTGCTCCCTTGGATGAGATCCCAGAAGCTCTGCAAGTCATCTCCCCTCTCCTCTGTCATAGCCCTCCGAGACCCCAATTTCCTATCCTGGAGGGGGTGCAAAAGAGGAGGACACCAGACTGGCCTTTTAGCTCGCCTCGCACAAGTCCACCTTGCCCACAGCCCAGTTTCTGTGTCAGTGTCCAACCAGGAAAACAGAAGGCTCTCTAAGGATTAAAACAGAGGGGTTTGAATCCAGGTAACTGTAGCACAGAAACCAGAAAAGCTGAGAGGCCGAACGGGAGCAGGGAGCAATCCCGAGGTGAGTTGGAAGGCTGGTGGGACACGGGCGAGGCCATGTTATGAGAGCCGGGGGCGCAGGAACACTGGGAGGAACCTGGGACCATAGGGGCCTGTCCAGCAGGAGCTGCAGCCACAAGGAGGCAGGGTCCTTGCCAGAAACCCCCCAGGCAGAGGCGGGAGAAATGGGCCGGCTTCTCCCTAGCGTGTACCTTCCAGATTTCTGCAGGTGCCTCTTGTTAGCTACACCCAGCTGGAAGCTAGCCGACCTGGGGGCCTGGGACAGGCAAGCTCAGCGGTCAGCTCCCCACCACTCAGCGGAGCTGGGGAGGGCGAGGAGCAGGTCTGAGGGTAACCAGACCAGGACATGTGTGACCTCGGTCTGCTCTGTATCATGTCCGAGCCTGGTGTTCATGCCCCATGCTGTCCTGAGCTCCTGGTGAGGGGAGACGGAGGAACTGCTCCTGGGTTTCTATAGATTTTTTTTCCCACTCTACCCAGAGAGGAAAGTGCGTTTGGGAGGGAGAACGCTTTTATTCCTAATAGTTGTCCCTGTCTTCCTTTGGGGGACTTTACCCATGTAGCAGCCCCCCCTCACCGTGCCCCTCAGGAAAGCTGTGACCCAGTTATCTGTCCACCCCTGCCCATGTCGCTCCCCCGATCTCTGGTTTCCCTGCCAGAGAACAGTGACCCAGAACATGCATCAGTTGTCATGAGTGTTTCCCCAGGACCATTCATTCAGAGAGTGGTATTAGTGTGCACCGTCTATCTGTAAGTAGATGCCATCTACTAATCAATTTGTATCATGTTTCCAATAAATGTCTGGAAATTATGCCTGGTTTATGCTGTCCTCTGCTGGGACAGTGGCTCAGCTGTCAAGAGTGGGTGCACACAGCCCTAGTATCAGGTGCTCCTGGACTCAGGTGCTGTATCCCCCGCATAGCTGAGGGCCCGGGGGAGTCATAGGCCAGGCCAGCGACCTGGTGTCCCCACATGCTGAGACTCTCAGGGTGTGCATTTTCTTCTGCTGTCTCATAAGCCAAATGGAGGTTTTGTGAGGCCAGGTCACTCCCATAGGTGGCCTTTGACCCTGTGTCCCCCAAACCTGGAGGTATGAGGAGCAACAGGCAGACGTTTGCCCATCAACCACTTTGCACTGCCCTGCCCGGTGCCGGCCGTCGGGTGAGCGGAGGGCGTGTGCTGTGCCCTGTGCATGGGGAAGGCTCCTGTGCAAAAGAAGTGGACGCAGGAGCTGCATGTTCCACAGACAAGCCCAGCACCCTCTTCTCAGACCGTCCTCGGGCCTGAAAGGCAGAAATGAAAATGTCTGAGTTGACTTAAAAGGCAAAGGGAGCCTGATCAAATGCCCTGCATTCTCCCTTTCTTTCCCAGGCCGAGTGCTGGCGCCTGCCTGGTAGACGTTATTCTCTAGTGCATATCTTACTGGTTCCAGCCTGACCGACCGCTGTGTACACTCTGCCTCAGTTGCTGTGCTGGGCCATTGCAGGCTCACTCGGGGCTCCTCCAGCCCATGTTTGGGAGGAACACCTGTTTGTGGCTTGTTTGCTGGCATTTGTGAGCGACTCAGAGATTGCGAGATAGAGAGACATACAGAAATGCAAGAGAGGGAGAGAGAGAGAGAGTCCAAGTTTCTTTCACTATTTTCCCTGGAGAAGCAAGACATAAGCTCGTGAGGTTACCGGAGAACAGAGAAGCTTGTACCCTGGGCTGTGCTAGTAATTGGAGGAGTTCCAGAATAGAGGGCTCAGTGAGGCTAGAGGGTCAGGGAAGGCTCTGTGGAAGCAGAGGGAGCCCTAAAGGTCGAACACAGCAGCCCCCACTCCATGGAATCGCTAAGGTGCCCCGTGGTTCTTGGTGTCTTTTTATCTAGACTTTTTATCCTGACTCGAATATTTCCTTCTTTCTGGAAGCTGATCTGTAGAGCTCAGTGTTCCATGCCCTACCTGCCAAGGTGTACCAACCTTAGGTTCCATTGCCGAGACTGGGTTTTTATGGTCAAACTTCCTCAGGAGGTTTCTTCTAAGTTTTACCTCCTACTTGTTCCCATCTTGCTCCTGCACTGCAGGGGTCACTGGAGGAAACCATGTGACCTGCAGGGGCTGTTGCTGCCCCATAGCTGTGGGTGCCGACTCCCCAGGTACCTCTGCGCTGCTTGCTTACTGGCCCCTTTATATGTTGGCTAGGAGCTTGTTTTCTTTAAAAAAAATGTTTTTATTGATTTCAGAGAGGAAGGGAGAGGGGGAGAGAGAGAAACATCAATGATGAGAGAGAATCATTGATCGCTATCTCCTGTACACTCCACACTGGGGATGGAGCCTGCAACCTGGGCATGTGCTCTGACCAGGAATCGAACTGTGACCTGGTTCATACGTCACACCCAACCACTGAGCCACACCGGCCAGCTGGTCAGGAGCTTGTTTTCTTATTTTCAGAACCAGCTATTCCAGTCCTTTGTCACTCCCTAAGCGCTCACACACACCAGAGCCAAGCCATCTAAGAATCCCTTCACCTGTCTTCCCCTCCGCCCCAAGGCCCTCTGTATGTAATAGTGCCTTTCCAACAACCCAAGGAGGCACCCCCGGGCCTCTAGAGGACCCTTCTGGCACCCGCATGCTGAATCCATCCCTCCCTGACCCCCCCCCCCATCCCCCTTGCAGTAGAATGTCCTGACTCAGACCAGACTGTCACTTACTAGCTATATGACCTTGGGCAAGTTACTCAACCTCTCTGTGCCTCAGTCTTTTCATCTGTAAGATAGGATAATGGTATCTACCTCACAGGACTAAATAAATTGTACAGTGCTTAGTACAGGGCCTGGGACAGAGTGTTTGTTTTTGTTCTCTCATCATTTTCTTCCCTCTCCCCTCATTTTCACCTTCTCTCCCTTCTCCCACCACTGGATTTAAATTTCTCCATCTAGTCAACACAACAACCAGAACAATCAAACCACCACAACTTCTGTCCTCTACTTAGCTTCACCTGCAGCTATTGGCCTATCTCCCTTTGCTGGCAGGCACATTTGGAAGAGGGAAGACTTGTCTCCATTGCTTCAAATCTCATTAATTTCTCAACCCATTATAGTACTTTATGGCTTCCATCCTGCCCCTACTCCCAGCCACTCACTGAAATTGCTGTCGATAAAGGCATTAGTGACCTAATGGCCAAACCGGACATTGTTTTCCGTCACCGCACTTGAACTTTCTTGAGCATTTGAAGCTGTTGTCATCATATTACTTTTCTTTGCTCCTGACACTGACCCCGTCATTCTCTACCCAGAGGAAAGCTAACTAACATTCAGATACTGCTCACAGTTCTTTTTTCCAGATTTTTTTACAAAGATAATTTCAGATACAGTGGTGGTCACCTGTGAACCCGTTTCCCATGTTCCTCCATTTCACAAGCAAGCACTCTCTTTAATTTGGTGTTTATCACCCCAAATGCACGATTCTACACAATTAATACATATCTATGAATCTATAATCAATACAGAACATGTTTTGCATATTATTGTTTTACACAAAAGACAGTCTATCACTTTTCTTTGTTTTGGTTAATCCTCACCCGAGGATATTTTTCCATTGATTTTTAGAGAGTGGACGGGAGAGGGAGAGACAGACAGAAATACCAATGTGAGAGAGACACATCCATTGGTTGCTTCCTGCACACACCCTGACCAGGGCCAGGGAACCCGCAACCAAGGTACGTGCCCTGGACTGGAATCGAACCCGGGACCCTTCAGTCTGAGAGCTGATGCTCTGTCCACTGAGCCACACCAGTTAAGGCCAGTCCATCACTTCTTAAAAAGCTTGTGTTAATAGTACCAGACAATGGGTTGTTAATCCAGGTTTTCAATCCAAGATACTTGAGCAGACTGTCAAACACACGCTTTTGTTTTCATTTTTTAAAAACATATTTTTATTGATTTTAGAGAGGAAGGGAGAGGGAATGAGAGAAACATCAATGATGAGAAAGAGTCATTGATCAGCTGCCTCCTGCACACCCCCTACTGGGGATCAAGCCCGAAACCCGGGCATGAGCCCTGACCGGATTCGAACCACGACCTCCGGTTTACAGGCCGATGCTCAACCACTGAGCCATGCTGGCCGGGCACATCCTTTTGTTTTCAGATCAGCTTTCTTCAGCATGCAATTAGGAGTTTTGAAAATGCTTTATTCTTTCATGAAGCACTTTGCAGCCTGTCTGGGTATTTTCTGTTTGGCTTTTACCCTCATAAAAGGTATCTCCATTCTGTTCTTTTTAATGGGCAATCTCTATATTTGAGCAGAGAGATTGCCTTGCCTTTTGATGTTCTTACTGCAAAATTCCTGGTTTTCTTCCTATTGGAGGTTTCTTCTGGGCATTTTACTGGGTCTTCCTCTACGTGTCTTACTTGTGGGGATTTTTTAAAAGGATGATTCTTAGTCTTCTTCACTCTTTCCCCAGGTGACCCCATCCATTCCCATAAGCTCAACTCCGAATTAGTAAGAGGAAGATTCTGAAATCCTACTTCCAGCCTGAGTGGTTTCTGTACATGTTTACCTGGAGGTCCTCCGAGCCGCTCCAACTTGTCTTAACTCTATATGCTCCTCCCAGCCGGCTCTACTACTTATGTGCTCAGTGTGTCAGCATCCATCCATCCATCCCCTACAGTCCCCTATCTTCCTTACCTAGACTGTGCCTCATTGCTGCCCCTTCACAGTCTCCCCACTGCCTTTATTCAGGTCCTTGCTTGGAATAGACTGTTTCCTACTTGGGTCAACCCCCACACCCCCTCACCAGTCTGTCCACAGTGTTACCAGAGTTGACTGATCAAAATGCCAAACTGGTCATCTTTGACTTCTTAAAAACCTCACACATATTCTCCTTCCATATTGATTGTCTTGGGGCCAATCCAGGCTCCTGCGCTTGCGGGGCCCAGCCTGCCTGTCCTGTCTCCTAACTCTGTGCCTAGGCCGCCTCCTTTCTTGCCTCAGTGATCTCTTCACCCCTCTCTGCACACGGAGTCATTTCGCAGCTCTGTGCCCTTGTTCATGCTCTTCCCCACGTCAGGGATGCTGTTCCCTTCACTCTTTTCCTCATCCCCCAGGATTCATGCATTACCTTGAGTTAGCTCTGTCTGTGCTCTCAGGTGCATTGCTCCCTCAAATACCCTGGATTATTCTGGCTTGGGCTGCATTCGATCCATTTGCAGGTATATCTCTCCCAGGCTTGGCCTGGAGGGCTCAAGGTCAGAGTTTATTGTCTGCTTTTGTAGCTTAGTGTCTGGCTTCTGGTGGGTGCCCAGTAAATGCTGGATGATTAGTGGCCACAGGCCCATCAACTCAGTCCTGCCTGCTATCCCCCCCCCGCCCCCCACCCCCCCACCCCCCCCCCCCCCCGCCTGCACAGGAGTCTCAGGAGCAGAGTCATGGATGCCATTTGCTTGTCCCTCAGAGTGACAGCAGGTTACATTCAGAGCAAGAGGAGAGAGAGGGCACTGTTCAAAATCCACACCGAGTAGACAGCCCACCCAGGGACCTATGCTATTGGAACCCGAATGTAGAAATGGGGTCTTATTCAGCCTGCCTTCAGCTCACTTTACACTACCTCGGGCATTGCCCTCTCATTTGTAGACAATCCTGCACTTCAACAGCCTGCTTTCTCCCCCATCTTTTCTCACCCCCCACCCCCAATTACTGCCTCCCTCACTGATGCTCTGGCAGTATGCCCCGGGTGGGGCGCCACGAAAAGTGCTCAGTCCCCAGCCTCCAGGGGCATTCGAGCCGTCCATAAGTATCTGACTTGGAAATTCTAAACCTCAGGCTGAAATAGCTGGTCCAGGCTTGGCCCGCTTCTCCCCGTGGTGGCCGAGGGTGGAGAGGTAGGGCGTCCCTGGGAGAGGCTCCACCAGGGAGAAAAAGGCAGCGCCAAGAGTGGAGGAGTGGAGCAGGAGGCCCTGGGGACAGAGAAACACGAGGAGACGGCTTGGAGGGCCCCGATGGCACACCCCTTTCTATCACTGGGCTGGGTTCTTATATCTGAGTTTCTAAGAGCTCCCGGTAGCTTTTCAGAAAAGGTAAGAGGATGGGCTATACATTGAGGAAATGGGTTCCAATATCGATTCCACCCATTGTCCCTCGGCCACCCTCCTCTGACACATTCTCGCCATCTCCCACCCCAACATCCACACTGTTCCTGGATGCCTCCCTCCTGGGGTCTGGGGGTTAGCCCAGTGCTTTGGCCTCCATTCCTGAGGTGGAAAAGCATCCCTGTCCGTGATATGAGAGGGTTGGACTGAGTGGATTAAAACTCCCAAGGAAACAGGGGAGAGAGGATTTGGTCCCTGTACTCGAGGCCTAGAGGCCCATGTCTGGGGTGGTAAGTGGAGAACCAGTCCTGGCCCCTTCCCTCTCCCCAGCAGGAAGGCACATGTGTGTTGCGGGGAGGTATTTATTGTTCTGAGGTGGTCAGGGCTGGGGACACATGGGGTTTAGGAGGTACATGTTTGGGGCTATAATGACCTCTAAGTAGTCCTTTGGGAGCCTTGAAGGCTATGTCCCCACCCTGTGACTTTCCCTTTGGATAACAGGGACAACCACTATCCCCTCCTCCAAAAAAGAACAAAACCCTGATTCATGCCAAGTTACACACCTGTGCCTGAGAAACCCAGGCCACCAGGTGAATTAGCCCAGATGGTCTCAGACACCACTGGCATATTGAATAGAAGAACAGAAAGGGGTAGAGGTGGGCAAGATGATCGTCGGGGAGAGCTGTGAGCCAGCTCTGGTGACCCTGAGGCCCCAGCCCTCACCCCAGTCCTGTCCCGTAGGGCCAGGGTCAGGGCCCGGGTCGTGCACTTGGGGCTGAGGAAAGCCTGGGGGGGGGGGGCAATGGGGAGGGAGCTGGAAGTGAGCCAGGAGCCTGGACTGGGTGGAGGTGGTGACCTCCACTTGGTCTCAGGGGAGAGCAGGGCAGGGCACTGTTCAAATCCCTTGGTGCTTTGGGCAAGACCTCAGGGATTGTAGAAGGGAAGCTGAAGGCCAGAGAGGACCAGAGACCTCCCAGGGGCCCAGCAGGGCTGTGGGGCCTCCCGGGGGCCCAGCAGGGCTGTGGGGCCTCCTGGGGGTTCAGCAGGGCTGTGGGACCTCCCTGGGACCCAGCAGGGCTGTGGGACCTCCCGGGGGCCCAGCAGGGTTGTAAGATCTCCCGGGGGCACAGCAGGGCTGTGGGGCCTTCCAGGGGCCAGCAGGGCTGTGGGACCTCCCTGGGGCCCAGCAGGGGTGCCCTCCCGTGATCCTGAGGACACTTCTGGGCTCCAGGAGTTGTGTAGAAGCATGGCACCCTGGATGGCTTCCCCACACTGTCCCCAGAGTTTCCCTTCACCTTGGGGCATTCCCTTTGAACCCTACTGGTGCCAGGACTGGATGAACCCAACGACATTTATTCAGGTTCCTTTAGAAAGCCAAGATAGGCTTGCATTTTCAAAAGGAAGTTTATTCCTATTGAAAGGGACAAATAAGAAAATACTGCTGCTCTCAGCCATCAGCTCCGACCAGGGCGGGATGGGGCAGCTGCCGCCCCTGCCTTCCCCACCTGCCATCAGACTCCTCCTGCCCTCGGGGTGGCACCAGGGACACACGTCTCAGAAAGGCCAAGACTGCTTCTTTCCCTGCCACCCACCTGGCTCCTGCAGGTGTCCCTTGTCCAGTTGGTTGTCCAGGAGTGACCTTGTCCCTCCACGCCAGGCCCCCGCCCGCACTGCCGCAGACCCCAGTCCCTCACTCCAGCGAGACCTCCAGGGAGCCCTGCGCCTGCAGCTTGCCTGGGGCCCCTACCTCCTGGGGGCCTCCTGGAGGCGGGCGGGGGGCTGGCTGGAGCTCTCATCGCTCGCGGGGCCCTGTGAGCCCTGGCCGAGGCCCAGCAGGGCCTGGCACTGGCGGAAGAAGCGGGGGCTGGAGAAGCAGTAGAGCACGGGGTCCAGGACGCTGTTGAGGTAGGTGAAGGCCAGGGAGCCGTGGAAGAGCTGCGAGCAGACGTCCAGGGCGCGGCAGGCGTGCAGGCGGAGGGCCACGATGGACGCCGCGCCGAAGAGGACGCTGGGCAGGAAGCAGACGGTGTAGACGGCCACCACCGCGGCCAGCACGCGCAGGGCCCGCCGCGGGCCCGCTTGCCCGCCCAGGCCCCGGCGCCGGATGGTCAGCCCGATGCTCACGATGGCGAAGAGGATGAGCGCAAGGGACAGGAGGAATTCCAAGAAGTACAGCGCTTGGTGCCAGCGTTGCCAGGCCCAAGAGCTCGTGCCCAGCTGGTAGCTGATGCAGGAGTCCCTGGGAGAGGTGATCAGCAGCAGGTGCCCGTTGAGGACCAGGATGGCCCCCCAGATGCCCCCGGCCACCCTGGCGGCTGCGCGCCCCGAGGCCCGGCTCAGCGCGTGGTGCGGCCACACCACCTTCAGGTAGCGGTTGAGCGCGATGGCCGTGAGGAAGGCGGCGCTGGCCGAGCGGTTGGCGGACAGCATGAAGAGGCTGGCCTTGCAGGCGGCGGCCCCGAAGCGCCAGGTCTCCCGGTGGAGGTAGTAGTCCACGCGCAGGGGCAGGCTGGCCACCAGGAGCAGGTCCGCCGCCACCAGGCAGACCAGGAACACCACGTTGGAGGTCCAGGGCCGCGTGCGCACGCAGAAGATGAAGAAGGCCAGGCTGTTCCCCAGCAGGCCCAGGACGAACTCCACGCCCAGCACTGGCGCCAGGAACGCGGGCACCTTTGGGGAAGAGGCTGGGAGGCAGGGGGGAGCGGGAGCACTCAGGTTGTGCAATTCCATGTGCTGCTTGGGCCGCGGAGCTGAGAGGAGTGTCCAGTCTTTCTGCTTCTCGGAGGGTGCAGGGATGAGTGCTCTCCATCAGCGGCCACCACAATGACTCAATATTCTGGGGTTTTCATCGGTATCCTCGAAGCCACTGAGAAACACCCAGGGTTCCTGTTTGATAGCAAAGAGGAACCCCGAGGCCCGCCCTCCCTTCCCTCCCCACACTGGCTGATGCCCCTCCCCAGGTCTCTGGACCCAGCCTGGAGGGGCCACCTGTGCTGCCCCTGGCAGAGGAGGAAGCAAGGCTCAGCAGGGGTGAGACCCTGAAGGGGGAGGAAGTCCCACCCGGGGTGCGGTGGGGAGCGCGTATGTGGCTCTGCGTGGTCAGACATCTGCGTGCTGAAGGCAGAGGCTGGTCCTGGAAACCCATAGCTCCCAGGATCATGCAGACCACCCTGGACAACCCCCCCCCCTCCATCATAATTACAGGCTGGGCGGCCGTCCCCCTGCCCCCACAGCTCCGGTGGAGGGACTCCGGGCCCAACAGGATGTTGTGCGGGGAGAGGGAGGCGGGGCATCCATACACCTGAGGGTGAGCACGGCCTGTGGGAACCAGCCCGCTTAGGCCCTGCCAGCTGCTGCAGTTACTTCCAGATTCCTGATGATTCCAAAGTCTGTGACGGTCCCACGTCCAAGTACACTATGAAGCACATCCCACAGAGCAGAAGGCTCCCCTGCTGTGATCTGGGGACCTGGGGGCTTCTCCCCCGAACAGAACAATCCTGGGAATACGGGAGTTTCCCTGCCCACTGTCTGCTCCACTCCGCCTCCACCCAGCATCCGCCCAAGAGAGGGGAGTGGGAGGCTGGGGCTGGCTTTGGACCAGGTACAGGTCCTGCTATCCCACCGTGCGGTGTTCTCATGAGCCCAGGTGGCCAGGCCTGAGGGCAGAGACGAGAGCCTAGGGCGCCTGGTAACCTGGGACAGCACCACGGGAGGCTGTGGTTCCAGGCCCTGACGCCCACCCTTGCCAACTGACTGTGGTCAGCAGTGTGCCATGTGCTGCCAACTCTGCCTAGGCCTCTGGGTTTTAGGCATCGTGGCCACTGGCTCCTCTCCCACAGATCCCCCTGACCTGGACTTCCGTCTGGCCAAGGCCAAGGGCAGTCAGGCTGCGTACAACTGCAGGATGCAGGGTGGTGAGACCACCAGCCTGAATTCTGAATGCAGACAGGCCTTGGTTGGGCAGAGAGCTGCCTGCTTTCTAAACTTCTCGGAGCCCCATCTTTAAAGCGGTGCCGCCGCCTTCCTGGAGAGTTGTGCGGATTAAATAAGGCAATGGATGTAAAAACTTCCAGGGAATTCCCTGGCACAGAGCTAGTGTTCAGAAAAACAGAACATCTAATTTTCATTATTTTCTGTTTTGGATTAGGCACTAGGGAGGACTCCCTCCTCTCCTGGCCACCTGTACCCTCCCAGGGCCTCCCTGGGACATTCCTGTGTTTTGCTGGCTTCCGCACGGAGCCACACATGGCTGCAGCCCTGGCACGTGCCAGGCCTCTGCCCTCACTGCCTTGGGCTGTTTGCAAGTTTCGGGGAGCCTGAGGGTGTTTTTTCTTTGCTTCCAGGAGAGGAAAGCCCTTGGGAACAGAGAGGTGGGTAACGGTCCTTCTATCCCTCAGGCCCAGAAGCCCCTTCTGCAAAGCCAGGCTCTTCTCTGCTCTTCAGTGGAGTGAACCAAAGCAGTGAGCCACCGGGCTGGCGTGGGGAAGGCAGGGCTCAGACCCCCAGTTTTCCACAGGAAGCTTGGACTCTAACCAGGGATGTGTTCCGTCCAGCGCCACCTTCCGTTACCCCCACCTGAGACCCCCTCATCGACTGCTCATTGAAGCCCCAGGAAGACAAGATCTCCCACTACAGGTTTCGTGTTTCATTTCTACCCACTGCTGCTTCTGGGCTCCCAGCACTCCGGACCCCAGAGCAGGCGCAGGAGCCTTGTGTTTGGATAGGGCACCTGCAAACAGCAGGGGGAGCCGGGGGAGGCTGCCAAGCTCCCCTTAGAGCTTCCTGCCCTCTGTGGGCTCATCACAGTCTGCATTATTAAGACTGGTTAGCTCTGGGAGTAGAATTTCATGTATTTCTCTATTTTCTACAGCTAGCAGGAATCATTCCTGTTATTGGGAGGAAACACCTAACAGATGCTATTTTTAAAATTATGTTAAAAAAAATACGTGGGAAAGAGGCAGAGAGACAACATCCGCTGTGCCCCCAGGACAACCACCTGGCCCGTGTGGACCAGGCCACAGGCACAGGGATGAGAGCCCCTCTACAAGCAGGGACGCCCCCTAATAGACCCGCCACACGTCCACAGTCACCCGGTGCCTGGACACTGCTGATAACACAGTCACGTGAGCACCTGGGGTCAGCCATTGACCATAGCCTGAGTTCTTGCAGACCCACGGGCGCTCATCCACCAGGAAGCCTTTATTGAGGGCCTTCTGGGTGGCAGACAAGTACTGAACTGGGGGCTGAGGGCTGTAGAGGAGAAGGGGCGAGTCTGGGATGAGAGGATGAGGACGGGAGGAGGATGGACGGCAATGATGTCCAGGGCCTGGCCAGGGGAGGGGGCGCTGAGGCACTCAGCAGCAGTAGACCGAGAAGCAGTGGGGGCTGGGAAAGTAGTAGTTTCAGCAGAGGTGGCGCTGTGCACATTCAGCAGGACCATCACCCCAGGGGCTTCTTGCGGGCGGGGTCTTGAGTCACAGCCAAGGCCACAGAGCCTTGCCCTCGCTCCCAGGAGTACCTGTGGAGACACAGGTGGGCAGGGGTGAGGCAAGGCTGGGCCCTACGGATCCCAGGGAGGGAGGGAGTCCCACAGCTGGGCAAAGGCCTCCCAGCGGACTCACTCAGTCCTGGCTGGCACCAGGAGGCTTTCGTCGGGGGTCAGGCTCAGGTGCTGTCCCCCCATGGTCACCACAGAGGAGCCCTCCTGGGGGAGAAGAGCAGGAGAATCAAATGGAGGCTACCCAGCCCCCACAGCTGTCCGGGAGTCCTGAGCCGGCCTTGGCAAGGGGGACCTGGGAGCACAAGGCCCGGGAGCAGCCCGGTCCCCAAGGGCAGGAGGTTGTGCCACCCTCTCCGGCGGGCCCCACTTGCCAGCTGCCACAGCCACATGTCCACGTTCTGCCTCCAGCCTTTGCTGCTGCCTTGTCCATGGACGATCACCTGGGGGGAAGTGACACAGATCTTTTTGGTGCCTCCTGCCCCCTTGACCCTGGCCCCCAGACACCAGGCCTGTGTGGGCCAGGGGCGGGGCCTGCAGTCCAGCCTCATCTCCCCGTGTGATGCAAAGGCCAGGACTTGGAGAGAAGGCTGCCCAGGTTGCAGGCCTCCCTGCTGCCTCCATCATGATGGGAGCTGCCCACCTGCCATTCGGGATCACACATGTCTGCCCTCCATACACACATGCACATCCGGTCCCTCTGTAGCACGTCACAGCTATTGCTGGCCCACAGGAATACCCGCAGGGGCACACACATGTGCACGGCATAGTGCAGACCCATGTAGCCCACACACAGTCCCCAAAGGGCGCCCACCTCCCTTACTCTGACATTGTGGCCTAAGGAGCAGGAGGGAGAGGGAGGGGATGAGCGAGAGGGAGGCTGAGCCTCTGTGATCTGCATCAGCCTGGAAGCCTGCAGCTGGTGTGCTGGCTGTGCTCCTGCGGGCCCAGAGGGGACTCAGTGGGTATTTGTAGGTATAAGCTGAAGCAGGTGGGAGTAGGGATGAGAAAGGTGGAAGGCGAGGCCATGCGCCAGCTCAGCACTGAATGACGCTGCCGTGATGGGCGGCAGGCGGCAGGGGCTTTGTGGCTGTGCCTGCTCCCACAGCCCGGCTAAACTAAGGCAGGTCTGTCTCCAATGAGCATCTCTCGGGGAGGCGGGGGCGGGTGAGTGCTGTGATTCAAACTGCAAGGATGTGCCAGTAGAACTTGGAGCGCACAAGCGGGCACAAGCCTTCCGGCAGGTCTCCTTGCCTCCACACTCGGCCTCCCGATCCCGCCCACACAGGGTGCAGTGGTCTTTCTAAAGCAGCACTCTGCCTCATCATCCCCTTCTTCAACGCTTGGGTGAAGCTCTGTTGTCTCCAGGATAAGTCCCTGAACCTTGCCTACCCCAGGAGTCCCGCCAGGACCCGGGCACTGCCTGCTACTCTGACCATCTAGCAATCATGCCTGCGGCCCCCACGCCCCTGCCCTGGCTTTGTTTGGGTCTCTGTGTACCTTTCCACCCGACCCTCACCTCCAAACATGTTTCTCCCTTCCAACGCCCAAGGCTGTGACTGGCCAAAGGCTCAGGAATTCCTAGCAGGGGTGTAACCCCAGACCCTACAAACCTATCACTGGATGAGGCCACACCCCACTCTGAAGGCAAAGAAAGATTGCTGGGGACCACATAGCCTCCGCAGGCCTCTACTCATAGCAAAACCATCATTTTTGGAGTCAGGGAAGAAATGTGTGTGGTGTGTGTGTGTGTGTGTGTGTGTGTGTGTGTGTGTGTGTGTGTCGGGGGGGGGGGGTGGTGTTCCTATTTCCCGGGCTGCTGGGTAGATGCCCTGGGTGGCCCAGGGCTGAATTACCTGGGTCTCATAGGTGTCCCCAAACAGGCTGAAGGATGTGCCCCCCTGTAGCTCCTTGCGGTGGCCAGCCAGCCAGGCCTCCAAGGACATGGGCTCCATGACGGATCGTGTGCTCAGGGGGAACGGCGTGTCCATGAGCAGCTGGTCTGCACCCACAGCCCAGCTGTGGTCAGTGTCCTCTGGCCCAGCCCTCCCAGCCCGGCAGACCCAGTTCCCAGGGGCCCCAGCTCTCAATTGCAGGAAAGGGCCCAAGGACCCAGCAGCCGCATGGGGGGTACCATTTGGTGCCATCTTCCTGTACCTTGAGTACCGGGCAGAGGACTCAAAAGGGGACTCCCTAGCACCCTGGGCCGAACCCCGTCCTGCTCTGGGAAAGGAGGGAGGGAGGGGAGAGGAAGGCAGTTCCTGTGGCCTCACCAGGGATGGGCTTTCCTGTCCTGTGCTGCTCAGAGCTGAAGAACCTGCAGGGACATAGGGGAGGGGGGAGAGGGACCAGCTTTCCCAACTGAGCGCGCGCGCGCGCACACACACACACACACACACACACACACACACACACACACACACACTCTAGGCCACACATACATGTGGGGCCCTCATACGACTCATATCCACCACCTGCTCCCTCCCAGGCCCATGGAGCAGCCTCCTTTCCTCCCCGGGAGGGTAACTTTCTCCCTAAATCCGACCGCTCCAGGCTGGCAGGGGCTCCGTGGAGCACCTCTCGGAGGGGCTGCTCCCCGCAGCCAGAGCCCGGGGCCTCAGGAGAATGAGGGCGGGGCGGGGCGGGGCCTCACTCCTGGATGATGGGGGCCAGCTGTGTGCCGAGGTCCTCGCAGTAGAACCACTTCTCAAACAGGACATCCGTGGTGTTTCCTATGTAGTACCTGCCAGAGCGAAGGATGGGCAACCAGTTTCCCCTCTGGGCAGCCTCCGGGTCGCCTCCCTCGGGCCCAGCTCGGTGTGTTGACTTCTGGGCCTGCCTGGCTCTGCTTCAGTCACCCTGTTAGTGCAACCCCGTGGCCACAGCTGGCTCTCTCCCCGCAGCAGTGTGCACCCCCAAAGTGAGAGGCCTGTTATCCACCCCATTCACATCGCTCTTCCTCGGTCCCCAAACTTGGCGAGTTACCAAGTGGACGGAACTCTGAGGCTCAGAGAAGCTGGCCGTTCGGCAGGGATTACACGGCCTGTAAGTGGCAGGAGCAGGACAGACGAGAGACAGACTTGGAAGCACAGAGAGCATCAATGACAGTGTCTTCATTTTTCCCAAAAGCAGAAGCGGAGGCTGAGCCTGAATCCGGGGCCTGTGGCGGGATGCTCCGTCTGCCTGCTGGCGCTTTAGGTCAGAGCTCAGGGGACCTTAGGGAACCAGCATGTGGACGATGCCCCCCAGACGGAGATCCTTCTCCTTCTATGGATGCCTTTGCGAGTTGGAGCCAAGAGCTGGGCCTCTTCCTGGGAGGAAGGCCCGTGTGCATGTGCACGTCACCTCTAGCAGACTCCCTGGAGCCCACCCAAGCCCCCAGCCCCGCCTGGGAGCCGGCGTGAGGAGCCCCCGGCAGACAGGGCCGTGCCTCAGGCCCCTGTGTGTACAGCACCTCTGTTGACTGAATGCCTAACCCCCAGGCTCAGCTCCCCGGGCCGGGCCAGCTCTGCCTGCTCTTCTCCCAAAGGGAAGTGGTCCTGCCCACAGACACACAGTGCACCCCCCGGCCCGGCACCCTGAGTTCTATCCTGGGATGGAGCTGGCCACCACAAAGCTTCATAACTGGACCGTGATGTCACCCAGAAATTGCCCTCGGAGTGGAATTTTAATGTGGAGTCCCTGGCTTTTATTAAAGGTCAAAGCAGCCAGATGAAATCTGTTATTGAATTTGCTGTAAAAATGTTATTGAGGAAACCATCCTCTCCATCACCAAAGACTCCCTAGATCAAGCCCCCAAGGGGAAAATTTCTTTCAGAGCTGAAGGCCAGGCATCTGCTTCTACCACAGACTGTTAACATGCAGCAGATCAGGGTGCAGCCATTAACATGGTGTTTTTGAAAAAGAATTTAAAAGTGTAAGAAATACTCATGAGATTTTGTGTAAAAAGCAAAATTCAAACCCATGCTCGCAATAAGACTGCGATGTTGGGAGGTGCAGATACGCAGAGAAAAGAAGTCAAGGTGGAAATTTAAGCACGTTGTTAGGTTTAATTGGTGGGATGACCATTTTTATGTGTGTTCTCTTTATTATTGTTGCTTGCTTGTTTGTTTCGAGATATCATTCATATACCATGACATTCACCCTGTCTCTGACAGGTCATCTTAATTTCGTTCATGATTTCGTGTACTTTTCCTGATTCCAAGAATGAATGTGTATGATTTTGGTAATTAGAAAAAAAGGGGAGCATTTAAAAAAATGTCCACTATGGCCTAGCCAGTTTGACTCGTGGACTGAAAGGTTTTGGCGTTGATTCTGGTCAAGGGCACGTTCCTCGGTTGCAGGCTCAGTCTCCGGCCCTGGTTGGGGCGCTGTGGAAGGCAACAAATCGATGTGTCTCTCTCACACCATCTTTCTCTCCCTCGCCCTTCCACTCTCACTAAGAATCAATGGGAAAAAAAATGTCCTCAGGTGAGGATTAACAAAAACAAAAAAATGTGCATTATAGCAGATGCTAGTAACTTGTTAGGAATTTAAAATTTTCTTAGTTAAAACATACAAAACGTAGTTTAGCTTTTGTAAAAATCTGTGTCTCCCTCCCCCCGACCCCCAAATCTGTGTCCCCTGAGCCGCAGGCTGCGCCCTCCGTTCGGAGGATAGTGACTGGGTGACTGTCAGAACCAAACTGGAACTCAGCTCTGGAAACAGTGCCCGTCTCTCCCCGAGCTGGTCCCCTCTCCGGTGCTGGCTCCCGCCCCTACCCTGACTGTCCTGGCCCCGACTTTGTATTTGTTATGCCAGCTCTGCCATCTCCTAGGAAACTCAACTTCCCCGGGCCCAGTCTCGCCACCTGTAAAGTACAGCTGGTAACGGCACCTGCCCCAGAGGCTCATGGTGAGAACTAAATGAATAAATACACATAGAGCGCGTAGGCGGGCGCCCGGCCTGTAGCAAGTGCCATACAAATGTTAGTGCTGGTTGTGGAGTGAGTCAGGGCAGAGGATCGGGCCGAGGAGTGCGCTGGCGGGTAACTCTGGGGACAGAGCGCTGGTGGGTAACTCTGGGAGCTGCCCTGGGCGCGGTGGGCCTGACTTTGGCAACCACCCCACCCCAAACAGACGGCAGTATAGACAGCACAGGCTCTGGTCCCAGAGCGTCCCAGAGAACATCCTACCAGCTCCATCATCAAACCACCCACCACCTACCCTAATCTCTCCCTGCCAACCGGCAAATACAGGATCCCCACTGCCTCCTCATTCCTGCTCAATGGCCAGGAAGAGCTTTTGTGATCGATCCGATCCTTTCCCAGCTGCTTGTCCATCCCTCCCGCCCCATGTCTGCCTCAGACCCCCATTTACCTGAGCCCATCCAGCTCGGTTTTCAGCCGCCTCCGCTCAATCACCAGCCCCACCGTGTTGGCAAACCTCTGTGGAGAGTGGGGGATCCCAGCGGGCAGGAGGAATATCTGCAGCGGTGGGGACGAGGTGTCAGTAAGCCTGCAATCCCCCACGGAGACCTCAGTGCCTGCAGCATCCGGGGCCTCCGGCTGACCCACGGGTCCGGCCCATCCCACAATGAACGGGAGGAAACGGGCTGTGCTGGGGATAGGGCAGGCCAGAGAGGAAGTGCCCGAGGATGGGGTCGGGGCAGGTCCAGCGGGCAGGAGGGCAGGAGGACAAGCCCTTGACCAAAGCCAGAATGAGTGGACCCCACTGGTTCCTGTTCCGGTGACCCTTCACCTCCCAGCCCCTGGGGCCCCCCTCACCTCTCCCTGCCGGATGACCACATCCCGGTGTTTCCCTCGCTCCAGGACTTGGAGAACCATGTCGCCCTGCAGCTGGTAAAACACCTGTGGAACAGGACAGCGCATAGGCTCAGACCCTCCCCGTCCCTTCTTCCAGGGTTGTGGCCTGATTTCTCACTGGGAACCCTGAGAAAGTTCCTGAAGTCCTTGGAGTTTGTGAGCAGCTCTGTCACTGCTGCCCGGAGGCCCCAGCCTCCCCTGACACAGGCCACAGACAGTGCGAGTGCCACAGGGATCACATCTTGACATGCAATTGATGACCAAAGTACCCAGGATGTAACAGCTGGTGTGTGGCTTGGGGCAAGAGGCTGGCTGAGATGCTCGCTGGAGAATTCAATGACCCTTCAGCCAGGTAAGGAGGACCACCTGGCTGTGTCCCAGGGGCTGTGCAAGCACGTTCCTGTCCGTGACCAGAAATCTCTACAACCTCCAAAACCGTTATTAGCCCCATTGTACAGAAAAGGGAAAAGAAGACTGAGGCTCAGAGAGTAAAGCAACTTGTCCAAGAGTTAGTTCTGGAGCCACAATTTGGAGCCGAGTCTGCATATACTAGTAGTTCTGGAGCCCGAGCTGGCTCCTCTGGCCACCGCAATGCCCTGGCACGGAGAAGGGTTATGCCTGTCCAAATCCCTCAGAAGTTGGCTGTGTAATTGGTGGACTCAATGATGCTGGAAGCTGGGGTGGGTTGAAGGTTGTTGGGAATGGGAGTACTCACCTCCTGCTAGCTCCCAGGGATGGAGCTGGGGGGCTCCTACTGCATATTCCCTATTCTAGCCTAAGTCCCTAATTAATGTGTTTACTGAGATCACCCCATGGAGCTGGGAGGAGGAGGCAGACACATTTTCTCTCTACCAGTCACACATTGTATGGGTGTTAAAGGCCCCTGTCAAATAGTTTAGGGGTATTAATAATAAGAATGATGATGACGCCGAAACCGTTTTGGCTCAGTGGATAGAGCGTCGGCCTGGGGACTCAAGGGTCCCAGGTTCGATTCCGGTCAAGGGCATGTACCTTGGTTGCGGGCACATCCCCAGTGGGGGGTGTGCAGGAGGCAGCTGATTGATGTTTCTCTCTCATCGATGTTTCTGGCTCTCTGTCCCTCTCTCTTCCTCTCTGTAAAAAATCAATAAAATATATTTTTTTAAAAAAAGAATGATGATGATGATGATGTAAGGAGTTAGAAGAGATAGAGGTCCTTGTCACAGCATCTACTAAGAGAAATCAGCCTTAGCTGGTTTTGCTCAGTGGTTAGAGTTTCAGCCCGAGGCCTGAAGGGTCATGGGTTTGATTCGGTTAAGGGCGCATACCTCAGTTGCAGGCTTGATCCCCAGTCCCAGGTTGGGTCGAGTGCGGAAGGCAACCAATCGATGTGTCTCTCTCACATGGATGCTTTTCTCTATCTCTTCTCCTTCCTTTTACTCTCTCTAAAATCAATGGAAAAAATATCCTCGGGTGAGGGTTAACAAGAGAGAGAGAGAGACAGAGAGAGAGAGAAATCAGGCTGAGCTCAGGGAAAGTAGAGGAATGTGGCTTCGCAGTCTGCCATGAGGGACAAGTTGACACACCCCTCTGAAGGACATTTGGCAATGGGCAGGAAGAGCCTTCTCAGCTCACACCCCTGTAGGGTGGCCAGAGGGGTTTCTTAGGATGTAGGACCTTCAGTGCTGAAACCAACGACGTCCAGGATAAACCAGGACAGTGGTCACCTCTTGAGCGAGTAATTGCATCTCTAGGCAGGTGGCAGTAGTGGTCAGTAATGCACCTTGTTCATGCTGGGCATACATGGCTGCGTCATCACAGCACATGGTAGTTAAAAGCATGGATTCCTGGCCCTCAGCTCAGCCAGGTCACCGCGGGCCCTTGGTCAGTTCAGTTAGCCTTCCTGTGCCTCTGTTTCCTCGTCTATAAAATGACAGTATCCACTCAGAATGGTGCCGCCTGGGACCCTGCACACAATGTACAAACCACGAGTCAGCACTCACAGACCTCCAGCGATGGCGGGAACAGCAAAATAATGTAGTAACGGGAAATGTCACTATTTTATGATAAGAGTCAAAATGTGGACATTATGCAGCCATTAAAAACTATTTTTGAGCCCTGGCCAATGTGGCTCAGTTGGTTGGAGCGTCCTTCCATACACCAAAAGGTGGCGGGTTCAATTCCCGGTCAGGGCACATACCCAGGGAGTGTGCGGGAGGCAACCAATCGATCTCCCCCCCCCCTCTCTCTTCCTTCCTCTCTCTAAAACAAAAATCAGCAAACATTTTTAAAAAACTATTTTTGAATCACTATTAGTAAGGTGGAAAAATGGAAAATGCTAAAGTTATCATGTTAAAGCAAGATTCAAAATTACACCCAGCAGGATCCTAATTATGTGACCATACATGTGTAAATGCAGGTGATGGCGCCCAGTGGTGGGATTCCCTGAGTGGTGGGATTATGAATGAGGTATACATTTCCCCCCATATTTCACGTTTTTTACAATAAGCAATATTTACTTGTATATTAAAAATAACCCATGCAAGTTATTTAAAACAAATAAGAAAAAACTTCCCAAGGTTTCTTAGGGGAAATTCTGCAACTCCCCCCCTCATCCCACCCCCCAGCTGGGAGGAAGCCCGTGTGTGTGTGTGTGTGTGTGTGTGTGTGTGTGTGTGTGTGTAGGGGGGTCCTTTCATGGTAGGGAGGAGGAAGGAAGGGCCCAGAGAGTGGCCATAGCTCTTAGGCCCTGTGAATATCAGGGGCAGCTGGAGTGGGGATAGGGGTCTGGTCTGGGCCACATTCAAACCCTGTGCAGGCAGGTGAAAGATATTAGCAGACATCAAACCAAAACCCAGAAAGGAAGTGGAATTTTCCTGTCTTGTCTCTCTGCCCAGAAGCCGCCTTGTGATGAGGGACAGGCCTGGCCTGGAGCAGAGGTGCAGATCGAGAACAGCAGAAAAGCCCACACAGCCCTGGGCGATCCGAAAGGAATTATGCTCCATTGGAAGTAAATGATGTTTGGGGCCTGGTGCTGGCTGGAGGATTAACGATCCCTGTGGGCAGGTACTGCATTGAGTCAGACCTCTGGTGCCTGGAAAGGCCTGACAGGCAGAACAGGCGGGAAAGCGGCTGAGGGTGCAGAGAACCGATGCATCCTAAGCACCTACTGTGCCAGGTTCTATGCATACACTCCACAGACACTGACTCCCTCCACCAGGCAGGGGCAGTGTCCCCAGGAGCCGCCAGGAAACAGGCTCAGAGAGTGATGTGATGTGGCCTGTTAGGGGGACTCAGATTCCCACCCAGGTTGGCTCATTCCCAGCCCAGCCCCCTGGCACCTGTGCCGGAAGAGAAGGCCTGGGGTAAGTGGAATATGTGTGGTGGGTGAGCCTGGGTCCCTGAGGGGCTGTTGCTGAGGCCTGAGCTCAGCAAGGAGGAAAGTTTGGCTCAGTGACTCCCCTTCTCTCACCAGGAAGGAGTCTGGACCCTAAATCAAGTTGTCATAAACCCAGAGTGGGGACACCTGCTCAGGCCAGTCCTCCTCATCTGTCAGTCTCCCAGCTCAGTCAGGTCTTGGCCTGGTCCCTAAGTGGACACCCATCCATCAGAGCAGCTCAGGGAGACCCAGAGGTGGGGTGTGGTGCAGAGCTGATAGGGGGCAAGAAGGGAGGGAGACAGAGAGGTGGGCACTGAGAGCAGGGTTAACGGAGTGGAAGCCTCTGGAAGACAAGACTGGGACGTGGGGCGTGAAGCGGGCAGGAGAGACCTTGGCCACCATGGCCTCTCCCACCCAATCCCGTCTTCTCTCTGCAGTTTTGGATTTTCCTGTTTTGTTTTTTGTTTGTTTGTTTGTTTGTTTGTTTTTTTATACAGAAGAAAATGGTCTCCAGTGAGGTGTGATGTGAGAAGTTGTGTCTGGGGGGAGGTGCAGGAGCTGGAAGTGTGAGAGGTGAGGGGCTGGTCCGCTCTGCCTGATGGATCCTCACCCCACTGCCCCCCACACGTTCGGTGCTCAGCAAATATTTGCCCAGTGAGGGATTCCTCTGTGTTCCCTCCAGCCCCGAGCTGTGGCAGAGCTGCCAGCAGTGGGGGTGAAGGCTGGAGACTAAGCTGGACTCTGGATCTTGAACCCCAGGGCCAGGCCCCCAAAATGATAGGTAGGGGGCCCCATAGTGATCCTTTGCCAGCAGAGATTCTGATAACTGGGGTCCCATCTGTGTCCTTCCTTAAGAGGCCCCATCTTTTTCGCTTAATTTTTTACTGTTGTTTATTTACTTTGGGGAAGGTAGCACAGAAACAGTTCAAAATTCAAGGTTCAAAAGGGTATTCAGAGCAAATTGCAAATCCTCCCCACCCCCCTTTTCTCCTTCTAGCAACTGATGTAGGTCCTAGATTAGGAGGGGCCTCCCAGCTCAACCCTTCCCAGAGAACTTGGCTCCTGGGGCCAGAGCGGAGCACCCAGGTCCTTCTCAGCATTTGGGTCTCATGTTGGAGGCTAATCTTGCATATTCGGGCTCGGAGGGAGGAGATCAGGGCATCTCATCAGCCCCTGTGTCCAGGGGGTGATGCCAACAGCTAGAGCCTCTCATACCTGCAGAGGGTGGGCTCTTTCTGAGGATGGCGCTGTCAAAAGGGTCGCTGGGTGCCCACACCTCCCAGGCAGCTGTATTGCACTGTGATTTCGTTTGAGCCCCCTTCACCCTCAGCCATCTGACCACCCCGTCTCCTGTCCATAGGCTCTGGTCCTGGCTCGGGAAATGTCCCCTTGTCCCAGGGCAGGGGAGGGGCAGTCTGCAGACCTACCTCCTCACCCTCCTCGATGTGGTAGTCCTTCCTGATGTTAGGGCCGCCGATGAACATGACTTTGAGCTGTTCCTTATGCCTGCAGTGGAGGAGAAGGAGGGAAAGGTGCTGAACCAGCTCATGGGAGAGGACAGGAGGGGCCTTGTGGGGGGGTGGGGGGGCGCTGGAGGGCCTGGAGGGAGCCTGGCACACCTGGGAGAGGTCACAGGGCTGTTCTGCATCATTGTCCCTGTCAGTTTTTAAAAAAATGATTATTATTTTATTGATTTCAGAGAGGAATGAAGAGGGAGATAGAAACATCAATGATGAGAGAGAATCATTGATTGGCTGCCCGCTGCACGCCCCCCACCAGGGATCGAGCCCGAAACCTGGGCACATGCCCTTGACAGGAATCAAACCAGGGACCCTTCAGTCCGCAGGCCAACACTCTATCCACGGAGCCAAACCAGCTAGGAGTGTCCCTGTCAGTTTTTGAGGTTTGTCCCCATCTACTCTCATCCCAGGGTGCCCGTGTGTGTCTGAGAATCTGCGTGTGTCTGAGACCGTATGTGTGCCTTGCTGTATCTGTGGCTTGGTATATTAGTGTGTGTGGGCATGTCCCTCTGTGTGCGTCCCCCGCATCCTCTGACCCAGTCGGGGGAGTGGCGTGGTGGTGGATCTCTCTCTTCTTCAGTCAGGATGCCTGGGCTGTACTCAAGATCTCTAAGTACAGGAGAGCAAACTGGAGGCCCCACTTCCTGTAGGGGTAAAATGGCCCTTATCTACCTTCCCTCCCCTGAGCTGTCTGATTATGAGACTATCTCTTCCCCACAAACTGCTGGGCTAAAGCTGTGAGGCACCTGCTTTAGGACGTGGAGGGGAACTGGTACAGGGGCCCTGCGACCAGGTCCTGGAGCCGTGGGAGTGGTCTTGGGGAGCGATGGAGCGAAGACTGGATCAGGATGGGGGACCAAGTCACTCTAGGCCTTGAGAACCCAGCCAAGGAGCTTAGTCTTGGCCTGAAGGGTGCCGGAGAGCCCAGGACTTTTTTTTTCTTTTTCAGTCATCTTTTCTAGAGATATAATCTAGGACAGCAATTTTCAATCTTTTTCATCTCATGGCACAAATAAATTAATTACTAAAATTCTGTGGCACACCAAAAGATATATATTTTTTTGCTGATCTGACAAAAAATAGGTATAATTTTGATTCATTCACATCGGACGGCTATTGATGTTTGTCTTTCTTTATTTGATAATCTAAGCCTAGATAGATTCTAAGGGAAAAGAGGTCAGTGCCCCTGGCTAAATAGTCAGGTACTGCATGTTTTTACAATTCTTGTGCCGCACCGGCTGAAAATCGCTGATCTAGGTACATATGGAAAGTTCTTGAATGAGCCCACTCGAGAACTAGTCTAACCCATCAGTCAGAATGCTGAGCTCAGCGAGGAAGCCAAGATCATGTCCTGCCTCTGCTCAAAACCTTCCAGCAGCTTCATATGTCCCACCTCCCACCACCCCAAATTCATAGGCTGGAGTCCTAAGCCTCAGCACCTCACAAGGTGCCCCAAGTTGGAAATAGGGTCACTGCAGGTGGAGTTAGTTAAGCTAGGATGAGGTCGTCCTGGATCAGGTGGACACTAATCCTCTCTGCCCGGAGTCCTTACAGAAAGGGAGATTTAGACACAGACACACAGGAGAGCACCAGTGAAGGCGAGGGCAGAGCGGGGGGGGGGATGCCGCCGAAGCCAAGAGTGCAAAGATCACCGCTCAACCACGAGGAAGGAGCCAGAAGAGGCCCAGAGCAGAGTCTCCTCACTGCCCTCACCAACACGGGGTACAGCCACAGCCCTACCCTGCCCTGTGGCCCCAGGTCTGCCTGGGCCTCCACCTTTGGTTTCTATTTAGTGGGGCCTCCTCAGTTCCCAGAGGAAGGGATTCTTGTCCGTTGGTTTCCTGCTGTGTCTCTAGTGTCCGGGACAGTGCCTGGCATGTAGCAGGTGCTCAGTGAACAGCTGCTGAGTGACCGAAGGCAGGGCCTGCGTTGTGTGATCACTACTATTGGGGCGGTGCTGGAGGGCTGGGTGGGAGAGGGGTGCCTGGAGGCGGGGCAGCCCACACTCTCCAGGCTGGAGGTGACAAGAGGGGGGCTAGAGAGGAGACACCATTAGGGGCAGGTGGGTCTGAGCCACCATTAGGGGAGAAACTGCAGGAGTGAGAATGAGACTGTGGTCAGGGATGGAGTGGGGGAAGAGTGGGGTGATGAGGCTTTGCGGGGGGAGGGGGGGTGCTGCTGTTAGCCCTGGCAGCGCTGCACAGTGACCACGAGCGTGCACTTTGGAGTCAAACTCTTCCACGGGCGTGAGCCAGGGCCCTGTCCCACACCAGCTCCGTGACATTGGGAAAGTTCCCTATTAAAATCCCAGCCCCCCGGGGCTACTGTGACAATGAAGCGAGGTGATGTTAAAGCACTTGGCACTGTCTCTGGCCTGTCAAAGGATTAGTGGTTGTGAGTGCGTGCTTTGAGGTGTTGGAGATGTTCTGTGGACACCACAAGGATGGGATTGGGAGCCTGGAGCTGGGAGCCCAGGGAGGGAAGGGCTTCAGGGGAGGGCCTGAGCGGTCTGCTGGAGAAGGACTGGCTGGACCGGGATCGCCCCCTTGGGTGGTATGGGCAGAGGTGTCTAGGGAGGGCCTGGGGGAGTGTGTGTGTGTATGTGTGTGCGTGCGTGCATGCGTGTGTGTGTGTGTGTGTGCATGTGTGTGCGTGCGCTCACGCCTGCCAGCAGAGGGGAACTGGGAAGAGCAATAAATCACAATCCTCCCAGAGGGCTGATCCTCCACCCTCTGCCTGTGGCTTCCTGATAGAGATGGGGTAAGACTGGGCTGTCCCCAGGCCCGGGTTCTACTGCCATTCTGGGGTCCAACTTCTGAGAGTCACTGGGGGGTTGGAGAGCTTGTCTCCGGCCTGGAGGGGAAGGGCTGCCCCCTGCCCCCTGCATCCCTCCTGGCCTCAGCTCGCCCAGCCATCCTCAGACGGCAAGGTCACAATCTCCGCCCCGGAGTCGCCAGAAAGAGGAACAGACCAAGGTGGTGGAACCCGGAACAGCCCGCCCCCCTCCTGCCCTGAAGATGCCGTGAGGACGACAGCCCCCTTCCTACAGGCTCTGGGCCAAGAGCTGGGAGCTGGGGGTGAGGGGTGAGGGGTGAGGGTGCGGATGGAGGAGGAGGAGGTGAGGACAGAGCGCGGGAGGAAGGCTGCCTGGCACTCACAGGAGCTTGTTGCAGACCGGGGGCAGGAAGGAGGCCCGGTTCTCCTCCACCCAAGTGCGCACTCTCACCGGCCGCTCCATGCCTCCCCGGAGCGCAGCTCCCCGCGGTGTCCTGCGGCCGTCGGAGGGGCGCGGTCCCGCCCAGCCGCCTATTGGCAGCCTGGTTAATCAGCATCCCGTGGGTCAAAGGGCGGGGCAACCCCCAGGGCACCGAGGTGGCCGTGGTGGGGACCCCCGCGGTGGCCCCGGTCCACCCCTGGTCCAAGAGCCCTCGCACCACCACGTCCCAGGTTCCTGCCAGGCACCGGCTGGCCCGCCGCCGCACGCACGTCGGGGGTCGCCCGGCACACCTGCGCGGGGGCTGGGAGCGGAGACAGGCGAAAGGCACCGACCCCAGAGCCATCCTGGCCCTGTGCGCTCACACTCTGCGCCTGCGCCCCGAAGAGGTACTGTGATGGGGCGCAGGCGGCTGGCAAACCCCAGGTCTGAGGGCACGGGTGCTGGCACCGGGTCGAAGCCTCGGTTTCTCATCTGAAAAACGGGGATGTCTCCCCAGCCTCCCCAGGGTTCCAGAGCGGCCAGCCCGGCCCCGTCCCTGCTCCCCTCTGTCCGGTCACGAGGACGGAGTCAGGCCAGAGTCCACGGGTTCGGAGTGCGGCGGGCGGCCCTCCTCCGGCTGGGTGCGGGGGCCCCTGGCGCACCACGGGGGCTCCCTGGGCCCCGTTTGAGGGCAAGGTCCGCTCACCCACACTGGTCAGAGGAAGCAGACACGGACGAGGTGCCTGTTCTGAGCTCCTTCCATGTCTTAGGGACGTAGGACCCACGGCGATTCACTGAGGAGTTTTCCGGGTGAAGAACCGGGCCCTGGGGTCCGAGGCCTCAGGGACCGGGGTCCCGGGCTGGGGAGGGGGACTATCCTGTGCTAAGGTGGAGAGACGCCCTAACTCAGTTCCCCGGGGCCCAGAAGAGACCTGGCACCTGGTGTGAGGCCCGGGGGAGGGGGGGAAGGATAGCTGACGCCTGCTTGCTCCTCTTTCTTCTGGACTCTGAATTCTTAGGGAAATTGCTTCGCGTGTTGGAGGAGGGTGGGGTGGGTGGGGAGAAGGGAAAAACTCAGGCTCTGACACCAGAATCCAGACTACAGAGTTCAAAAATTCGCACCCTCCCCCAAGCCCACCTTGTCCCCTCCCTTCCATCTGGGTTGGGCTGGGGTTCTCAGCACCTCCAGATGCGGAGACGGCCCCGCGCAAATCAAAACTCAGACAAGGAAACAAGATTCTCACCCACCTCTGCTGGGCGGGACCCTCCTGTTTCCTCTCCACGCCTCCCCCCACCCCACCCCCACCCCACCCCCGTTTCCCCTTTCTCTTTTTAGTTATTTATTTACAACTTTTTAACTGAGCATTTCTTTCTAGAATATCGATTGGCACCCAAATAACGGAACCCATATTTATCTTTCTCATCTACAAGTCATCAGTGACAGTGAGACAGCAAGGGTCGAGGATAATTGTGAGGTTGGACGTTTGTTAAATGGATGGATGGGGGTGGGAATGGGTGGACAAAGACATGAATGAATTCACAGTAAAAGGAAAAATGAATGATTTCAGACCAACAGATGTTCTGTTACACAGTACAAAGGAAAGAATGACTGTTGCCCTGCATGTTAATCTACCCAAATAATGTGAATCGTTGATGCTACAAGTGAATGTTTGGGGTCTGAATTATCCAGGTGAATCCTAAACACAGGCTACATAACCTGCTGTATAGCCCCTGTCAAAACTGCCCTCTGATTAGTGCTGAGTAAATGCATTACCAGGTCTGTTCAATTGGTAAGCCTTCTAACTTGGGTGCTGGGCACCATTTTTCAACCTAATCATCCAGTTCACTGTTTGTTTTAAATTGAGTTGATGTACTCTACAGTTCAGCTCATCTACTGAGTGTTCTTTCTTTCTTCTTCTTCTTTTTTTTTTTTAAAAAAAAGAAAGAGTGGAAGGGAGAGAAACATGGATCAGTTGCCTCCCTTATGGGCTCCAACTGGTGTTCGAACCCGCAACCTAGGTATGACTGGAAATCGAACCCACAACCTTTTGGTGCCCTGGATGACACTCCAATTAACTGAGCCACCCAGCCAGGGCCAAGGAAACTGTTTTAAACTGTAAACTCTTATTAGTGAAGGTATTAGCTGCTGTAACAGGAAACTATATTTCAATGCAAACTCAGTGACTTAGCACACGGAAGTTCGCTTCTCATTCCTATGAAGTGCAGTGGGGAGGCAGCAGGGCCCTGCACATCCAGGGCCCTAATTTGACAGAAGTGGACATAGGGTCTTGTCTCCTTCATCTTGTAACTTCCAACATCACCCTGGGCACTGAAACCCAGCTAGCAGAAAGAGGAAGAGAGAGAGTGGAGGTACTTAAAGGCCAGACCCGGCCAGAAGTGGTGTACACACTTCCGTTCACTTTCTACTGGCTGAAGCTCAGTCAATGGTCTCACCTAACCTCAAGGGAGTCTGGGGAAGGTTCTGGCTTCTCTCTCTTTGATGATATTGGTTTCGCTCAAATGTTTAATGATCCTTGTGCAAATTCATCTTTATGGTTGACATTCTTTGCACAGTCCACTGAGGGGGACGAGGCAAGAGTTGCACTCCTGTTATTTTCACAGTTGGGGGAAGGCAAGACCTGCCACCGAGTAGGGTATCTCAGCAGCTGGTCTTCTGGGTCTGGGCACTGCCAGTTTCTCCTGGGTGATCCTTGCCACCTCAGTACTGCCTTGTCTCTCTGCTCTAAACTCCCACATCCCACCACAGCTTCCTGGGTTATGATGGGGGTGCTACCTGCTCCTGCCTCAGTGCCCCAACAAATTACCCGCACAGTCGTCCCTGGATCTCCTCCCACATCTTTACCCTCCTTGGGTCTGAAGCATCCTAAGCGCTGCTCCCAGAACCTTTGGAAAGACTCTCTTCTTGACTCCTCTACGCACTGTGGACTGAGGTTTTCCTTCTTCAATCTAATTTTGCCTTCTTTTAACCACTCCTTGCAGGTTCAGTTCCAGGCCTGTTGAGACCTCCTCTTCCTGTGTTTCAGTGTATTTATTTATTTTATATTTATATCTTGCATTTATTGGATTTGGTTCAAAAAAGGACCAGACTATTCCCCAAAGTGGCTGCACCATTTTACTCCCCATCAGCAGTGTGTGAAGATCCTGATTTCCCCACATCCTCACTCTGGTTTGCTATTGTCTGCCTTTTTGGCCCCAGTGCTCCCATACTCACTTCTCTGGGAACTCAATGAGACACTCTTGGCATTCGGACTTGTTGCTACTTACCGCTACTTTCCTTAGCCAGTTCACTCTTCATGTAATCACGGAGGAACATTTTCTCCCTGGGATCAGAGTGTCGTGTGAGGAAGCTAACTAACTACAACAACAGCAGCAGTAACACTCTCTCTGCTTAACACTTACTGAATGATTACTACATGGCAGACCCTGTGCTAATCACCAGAGGTTCTCTCATTTAATCCCACTTACAGATTAGAAAACTGACAATGAAGTTTAGGGCTGAGCTTGGCATTTCTTGTAGTCCAGGTGACATGGTGGACTTCATACCTGCTACCTACAGATGAAGAAACTGAGAAATATCAGCCAACCCTACTGTTTAATAAAAAACATAATCAAAAAACAAAAAATGATAAAACAAACTGAAAAAGCAAACACCAACAAAACAGTGGGCTAAAGATTGGAACAAATATTTCACAAAGATATGCAAATAGTTGATGCTCAACACTATTAGTCATCAGGAAGATGTTAATTAAGTCTACAATGAGATACTCAGTAGAATGGCTAAAATAAAAAAGATTGACAATAGCAAGTGTTGACAAAGATGTAGAGCAACTGGAACACTCAATATCACTGGTGGCAGTATAAAATGGTACAACTACTTTGGAAATAAGGGTCTGGAAGTTTCCTAAAAATATTAAACATAGGACTTCATCAAAATTAAAAACATGTGCATCAAAGGACACACTCAAAAGAGTGAAAAGGAAACCTAAAAAAAGAGGGGAAATATTTGGAAATTATATAACTAATGAGGGATTAATATCCAGCATATACAAAAAACTCAACAACAAAAAATCAAACAACCTAATTTAAAAATATGTTAAAGATTTGAATAGACACTTCTCCAAAGAAGATACACAAACAGCCAATAAGCACATGAAAAGATGCTCAATATCACAAATTATTAGGAAAATGCAAATCAGAACCACAATGAGATACTATTCCACACCATTAGGATGACTATTACTAAAAAACTCCCAAACATAAAACAAGTGTTGGTGAGGATATGGAAACATTCATAGTGGGAATATAAAATGATACAACTTCTGTGAAAACAGTGTGATGTTTCCTCAAAAAATTAAACAGAATTATCATATGATCCAGCAATTCCACTTCTGAGTATATATTCAAGAGAAGTGAAAATAGGAACTTGAACAGATATCTGTGCACCCACATTCATAGAAATACTATTATTCACAATACCCAGAAGGTGGAAGCAACCGAAGTGTCCAATGACTGATAAATGGATAAATAAAATGTGATAATAGAGCTGAGGGGTCAGTACCGACATGTACTCATAAGGAACTGGTGGACATTGATATTGGGTCTCAAAAGAACTGTTGGTCCAGAAAGAAACTCACTACAGACTGATTCATTTGCCTGTCAGCATAACTATTATTGCTCCTCGCACATTCAATTCCTATAAGTATATCTCTAGTGACACATGATTTCGCTCATCTAGGGGAAATGATGAACAACATAGACTGATGAACAAGAACAGAACCAGAAACAAGGAGGCATCGATCGGACTATCGGGCCTCAGAGGGAGGATAGGGGAGGGTGGGGGGAGGGGGGAGAGATCAACCAAAGGTCTTGTGTGCACGCATATGAGCCTCACCAATGGTTAAGTTCAACAGGGGGTTGGGGCATCCATGGGGAGGGGTGTGGGAGGGGAATGGGGGGATGAGGACAAATATGTGACACCTTAATCAATAAAGAAATTTAAAAAAAATGTGATAATATATAATCTATACTAATAATAGAGGAATATGCAAATTGTCCAGGACACCATAACAGCTGAACAGCAGGCTGCGTGAGGCGACAAGGCCAGCAAGGGGGTTAGTGAGGGACAACCAAATGACTGAACAGCAGGCTGTGTGAGGCGACCAGGCCGGCAGGAAGGGCAGTTGGAGGCGACCAGGCTGGCAGGGGGGAAGTTGGGGGTGACCAGGCCAGCAGGGGGGCAGGGAGGCAGTTGGGGGCAACCAGGCCAGCAGGGGGGCAGTTAGGGGCGATCAGGCCAGCAGGGGGGCAGTTAGGGGCGATCAGGCCAGCAGGCAGGGGCAGTTAGGGGTTATCAGGCTGGCATGGTGGGCAGTTAGGGGCGATCAGGCAGGCAGGTGAGCAGTTAGGAGCCAGTGGTCCTGGATTGTGAGAGGGATGTCCGACTGCAGGTTTAGGCCCAATCCCTGGGATTGGGCATAAATCGGCAGTCGGACATCCCCCAAGGGGTCCTGGATTGGAGAGGGTGCAGGCTGGGCTGAGGGGACCCCCCCTCCCCGTGCACAAATTTTGTGCACCAGGCCTCTAGTCTATAATAATAATAGAGGAATATGCAAATTGTCCAGGATGCTGTCACAGTAACGACCGAACAGCAGGCTGTGTGGGCGACCAGGCTGGCAGGGGGGTTAGTGAGGGACGACCAAACAACTGAACAGCAGGCTGCGTGGGGCAACCTGGTCAGCAGGGGGGCAGTTGGGGGTGACTAGGCTGGCAGAGGGGGCAGTTGGGGGTGACCAGGTCAGCAGGGGGCAGTTGGGGGCAACCAGGCCAGCAGGGGGGGGGCAGTAAGGGGTAACCAGGCTGGCATGGGGGCAGTTGGGGGTGACCACGTCGGCAGAGGGGGCAGCTAGGGGCGGTCAGGCCAGCAGGCAGGGGCGGTTAGGGATGATCAGGCTGGCAGGGTGGGCAGATAGGGGTGATAAGGCAGGCAGGTGAGCAGTTAGGAGCCAGCGTTCCTGGATTGTGAGAGGGATGTCTGACTGCCGGTTTAATCGGGCCTAAACTGGCAGTCGGACATCCCCCGAGAGGTCCCTGGGCTGAGGTTACCCCCCTCCCCCCCATGCACGAATTTCATGCACTGGGCCTCTAGTACAATATAATACTATTCAGTCTTAAAGAAATGAAATTTTGACACAAGCTCTAACACAAATAAACCTTGAAAACAGTATGCTAACTGATACAAGCAGACACAAAAGGCAGATGTTGTATGATTCCAGTTGTTTGAAGTACCTACAATAGTCAATTTATGGAGTCAGAAAGTAGAAACGTGGTTACCAGGGGCTGAGGGGAGAGGGTTATTATTATTGTGGAGAGTTATTATTATTGTTATTATTGATTTTAGAGAAAGAGAGAGAGAGGTGAGAAAAACATTGATTGGTTGGTTCCTACACACACTCCAACTGGGGATCAAACCCAAAACCTGGGTATGTGCCCTGACCAGAAATCAATCCTGCGACCTTTCAGTGTATGGGACAATACTCCAACCAACTGGACCACATTGGCCAGGGCTGGAGAGTTATTTTTTAAAAATATATTTTTTATTGTTGATAGTATTACAGGTATCTCCCATTTCCCCCCTTTCCTACCCTCCTCCAAGCCCCCTGGTGAGTTATTTTTGAATGGGTACAGATTTTTAGTTTGGGATGGTGAAAAAGTTCAGGCGATGGATAGTGGTGATGGTTGTGTAACAATATAAATGTACATAATGCCGCTTAAATGTGCACTTCAAAATGGTTAAAGTTACCTGGAAAAAGCCCAAATGCTCATCAGTAGATGAGTGGATAAAAGTCTGTGGTTCGTCTACACAATGGAATACTATGCAGCTGTAAAAAAGAAGGATCTCTTACCTTTCATGACAGCATGGATGGACCTGGAGATTATTATGCTAGGTTGAAATAAGCCAGTCAGAGAAAGACAAATATCACATGATCTCACTAATATGTGGAATCTAATGAACAAAATAAACTGACAAACAAAATAGGTCCAGAGGCATGAATGAGTGGAACAGACTGACAGATCTCAGAGGGGAGGGGGATAGGGGGATGGGGAAAGATTAACCAAATAACATGTACGCATATATGCATAGCCCTTGGACATAGACAATGGTACAAGGAGGCCTGAGGTGGGGTGGGGGTTGGAAGAGGGGGAAGATGGGGGAGGGACCTCAGTAATACTGTTAACAATAAACTTAAAAAGTGGTTAAAGTTGCAGACTTTTAATTATGTATATTTTACCACGATATTAAAAAAAAAACAACACCCACCTCTGCATAAACTTACTTTATGACCCAGAAATTTCACTTCTGTATTTACCTAAAAGGAATGAAAGACTTGCACAAGAATGCTTTTAGCAGCTTTATTTATAACAGCTCCAAACAGGAAATCCACCAATACAATGGCTAAACCAACTGTGATGTACAGTACAGTGTAAAGGAATATAATCGAAGTCACTCAGTCAGTTGTTGGTTAAGCAGATATGAACGAAGGTTGTTTTACTTGTTCCTCGTCTTTCTTCAACCCCACAGGGTGAGCTTTCCTGCTCACCCCAAAATTTGACCTAAGGACAGCCCTGAGTGTTACTGAAACCCTCGAGGCCCATGGCTCCCTCTTCCATCCTCCTCTCGAAGGGAAGACTCCGTCATTATCTATGCCTAGTCTCTAAGACCTGCCACCCTGTCCCTGGTCCAGTAGGTTTGGGTTCAACGATTGCCATAACTGACAGAGGAACCACCGCATTTTCTCAGCAGGCTTGCTTGGGGCATTTGGGAACCCCTGCATAGCTGGTCCCTGTTTTCATCTCTCTAGTGGTCCTAGTTCTATTTCGTCTTTCCCGTATTTCAAGGTAGGACCCTTTGGCCACCGTCACTCTGTGAGCCCTGATTAGTGCCTGAGGGTAACCCCCGAGAGGCACGGTTTTAAATGCCAGGCACTGTCACAGGTCTCTCTCCCTCTCTTGTCAATGGCAGACTGAGCACTCTACTCTCTAGTGTTGAGGGCATGGACCTTTAAGTCACATAATTTATATTTGAATCCCAGCTCGACCACTTACTTAGGTCACCTCCCTGTGCCTGTTTCCTCATCTGTAAAAGGAAATAAAAATGCTACTTACTTCATAGGCTTGGCATGAGGATTAAGTTAGTTAAAAAGGTGTAAAGTTCTTAGAACATTGCCCAGTATATGGTAAACAGTGAATAATGTGTTATTTTTACCTACCGACCACCATGTTCTCCATTTTTCTTTGAAAGACCTCTTCTCAAATGAGAAGTGAAAGAAGCAATGCATTCTGTATCAGCCAGGATCCTGTCAGGATGCAGAAACCACACCAGTCCTTTGAACAGGGGGCATGCGATATAAAGAATTGTTCATTAGGAAACGAGAATTAACCACTGAACGGGGTAAACAGAGCTCGAAAGAATACAGAAAGCACACACGCAGGGAGCAGCCACAACCTCCAGAGACGACATCGAAAACCCACGGAAGGAATACACTTGGAAATGGCCCTCCCTCCCCGCCAGAACCCACTGGTGAGGGCGTGGTGGCGGCCCACGGATGGCAGAGGAGTTGGCTGAGGTGCTGCAGGCTGCGGTTGGCAAGCAGGAAACTGTGTGCTGGGTGATGGCAAAATCTCATTGGGAAGCCGCCCACTGGCAGCTGTGCTGTAGGAGCCCGAAGAAAGTTCTGGAACTAGGAAGAGAAGCCCGTGTTCTTCTAGCACCTTCCTGGTGCTAGGACTGACCAGGCCTAGGCGTGGCCCTGGCTGACAGGATCACAGAGCTGGGCAGAGAAGGGTGCATTTGGAGCAGGGAAGCACTAAGTTGATAACATGCACACACCCCATCCCTGTTCTCAGGTGCGCCAAGCCAGCAGCAGTCCGTGCTCAGTGGGGTGCAAATGGCCCACGCAGGTCAACCAGGGGGAATGCCAAGCGGAATAAAAACCAACATCAAGTCTGCTTCCATGCATCCCCCACCAGCGGTGAGTGTGGCCAGCAACCTCCACTCCCAGGTGCTCTTTGCTGAGCTGAGCAGTGAAATTGCCTTCTGCCCAAAGCTGACCTAGATGGGCACAATAAAACAACAGGGCTTTCAGCAACAGACAAATCCCAGCTCCACCACTGACCAGCTGTCTGACCTTGGGCAAGTGACCTAATTTTTCTGAGTTTGTTTTCTTATTTGTAAAGGGGTTGTTGTGAGGATTGAAATGAGAAAACGAATGTAAAACACTTAGCACAGTATATGAAAAAACTGGTATTCAATAAATGATAGTTTCTACAGTCAAAAAAAAACATTTAATAGGGCATTTTTCCTGTTTTTGTTTTATGTATTTACAGCAGTACAAAGGGGGCTATGATTAGGGTGGTCATGTGTGCCGGGTTGTCTGAGGCCGTCACAAGGCATGCTCGGTGATCCAGTGTTATTAATAGTGCCCCCTTTCACGCTCAGAAATGTCCTTGTTTGGAGAATAAATTATATGGTCACACAAGATCTTGACAATTCAGTGTCTATCAAACTACTCCCACCGACAGTAGCTAGAAATACAATAAGTATAGGTGCGCGCGCGCGCGCGCGCGCACACACACACACACACACACACACACACACACACACCTGTTTGAAAGCAACCAAGAGCTACTGAGGCAGTCCAGGGGTTGAGGGCCCAAGATTTCAGGGAGAAGAGAAATGCTGTGAGGTGAGTGTGACACCCCAAGCTGCTTTCTTTCCTCTTTGAAGTGTTGCCTGGTTTGTAAGTGGAAGCAACAAAGGGGCTGAAAAGCTGAAAACAATAGTTCTCCAAAGGAATATATTATTTAAAAAATATATACAGTGGAGTCTTTTAATAAGTATAAAATAAAAAGCCCAAGTGATATGAAAGCACGGTATCATGGTAAAAGTTGCAGTTTCCCCCCCCCCCCCGCCCTTTTAAAAAATATATTTTTATTTATTTCAGAGAGGAAGGGACGAGAGTGAAACATCAATGATGAGAGAGAATCATTGACTGGCTGCCTCCTGCACTCCTGCTCATCCCCGAACTGGGGATTGAGCCCACAATCCAGGGATGTGCCCTGACACCCTGACCCCCTGACCCGGCGAGCTGTGACCTCCTGGTTCATAGGTTGATGCTCAACAGCTGAGCCACACCAGCTGGGCGGCAGCTTTTTCTTCTTAATGGTACATGTTACAGTTTAGGGCATCTTAGGTTTGATGAAATGTGGTATATTTGTTCACGTGTATGAGTGTCTCTACAGGAGAAAGGTTATATGCATTTGGTAGATTCTGCTAAAATGTCATCGAAACAAAACTGAATAGTGTCCCTTTCTGCACATTCTTAAGAACACTGATCAATCTTTTGATCTTTTAAATTTTTTTCTCATCTGATAGGCTCTCACCAAGTCTCCCTTTAAGCTTCAATTCAGAATGAGAAAGATGTGTACTTCCCCAAATTACTGGTATCATCATGCTTCACTCTTATGTGTGATTGATTCAGATGTGCATCACAATTCCTTAGAGCTTGACCCGAGGGACTCGCACATCTCTCTCTGCCGAGGGAAAAGAAAGGTCACTTCCCGGGTGGTGCTGGTGAGGAACATGGACCGCTGAGATAGGACGGGATCTTAGGTGCTGCCCAACCCCAGGGCTTCTGAGAGGCATTCAAGATGGTTTGCCTTGTTACAGGTGGCAGTGACTTGTTTTAAATTTCGATTAAGAAAAATAATAATAAAAGTAATTATTTAGACAACCCCTTGCCCAATTATAAAAAGATCACTTTGGGAGTCTCTTTCTACTAGTTAAAAATATAAAACATAAAGAGTTTATTGAAATAAAGACCATACAATGAAGCTTTTTGACTAAAAAAAAAAAAGATAATGAATGTAACAGTAAATCCAATAAATCCAGTCTGGATTATGTTTGTCTTTATTCTGTAGTAAAATATAATTTTAAAAAATTTAATAAGTGGCCCACATAGACAAAAAAAAAAAAAAAAAGCACAAGATAGTCATAATTCAACCTTTGGGGCAGTTCACATTTTCTGGTTTTTAAAAAAGAAAGGATATCCAGGTATTTGTATGAGATTTCTTGATTTTAAATATTAGGAACTTAGTTTAAAAATTAAAACAAACTCGCTGTGGCCCCACTAAGACATGCGCGGCTTAGCCTGCACCCTCCCGAAGGCCCGGGCTAACCTCGTGCCCCCGAAATGCCTGTCGCTTGATTCGATTTTGGGGCCCCGCCTTCTGCCCGGAGCGCCCCCCAGCAACCCGCTCAGGAGGGAAGGAGAGACAGCGGAAAGCCTGCGGGGTTCAAGGCTCCGACGCCGAAGCCCCCGCGCCCCGTCGGGTCTTCAAGCGCCCCGGCTGCCCCGCCGGCAAGCGCAGGGCTCGCACAGTCCAAGGCTTTCCGCTCCCACGACTTCCCCGGTCGGGCCCACCGCTCGGCCCCACCCCTCGGGCCGCGTCACGGCCGCCACACGGCCCGCCCGGCCGGTCCGGGGACTCGGCCACGCGGGGCCGCTCCGGGGAGGCCAAGCTCCACGGCGGGCGCGGAGGTGGTTTCAGAGCTCAGCGGCCGGACTCCTCCTCCCGCCCCGCCCGGGGAGGCGGGCTACGCTCTTTTCTAGGCCCCCGCCGCCCGTCCGTCACGGCCCTGCCAACCGGCGCCTTCATCCCCGAGAGAGAGAGACCCTCGCCGGTGTCCCCCACTTTACTCTTTTGGGGGGCGGCCGGGGCTGAAGGTGCGGGGAGACTCCGACCCCATCCCTTCCCGCCGAGCCGCCGGCCGCGAGTGCGCATGCTCCGCGGGCCCGCAGCCGCCGGGTGAGCCCTGATAGAGCCATCGCGAGGCGGGCTAAGCGGAGCTCCAGTGGCGCAATCGGTTAGCGCGCGGTACTTATACAGCAGTGCTTGCAGAGCGATGCCGAGGTTGTGAGTTCGAGCCTCACCTGGAGCACGACCCTTTTGGGTGCCGGAGGGGGCCCCCCTTTTACCCCTGCCCGGGAGAACAAGCTAGTCTCTCCTTACCCCTCCCAGTTCCAGCCTCGGCTCGGGGCGCACGTACCGCTCAGTCGTAGGCAGGAAGCCGATCGCAATGGCGCCTCTAACCTGCTTTCCGAGCTGCTGGTTCCCCGCCCCCGCGCACCGTTCAGCTGCTCGAACCCGGGTACTTACTGCTCCCTCCTAGCTCTCCCCCTAGGCGGTTCCCTTCACGGCACCCAGTCCCGGCTACAGCCCCGGGGGTGTGGCCCGGAGGTCCCGGGGCGCAGCGCCCGAGAGGGGGCCACGCCTAGGCATCGAGTTAGGAAATCCCGGGCGCCCCACTCTGCGGGGCGTGCCGAGCTCCCGGCGCTGGGACCAGCCCGGTTCCCGGCTGCGGCTCCTCGTCCCGGGCCCGGCGCGGTGCGGTGCGCTCTGGGTGGCGGGGCCCGAGCCGGAGCCGGAGCCGGAGCTGGAGCGGGAGCCGGGCTACCACTCCCGGGAGTTGGGGCTGAGGCCCCGCGCGGGGCGCAAGTGGAGCCGCCCACCCCCTTCCTTTCAAATAGTAATAACTGGTCACCCCCCTCGCTCTCCTCCGCGGCCACACCCCGGGCGGGTTTGCGGAGTTTGGGAAGGTGCCTGAGCGTCCCTTCTCCCCGGGGTGAGTCAGGAGGGGTGGGTCCGCTGGTAAACCCGACAGCAGATGTTTTCAGTGCTATCCGAGGGGCTGGTGCCCTTCCATGCAGGCCGCAACCCCCCGGTGCAGGGTCCTGGGGGGGGGGGTGTGGGGGGCAGGAAATGGCCCCCACCTTTCCCCAGCTGTGGCCAGCTGGCTTTTGAAGCCAGCACCAAGCACCCCCCTGAGGCACAGGGGCTTGCTTGCTTTGCCGAGGGGTGGGTGTCCCGGGTCGGAGGAATGCCCCCTATTCCCAGGAGGTGTGGGTGCTTTGAGGGAACAAGTTTGGTTGGGGTGAGAGGCCTCCTCCAGGACGCGTTCTCCCCAAAGAGTGGTTTCAACTGTTTTTTATGGACGTGATGGAAGTGAAATCTTGGGATGGGAATAGGACCTGGAGTGGTGAGAAGCTAAACCTTGAAAACTCAGAGGAAGTAGGTGGTGGGTGAGCTCTTGTCTGTCTCCTGGCCTTACTACCCCAGCCCCGGGTTCAGCTTTGGGGAGGCTCAGGCCAACCGAGTGCGAGAAAGCCCACCCGCCTCACCCAGCCAGGGCCTTTCACAGTCAGGGCCTTTCACAGTCAGGGCCTTTCACAGTCTCATCCTCAGCAGGGGGTGGGAGCGCCCTTTGAAAATCTAGCCCAGGCCTGGGAACAAATATCTATCCATTAAAAAAAAAAACTTGCTTAATTTTTCTTAAAAAAAGCTTTGTTGGTATATAATCCACACACCACACAATTCACCATTTAAAGTGTATAATTAAATGGATTTTAGTATATTCACAGATATGTGCAACCATGACTACAATTTTATTTTCTATACTTTAATTCATTTATTGCATACTCTTTTTTTCTGTTTGTTAAAAAGTCAATTCAGCAAATATCTCTTAACTACATGTTTTAGAAATTGTTCAAAGGAATAGTCTGATTTCTGAAAGGCCATTTAGTAAATTCTGTGATTTAATATCAAGTGTAATTAATTAAATGATTAACTATTAAACATTTCGTAAGTTATTTTTCTCAGACATCATCATGATAAATATGTAAAACAAGACCCAACAAAACACTGTGTTAAATTCAGCCAATGTACTGTTATTTCACTCATGTTGCTCACACATGTCTGGATCCATATTGTTAGCATCATCCATTAAGGCAGTAGGAGTTCCTGTGCTTAGTTTGGTTATTAAATAGATATTCAGTTTGTTGTTTTTTTTTTTAGTCCAAAATTAGATTTAACTCCACAGCTTAGGGAGTCATCAAAGCACCTTTTATTGCACTAGTTTTTTTCTTCCAGGTGATTCTGCAAATGACCAAAGAGAGCACTTAAGAGCTTTATTGATCGCTGGTTTACTTCATTATCTTGCTTTCAACTTAGACGTCTTGTTTGTACCATCACCACCATTTTAGAACATTTTCATTACTTCAGTAAGAAACCCTGTATCCTTTAGGCCCCCCTCCCCCCCCCCCCATCCCAGCCTGAAGTAATCACTAATCTAGCTTCAGTCTCTATAAATTTCCCTACGGTGGACTCTCAGTGAATGGAACAATATAACATGTGGTCTTTTGTGACTGGCTTCTTTCAGTTTGCCTAATGTTTTCACGAGTCATCCATGCCCTGCCCTCTATCAGCACTTTATTTCTTTTTATGGCTGAATAATATTCCAAGGAGTGGATTCTCTCCATTTTTGAACAATGGAGAAAAGGTTGGCATTTTAAAGAGAAAATTTGCTGAAAGCTGCTTTTAAAAAGAGAATTAATTTTTAAAACATAGGAACCATAAAAACGATCAGACTTGCCAAGGGAACGTTGCTGACCTTCAGAGGTTACTTACTGCAAGAACTGGTCAGGTACTTTTGAGAGCCGAGCACAGAGCAGGTTCCCTACCTGGACAGAAATAAATGACTGAAAGATCATCCTGCCCCACTTCTACCCACGTTGAAACCCCTTCTCCAAAACCCCAGCTCCTATTTGAAAGCTGCTGGCATCAAAATGGCATTTCTTCACGAGGTAACCCATTCCATGTCCTGTCAACTCTCACCGCTAGAACCTTCTTCCTCTTCAACAGAGTTTCTGTCCCTATTGGTTATTGCTGGAATGGCTGTGGTTTGGGGACCCGTTTTTCTGGTGAGGGGGGAAGGCAGGAAGACAAATTAGTTGCCCTGTCTCTATTTCTATCTAGAAATCCCCAGCTAGGGAATTATTGGTGGGTGACAAACAGACCACAGGCAAATTTGTAGTCTAACATCTTAATGTGCTAGTGATAGGATTTTTTAAAGTTGCAATGGGTGATAAAGATCATGTCAAAATTATGGGAAAATGCTTTAAAAATCACCATGTCCTATACAGGTGTAAGGAGGTGACATTATTATTACCACAAGACTGGTGTGTATATAGTGCATGGTGGCTTCAATGAGGAAGATGGGTAAATATGAAATAGATGAACTTCGAGCGTAGGTTGAAGTTATAGCTGATTTCTAGCAGGAGAGAAGCCTGACATGACCCAGGCTGACATTAGCTTTGTAGATGGCTTGGATGAAAACAGGCTTATTAAAACTGTATGCGACACGAAGCCAGAGGGAGAGCAGATTCAGTAGAATTTGGAGGAGCAGAGAGCCAATCCAGAGACAAATGTGTCTGACAAATGACAAGATGCAATTGGATAGAGACAATTGTAAGCCTGTGTTCAGTTCAGAGTTCAGTGTGGGGAACACGCCTGGCTTGACAGCTGTTTGCGTGTAAAAGATCTGGGGATTTCAGACGTGTGCAGTCTCAGTTGACCCAACGGCTAAGAATGTCAACCAGTTATTAATGCATTACTGTATAATGCATGACATGGTCTGGTGTCAGGGGTCACCAAACAGCAGTCTGTGGAACAAATCTAGCCTCCAGACAGGTTTTGTTTGGCTTTCTAGCACTGACTGGCAATGTGTTTAGATTTATTTTTTATTTTTCCATTTGCCTGCAAGCTGGGAGATTTCACTGAAATGCCCAGATTTCAACTTTCTAATGAAAAGTCAGACTTGGCTCTCTGGGGCCTTATTCCCATATGGCAACACTGGCTTTCCCCTTTGGCGGGGCATGTGATCTTCCGTTTGCCAGGGCCCACCACTCTCCATGAACCCAGCACAGAGGTGGGTGTCCGGAGCCACTGCTTCCCTCCCTCTCCCCCTATGGCTTGCTTTGTGCTTTTCTTAACCCCTGACTCATTTCTCTCATTTTTGCCCTACAGACGTTGAGCATGTGGCCTGAGTGTGGATAAGGGAGGGGGGGTACTGTTGAACTCCCAGTAGGTCAGAACACAGCCTCAGGGCTGTGATCTGTATGAACACAGCCCATTTAAAATTCAACAAAACAAACCCCCAGTTCTTTATTGTGGAAAATTTCAAATGCACCCAAAAGCAGAGAAAATAATATATTTACCCGCCCCCCCGCCCCCATGTAACCATCCATCTTGACCTTTCAGAATTGCAAATGTTGTTCATCCATCTCCCTTCCCTCCCCCTGCACTATCACTGGAATATTTTAAAGGAGATCTCGGATACGGTTTAATTTAACTTGTAAATACTTCAGTATGTATGCCCAACAGGTAACCACGCTTTAAAAAAGCATGACCACAGTGTCATCATGACAACTAACAAGATGAATTAATAATACCTCTACATCAGCTAATACCTAGTCTGTTCAAATTTCCACTCATCTCTGAAAGGTATTTTTACAGTCGTTTGTTTGAATCAAGATCCAAAACAAAGTTCACACATTGCATTTGATCAATCCATTAAGAATTTTTGTTTTAAAAATGTTTTTATTGATTTTTTTTAAGAGAGGGAGGGAGAGGGAGAGAGATAGAAACATCAATGAGAGAGAAACATCAATCGTCTGCCTCCTGCACTTCCCCTACTGGGAATCAAACCCAAAACCCAGCATGTGCGGGACCAGGAATGGAGCTGGCTGGGCTGATCAATCTATTTTTTAAGTCTCTTTTAATTTATACCAACAGCTTCTCTTCCCACTCCCTTTTATGGTATTTATTTGTTGACCTATAGAATTTCCCACAGTATTTGACTAATTGCACCCTTAAGGCATTCTTTAATGAGTTCTTCAAACCTCCCTACACACACACACACACACACACACTTAGATTCCGAAGCTTGATAATACTCAGGTTCTTTTCTTTTTGCAAAAATATGTTCTAGGAGGTTCTAGTTGTTCCACATTCAGTGATGTTAATTTTATTGCTGATTTCAGATGTGGTCAGACAAATCCATCCTTACAAAATTCCACATTAGCTTCTAACCTAATAGTTTTAGCAGCCGTTGGTGCTCTTTGTCCAGATTTATTATTTTATTCATGATTACACAATAGTGGTTTTCTAATTCTATTATTCCTTCTGAATTTATGACTGAACCATTGACTATTTGGTTTTCCTAAAGCATAATTCATATAAAAAAAAGACTAGATAATATTGCTTGACTCTTTTCCTTTTTCTATTAACCTTTAGAATGAGTTAATATCCTAATAACTCCCAAAGGAGATGAATTTGTTTTTATTTTACACCTTTTTTTTAGTTATATTTGACATACAGTGAACTGCATTAATAAAGTTGGGTAGCTTCGTGAATGCTTATTGGATGTCCATATGTTTTCTCTTCCACATTTCTTATCACAGTGCATAGTATTCTATTCATAGGATGTACCACCATTTATTCAACCAGTCCTCTACTGGTGAACATTGGGATTGTTTCAGTCTTCTGGTTTTGTAAATAGTGTGGTAATGAAGAGATAAGTTCATATCGTTTTAAATATTTTGCCTGTATATCTTTGAGATAGATTCTAGATGTGGGATTGCTGGTCCAAGGGATGGATATCTATTATATATAATATAAAATTATATGTAACTATATGTATAATAATTTATATTATACAAAATATAATGTTACATATGAAATATTATATATACATATATATAATTTTCCAGATATGCAAAGTCATCTTTAAAGAGGGTTTCTGATGGATTAGATACATTGGGAGCAAAAGGGCACACTCAAGGCTGCCTCCTAAGCTTTTCCCTTAGAAGGAACCCAGGTGAATGGATGAAAGGACCTTTTTGTGGGGTGGGAAAGGCTAGGGGAGGAGCAGGTTTGGGAAGGGAAAAAAATCAAGTGTTAGGCTTTGAATGAGTCATTCAGGTGGAGATGGCAAGTGTGCTCATAAGAGCACTGGTTGAAGGGCCTGGCTGACTGATGCTAGATGGGGCATGCCCTCCAATTCCAGGAATGGCACACAGGTAGTTGGGAAAGAGGCACTTCCCGAGGCTCTGACTTAAGGCCCAGCTTGGCCAAGATCTCAGCTTGCAGGGGTGCCTTGAAGAGAACCCCAGGCTTAGAAAAGGCCCATGAGACCCCCCGCCCCCTCCACTCTCCCAGCCTGGTCCCTCTGGCCCTTGGACTCTGTCCTGCTGACTTTGGCTTAACCTGTTTCCATTTTATCTATTAGTCTTATAATGTTTAAAGTCATTTAAAATATTTTTATTTTGTTTAAGTGGTTATTATTTGATTAACTGAATATTTACTAATTATTCTTATCTTCAAATTTTTTTTGTTTTGTTCTGTCTTAGCCATTTCATTCCTTTGACCACTCTTGTTAACAAGTATATGCTTTCCCTTTAAAATTCCACTATGTCCTTAGTCTTTTCACTTTTTCCTCTTAGTCTTTAACTTTAACTTTTTCTCCCTGGACCGGGAGAATGAAGGCTACATTTAATGAGAAGCAGGGTCAAGAGACTGAGAGGTCTGAAAGCATCTGAGAGTCCAGTTCTCTTTCTGTGGTCTGATTGTGGGATCCAAAAGAATGCTCTTCTGGATTCGCCCGTTAGACTTGGGTTTCTGTCACTTGTGATCAAAAGGAGTCTTGACTGATGCAACTGTTTTTGTACAAAACATCACTTGACACTGATGACCAGTTTTCCAAATTCCTTACTGAGAATTCCTTTCAGAAAGAAAAGGCAGCATCCATTTCTGGCTAAACTAAAAATTACTGTAACCTTTCAAAGTATTGAACTGGCCTGGGGATAAAGGTAATAGATACTCCCCTGCCTTTGTACAAAGCCCAGTCGTCTCCATGAGCACATTTGCCATCGCCACTTGGAAGACTCATTCAAAGCATTAAAACTTGATTTTCCCCCTTCCTAAGTGAAAAGCTTAGGAGACAGCCTTGATTGTGCCCCTTTGCTCCCAACACGGCTAATCCATCAGCAAGCCCTGTGTCTCCCTCCAGTATGTATCCTGGATCCTTGCACTTCTGCAGGTTCTGTCATCTCCTGCTTGGACTATTGCAGTAGCCTCTTAACTGATTCCCCACTTCCACTTCTTGTCTTTCTCCAGTTCCTTCTCCACACAGAATCCCAAAACGAGCTTTTAATAACACAAATCAGTTCCTGTCATTTCCTTGCTGAAAACCATTGATAGCTTTCCATTGCCTACAGAATAAAAGGCAAAGGTCTACCGTGGTCCAGAAGGCCCCATGTGTCTGAACTGGCCCCTTCCCATCTCTCCAACCTCAGCTCCTGTTACTCTGTCCTGGCTTCCTATACTCCAGCCACTCCAGTCTTTCTGTTCCTTATTTTTGCCTCAGAGCCTTTGCAATGGCCATTCCTTCTCCTGGAACACCTTTGCTCAAATCTTAGTGTGGCTGGCTCTTCAACTTTCAGGGTTCGACTATTACCTCCTCAGAGATGCCTTTGAATGTAGTATAGTAGTGTTTACTACTACCTAAAATTACTTTGTATATAAGTGGTAATTGTTTATGTCCCATCATCCTATATAATAAAAGGCTAATATGCAAATCGACCGAACGGCTAACTGACTGGTCGCTATGATGCACACTGACCACCAGGGGGCAGACGCTCAACACAGGAGCTGCCCCCTGGTGGTCGGTGCGCTCCCTCAGTGGGAGCTCCGCTCAGCCATAAGCCGGGCTCACAGCTGGCGAGCGCAGTGGTGGTGGCAGCACTAAGGACCCCTCAGAGGATGTCTGCCTGCAGAGAGTGGGCCTAAGCCGGCAGGCAGACATCCCCCGAGGGATCCCGGACTGCGAGAAGGCACAGGCTGGGCTGAGGGACTCCCTCCCTTGCCAAGTGCATGAATGTCGTGCACCAGCCTTTAATTAGGACATAAATTCCAATTGTGCCAAGCCAATAGGTGTTCAACAAATATTCAATGAATGAATGGAAGAATAATAGAGGAGCAACACATGGGCACAAACTCTAACGCTGAGTTGAGAACATGGTTTGCTGCTGGTTTACTTTGCAGACAGACACCTGGTGCCTGGTGTTTAGAAAGTTTTTCAAAGTCTTTCCAAGGTCACGTCACTGCACTGAGTGTATGCTTTGCCTAGCTGGCTTCCGGCCTAGTTGAAGCGTAGTGCCCCCACCAGAAGCCTAAGAGAAAACACGGAGGGTGCCGGGCCAGTGACTTGGTGTTGATAAGAATCGCCTGGGGGATGTTACGGTGCAGCTTCCTGGGCTAATGCCCAGCGATTGTGAAGTTCTAGAGCTGGACTGTGAGGAAAGGGAAGGATAGGTGACCACCTCATCCAGGTTGGCCTGGGACGTCACCAGTTCTAGCACGAAGGACCCTCACTCCCTGGAAATCCCTCAGTCCTTGGCAAACCAGGTGAGTTGGTCACCCTAACCCAAGGGGTTCAGAGAGGCAAATAGGACGCAGTAGCTCAGAATGGTTTCTCGGAAGAGCCGAGGTGGAAATGCTTCTCATCCTTGGCCTTGGGTTTGGCTGTCCTTTGAGCAAGTCTAGGTTTCCCAGACAAAAGGGAACGGAAACCACGGCTCCTCGAACACGTGCAATGAGCCAGCGCTGCTCTAGGGCTTTATTTCCCAATCTCTTCCTCTGCAGCCTTTTTATTGCTCCCATTTTAGAGGCAGGGCCCTGAGGCTCATGAGGTTTTGTAATTGCCCCTAGGCTCAGAGGAGATGGGAGTGACAAAGTCGACCTGACACAGAAGGCCAGGCCTTTTCTAGGTGTTTTGCTGCAGGGAAGGCCAGACCTATGGCTGGGACCTCAGCCTCACAGCTGTCCTTCAGGCCCCTGGGCTGGGGCTCTCCTGGGATCTAGGGAAGAACCCTGAGGCTACACAGTGAAATAGTTAAGGAAGAGGCACCCAGGAAGTTTCTTGGATGGGTTCTGGCCTGGCTGCACAGATGGCACTCTACCACAAGATGGCGCTGTGGCACTGCCTTAGGAGGCCCCCTTCTTGCAGAGAAACAGCCCCAGGACCAACCACTAAGCCTTATTTTACCAGCAGCCTGTAGGGCAACCTGGGCCTGTCCACAGCTTTCTGCCTTTCCCTGACTCTCTCAGGCCAGGAAGAGAGGGCAGAGATGGGCAGGAGGCCTGGAGATGAGAAGGCTTGAGCCAGGGCAGAGTCCTAGCAGGGAGGGTGACTGCTGAGCACAGCTGTCAGGAGGAGGGAGGCTGTTCTGGGACTAATGGGCTCATAACACGGGCCCAGTCCTCTCCCAGCATGTGCAAAGCACTTCAGGAAAATCGGACTGCTCCCCCGTGGTGGGTGTGGGTCCGGAGGGGCTTGGGCAGAGAAGAGGCTGCAGACTGTTTTGGCCAAGTGAAGGTCTGGGCTGGAAAATGGGGAGACAAAGAGGAAATGGGAGTCCTGGGTGCCCCACGTGGGGGAAGAGTGAGGAGAGGGCAGCTTTTGAAAGGGGGGGGGGCGGGCTTGTATGCAGGACAGGGAAGCAGAAAGCAGAGGGTGGGGCTGCTGGAGGCAAATTTAGTCAGCTTCACTACTCTCTTTCCCTGACCTCTGGGCTGAGAGGGCTGTAGCAAAAATTCCCCTTAGGAATGCCTTTTATATTAAATTTTCATTCATCATTTATATAGAATCTATTAAAATATTTTGATTTATATTTAAAATGTCATTTTGAAAAAATTCAGTAAGCCATACACTCACAGGTTCCAAATTCAAGGGGTTCAAAATAAGTAACCTGTTCTCGTTACGATATAAACAAACAAACATCCCAATCCTCCCAACAGAAAAGCAGCAAGGACAGTAAAAGACAGTTCGTGGAAAAAAATGTGTTAAGGGCGTCACCCTTAGTGTTGCAAAGACGCTCCTGAGGCTGGCTTGCCTTTAATTTTGAGATATTTTTCATGTGCAGAAGTTTCAGCGTTTATGAAACCATGTCTTGCCCTGTCTGATCCGATCTCTTCTTTGCCTGGAAGGTCATTGCTCATCCTGAGATCAGTTAAACAGTCTTTTTCTTCAGTTGCTTTTTTCATGGCTTCATAGTTTGCTCTCCAATCCACCTCAGATAGCTTTCTGTTAGTGATGTGGTTCCGTGAGGAGCCGAGCGCCGGTGTGGCTACCTGAGGGCCATGCCTTTGGGGGCCAGTCGGCCTCAGTCCTCAGCCCCAGGTCTGACCGTCTCTCCAGTTGGCAGTTTTCAAGGCAGGACAGGCAGGCTGAGGGGCCTCTGGAATTGGGCCTTCCCATCTGAAGGCCTGGGCGAGCTGAGCCCACCGTGGGGACTGGGATGGAGTGTGGGGCAGACTGTGGCCACTGTCTGGGTGTTCTTGTCAGCTGGCCCAAGAGGCAGGTGTCCCCAAGCATAGGAGAGCCAACTGTGGGCCATCTGGGCAGTTCTGGAGGACAGCCTGCCCACTAGGTGGCAGGCAGAGCTAGAGCCCAGACTGTGGACCGGGGAACCAGGCAGGCCAGATGACTGAGAACTCTTGAGCAGGGTCCGGGTGGGGTGGGCCCCTCTGGAATATGGAAGAACCCAGGGAATCAGGACAGGCATTAGCCAGGTCCCCCTGGCAGCCAGTCTGCCTTTGTGGCATTTTAGAAAAGGGTACCCAAGAGGCTGAAATGGCCTGTGTGGTAGTGTGTGTGTGTGTGTGTGTGTGTGTGTGTGTGTGTGTGTGTGTGAATTCTTGAGTCAACTACAGCACCATTATTACTGCCTGGTGCCTTAGTCTCCTCAGTCCCAGCAGGAGGATGTAGATGCCCCCTGCTCCCCTCATACCATCTCCCTAGATGTTGGGGATAGCCCTATCAACCTTGTTTATAAAGGGGCCCCTCTTATTTCCCAAGACACCCTAATCTGAGCACTGAGGAGACAGTGCTACAGCTCTTGTCTGGGAGGCAAGAGACTACATGTTGCCTTGAGGCGAGCCCCAGTCATGTGGCTTCAGAGAGCATCCTGCTCTTTTCTTGGGTATCAGTTTTCTCATCCATAAAATGGGATGATGATCTTGCTCCAACCAGCAAACCAGATGAGCAAGTGAAGGAATAGGTGAGATGGTGTTCTGGGTAAAGGAAGTGAGTTATCTGAGTGTAAGATTCTGAAGTGGTTCCACCCAAGGCTGAGGTACACAGTTTTCCAGCTGGGCTGTCTTTTCTTGAGGTGGCAGCATCGCCCCACCCCCACCCCCACTCCCAGAGACACCGTGTAGGATCTTGAACCTCCATTCATTTCCCACATTCTTACTTCCCAGGGGAAGGAGGATCTCAATGGCCTCTGAGACGGTAGCTAGGACTGGGAACCTCAATGACCTGGATGGGAAGAGCCCAGCAAGAGAATTAAAAACCTTGTTCTTTCCCTCAACAAAGCACAGATAAGCCAGGGGGAGGGGACCCAATGTGCACGAGCCCCATAAGGCTGAGTGAGCACTGGGCTGAACGCAGCCTTCTCCTGTTCTGCCATGACCTGTCCCCCACCACCTGGAGGAGGCAATTTGGGGTCCAGAGGCCAGGACTTGTCCTCCGCTGGGGTCATCGTGTTTAGTTGGAAATACATTTCAAGGGGGACACGGGGGTCCTCTTGACAAGAATGAAAATGTAACTCACACTTCGATTCATCTGTGCAGAACCCCCCCCCCCCCAGTACTTTCTTATTTATTAGTCTAAAACGAATCTGGCATTTCTCCCTATTTCTACTGGGTGAGCAGTGAGAAAAACAATGAAGTGTTCAACTACATGTGAACATCGTGAGACCCGCAGCTTAGCCTGTCCTGTTAAGTGATGTTTTGTTTCTCTTGGATAAAAGGGCTCATTCTCAGATCGCCTTTCCCAGCTTCTCCCACCAAGATGGTGCTGAGGTGAGTGGGCAGACATGGGCAGCCTTTGCGACATCTGGCAGGAGCTGGTTGGGATGCTGGGGTGTGGTGTCCTCCTGTTTCCAGGCAAATCCCTCATCCCTGTGGCCATGACTTGCACTTGAAGCTGAGTTGTGTAATTCATGGTGCGGTCCCTCCTGGTCTGGCCAGCGCCCCGAGATGCTCCTGCTGACCAGCTCACTGCCCCGGGGTGCTTCCTGGCTGCCTCCTACAGCGCCCCCTCCTGTCCTGTGGGTCTCCTCGCTGTGCCTGTGGCCCTGGCTGGCCTGCTGTCTCACAACCTGGCAGCCAGGCCTGTGGGAACTGCAGTTAGTTGGCTTGGGAAGCTGAATTTCTGAGATTTCTCTGCCTTACCCGGGAGCCCTGGGGTTGGAGGCAGAGGCTGGGTGGGTACCGTTGGCCCGGAGCAGCCTGAGACGCTGTTTCCTCCCAAACTGGGGCAGAGCCCTCCCTCCCCGGCTCCCTTCCTGGAGCAAAGCCCCATCTGACTGCTTGATTCCCCTTGTTGCTCTCCTTCAAGTCCCTTCCCATCATCTTCTGGGCAGGAAGGAGTGAACTGAAGCATGTCCTCTTCTTGCCTGGGGCATCCATTGCATGAAACTCGACGGTCACGCCCAAGGAGAGATGCAGGCATCCAGAAAACGTGCTCTCTAGAGAATAGCTGGTCTAAAGACTCTGATGTCACACAGTCCTCTTTTGCACATCAGATGCCAAGCTTTTCTGCATATTTTTCTTCTGCGCATTCTGCCCGAGTCAAACCTCATCTTAGTCTCTCCTCAGGCAGAAAGGGATGCCTGGGGCCCAGGGAGACGAAGGCCATGTACTCAACAAGGCAAGAAAGAAACGCACATTCATAAATTTTCAAATATTCTTTTATGCTTGAAATGTTACCAACATTGGATAATGGAAGCAAAGGAAACATAACAGGTAAAATGTGAAGGCTTTATCCTCAAGGGACATTCACTATCTGGCTCCTGTTAGACTCTGTCCTTCCAGGGAGGATAAGCAGTGAGTCAGAAACAGATGCCACTCAGCAGAAAATGGCACACACTGCGAAAAGATGGCCCAGCCCGGGAATCCTGCCTGAGCTCCCTGGGGCCAAGGCAAGACCAGGGCTGTCAGAGAACGAAGGCCAGGCTGTGATTGGGCTCCTCTGTAGGCTCCTCGTTGCCCTCTCCGGTGGAAAGAAAAGAGACCCAGGCGATTCCAGCTGCCTGGGAGCCCGGGAAAGGCGCTGGGTAGTGGGTCTTCCCTGCCCCACCCAGTGCTGTGGTCAGGCAGGCCGTGGTGTGCGTCTTCATCTCGCTCACAGCTCACTAAGGAAGGGGGTCTCACCACGCAGGGCCAACACGCCCCACTTACAGGCACTTGCCAGCACATATCTGGACACGTGCTCAGCTGTTCACATTCACGTGTGTGTCCACGTGAATACCTGTAGAACTCTTAGAATAGTGTCTGACATGGTACACATGATATGGGTGCCCGCTGTTGTCGTCATTGGATGCACAGAAGGGTCTCCTACACCCAAACACACACAGAGAGACACAGACACGCAGATGTGTACATTCCCAAACTCAGAGGCAGACACACACCCATCAGTCTTTCCATAGAAGCACTTGAACCTACCCTTGTCGATGTGGGTATCCAGTCACACATAGAAATTGTAACTAACACCTATTGGAAATTTACTACACAGTAGACATTGTTCTAACATTATACAAGAGGATTAAGCAATTGAATCCTTACAACACCTTCATGAAGCACGTATTGTAATGCATCCCAATTAACAGATGGGTGAATTGAGTCACAGAGAAGTGACAGCTCAAGGTCGCAAAGCTGGTAATGGGTAAACTTGGGCAGTCTGGCCTCAGAGCCTGCACATGCAATCACCAGCTATTCTGCATCTTCTTCTCAGACACCCACGGTCTTTCCAGTAAAATGCTGTCTCAGTTAAAGATAAGGTCAAGGATGTGGCTGTAGGACCCTTTGGTCAGGCCTCAGGAAAATTGAAGGGCATGCCTTTAGACCAAGCATGTCAAACTCCTGGCCCGCGGGCTGCATGCGGCCCACAACGAATATTTTTTGCTGCCCAGCCAATATAACGGTATGTAAGAAACATTTTAATAAAAATTTCATAACTTATTTTTTACAATATCCTGTTATACATAAGTAGAGGCCCGGTGCACAAATTCGTGCATGGGTGGAGTCCCTCTGGGTGGCCTGCAGAGATCGGGCCAAAACCTGCAGTCCAATGCTGCCTTCAGCTCCTACCTGCCGCTCCAGCTCATCCCGGCCCCACTGTGCCTGCTGCAGGCTCGTGGCATCAGTCCCAATCGGGAGAGGCTCATGCTGCCGCAGCAGAGCTCACCAGCCATGAGCCCTGAGTCTGGCACCCTCCCAAGGGGAGTGGCCTGCAGGATCTGGCTGAAACCGGTTCTCCAACATCCCCTGAGGGGTCCCGGATTGTGAGAGGGCGCAGGCCAGGCTGAGGGACCCTACTGGTGCATGATTGTGCCAAGGAGGGACCGTAGGAGGGCTCCAGGGCGTGTCCGGCCCATCTTGCTCAGTCCCGAACGGCCGGACCCCAGCAGCAAGCTAACCTACCAGTTGGAGCATCTGCTCCCTGGTGGTCAGTGTACATCATAGCGAGCGGTTGAGCAGCCTTAGCATATCATTAGCATATTATGCTTTGATTGGTTGTTAGGTTGTTCTGCCGTTTGGTCTATTTGCATATTACCCTTTTATTATATAGGATTATTAACGAACTACAATGTTCGCTAATGACTGATTACTATAATCGTGTTGCATTCATTTCCCTTATGAGCCTTATGCGCAGGCGCACCATTTCTCTCCACTAATACCAGAAGCAAATATTTTAGCAGCCGATTGCCACACCATTAGTCTTGGACTGACTTTTTTGGTGTGTGCAACAAGAAATATTTCGCTTTCGGAGAACAAGAAAAATAGGTTTATTTGCGTTATGCTTATTAATTTGTGCAGTTATTCAGTGGTAAGTTAATGTTCAAGAAAAAATATTAATTTTTATTAAAATGTTCTATTATTTTATGTTAACGATTACTCATTTATTTAAGCCCTTTTTATTCAGCATGTCTCTATTGAAATCAAGTTGTAGTAAAAATAAACGAAAAATTGCTGACGGACATCGAAATTTCCAAGAAAAGTGGGAATTGGAGTATTTTTGCTGTGAAGTAAAAAAATAAAATAATCTGATATGTAAGAATGCTATTGGTGTACCAAAGTTATACATTGAAAATGGAAGCTTTTGTTTTTTTGCAACCCACATAAACTTAAATCTTGTTTATTTGGCCCGTGTTAGCCTTTGAGTTCGACATGCTTGCTTTAGACCCTTTGGATAGACACAGGGCTTCTAAGAATGTTAAGGGGATACTTCTTAGATTCTCCCTGCTGGACAACAGGCTAAGAATCCCACAGCAACCCCACAGGCGGCGTAAGGTGAGAAGGGACTTTCTGGAACAAATGCAGGTGTGACTTTCGTCTATGGAGTAGATTATAATATGACATGTTACAAACCCACAAGTTTTTAACAGAATTATATCAGCTTGGATTCAGAGAATTCAAAATGAAAAGAGACCTATTTTATGGGCAGGAAGCAGGCTGAGAAGTCTATTTGGTTGCTAATACTGACCCATTCATCTGGAAAAGGAAGGGTAACTCAGAGTCTGAAGCCAAGAGCCATGGACAACCACTCCCAGAGAGCAGGACCAGGTCCCCAGGAAGGAACTGGCATGCTTTTAGAATTGCTTTGCGCACTTTTTTCTTCCTTTTTGAGTGGGAATATCTGTTGTTATCCTGTGCCCACCTCCTTGTTGTGTGTTGGGTTTTGGGGGAAGATAACTGGTCTCTTGGGTTCCCAGACCTTTAGATCTAGCGGAACCATTCTCCAAGGGACCACACCTGAGGGGCCTCCTCTGCACCAGACCTGATTTAGAAGTCGAGGTCCTGGATTCGGAGCCGAAGCCTGGTGACTTCGCAGATGGACTTTGGGGGTCTTGGAGGGTAAGTGTATTTTTGAATATGTGAGGGTCCTGATTCGCCGGGGACCAGCAGGCAGACAGTGGTAGCTAGTCTTCAGAGCTAGCACCCAGTGAACCACATCTCCTGGTATTCATGGCCTTGAACCTTGCTGTCCTTGTGACTTACTTTTGGCCAATAGAACGCAGTGACAGTGATGCTTCGTGATTTCTGAGGACAGGGCCTAGGGAGCCTTTTGGCTTCTGCCTGGGTCTCTTAGAATGCTCGCTTTGGGATGGGCCAGCCAGCAGGTGAGCAGTCTTGTTTCTCTGAGACTGCCGTGCTAGTGGGAGCCAAGCTAGCCATGTGGAAAGGTCACCTGGAGAAACAGTATGGTCAGCCAGACTGCACGTGTTCCAGCCGTCCCAGCGGAGGCCCCAGTCAGATGAACCTGCATTTGACTCTAGACCTCACCCCTATTGTGCCGCAGTCACACGAGAGACCCCAACCTCCCCCAAGAGATCACCAAGCCAGTCACTCTGTAGAACTATGAGGAACAAAAATAATTTATTTTAAGCCACTAAGCCTTAAAAATTTGTTATGCTGCAACAGATAATGAAAACAGTACAAAAATTACATTTTGTTTTAATATAATAAAAAAATGCAAATTAAATAGTAGAATATCAAAACTTCAAACTACTTTTCATATATGTTTTTAAAAAGCTATTTTCTTTAAAATATTAAAAATTACCTATTAAAATTAAAAGGCAACTATCACTAATGTATAATTAAACATTTTTATCTAATACCTACACAATTTTAAATATTTAAATAAAGCTGAATTTTTAGGTTTTGAAAATTTAATGAAATCTCATTTTTCTAAAAATAATGTCATGCACAGTTCCATCACTGTTCCATGTCTAATCGCCAATGTAAAGAATTGGTGTCATACTTCATGCATGTTACATCTTGACCTGCATTTGCGCAAACGTAGGAGAATTATGAATTATTTATGTTGGAAAATGTTCCTTAGCTGCCACGTGCAGCTGTAGCAAATGCTGTGCTTATCTGCGAGTACCTCTGGAACCACTACGAGAAGCAAGACAATTCATGCTTGCCACTGTTGGGACATGCTACTTCCATTGCATTCTTGCTGTCTGAGAGGAAGGATTATTTGATCAATTAATCTCTTTTCTCTTACCTCAGTGCTTCCACCATTCAACCCCCGCCACACACACACACTCCAGAGCAAGGCCCATCTCTGAGGTCAGGAGCAGCGTAACCCATGCGATTCGATAGCATTCAGACACAGTCTCCTTTTGATTCAAGGACAGAACACCAAGCATGTGGAGGAGCATTCCCTAGGGCCTGAATGGTGTTACCCATCCGCGTGGATGTTCTGAGTTAGTGATCGTGCTGTGCTAATGCTGAGTGCTGGATCCCCAGGGACAGCGGTACCCACGTGTTCTTCAATGGTGCGGTGCGTGTGTGTGCAATGTGGGCCTTCCAAAGTGCGGGCCTCAGAGCTGAGTGTCGTTCCCGGGAGGGAACCTGGCGGGGCCCCTCTTGCCTACCTCTAAGGGCATCCCTGCTTCCAGGCGCCCGGTGCCAGCCTGGCCAGGGCCTCTGGTGCCTCTCTCCTGAAGGTCCATGGAAGTCGGCCCCTTGGAAGACTCATTCTCACTCTGAGTTAGTTCTTCGGTTTGAAGCACATTTTAGGGTCCGTTGTTAGCCTGGGGTAGCAGTTGAGTCATTGTCAGCTGCAAGTGACTGGCCAACGCAAACAGGTTTAAGCATAAAGCCTACACAGGGACCCCCCAGTTTTCAAAAGTTTGCGTTACACACTTTGCTTTTACGAAAGATCTGTGTTAGTACCTGTTTTCTTTAATAATTTTTTGATGACAGTTGATGTATGGTGTTATATTCATTTCAGGTATACAACCCAGTGATTAGACATTTTTATATCTTTTACTAGAAGCCCGGTGCACGAAATTCATGCACGGCAGGGGGTTGTCCCTCAGCCCAGCCTGTACCCTCTCCAATCTGGGACTCCTGGAGGGATGTCCGACTGCCCATTTAGGCCCGATCCCACTAGGATCGGGCCTAAACGGGCAGTCGGACATCCCTCTCACAATCCAGGACTGCTGGCTCCCAACTGCTTGCCTGCCTGCCTTCCTGATTGCCCCTAACCGCTTCTGCCTGCCAGCCTGATCACCCCCTAACCACTCTGCTGCCAGCCTGGTTGATGCTTAACTGCTCCCCTGCCAGCCTGTTTGCCCCCAACTTCCCTCCTCTGCCAGCCTGGTCACCCCTAACTGCCCTCTCCTGCAGGGTTGATCACCTCCAACTGCCCTCCCTTGCAGGCCTGGTCCCTCACAACTGCCCTCCCTTGCAGGCCGGGTGCCTCCCAACTGCCCTCTCCTGCTGGCCATCTTGTGGTGGCCATCTTGTGTCCACATGGGGGCAGGATCTTTGACCACATGGGGGCAGCTATATTGTGTGTTGCAGTGATGATCAATCTGTATATTACTCTTTTATTAGATAGGATAGAGGCCTGGTACAGGGGTGGGGGACAGCTGGTTTGCCCTGAAGGGTGTCCCTGATCAGGGTGGGGGTTCCCTTGGGGCATGGGGCGGCCTGAGCGAGGGGCCTGTGGTGGTTTGCAGGCCGGCCACGTCCCCTGGCAACCCAAGGGGAGGCCCTGGTATCTGGGATTTATTTTCCTTCTACAATTGAAACTTTGTAGCCTAGAGCGGAGCCAAGCCTGGGGCTCTGGCAGCCATTTCTGTGGCAGTTAATTCACCTTCTACAATTGAAACTTTGTAGCCTTAAGCGGGTGAGCCCGGCCAGGGTGTGCGGAAAGCTTTGCTTCCCCTGTTGCCGCCGGCAACCCTGGCCTGCTCTCTCAAGCTCCATTCTGCCGCCATTTGTTTGAATTTGTTTACCTTCTATAATTGAAACTTTGTAGCTTGAGTGGAGGCTTAAGCCTGCAACGGCTATGGAAAGCTTGGCTTCCTCGGTTACCTGGGAAACCTTGCTCTCTGTGGCTGTAGCCATCTTGGATTGGGGTTAATTTGCATACTCGCCCTGATTGGCTGGTGGGCGTGGTTTGGCTGGTGGGCGTGGCTTATGTAGCGTAGTGATGGTTAATTTGCATATTACCATTTTATTAGAGAGGGTACCAAGTGATCACCCCTGTTAAATCTAGTACCCATCTGACACCATCCATAGTTGTTACTGGTTAGTACCTGTTTTTTTTTTTTGTTTGTTTGTTTTTAGTACCTGTTTTTGATAACCGAAAGAAATTTGAAGGGGATTTTTGCTTTCATGAGAAAAGACAAAAAGCATTCAACTTTCGTTTTGCAACAGCCATTAAAGGGGCAGCGCCCACCCTGAGCAGCGAGAGTGGCCCCGCCAAGTTCCTTACCGGGGAACTACACTCAGCATCTCGGCGTCGAGCCCCGTCACTTTAAACTGTGTCTCGATTTATTTTGTGCACATCTCTTAACAAGATGTGTCCTAAGATATCAGAAAAGCCAAGGAGCTCATAAGGGTGTAATGAATGTCCAGCATAAAACTGGACATACGTGTTTTGATCGTAGGGGGGTGAAATAAAGACATAAATTAATGGTAATTGCTTGACATCCTGCCATTTCAGCTTAGGAAAGGCTTCATAGGAACACTGCTTTCAGATAGCGGGGGGGAAAAGCTGTATTGGGCCCCATAACTGGGAAGTCCAAGGGCAGAGATGTAGGGCTCAAGCTGTTTTAGGGGTGAGGGTTGGGAAGGTCTGGGATGGACAGATGGCCCACCAGGACTTCTAGAGTGGGGGAGGGGGGAAGCGTGCATGGTTCCTTAAGGGAGGGAGGGAGCCAGAACGTAGTCCGCCCTCCACACCCGGTTAAAACCGTTTGCGAAATTCAGTGACTTAGTCTATTGTGCTGGGCGCCTGGGCCGGATTTCTCAAGCAGCCCAGCTGGTAGGCACTATCTTCCCGAACCTGTTGCTGCCTGAGCAGATTTTGCACCCACTCCTGTTTCAAAGCTTGCAGTCCCTCGCCAAGCCCCTGGTGCAGGTGTGACCTGCCACCTGCAGAACAGAAATGTGGGCGAACCCTGAGCCCCGTGAAGGTGGCTTTCCAGGTGTGGATCACCATTTCCTCGGGTCTCCCCTAGAATCGTACCGCCGCACTTGTGCAGAACTGAAGTCTGTACAATGAACACCGAAGACACCACTTCTGCCAGCGACCGAGGAGGGCCATTTCCCCACCCCCACTCCCAGCTCTCCGGACAGGCGGGCCGTGGGTGGAGACCCCTGTGGTTGGCCCATCGGAACATTTCACTTCGCACAGCTACTCCTTCACGGGCAGGTTGGGCAGATTACCCTCCCAGAGATCCCACAGGGGCCCTCCTTCCATCCCCTTTCCACGGACCCTCCCAGCTGAATGGAGCTGCTGCTCCTTCCTCCTGCTCCCCTCCTCAGCCCAGCGTCCCCAGTGTTTCATGATACACATTCCCAGGGCGTTTTAGAGTTGGCTGGGAGCTAACCATAGGAGAAAAGAAGGGAGGGCTGGACAATATGTCCTCAAGGCTGCTGGCCCAAGCTCCGCGAGGCCTGCTGCCCGCCAGCAGTGAGTCTGTGGATGTGTGGGGGGCCACACCTTGAGCCAGGACACACGCGATGGGCCGGGAGTCCTCCTGGGGGCCCAACCTCCTGCTCTGGTCTGAGTGATGCTTCCTCCCACTTTCTTCTCTGTCTCTCCCTCTCCTTTTCTCCTTTCTCCTCCTTAGATCTTTCTATTTCTCTCTCCCCTCCTCTGCTCTCTCTCCCCAACCTAAATGAGGTCCATTAAACAAACCTTGGTAGATACACACTACGAACATATAAGCCAGATCACGTTTTTAAGAATGTTCATTGACATGAAATGCCCTGTGATGTGTTGTGGAGGAAAGAGAGCTCATCAGGCATCGTAGGCAGTACAAGCTCAGTTTTCTAACCTTCTCCCACACACACACACACACACAAAAAGACAACGCAAATCACACAACACAGAGTCATGTATATAACACTGTAATATCCACTTCCTTTCAACTATGCTCTTTGGGGTCTAGGCCTGAGTCCCTGGGTCAAGGCCCTTTGAAGACCCCAAGAATGGCAGATCCAGCCAGAGCCAGGAATGCATTTCAAAGGCCGCCCATCCCTCCTCCCCTTGCCCCACTAGGGTGTTTGTCACTTCCTTCCCTTGGGAGCATCCGGAGGAGGGCCTGGCCAAGGGGAGAGATGAAGGCAGAACTGTTGGATCAAAGTCCAAGCACATAATACAGGCACCTCCGGGTCCCACCTAAGGACACGATAATATGCGTTTATTCACACACAAGCGGAGAGCAGTGGGCTGGCCTGCCATAAACCGTCTCTTATTACAAAGCCAGAATCTTTTCCATCTGTGTTTAAGCTTCAGCCTATGAAATAATGTCTATAAAAATAAGATTGGAAACGAAAATATTGAAAGCAATAAATTATGGCTACACTGTGTTCCCTCCTGAGGGATGTCCTGGCCAGAGAGCCTTCAATATTTTTATCTAGGGCTGTGCTTTGTAGTATTTCCTCATAAAGCATTCCATTTGTTGACGGGAAGAAGGGGCCTAGACGGCGGAGATTTATTCAATAGAGCTATGGTGCTTGGCTGTCGGTACCTGCCTGGCATTTTAATTTCTCTTCCAAAGCAGCACAGCTCTGCTTGTGGTGGGACTGCACAGTGAAAGCCAAGAGTGGGGCTTCTGGGGGCGGCAGAGAGACTTGTTGGCCAGTTTCCACCACGACACTGTCTCCCTCCTCACAAACCCCCCACCACATCCCCCACCCCATCACGACCATGAATCCAGACACCATCATCCAATTCCTTCATCGATTCAACACACCGACCATTTCCCAGGCAGGGGCTAGGGCTTGGGAGGGACTAGTAGACACAGATCTGAGAGTTAATAGGCCAGATAAACAAATAACTTAGAACAAGAAGGGAAGTCGGCAACAAGATACTGAAAAGTTCACCCAGAGTTCAAAGGCGAGAAAGACGAGATGGCTTTTGAATTGAGTCTTAAAGGGTGGGTTGGAGCTGGACCTGCAGAACTGGAGGGAAAAGGCCTTCTCAGAAGAGAAACTGATGGTAAGAGAAAGCGCAAAATTGTGACACATGGAGTGAGTCCAGTCGGGCTGGACCGTTGGGTTCCTGAGGGGCAGAGAGGGAGATCTGGTGGAAGGCTGGGTGGGGCTAGATCAAGAAATGTGACAGACAAAGGACAAGGCCACTCAGCCCAGGGCTTTTGGCTTTTTATATGGTGGAAAGGGGAGGACCAATGGGGAGTGAATTGAGCTGAGGGAGGACGGAGCTGGCTTTGAAGCTTATCACTGTAACGTGATCTGGGGCCAGTGAACATTGTCTTTCTCTCCATATTCCCTTTTTGAAAGGGACCCAAACTCTTCCCTTCTCTTGGCTGCCTCAAAAATTCGACAAAAATGTTGAGCGTTAGCCATTTGCTTGAAATCCTAACCACTCCATACTTTGTCCCTTGCCTTAAACATTTGTGACGGGGAGGAGGGAGAGGGATGAGAATGAAGCACACACGGCCATTAACTATTTGTCATGCCTTCTGCAGAGGGATGTTATGTGGGAGAGGTGTGCAGGATGAGGGTGCCAGTGCTTGCTGGGTTGGCTGGTACCACAGAAAGAGAGAGGACAGACTGTGTCCATTCACATGATCTGCTTTGCCCTTCTTTCTGGGATCAGCTAGATAGCGTGTTTCTGGAATGTTCGACCCAGAGGAGAGAACCCCAGGGCCAAGGCAAGGGCATCTCCAAGAACCAATGGGAGGAAGCCTAGGCTCCTCGTGCCTTGGATGGATGGACAAGGCTGGTACCGCCTTCTGTGGCCTTTGTCCTTGGAGTGAGGGTGGCGCTGCCCTCATGCCATGTTCCCACTGGAGTTGTATCCAAGGAGGCATTTCCAAGCTCTTTTTAAATTCCTCACTTGGCTTTCTTTAGTAACCAGCCCCCATTAGCAAGGACATACCTTATTCTCTCCTATTCTTCTATTCTGTGTAGAGGGAGGAACGTCGACCAGTTGTCCCACTGGGGCTGGGCCCCGATCCCCCTTCTCTGGCAGTCATTCTGGATGGAGCTTGGATCTCTCCCTCCATCCCACAGTTCACAGAGCATGAGTTCAGGAGTTGGGACTATGGGAGAAAAGGCGCCTGTGACCTCTCACCCCCCCTCTACCCCACGCAGTATTCTCTGGGGACAGAGAGAGGGGTCTTCCAGGCGAGCGGCAGCAGGGCCAGCATTTGTGGTAGGCGGTGTTTATGTGAACGCACAAATGTTTATGCGAGATTGCCAAGAGGTTATTTATGAGTCTCCCGGCCCTTCCCCAATAAAAGCTGTTCCCTCAATGTTCTGACAGGTCCCGCATCTGTAACTAATGTGTCACTCGCTCAGCTAATGCAGTTCACTTGTGTTTATTTTTGCTCAAAAGCAATTTATCCAGCCGCTCTGAAAAAAACAGCCCTGTCAGGAGCCTTCTTTGGAGCCGAGTGTTTTTTCTCAAAGGAAACTCCAAATGGCTCGCAGCGCAGGCTTCTGGCCTGTGTGCCTGACCGTGTCCGTGGGTCTGTCCTGAGTGTGAGAACCTGCAGGGTGTCTGGCGGGGGCCCTTGCTTTGTCTCTGAGTATCTGGATGTGTATCGTTGTGCCTGTTGTCTGGGACCGGGTGGGTTTGAGTGCCTCAGAATCCAGGCGTTCTGCCTGGGTGTGTTTGAGTTACTTTTTCAAAAGGTATTGGGGGTGGGGCTGGATCTAACTTTGCATTCCTTCTGGTAGAGATAAATCAAAGTTGGGAAAGTAGGCAGTTGGCAGTTAAAGGGCCTGGAGGAGGATGTTTGAGGAAGGAGGGGAGAAGGGCGAAGGTTAAAAGGGAGGATGGCTGGCTTTAGGGCAAAAGGAGCATTAGCCCTGGCCGGCTGGGACGGCGGCTATAAAACTGGAGGGAGGCTGCCCACCCGTCCTCCCTTCCCGCGGTTGTTAATTTCATCACTCCCACTCTGTTTTGCTTCAGAATTGGCAGTAAACCTTTGGAGTGAAAAGGATGCTCTGTGGGCTTGTTTTGGGATGCTGTAAGAAAGGAGGGAGCCAGAGAAGTTATTTCCTGCTGCACAACCAGATTTCTGGGGAAAGGAACCAACCAGAGGGGGAGGGTGGGGGTGGGGTGGGCGTGGGCTGTGCCAGTGACCAGGGGTGCCAAGAGTCAGGCTCAGTGCTTGGGGTCTGCCAGAAAGAAAAAGAGGCACTAATTTGGGGAGGGGAAGGAAGGGCCTGGTGATCTCTGTGGTCCTCAATCTCATCCCATAGATGGTGCCTCTGACCCTGGCCCGTCAGTGAACCAATCCGGGCTGGGCAGGAGAGTCCAGAAGGCCCCATGCAGACCCCTCCCACTGCCGGACAAGCTCCCGTGCCGTGGCCACCTGGCATGGAGGGGATGGCTCCGATGGCAGATGTCGTTCATGTCATACCTGAAGGGCCCGGTAGTCGTAACCGCGTATCAGGACCGTGGTTCCTAAGCCACGTGTCCGAGGGACCTTGGCACTCATGAGCTAAGACAAGCTGTCTTCTCACAGCTCACAACAAAACTAGGCTGCCTCGTCCCCATTTGCAGGAAATGAAGTTAACAGCTGGAAATGGTTCCACCTTGCGTTTTCCTCCAACAACATTTCATTAAACCTCTGGTGTCTGCCGCGTGATAAGCCGGTCAATATTTGTGTAAACGCAGGTAAACAGACCATGGTGCTTTGCCTGAAGGCTCATTTTTTACGGACCTGGGCTGTTCCGGTGGTGATTTGGTTTGGCACCCCTAGTCTGGCCGTGCGGAGGGGCGTCAGGAGCACCTGTCTGCCCGGCTCACGGTTTCCCAGGCCAGGTAACATTCATGCTCACTCCTTTGTCTCCCTGTGACCTGAGTGAGTTTGACTTAGGGGCCGGCTTTTTCTTTTTGGCTGGGGTGTGTGCCTATAGGAGGAAGGCGAGGAGCCAGAAGGATGTCAATCAATTCTGTACTCTGGTTCCCAGTGAGGGGATTCAAACTGGGCAGAGTTGGGGGTGGTGGCATTTGAAAAGCTGGGATTTGCTCTTTGGATCTAACACACTGGCTCAGTGTCCTGGGCGGGCAGCTTCCCTCGGCCCCCACCCTCAGAACCTCCCCCTTCCTTCTGCCTCTGCTTTCTCCCCGGCCTCCCCGTCACACTGGGATTTTAAACTTCTTGCGCTTGAATGTGTTCCTAGGCTGGTGGCCTGCCCTGTGTGGCGAGTGAGCTTCCCAGCCTGGAACTCTCTGGGGGCAGGCTCAGGTCTCCCGTGTGGGGGCCAAGCCCCAGCCATTCCTTCCCTGTCCTGTGGCACCGTGAATGGGGACCCAGGGGAGAGCTTTGGGTCTGGGGGTGGGGGCAGAAGGATAGAGGGAATGATCTGGGATTATGGAAAGAGGCCTCGTTTAGAATCTAAAAAGAAAACTGCCTGCCCACCGCCCTGCCAGGTTCAACAATCAGTCACTTCCCGTCTCTAACCAGCCCGGTGCCTGACGGTTAGGCTCACTCAGCCTCCACTCCCTCCTTGGCCGTAGGTCGTAAGGACAAAGCCGTGTGGCCTTGAGGTTGCCGCCACACCCAAGCTCTCTTTTCTTTTTCGGGCTCTCGCCCCCCACCTTGGCTGCTGAACGCGTGTCACGAAGCCACATTTCCCACCAGCACAGCTGTTCTCAGGCCCTGGAATGAGGACTCCCAGACGCCACTGCCCACAGGGACTCTGGAGGTGTAACGCAAGCAGCGGGCGGCAGGGCCTCCAGGCTGGGGAGCAGTGGGCATGGTGGGGGCGATGCTAGCCCATGGAAGCAGGTCTTCTATTTTCAAATCCGGATCTCTATGTGAACTCTCCTAAGGTTGTGTGTTGGCAATAAATTCCAATGTGAAACAGGGCGTGGGCCAAGCTGGCCGGGTGTGGCGGGTTTGCCCCTGTTGTGAAGTGTGGTAGAGTTTTGTTCTGGAGTTGTGCACTGTGACATCCGGGCCCTCGGCCCGAACTAACTGCGGAATCTCTGTATCAGGTACTAGAGCTCCCGTCCTGTGTGGAAAGTTGAACATAGCTTCTTTCCCGAGAGATGTAGGGTTAGCCTAACTCGTCCTGAGGTAGCATAGGTTTGCTTGTTCTCCAGGGAGGCACCCAGACCCCTCTTCTGTCACTGAGTATTGTCCCCTTGAAGGCCCCTCTGGGCTTGGCCTCTGGGGACAAGGTAGTGACCACCCTGGGTCAGCACACCTTATCCAGGCAGGTGATGGATGGAAGGTCTACAACAGCTTCTTGGTTTCTGGTTTGTGCCATAGAGGGATGTGGTGGCTCCCAGAGAGAGGGGATACTAGAGAATCATTAGGTTTGGGGGAAGATCTGGAAACCTCTGGGTTTTGCTGTTTTCCTAGGTTGGGAGGAGGGGAAGGGCAGCTTTTGGCCTGAGATGCGGACTTAGCTTCTCCCCACGTGTAGCCTCCAGGTGGCGGGGGTGTTCTGGACTCAGCCCGGCTCCCCCAAGAACAGCCTGGCAATGGCCACCACGCTCAGGAGGGACACTCACTTAGGTCCCAGGGCCACTGGGGCTTCTGGGATCACCTAGGGCCATGGAAAGAGCTTGGGTCCCTGATCTGAACTATTAGCATGGGACCTTGGGCAATGATGTCACCTCCCGGGTTTCAGTCTTTCGTTTAAGAAGAATCTGGTGAGCTGATCTCTAGCCCCCAAGCACCCTCCACGTTCTCCGACAACGACCCTGCCCTGCCGCTGGCTGCTGCCTCCTGAACGCTTGACCCGTCTCTCAGAGCAAGAACGAGACTGTTGCTCCATCCCTGCTCCTCGGTGTCCAGCAAAGCACAGGCGTGTGGTAGGTGCTGACTATGTGTTTGTGGGATGACTGATAAGACAGCTCCCTGGCAGCGGGGAGCTGGCCGCATGCGCAGAGAACGAGCAGGCAGGAGATCCCCGGGACATCTGCTGTGTCTTCATCCAGGCTCCTGGTGGCAGGTGGGACAGAGGGGACTGCAGGCTGAGGGCCACTCAGGCCCTGAGGCTGGAGCCCGTCTCCCTGCCCAGCATCTCCTACAGCCCGGCTGAGGGTGCCATTGGCTAGACTGTTGGAGTCCCATCCCCACCCTTGGCCTTGCTCTCCTGTGCCCCACATGGCTTCACGGTGACTGCCTTCCCAAGTCCTTCCCTGTCTCTGGGTGTTCCAAGTTTTTAAAATGCAAACCTTCGGCGATGTCACAGGAGCCGCTGGGCTCCGGGCCAGGCTGGGCCAGGCTGGGCCAGGCTGACGTGTTGGAAAGTGAGACTTGGGCGAGGCCACACCGAGTTGCCAGTTCTGCTGCAGGAGGCGGGAAAGGAGCAGGCCCCAGGCCCCGATTCCCAGTTCTTGGAGGAGATGGAGGGGGAGCAGGGGATGGTCATTTCTGAGCCACTCTGGGTGGTTTTGGGGTTGGCAGCCTCAGCCATGCCCAGACCTGGGCTCTGGGCCAGTACAGCTATGCAGGGCTCCTGGTTTATCTGCGAAAAGGCTTGTGTACAAGGCAGGAGAGTCTAGGGCAGTGATGGCGAACCTCTGACACGCGTGTCAGTGCCATTTCTGATGACACGCGGCCGCTGAGGCGGCCGCATGCCGAGGATGAAACATTTATGTTATTTAAACTATAAATATCGCGAAATAATGTTTTTTCCTCAAAGTGACACACTACCTGAGTTATGCTCAGTTTTTTGGCGAAGTTTGACACACCAAGCTCAAAAGGTTGCCCACCACTGGTCTAGGGTGTGTGAGTGCTAGGCTATCTGAGAGAATCAGTTTGTAGGATGACAGAGGGATCTCAGGCAGGAGTCCTGGGGTACGTTTCCTCACCCCAGACTTGAGCACAGTGGGGGCTCCCTAGTTGCTTGCTCTCACCCCCATGGAGTGCCTGAGCTCCCCTCGGGGTGCCTCACCAGTCCCTCCTGCCCTCATCCCTGCGAGATATAGGTGTGAAGTGAGGGACCCAGCTTGACTGCCTTTTCTCTCCCCATGGGTGTTGCTTCAAGAGTCACCGAGTCTTCTGGAAAGTTCCTTGGGGACTTTGGGTCTGGGGGATACTGGATGTGAAGCTGGAAAACTGTCTTTGATCTGCCACCCACTTCAGGTTTCATTCCCCTAAACACACTGTTGCTACAAAGCAATCCAGATGTGCCCAAACAGATAGTGATGTAATGAACATTCGTGGAGCCACAAACCAGTTTCAGCAAGAAAGTTGCACATTTAGTCGAAGTTCCTGTGGGCAACCTCCCAAATGCACCTCCCTTCCACGGCACCCCTCCCCAGCCCCAAATCTCATATTCGATACTTTTTAATCTCACGAATTTCTTTACTACATGTGCAGGTTTTCTTGAGGTATTGACAGAGTTCTGCATGCTTTGTGTCAAGTGTTGTTCTAACATGTATTCTTTGCAATTAAGTGTTTTTCCTACCAGTGTGTTTATGGGATTCCAGCGTACGGGAACCTGGCTCATTGTTTTCAATGCTGCGTAGACTTCCACGGCATGACTGTGCCATTTCTCCAAGGAGGGCGCCTGGCGGCCCCCCGAGGGGCGGCCGTGCTCGCTGGGGTGCTCCCTGGTGCAGAGAGCTCCAGTTCTGTGGGTGCTCCCCCCCACCCCCTCCCCCCCGCCTCCCTCTAGGGGGCCAGGGCCCTCCCTCTCTCCCAGAACCGTTGCTTCAGGGAAGAGGAATGTGAGTGGATCTCAGGCAACCTTGTGTTCCCCATGAATCAACATTGAAAGTGAAAGCCCGGCACAAGGGGCTGCAACTGCAAGCAGCTGAGTGCAGACGACGGGCTGATGCGAACCTGGCCCGGATCGAGGGAGTCATGTGCTCCCCGTGGGCACGAGGCTTTGCCTGACAAGGACCTGCTGCCAAGGCCTCCTAAGGGGACACACTTTGCACAACCACAGCCCCTGGCACAGCCCCTGCCCTGGCCCTGGCTTGAGGCCCACTCTGCTCTCTGCCCTGTGACCACTCTTCCTTGGCCTAGCGGCCTCCAGGGATTTTGCCGCATGGATATAGGGCTGCTGGTGTAGCAGCTCTGGGGAAGGGGAGAGGCTCTGGGACCTGCTGGGGGCAGCCTGTCCTGAGGGGCTTACATTTTAGACCCTTGAGAAGGAGAGGGGCAGCTCTAGTTCAGATCCCAGCACTTGTCACCCACAGCACCCACAGCACCCAGGGCACCGTTATGGCTTCCTCGGGCCTGGGTACTTTTGCGTTCCTGGACCCTTCCTCCATACAAAATATTGAAAATTATATTTTATGAGTGCCTTGCTATGAAGACTGTGGTAGGCAGAAAAAGGCCCCCAAAGATGCCCATGTCTTACTCCCTGGGACCTGTGAATGTGCAATTTACATTGCGAATGTGAAGTTATGACCTGGAGAAGGGGGAGTATTCTGGATTGTCCAGGTGAGCCCAATGTGATCACAAGGTCTTCATGAGTGGAACTGGGGCAGGAGACTCAGAGAAAGAGTGATCCCACGTGAGGACTCGCCCCCCGTGGCTGGCTTTGAGGTGGAGGAAGGAGAAGAGGAATACCGCAGCCTCTGGAGGCTGGAGGAGGCCATGGAACAGTCTGGCCAGGGCCTCCCAGAGGTTCCTGCTGACACCTTGGTTTTAGCCAAGTCAGTTGTATTTTGGACTTTAGACTGCGGACCTCCAGGCCTGTAAGATGATATGTGTGTTGTTTTAAGTCACTCTATTTGCTGTAATTTGTTACAGGAGCAACAGGAAACGAAGAGGCGAGAGCCAGCAAGCCCTCATGCTAGTCCAGACCCCAGCACTCGACCCCCACACCACCCAGAGGTCCCAGGGCCTACCCGGTTTTGCTTTTGTGGTGCTCTTCCTTCATTTCAAAAAATGTTAAGCCCAGCTGGTGTAGCTCAGTGGTTGAGCATCGGCCTATGAACCAAGAGGTCACGGCTCAATTCTCAGTCAGGGCACATGCCCGGGGTTGCGGGTTTGATCCCCATTGTGGAGCGTGCAGGAGGCAGCCGATCAGTGATTCTCTCTCACCACTGATGTTTCTATCTCTCTCTGAAGTCAACAAAAATATATTTTAAAGAAATGTTAAAAATTAGGCTTTATGAATGTGCTGGTGTAAAGATGAATGTTATCCAGGCTGAATCAGATTCATTACCTATTCATCATTATTATATTTGTGTGTGCTTTCTGATTTTACAAGATATGGAAATGTTTTAGGGGACTTCTAAAAGAATTCTGGGCCCTGGCCCCTGTGCCTGCTGGGCTAATAGACATCTGGCTCTGGTGGCTGCCAGGGAGCCTCCAACACCCTCTTCATGATGACGGACTCCTCTCTCCTTGAGGACGCTTTCCCTGCTTGATTGGCGGTGAGTGGTGGGGGGTAGGGGTGGGTGGGTATGGCTTTTCTTAGCCCCAGCCTTCCCAGGCTTCTTCCGGTATCTTTGCTTGAGTGCCTCCTGAACAGGGCTTTGAGTGTTTGGGCTGCTTACAGAGGTGAAGGAGAGCCTGAGTTGATCTGGTCTGAGTTGTCTATTGGTCAGTTGATTTGAGTTGTCCCAGCTCGAGGGGCCTTTGTTTGGTGCGAGTGGGTGGTGGGGAGCCGTCCGCCGTGCTTCCGGATTGTTGGAGGACTGGCCTGTGCTGGGAGCCCTCCCTGTGCTTGTCCAGGGTGGAGATGTGGTGCTTCTGCGCGCAGGGCAAGGGTTGGTCCGTGTGCATTTTCAGAGCCATCGGTTTGTCCCCCATCCCAGGGAGTTTATTTTGAGGGAGGCCCTGGGTCTGTCTTGGAGAGCGGAGGGGAGGACAATTACAGTAACTCAGGAAGGGGCTGTATTAGTCAGCTCAGGCAGCCACAACCAAGTGCCACTGGCCGGTGGCTTAGACAGCAGAAGAGAAACGGGCTTCCTCACGGTTCTGGAGGCTGCAAGTCCAAGACCGAGGCACCAACAGAGCTGGCTTCCTCTGAGGCCTCTCTCCTTGGCTTGCAGGTCGCCGCCTCTTGCTGTGTCTTCCACGGTCCTTCTGTGCACGCACCCCTGGCGTCTCTGTGTGTCCAAATCTCCTCTTCCAATAAGGACACCAGTCAAACTGGGTGAGGGCCTGTTGGAAGCCGCCCATTGTCCTCACTAGCAGAGAGGTGTGGACAAGGAACCCGGAAGGCTGGTCAACCTTGAAGCTCTGAAAGGTCGGAGCCAACCACCCACTGTTTAGGTGAGACAATGGTAGCTAAAGCAACATCCACCTTTTAGTTTTATGTAAATCCTTGCTGATTGGCTATTACTGGAATTGCCTGCCTAAGGGCTATGGGTGTATCCCATAGTCTTAATAAAAGGGATAGCAAGGCCAGAGCAGGCGGAGTCCTTCCCCTTGAGTTGGGCTCCCGCTTGGCCCCCAGTATTTCCAAATTAATATTTTCTAGTCTCTTTCATTTGTGTGTGGCCTCCTCCAGAGCCCGAACCCTGAACCTGAACCCTGAACCACGTGGGACGTGGAGGGGGACACTCACAACTGGCAGCCCAATGTGGGACACTCGAAAGGGCCCATCCTAACAGCCTCATTTTACCTTACTCACCTCTTTACAGGCCCTGTCTCCAAATACAGCCACATTCTGAGGTGTTGGGGTTAGGGCTTCAATGTACGACCTTTGGGGGTGTGTGGGGGGGTGGTGGTGGTGGGGGTGGGGCCACAATCCAGCCCATAACAGGGGTGATGAGGTCACATGCAGGACCGCCACAGGGTTGCACCACACCTAAGCGGGTGCTAGTCACATTATAGACACTTGTAATGTTTGGAAATCCTTTTCATATCTGTATAATGATTTTATTCACTCCAAAGGTGGGGAGTTTGTGCATTTCTTATGGCAGACTTCCTGCAGATGACTGTAAAGTGCTTATTATAACATTATCAGGAAAAGATAATTTCCTGACCAGTGGAAAGAAAGTATATTGAGAAAGGAGTGTCTTTCTGCACAGGTTTCCTATTTTTAACGGGCAGTGTGCAGGCCCCCTGACTGCCCAGGGCTCTGGGCCAGCTTGGAGAGGAGGCCAGTGACCTCAGTTAACCATATTGACCAAGTCTGAGGAGGGTCCTATGACTGTCATAATTTTATGGACTAAGTTTAAGGAGGGAGGTCATGTGATTTCAGCAGCCTTGTAAACTGGGCTGGTCGTACGACTGGCTTCTTTTAATCTTACAGTGACCATGTGCCTTCTAACTCTGATGGGATCTATTTTCAAAACCTGCCCAGTCTATGGAGGAAATATGAGGGGCAGTCTTAAACTATCCCTCTGGACACAGTCTGGGAGCCCTGTGGCCAGAACTGGCCTGAGCACCTGCCTTCCTCCCAGCCCCTAGGCTTCTAGAACCTTCCCTGCCACACAGCTCTATCTCATTGACCATCTCTTGCCCTGTGCACAGGACCTGACATTCCCAAAATCTGGGGTGGCTAGTGCAAGGGAGGCTGGGAGAAGAGAAGACTCTCTACGTCTGGGTGGGTTGAAGTGGCAGATGAGGGTGTGTGTGCGCTTGCCAGTGTGTGCTGGCGTCGGTGCAGGTGTGTATTTATGTGTGTGTTCATAACATCTTTCAATGTTCACAGGTATACTTGTGTCTGAACCCGTGTACATCCATGCATGTTTATGTGTGGGTATGTGTTAACATGTGTGTCTGAGTCTGGGAATAGGTGCATGCTCACATATGTTTGCAGGTGCATGCCTGTGTGTTGATGTCTGTACATGGGTGTTTGTACACATGTGCATGTTTATGCCTCTGTGTTTGTGTGCATGTCCATGTCTACATACATGTGTGCACTCCAGATATATGGCAGGATGTACTCTAGGCAAGAGGAGGCTGAGGGTGGAGTCTCAGGCCTTGTCTCAGGTCAAATGGCCCCAGATGTGACCTTCGCCCTCCCCTGTGGCTCAGGAGGTCTTTGCCCCTGGAGACCAGAGAACTTTCTTTTGGAACCAAGTGGCCTCCCTGCCCGAGGAGCGCGGAAAGCTACTTCCAAAAGCAAACGGGACCATCATCACGCTGGCGAGGCCGGAGCCGCGAACCTTGTTTAATTCTGAAGGAATGTGTGTGGGTTCCTGCCCAGCAGAGCAGGCCCCAGCCGGACCCGGAGCCCAGAGCACCCGGCAGCAGTGGTTGCCTTTGGATCAGGGAGCTTGCTGGCCAGGGACAAACCGTTCCAGGGACAGACAATCACACAAATGTGTGGGGCCAGAGTAGGTGGAGGTGGGGGTGGGGGGGTGAGAGAGGCCCACGGTGCCTTCCTTAGAGCCTCACTGGGGTATGGCATCAGCGGCCTGGGCTTCCTCATTGGCTCTGCACTGGCTCTACTCCTGCCCCAGCCCCCACCCCCCAACACACACACACACACACACACACACACACACACACACACACACACACATACCCAGTGCAGGATGGCAGGGGCCTGGCGGAGACCGGGGCCATGACTCCACCTCGTCCCTCCCCACTGTCGCCCGGGCCTCCTTCACCCATCCTGAGCTCAGTGCTTCCTGCCATTGTGCGGTGAGGCAGAGAGAACATCCTGGAAAGCGCCCTGGCCTGAGAGGGGGCAGTTCCTTAGGAAGGTCCTGGGGTGATGGGGGCAGGAGTGCAGGCTGAGCAGACCCGGGCTTCCCTTCCGGAGCGGAAGACGGTTTCAGCCTCCGAGAGGCAGAGTCGTGCAGGGGCTTGAGTTCCTCCATCTGGGGAAGGCGGACCTCTGGCAGGCATGACCACAGGATTCCCGGGAGACCGCGGCCCCTGAAGCCTGAGGGCCAGAGCCAGGCTCCTGCACTCCGGGGCCCGGGCCTGCCACACGGGCCAGGCTGGGGGGCCCCTTGGCCAGGGTTCCCTGGGCTGTTGGCCTGCGCAGCCTCCGGTGCGCTCCCCGTCAGTAAAGGAGTCTGCAGAGCCAGGCACCCCGATGGCCCTGCAGGACATGGAGGTGGCACTGGCATTTGACACCAGCACTTAGCATCTCATCGGGCCCAGCCAAGCCTGCGTTTGCAGGCGGGCCTGCTGAGCAGTGCGGGGTGGAGGGGATGCGGGAGGAAAGACAGCCGCTGCCTGCCTGCCTCCCGATTGTCTGCCTCCCTGTCCCCTTCCTCAGCCCCCCTCTCCACTCCCCCACCCCCTGCCTCTCCTTCCCCAGGGCCCGTGGAAGCCGGAGGTCCAGCCCCCGTCTGGCCACATGACCCATAGTTTCCCAGGTTCCCGCTGCTCTCTGGGCCGGTCAGGGAGCCTGAGCTCTGTTCTCTCCCGGGCGCTGCCTGGCCGGGCGCCCACTGCTCACGCCCCTGAAGAGCTCCCCACCTGGCCCGCTGCGGAGGCTGCTCACGTCTCCTCAGCCTCCTTTTGAGGAGCCCCTTCCTGCTGTGATGGCCTCGTCTAGAAGAGGGGTTGATGCTGTGCTGTGCTCCGGCACGTGGGAGCCGAGCAAAGGAAACATTGGTGCTATGGACCTGTCTTTATTCCAAAATTTGATATTGAAGTCATCCATCCTGGATGTTTTGCGTTTGTTTTGATTTTTAAAAATACTGCATTAAAATGCAATTTGCCCGGCCTACCGAGGGCCCTTTGAGGGCAGATGTTTTACATGTGACACCCCAGGCAGACGCAGAGAGAGGAGCCCCTGGCTGCCCTGGGGTCGGGAGTGGACGAGAACTCTCCCCCGCAGGAGCGGTTTTGGAGTCTGGTGGGTGCAGCTGGGAGTGGGCAGGGAAGGAGGGGGAGAGAGACACGAGTTCCAGAGCTTCTGCTCATGTTTCCACGGAGCCGAGGGGTCGGGGCTGGAGGAGGGGGCCAAGCCCGTGGCGTAGCCCAGCAGGCGAGTGAGTCTGGAAGGTGGGAAGAGAAGCAGGGAGCAGAGCAGAGATGGAGGGGGAGAAAAGCGGTCTGTGAAACAGCGAAAAGAATTCCTTCCTGTGGAGCGGGGCTCGTGGGAGAGTGGGAACTGGGGGGCTGTGACAGGGGGCAGGTGGCAGAGCCATGGGCCCGGCGAGCCTCCATCGGCTGACCGCGGTGGGGCTGTGTGAGCCATGCTTTGGTGGGAGAGTGAGGGGTTCTGGGGTTTGAGCCTGTCCACGGGGATGTGGGGCTGGGAACGTGGGGCAGCGATTCGATCTGCTCGTGAACTGTTTAGTGGGAGCCCCCGCTCAGAGGCAAAGACGGTGGGGAAAGTGTAAGCCACAGAATCTGGGCCAGACCCCCTGGCATCTCCGAGGGCAGGCGCCTCCACGTCTGCATCTGCCTCTTGGGAGCTGGAGAACCCCAGGGCCCTGGTTTGCTGCCCACTGTCTGAGACCTCTGAACCTCTTCTTCCTCATTAGCTCCTTGCCCAGGAGGACAACAGGTGTGAGCGGGGAGCCACAGGTTGCGGGGAGGGGCAGAGCGGCTGGCGGGGCCTGGACAGACAGGTGCCGCTGTGGGTCCTGCCTCCGCGGGCTCAGCGCCTGACCCTGTGGGGGCTGCGCACGTAGACACTCCCAGGGCCCGGGGGAGGGGAGGAGGTTGGAGGACACCCTGCCTCTGCAGTCCGCTCCCTCCTTCCCCTCTCCTTGTCCGTGTTGGAAGGGGTGGAGTCTCTCTTTGGAGGGGTCCAGGGCACAGGGAGCCACTCAGCTCCCAGCCCAGCAACCAGCTGAACAGAGGTTGCAAAGGCTGGAGGCCGGGTCCCGGAGAATCCAGGGGCCTGACTCCCATCCCCTCTGCCTGGGGCCTGTGCTCAACGTTCATCCAAGTCACCAACCCAGCCCTTCCACCCGAGGTCTCCACTCTCTCCCTCCGTGTGGGGGCCCCTCTTCCTGGCTGTGCCAGAGCGGGAGGGGGGACCCCCTTCCTCCCTCCACCCCGTAGCCACCCTGCTTGTTGGGGTGCAGCCAAGGAGCTTGCCTCTCGCAGGCTGCAAGTTTAGGCACATGCTCCGTCGCTGGTCCACAAACTTCCTGCCTGTTGTTGACTCTAGTGTTTCCCTGGCTATAAAGCCCATTTATGCTAATTGTAGGAAACGTGGAAAATTCAGAAAGCGGCGAGTAGAGGATCTAAGTGGCTTAAGCCTGGCACTTAGAGATCAACACCGTTGCCTGTTGGAGCCGCCCACAATGTTTGAGTTCTGCCGGGTAGGGGTGCCCTTTCCTAGTAACTGCACTCTCCCGCCCCCTCTCACATTCCGTCGTCTCACAGCCTGAGAGAGGCCGTCCGCGGTCACCTCCGCACCTGTGACAGCTGTGGCACTGAAGCAGAAAGGTGACACTTGTTTACCTGTGCCCCGCATCGTCCCGGGAGCTGGCTGGGACGGCACCCCAGGCCTCCTGGGTGCGCTGTCCCACCAGCTGCTCGCACCCCTGCCCAGGACCCACGGCATGAGCTGGGGGCAGCGAGCCTCTGCGGGAGCCCACCCCTCACTCAGCCCCCCGCCTGCACGCGGGCTTCCTTGCGGGGCTGGCTCTGAGCCGGGCCCGGTTTCCCCAGAGGAGGCTGCGCGGTGCCGGGGGCAGAGGGCGGGGCAGGTTTCCACGGCGTGCCTCCTGGAAACCACATCAAATGGTGCAGCTAGGAATTAATAAATAAATTTGGCAGACGAGTCAGTTACCCGCCCCCTGCGCCCCCGTCCCTGGGGGCAAACAGCGGCATGTGGTTCCCAGCCCGAGCACGCCTCCCCCGGGGCAGGCCCAGCCGAGCTGCAGCTGGCTTCTGTCAGATTAGCTGGGCGAGATGTGACAGGCCCCTGTCCTCTGGGGAAATGGCTCACTTCCTGGGAGGTGGTGAGGACATTCCCAGGTTGCTCTGTTCCTGCTCTCTCCCTGCACCTTCTGTCTCACTCCCCGCTCGGGTGTCTGCATCGCCCCTCCTACCACACAGTCTCCTGCTCAGCCAGCCCAAGGCCCAGCACCGCCGTCACGTGAAGTTGCCACGGCGGCTGAAGGTGCCTGTGAGATGCATTACTGGGGGGCGGTGGGGGGGGGAGCTACTTGTTAGTCTCTTCCAGACACATTAGCACTATTATGTTAAAAATCAGACGAACTACTTGTTGCCTTAGAAAACATGATTTACTCAGCATATATATATATTTTTAATATTTTTTATTGTTTAAAGTATTACATATAGTAGTACATATATCTCCTTTTTTCCCCCCATTGACCTTCCCCCAGCCTCCCCTACCCCCTGTCGCATGCCCTCATCCCACCCCCGCCAATGTCTTGTGTCCATTGGTGTGCTTATATGCATGCATACAAGTCCTTTGGTTGATCTATTTCCCCCACTCCCCAACATCAGCATATATTTTTTATTTTACTTTATTTATTTTTTGTTAATCCTCACCAGAGGATATGACCAGGACTGGGAGATCGAGCCTGCAACCGAGGCACATGCCTTTGACCGATATTGAACTCGGGACCCTTCAGTGTGAGGGCCGATGTTCTATCCGTTGAGCTAAACCAGCTAGAGCATAGCAAATATCTCTAAATGCCTGCTTGGCGGCGGAGTTCAGGGAGATCCGGAGAAGAGACCTTTCACAAGAGACACACCTTTGCCCGCTAGGAGTCTGTAGTTGTGGGGGGAAGTCAGCCACCATGCAGACAATTAACATCACACATGGGGCACTGTGGGAGGAAAAGCCAAGGGCACCACCTTGCGAGCTTCCCGGGGGTTCCTGAGTGGATGATGCTGGGCTGCATCCTGAGAGGTGAGTTGTCACTGAGGGCGGAGGGTGGAGTGCTGTTCCAGATGGAGGGAACAGCATTGCAACGTCTCAGAGACGGGAGGGCTAAGAGCTGGATCATCGTGTGGAGCGGGCAGGGGCGAGAGAAGAGGCTGGAGGGGCCGCAGAGGCTGGTCATGTGTGGCCTGGAGAGATTTCCATCTGCATCTGTGTTTCTGTTAGCAGGGTTGCATGGGAGGCATACGAAGTTCTTTCTTTAAGTCTTTTTATTTTGGATTCTTTTCAATCTTCTGTGTGTGGCGGGCGAATGGGTGTGTTTTTTCTGCTTAGAAACAAAATTCCACAACCCATCAGAATAAAAAGAAAAAGCAGCATCTTAGAAATACCACAGTATCAGGGGAAAATGAGTCCACCCTTGACATTTTCTGTCACTGAATTTTCTATGGTTGCATTATGTAGACATCAAAGGTTCTCAAGTTTTAGTCTGTATGTAGACAACTCAGGAAATTTATTAAAAGTGTGGGTCTTTTGGATACACCCTGCCCTGGGGATTCTGATTTAGTGGGGCTCTGGGGTAAATCAGCTGTGATCATGCTCTGAAAAAGGTTCCTAGAGCCTATTTCTTCCTTGCAATTCAAGAAGCAGCCACCAGATGGCAGTAATGCTTTGTGATAAATCTAAGCAAAGTGTTCTAGGGACAGGCCGCTGCAGACAGTTCTTTATGGCAAAAATGTATAGAAAATAGCGATTTTAGATAATTTCTAACAGTATTAGTCATGGGGTCTAAAATGTCAGAGGTTAATTTTAAATTCAAATTTACCTTTCAAATATTAGAGCTGGACTTTCCAATACTGAGGCCACTGGCCATATGTGGCTTTTGAGCACTCAAAATGTCCTTAGTCTGAATTGAGATGTGCTGAATAGGTAATAAACACACCGAATTTCAAAGTAAAAAAAAGGTAAACTTTTTATTAATAATGTTTATCATGATTACATGTTGAAATGAAAATGTCCCGAGTTAAAATAAAATGTTATTATTAAAATGAACTTTACCTATTCCTTTTTACTTTTTAAAAGTGAATAATAGACAATGGCAAACTTACATACATAGCATGCACTCTGTTTCTATTGGGCAGCACTGCATTAGAAATCACCTACATTAATTTCTTCATTTTGAAAGGGAGGGATTTGAAAAAGTCTAAAGTTTGATGGAAAGGGGCCAGACTTGGAGTGGAAAGACCTCCATTGAAGTTCCAGTCCAAACACTCTCAGCATATGCCTTTGGGCCAGTTGTGTACCTTCCCTTCGCCTCCATTTCATCATCTGTGAAGAAAAAAGGCATAATTACAGCAGCCCTGCTTACTTAAAAGAGTTACTTAAAAGATCACGTGAGATAAGGTGGCTGAAGGAGCTTGTGTAAACTCTGAAGCATCACAAAGAGGTCAAATTACTATTGTTGTGGTTACTGATAACCACTGGAACCCAGGTCACCCGGTCTCACAATTCATTAACGCCCTTGATGTGGGAAGGTCACTGAATGGGCACTTCCAGACTCTGAGGAGGTTACAGCCCAGTGAAGGAGTCACTGCGTACACGAATGAAATGTGAAATGACAATCCGTGGCTGGAATAGTGATTGAAGCAATGGAAACCTCGTCATAAGGCATAGCTGGCTAATAGTGAGAGCCACTTCTTTTTCTTTTCTAAAATATGTATTAATGGTGCTGGGACAGCAGGATTGGAAGGTTGGACTGGGGAAAGAGAGAGTATCAAAAATAAATAACATGCTGTCTCTATTTGCAAGAGGTGTTATCCCCTCAGGGGAGAGAAGCAGACACAAAAGGTATGTAAGAGTAAAGGCTGAGCATGGAAGCTGGCAACCTCAGGCCTCTGAGGGGAACATGGGTGGTAGGAATGAGTGATAGGGGCTGCCATTCCCCAACCAACTCTCTCCTCCCTCTTCTTCCTTACTACACAGAATCGTGACTTTATTGGGGATTGGCAATTGGCCCACCTAAAAAATGCTACATTTCCCGGCCTCATTTGAAGCTAGGGGTAGCTGCATAATGCAGTTCTGGACAATGAGATATGAGCAGAAGTTGGATTGGGCTTCCATGAAAGCACCTTAAAAGCCAGGGGTGAAGGGAGGGGGCATTCAGCCAGTCCGCACACAAAAAACGCTTGGCCCTCTCTCTTGCTGGGGCTGTGGGCATGATGGTGGTGATTCCAGAAGCCATTTTGTGATCACGAGTTTAAAAGTTCACCCCCTACAACAGCAGAGGAGTAAGCTAGAACGAGCTTGGGACCTGGGCAGCATCGTGGAGAGGCGAGGCTGCCCTGAATTTCCAACCTTGGATCTTCTCATTATGTGATAAAAAACGATAGCCTGCTTTGTTTAGGCCACTGTTATTCGGGTCTCTGTTCTATGCAGCCAACCCAATTCCCGAATGACACTGATCACATTAGTGCGTATGTCAAGGCGCTTGAGTCCCATGTACCTGTGGTAGGGAGCACACTGGAAAATGTATTGGGGCCTGGGGCCAGGACACACGAGATGGGTAGGATAGGGCCACTCTTAAGCTCTATGCCAGCAGGCTGGGTGGTGGTGAAGTGTTCTCCCCCCTTCTCAGATAGTCATAGCTCCAAGATTCCCAAAGAACTAGGGAACAGGAATACTACAAGGAGCAACATTTAAGGGAAGAGGATATTTGGTGCTGACTGGTTCCAGCCCAACCTACTTCGTATCTCCTCTGCATATAGATCTAGGTGATGTAAAAGGGAAATTCAGTGGTGAAATAGACGGAGTTTGAACCGATTTATTTTTTTAAATCGTGGTAAAAACACACAGCATAAAAATGACCATCTTAACCATTGGAACTGCTTTCTTTTTACCATCGCCATTTCTATCATGTTTTCTTGTAGTTTCCACCTTAGAGGCTGGGCCATCAGCCATTGTCACAGGGAAGGGGCAGGAGGGCTGTCATCACGGGGGCTCTAGGCTCACTTCCTGGACCTCCCGAAGGAGATGACAGGATGGAAATCCAGGCTTTGTGGGCATAGAGGGGTTGTTAACAGGCCCTCCTTTAGCACATCCAGCGTCAGGTTTGGTGGGTTAGATAACCGTTTACCGCTCCCTAGCGCGGGGAGTTTGGTAACAATGACGAGGAAGGGGAGGGCCGCTCCCTCCAGTCCTGGGTGAGAGGTGTGTGCTCTGATTTTCTCCACCCGGGCCCACGTGCTGGTCTGGCTGATGGGATACCGAGGGATTAGAGGAAGTCACCTGGAAGTCTGCCTCTGCACCAACCTTGGGTGGCCGTGTCAGAGCCCATGTGGAGGCACAGCAGGGGTAGGCAGAGCGGGCCGGGGTCACCTTCTCCAGCTGCCCTGTGGTAGAAATGTCCTCATGAGCCCAAGGGAGCCTGGAAATTAGCTGAGAGTGTGACTGGGAAATTTATCAGAAGGGCTGCGGCAAGAGGGTTAGGGCGCCCTGTAGCTGAGGGTCCCAGGGCAGACCACCTGTGCTGGGCAGCAGATGCGAGGCACAATGGGACCTGAGGGGACCACAGGAAGGTGAGGACTCCGCCCAAGACACAGAAAGCAGAGCAGAACTCCCTGGCCACGGACTTCAGGCAAGTGGACAAGAGACAAGTCTTTGGCGGATCTGGAGGAAGACAAGGCCCTGTGTCAGTCAGCTTTTGCTAGGTAAGGCCGCAGTAACAAAAGGCCCCCTCATCTCTACCTCTGAAAATATAGCAATCATTTCTCATTCATGTTCCGTGTCGGTCACCGTGGTCAGCTGTGTTCTGCCCCACAGGTCTTCTCATTCTGGGACCCTGACTGAAGGCGAAGGCCAAGTGTAGGCCATGCCCTACTCAGGGCAAGGAAAACACACACACACACACACACACACACAGAGCTGGCAGCATTGGCGCTTAACACATCTGCTCTCACATGCCACTGGCCAAGCCCACTCACACAGTGGCCACATCAACGAGGTAGGGAAGGATACTCCTGCCACAGATGTCATGCTACGTCTCCTCTGACATGAATTCATATCAGCGGTCCCCTCCCCTCCGCTCGAGTCCCAGACATCGTGGAGCAGAGTGGTGGGAGCTGAAGCACTGAGCATGTCACCTGCAGAGGCCGAGTCCCTGCAAGGACAGGTCGGGCCACGGCCTGAGGCTCTGTCTGCGAAGCTGGACTAAATGTGGGACGAGGTGCTGGTGACGACGGTCTCATCCAGGAGAACAGGAGAGACGCTGCGTGTCTGGGTCACCTGGTGTGCGTGTCTGGGTCACCTGGTGTGAGTGGCTGGCTCCCGGCTACAGCAGGGAAGGTGCGGCCCAGAGGACTGCCCTCGGCTCCCCGTCCCGCCACCCCGTCCCGGGGGTGCACACACCGACCTTCACGAGCACGCGGTGCAGGAGGTGTTTTCCCCAAGCTAATGGGGTCAGCCTGTTCTTTACCTCAAACCTGTTTTTAAAAGGACTCCCCTGGTGTGTTTTTTCCCCCTTTCCTTAATTGCAGAATATTTTTATAACATACTTTGAACAGAATAAACAGAACCTGGCAAAACAGTTACTAAAGAGCTATAAAACGGTTTCCTCACATTTGCCCTCTTTTATTTCTTCCTCTTTCCGACGGGCTGGGCCGCGTGGGGACTGCGGTGGGTGAAGCTCAGTGAATGAGCTGGGAACTGGTGAGGGGACACCTGACAAGGTGCCGAGGAGTCCAGCCCACATCCCCTCAGGCGCATTCTTGCTCAGCCACATTTTGTTAATTTATAGGCTTCAGAGCACTCGGTTCTCGGGTCCCGGGGCTATGGGCTGATTTTACAACAGGTGCAGGTGGCCTCTTTTCCCATCACTTCAGGCCCATCACGTCATCCTCCCCCCCCTCCCCTCTTTCAGGTGCTTGCGTTCCACCATTAGAACCCCATGCCTTTGGGCCTAGCATTGGTGTTGGGAAGGACCAGAGCCAGGGCTGCAGGAAGGTGCTGGGGGCTTCGGAGAAGCAGGAGAGGTTCTTGGAGGTGGGACAGTGGGACCGAGAGGGGCTGGGAGAGTGACCCAGGTGGGAGACCAACCCTGACGACGGCTGCCTTGGGCTCTCGCTGGCCTTGACTGTCTCCTGCCGTTGAGCAGAAAAGGGCGCAGCCAGAATGGGCACATGGGTGCGTCCGTCTGGCTTGTGTCCCTGCGTGGGTGGAGGACAGGAATGGGAGCCCCTGGGGGACAAGCTGGGTCTCCTTCCTCCCACCTGGGCCCCGTGGGAGGCAGGGGTCTGAGTGGTCCCACGCGGCCCAGCCTCCACAAGGTGTCTGTTGGGGTGGGGTGGTCTGGGAGGAGGGCCCTGGTCTGAGGCCGGGGCATCTCTGTGGGGTGTGAGGGGGGGCGGTGTATGGAGAAGGAGCTCTTCCCCGTTCTCAGCCGGCCTCACGCTCAGACCCTCAGGGTGCCGAACGGAAAGGAAAGTGCCGGGGCCTGGACACACCACTTTGGCCACCTCTGATGTGATGGTGTGATGGCGTGATGGTGTGATGTATCATGCGGGTTTGATCAAGGTGAGCACTGGACACTCCCTGCTGGAACGTCCCCCTGAGCCCTGGGTGGCCGACAAACTCATTTACTCTGAGGACCCATGACTAATAATGGTTGGAGGTGTCTCCTTGCCCAGAAGGCTCCGCCTGTAATGAAGAGAAAAAGCCCACGAGGAGCTGGATTGCAGGTGGAAGGGGGCGGGGGGGGGGGGAGAGAGAGAGAGAGAGAGAGAGAGAGAGAGAGAGAGAGAGAGAGAGAGAGAGAATTGGAGGCAGGGAGCCTTTCTGCTCACTCCCATCACGAAGGTACTGGTCGGCCCCCTGTGGGTGGAATATGCTGGAACTGGCAAAGCTGTTTTCCATAGGGTACCTGATTGAGCCTCCCTTCCACTGAGAGAGGTAGGCAGGGAAAGGCCTAGTCCCACCACTGGCAAATACAGCAACCGAGGCCCAGAGAGATCCAGGATGTGCCCACGGCCACACAGCCCGATGGTGGCAGAGCTGGGACAGGGAGTGGATTCTTTTCGCTCTAAGCCAGGGTTTTTCCGTGATGCTGGACACACAGATGCAGCCTGAGCACAGGAGGGAGGACAAGGCAAAGCCAAGAGGCCCTGGGGGTGGTGGAGAAGGTGGGAGACTCGGAGTAACAGGACCTGCCTTAGGGGCCGAACGTCATCCCTTTCTTGTAAGTTGGTTGACACCTCAGAGCCTCAGTTTCCTCACCAGTAAAGTGGGGACAATACCCCTTTCCGCTCACTTAGCAGCGTTATTGTGAGGCTGAACACTGAGATAATGTGACTGAAGAATAGCTGCAAACTGCAAAGGCTGCCCACACACCCGATTCCAGGAAGTGAGGGCTGGACTCTCTTCCCACTATTCACACCCTTCCTTTGGGGGAGGCAGCCGGCTCCGAAATAGCCTTCACTTCTGTCCGCCCCCTTCCCCCCCGGGATCGGGGCCGAGTTTTTCTTCTTGAAAAACAAAAAAATCAAAGCCGCTGCAGAAAAACCAAAAGCTCATTTCTGCTTCCCCTCGGCTGCCCTCTGCCCTCCGGGGCCAAGGGGAGAGGACGTAGCCAGAGCCCGGGGCTCGGCTGGGGCCTTCGCAAGTCCTCACCGCCCGGCAAGAGCCACCAGGAGAGACCTGGACAGGCTCCGTCATCTGTCCAGAGGCCAAGCTGATACCCCCCTGAGGTGTGGGACCCTGGGCTTCCTTGAGAGATGGGCAGGGAGGAGAGGGGCCCCGCTCTTTCAGGCCAGGCTGCCTGGGAGCACCAGCAAACCCCCCCCCCCCGCCCCCGGATTCGCCCAGAGCAATGCATCTGTCCTGTCACCCAGAAATACATATTCCTTTCCACTGACACCTTCCTGGCCATCTGCAAAGTGGAGTTCAGAGTCCCGAGAGTCTCTTTTCCCTCTAATGAGCAGCAGATGAGTTTCCAGGGCGTGTTCATCTTTGTCTAGAAAGAGACAGAGACCCGTTTCGGAGGGGAAACAAACCGCAGCACACGTGTTGTGTGGCACAGCTGGGTCTGGTCCCTGCCCCAAGGTGGTGGCTGCCCACCCACCTCCCCACGCCCGACCAGCGTCTGCCCCTGAGATGGTTAGGTGGGCCCACTGCTTCATCCGTGTCTCCTCAAACGTGTCTGAGGGCGCCTTCACTCAGAACTTGGCAACGACAGCCCAAGGGATTCACGGAGAAGCACGGAGCCCGCAGCACAGACGAACGGCATGTGGTTTTAGACAGTGAGGCCCAGGCCTGTCCGCAGCCGCCGCAGACAATGGAAGGTATGTGTCTGGTGCTAATGACCCGCAGGGACGGAGGGAGGAACGCGCCAGTCCACGCTCCAGCCCCGGTTTCTGACAGTGCCCGGGTTCTGCCCTTTCCTCCGACCTTGCCCTTGTTCCAACCATTTGCCCACGTGGTTCCAGGCCGGCGGCTCCCTTTCATCTGAGGGCGTGCGGCCCAGGAAGGCCCCGTGTCTCTCACTCCCCCAGGTTAGGGTTAGGGCACTGGGCTCAGCAGGCGTGTTTTCATCGCTCTGTTTCTCTGCTGTGTGCTGGACCGCAGGCTCGTCTGGGGACTAGAAGCACCGTGGGCGGGGCTCTTGGCCAGGACATTCTGCTCAAGGAGCCGGCTGTGCCAAGAGCCTTCCCTCTGCCGCCGCGGCGGTAGGTGTAGTTACATTGGCGGCCTCGGATTCTGGTAGGAAAGGCCAACTTCTGAAGAGTATATCAGAGCGTTTCCCCTCTGTTTTCTACTAAAACCATCTTCTAAACTAACTACTGTCTGTGTACCACCAGCTCTCTGTACACACGCCCATGTGTTACTGTAAGGTACTCACCCACAGGCCAGGTATGCGAGGGAACTGGAGGCCATAGACATCTCTTTTAGTGTGTCTTATAGGGCTGGGCAAAGGGTTCCCAGGGAGCATCCTGTAGGCAGGGGTTTTGTGTGAGAGGCTTGGGAATTCATTAGTCCAGTGGTCGGCAAACTCATTAGTCAACAGAGCCAAATATCAACAGTACAGCGATTGAAATTTCTTTTGAGAGCCAAATTTTTTAAACTTAAACTTCTTCTAACGCCACTTCTTCAACATAGACTCGCCCAGGCCGTGGTATTTTGTGGAAGAGCCACACTCAAGGGGCCAAAGAGCCGCATGTGGCTCGCGAGCCGCAGTTTGCAGACCACGGCATTAGGGGATGGAGAAGAGCAGCTGGCAAACACATCACCTGCCTGGCGCGGGCGGGGGAGAACCCAGGACTCATCCCATTCGGTTCGTTGTATAAGTATTTACTGAGCCCTTGCTGCACCCCAGACACTCTTCTAGGCGCTGGGAATGCAACGATGAGCAGAACAGGCAGGAACCACTGCCCTCGTGGGACTGGGTTTCTGGTGCTGTGCCTGGTGGCTCCGTTCATTGGCTGCGGGCTTCCGGTGCCGAGTCCTCACCTCAGCAAGACGGTTGGCTGTCTGGCTCAGATGGTGTCTTTTCTCCCCCATCCTCTTCTCCACACTCGGGACTTATTGTCCTGCTCTTTAGGGATCAGACCCGTGGCTCACCCCTAGCTCAGGTGGCCACCACCCCAGAGCTCCCAGGTGTATGCTGACATCTCTCGGGGCGTCCCTCAGCCTGTATGAAGGAGAGACCTTCGGACCTGAGGTCCCTAAGCATCCCTGCCTACCCACCTCTCAGATTTCTTCTCATCCCCTTCAGGGAAAGTGACTGCACGCGGAGGAGCCAGCAACAACGATAAAGCCTGAGGAGCAGTCCATGAAGGAGGAAGCGCCTGTGATTGCAAAGGGCCTGGAGGGGGCTTCTGAGACACGGCTCACATTTATTGATTTATTGTTTGTCGCGTGTAAGCCGCTTTATGAAATTAATTAAACTTTACTTTTTTTGTTGTTTTGTTAATCCTCACCTGAGGATATTTTTCCATTGAATTTTAGAGAGAGTGGAAGGGAGCGGGAGAGAGAGAGAGAGAAACATCCATGTGAGAGAGACACGTGCCCCGACCAAGGCCAGGATGGAGCTTGCAACCGAGGTACATGCCCTTGACCAGAATCAAACCAGGGACCCTTCAGTTCACGGGCCGATGCTCTGTCCACTGAGCCAAACTAGCTAGGGCTAAACTTACATATATATATTAATTTAAAAGAGAGAATGAGCCCAGCCGGCTTGGCTCAGTGGTTGAGCATCAATCTATGAACCAGAAGGTCACGGTTCAATGCCCGGTCAGGGAACATACCCAGATTGCAGGCTCGATCCCTGGTGTGGGGCATGCAGGAGGCAGTTGATCGATGATTCTCTCTCATCATTGATGTTTCTAGCTCTCTCTCCCACTCCCTTCTCTCTGAAATCAATAAAAACATATTTTTTTAAAAAGAGAGAAAGAGAATGAATGGAGATAGCAAGTATAGATAACTCTTTCCAGAAAATTTGCTCTAAGGAAAAAATGAGAGGGAGTGATTAAGAGTGGGTTTTTTTTGTTTTCCCTTTTCAATTAGAACTGCTGGAGTGGCATATGAAGGGTGAAGGAGTGAGGTGCAGGAATGGGGGCCGGTCCCAGGGACAGGCACCAGGGGAGCAGACGGGATGTGAGGTGTGGAGGGGCTCAGACAGGCACCTTTTTTCCTCTTGCTCGCGCCTCCTTTGGGGTGCCTGCACCCAACCCTCTCATTCCTAATTTATTTCATGGGTTAAATGGATTTTCTGTTTCCTGAAAGGTAGACAGGAACTCGAAGGCGCGAGCTGGTGGCCAGGCCTATGCCCTTTGGGCGAGGCATGGAGGAGCTTATGGCTGGGCAAGAGGTGGAGGTCCCGGCCTGAAATAGGTTTTCTGTGGATTTTTGCCATCAGACGACACTCCTGTCCTGATTGGCTGGTTCTGGGATGGTCACCCAGCACTGGCTCCCTGCTCCTCTGCCCATCCCTGACCCACTTCTGGGGGCAGTGTCCACTGAGAAGAAATCGGAGTCTCTCCTAGGACCCCGAGGCTCTCCCTGTGAGCAGGGGGCGGGAAGCTTGGTTTCAGGAAGGGTAGGAAACCAGCTTTTCAAAAGCACATTCCTTGGCAGGTTAAAAAACATTTTTTTTAAAGTGTAAAGACAACCTTTGCTAGGAAATGGTTGCGGTATTTTCTTTAAATGAAAAGAGGCCATTGTGAGTCGAACTTTGGAAAATACGCAACATCCTGGTGCTGTTCTCCAGGGCAGACTCAGGCCTCTCCTCCACATGGCTGCTCCCTGCACAGTTGAAGGGACCGCACCAGGAGACGGGTGCCCAGAGGGGCCATGAAAATGCGGAGCCCCTCCCCAGTTGGGGACCTCGGGCAGAAGGGGCCTCCAGTCGGGACCGGCTCCATAATTTGTGGGGCCCAGTGCCAAATGAAAATACAGGCCCCCCAGTTCAAAAACTATTAAGACTTTGCCTGGCCAGTGTGGTTCAGTGGTTGAGCGCAGACCTATGAACCCAGAGGTCATGGTTCGATTCCTGGTCAGGGCACATGCTCGGGTTGTGGGCTCGATCCCCAGTGTGGGGCGTGCAGGAGGCAGCCGATCAACAATTCTCTCTCATCATTGATGTTTCTATCTCTCTCTCTCCCTCTCCCTTCCGCTCTGAAATCAATAAAAAAAAAAAATATTTAAAAACACACACACACAAAACGATTAAGACTTTCAAGATGGTGAGAGCAGAGCATTTAACCAAGTGTGGGGGCCCTTCTGAGTGAGGGACCCTGTGTGACCACACCGGGCACAGGCCTGGCCTCCGCTGGACTCTGGCAGATCATTCTCATTCTGCAGGCCAACTGGGGTTTCTGAAACTTCTCCCTTAGGTGGTACCTCCAAGGGCTGGACACGGACCCCAGATGCAGGGCCGCACTCAGGGCTTCCTTCTGGGGTCCCACCCCCCCGCCCCGGCTCCCACATACCACATCTGGCAACAATTTCCCAACCTGGCTCTTCGCTCAGGTTTCTTTCCCGTCACATTTCAGAGACCGCGCTCCTCGGTCATGAAAACATTCTGGGTTTAATCTGGGCTTGCTTGTAACCTGGGGTCTGGGTAATCAGGGGACACAGAACAGCTGCGTGCAGCGTGAGGCTTCTTGACGCTCCGTGAGCTGTTTACAAGCCTCCTTACAGGGCCTACTGTAAATAGGAAAGTACAAACACGTGCCGCCTTCGCAGCAAATTAAAACCATCCGCCGCTTTCCCTGGATCTTAACACATAGAGGTCTCTGTTTAGGCAGCATTTATTACCTTACAGACCGGCGTAGTCCTCTGCTCAGCCAGGACTCTGCATTTGTGCCCCTCCAGGGCCCGGGAGGCCCACCATGTTCCCAAGGTCAGCCTGACCTCACAAGCCCAGACCCTCTCCACACCTGCGCTGTCCAATACGGTGGCCACTGGCCACATGTGGCCCGTGAGCACTTGAACTGTGGACAGCCTGAAATGAGGTGTGTTGCTCATGTAGAGCACACGCCAGGCTTAGAACAACAACAACAACAACAACAACAACAAAAGAAGATACGGTATCTCAACAGTTTTTCCATTGATTACCTGTCAAAATGATAACACAGCCATGTGGCCCATGATGACGTTTTGGCTAATGCCGGACTGCCCACACGACAGCGGTCCTGTAAGATTATAATGGAGCTGAGAAATTCCTATCACCTAGTGATGTAGTCGGTGTAGCCTTGTGACACAAAGCATGACTCACATGTTTGTGGTGATGCTGGCGAACAGTGTTTATAAAGTCTGCAGTTGTGGCGTGTCCTAGGCCTTCGCATTCTCTTGCCACTCACTCACTGACTCACCCAGAGCAACTTCGCGCCCTGCAGGCTCCATGCATGGTAAGCACCCTATTCTGGCGTACCATTATTTATCTTTTATACGGGATTTTTACTGCGCCTTTTTAATGTTTAGATACACAAATACTTACCATTGTGTTGCAATTGCCTACTGCAGTGGTCGGCAAACTCATTAGTCAACAGAGCGGCGAGCCACATGTGGCTCGCGAGCCGCAGTTTGCCGACCACTGGCCTGCTGTATTCAGCACAATCACGTGCTGTACAGGCTTGTAGCCTAGGAGCCACAGGCGATCCCATCTAGCTTAGGTGTGTAGCAGGCTAGGCCATCTAGGCATGTGTAAGTGCACTCTATGATGTTCACACAACAATGAAGTCACCCAAAGACACATTTTTCAAAATGTACCCCTGATGCAGGATTGTATTACTTACATAATGAATGAAATAAAATATATTGTGAAGTTAATTTCACATTTCTTGTCTCTTTTTTTAAATGTCGCTACTAGAACATTTGAAACGATCTATATGGCTTGCACTTGCGGCTTGCCTCATATTTCTGTTGGCCAGAGCTCCTCCAAAGCCTTTCCTTGTTGTCTTCCTGTGTCCAAGTCTCTGTGGATTTCACACACACACACACGCACACGCACGCACGCATGCACACGCACACCCGACGGACAGAAGGACAACCAAGAGCAGTGAGATCATGTGACTTGACCCCAAATGCCACCTTCTCCAGGATGATACTTTGGAATGTCCCAGGGCCACCTAACATGACCAGCCCAGAGGAATCTGGCCATTGGTGATCTATCCAGCACACATTACCAAACACTTACGGTCGCCAGGCAATGTAGCATAGTGATGTCAGAGTGCAGGATCCAGAGTCTGCGTGACCTGGATTCTAGGCTTGGCTTTACCACATATGAATGACATGCCCTTGCATGAGTGAGCACTTCATGCCTTGGTTTCCCCATCTGTAAAATGGGAATTCTAACACCCAAGGAGAGGATCAGGATGGTGATGTCAGCCTCCCAGGCTTGTTTCAAGGATGGATAGGATGAGGCACAGAAAGCCCCTAGCACAGAGTCATTCGCTCCACCGTGAGCCTGCTGTAGACAGCCCTGTGCCTGATCTGGGCCCTGGACTTTCACAGTGAGGAAGGAAAAGGCAGGACTGAGGGCACCAAGTAAGTGTGGGAACCATGATTCTGGGAGGCTCCAAGGCAGAGTGGAGAGACCCTGTGCCAGCTAGGACAAAAATGCCAAAGGGTAGAATCCAGAAGGTGTCCAGTCAGAATGCCAACCTGGAGGGCCTGGCATAGGTGGGCTGGAGTGTGGCCAGATTGATGACGGAGAGCCACAAGATAAGTGAGAATAGACAACTCTGTCCTCAGCTGTTTGAACTCAAAGCATCCCTCCAATTGGGGCCAAATTGATGGGCAAGGCTGAGGGGGTGAGGCAGGACCACATCCCAAGTTCTAAATTGGTTCTAGGTAGGCAGACCTGGGGTGTTGAACCTCTTTTTTCACCTTGCAGTCTTGTGCCTATAAGGCAGTGGTCAGCAAACTGCGGCTCACGAGCCACATGCGGCTCTTTGGCCCCTTGAGTGTGGCTCTTCCACAAAATACCACGACCTGGGCGAGTCTATTTTGAAGAAGTAGCATTAGAAGAAGTTTAAGTTTAAAAAATTTGGCTCTCAAAAGAAATTTCAATCGTTGTACTGTTGATATTTGGCTCTGTTGACTAATGAATTTGCCGACCACTGCTATAAGGCAACCGAATTAGGCTAATGTTTGTAAATGAAACAAATAAATTCCAAAATGTCAGTGGTTGAACACAATAAACTTTAGTTCTCACTCACAGCAGTCTAAGGTGGGTGTTCCCAGCCAGCAGGGGCCTTCCATGTGGTGACTCAGGGATCCAAGCTTCTAGTATCTTGCATCTAGTGGCACCGCCCTCCCTTTTGGGCTCAGAGTTCTCTGCCTCTAGGGAGCAGACGTGGAAGAGTGGGTGGAGAAGGCACAACCACCTTGGCCTGAATGTGACAGCTATTACTCTCACACATTCCAGCCGTGAGAATGTCATATAGCCCCTCCTAGATACAAGAATGACAGGGAAATGACAACTCTGCATGATGGAAGGGAGAGCTCTAGTGTCTGGTGGCCATCTCTGCCCGTTCCCACTCTGTAGGGAGAGCTGACCCAGCGATCTGGCCTCCTTTCTCCCTACCAGGCTCCCAACCCTTCCCTGAGCCACCTGCCAGTCACCGTAGCCAGGCCAGAGTCTGAGAGGGCTCCTGAAAAGGACTGGAGGGAAAAACCACGGACACTCCCCAGGGAATGACCCAGGCAGACACACTCAAAGACCACGGGCTTATACTTCAGGCAGCACAGGGTGCTTCCAAAGGCCTCCTCCTTCTCAGAGGCCCTCAAACCACACGTAGGCTCTGGCCTTTAGAGAGAGTTCAGTGAGCCAAGCCAGGCTTGAAGTTTGGGTCTGAGGTCATTGTCAGATGAACCAGGACCAGCAAAGGCTTTCTGGAACAGGCCCTGTCCTGGCCAAAGGCAGCTGCTGGGAGAGGTCTCAGAGGGATCTCTTGGGGCCTTCTGGTCTACTCTCCCATGGGGCCCCCATCATTGTTCTGGCGAGTCCCCACCAGTCAGGACTGGATCAAGGAGCAGAGATGTGAGTGGGATTGAGGGCAGGGCATGACTTATTACCTAACCCCAGCCTCGTACCTCCACCCAAGGCTTCTTACACACTTGCTGGTTGCTGGGGAGAGCATGACATTAGCAAGGTCAACCAGGCCTCACGTTGTTCATGATTTTATAGACAAGATGATTAGATGTCTGTACTTCTGTTTGATGTAGAGTACGTATCAGGCCCCTCGAAGAGGGGTAAATGGTGAACGCCAGAGGGGCTCACATGAGCAAGTCAGTCCTTCCCTTTTGGGTAATCAGGGAAAGCTTCCAGGAGGCCGAGGCCTGGAGAATGAGGCTTGAAGGATGGGGAGGGAGGAAACCCTTTGCGAGTCCCAACCGTGTTCCCATGTGTGTGGTGCTTTATCGTTTCCAAAGCCGTTGGGCAGGCAAGCAGAGAGTGAGGGACATCACCTTCATTTGACAGGGGAAGGAGCAGAGGCTCAGAGAGGTCAAGCTCCTGGCCCAAGGTGGCACAGGAGTTTGTGAGTGAGAACAAAGATGTTGGCCTTCCAGCTCTGCATTCTTTGTATAAGCTCAGTAAGTATGTTTCTCCCTCAAGGCTGGTCAGGGCTAGGTCCCCAGGTGGGGCTGGGAAACTCGCATCCAGGGAGCAGGTTTCCCTGGGGGCTTCTCGGGTGCTCAGCCTCCCCTACAGAACATGTGTTTCCTGTTTTCCTTCCCCCTCTGGCTTAGGGCAGAGAACAGGGTTTTCCTGAGCGGAAGAGCCTCAAAGACCTGGCTCACGACCAGCGAGTTCTGGCAAATCTGTCTGTTCATAGCTCTTATTATTCAGGATAACGAACCCCTCACCCACCCATCCAAGGATCTTGTGGCTATTATCTCCCCTCACTCTCCCCAAACTCCCTGGACCTGGAGTTTGAACCCAGAGCCCGACTCCCACCTGTGCTTCTCCGCCAAGCTCCTTGGCAAAACCTGGGGGTTTGTGCTGCCCTGGAACCTAGGAGCTAGGGCTGTGGGGGCAGGTCTCTGGGCGCCAGGGCCTGGGAAGGAAGGCCAGGGCTTTGGCCAGCCCTGCAGCCATGGGAGGTTCTGAGCCCTCACACCTCTCCCTACTGTTTCCCACTTGTCCTGGGGTGAAGGCTGGGGCCAGCGGTGACATCACCCAGATCTCCAGCCTGCATCATGTGAGGTTGGCATGATCCGAGGCTCCGTGCATAACTCTGCTCTAAACCTCAGAGTCAGCATCTTGTCCCCCTGTCTGGTCCAGGGTTCTCCCCTGCTTCTTGGATGGAAGGGATGGGAGAAGAGGAAGGGCAAGAGAGCATTCCAGGTCTGCAGAGCCTTGGACCCCAGTGCTGGCCTGAGTATTGAAGGAGAAAGGCAGGATTTCACTGAAATAGAGAATAGAATGGTGGCTGCCTTTCTATTGGGAGGCGGGGGAGATGGGTGGATGGCGGCCAGAGGGTATAAACTTACAGTTATAAGAAGAATAAGGTCAGCGGGTCTAATGGACAGCCTGGCGACTATCATTAACAATATGGCTCCATATGCTTGAAGTTGCTGAGAATAGATCTTCAGCATTCTTACTACACACACAAAAGAGTTAACCATGTTAACTATGTGAGGTGATGGATGTGCTAATTATGTTGATCTTGGTAATGATTCCACAATGCATATAGATATCAAATCACCGTGTCACATAGTTTAAATATTTACAATTATATTTGTCAGTTATTCCTCAATAAAGTTTTAAAAAAGAAGAAGAAAGGTGACGGCCAGCACCCCCCCCCTCCCCATGATTTCCACCCTGTGAGTGGGGAATAGGAGGGGAGGACCTTGTCCATGTCTCCCGGTCCCACCCACCCCCACAAGGAAGGGGCCTGCCTTGCTCAGTCCCATGAGACACTGGGCCTGTGTTTGGGAATGGTTCTTAGGTGTGTGTGTGTGTGTGTGTGTGTGTGTGTGTGTGTGTGTGTGTGTTCTGTCAGGCAAGGTGTGGGGTATAAAAGGACCTTGGGGAGGGGGGACAGAGGTGTGTCTGGGTAAGTGAGTCAGTGTGGGTGCTCCTGTGGGAGCCAGGGCTTGGAGCTTGTGAGAGGTAAGATTCCACTTGGGCTCTACCTTGGCCTGCAGCCCACGGACAGGCCTGGGGCTCGGAGGGGAGACAACCGCCTCTGATGACCGGCCTTGGGGCTTTGAAGTCCTCCTTCCTCCTCCTTCCTCGTCAGAGCTCCAGGCACAAGCAGCTCCGGGTTATTAGGTGCAGGTTTATCTGGGGCTAATTTAACTTGTTAAGATAATTGTGCCAGAGGCCGCAGCCCTGGGGCCCCCGCCTCAGTAATTACCCTCCTCTGGCCTCTTTCATCTCCCAGAGCCTTTCTGGGTCCTTCCAAGGCCTCGGGAGGGGCCCTGGCAATGCTTTCACGTGGTCTCATGTTTTTTGTAAAACTTGCAAAAGTAGCATTTCAACCACAGTCATTAAAGGTGGCTGTTTCTTTTCAACCTGACTTCCCCTTCGTCACCTTCCTCTCCCCCCCACCCCCACCCCCGGTCAGGTGGTAGTGGAATAACTGTGGGCATTTTGGGGATCCAGCTTAGGGAACTTAAGTTGGGGATGCATTTAGTCTAGGCCAGTGGTCGGCAAACTCATTAGTCAACAGAGCCAAATATCAACGGTACAACGACTGAAATTTCTTTTGAGAGCCAAATTTTTTAAACTTAGACTTCTTCTAATGCCACTTCTTCCAAATAGACTCACCCAGGCCGTGGTATTTTGTGGAAGAGCCACACTCAAGGGGCCAAAGAGCCGCATGTGGCTGGCGAGCCGCAGTTTGCCGACCACGGGTCTAGGCAAATGGGATCTATTTATGGGGGATGCAGTATACCTATATTTCATGAACGTTTCTCTGGGTTACTTCAGTGTGTCCTTCCAGTTATTGGGCAGGCATGGTTTCCAGGAATCCTCCTACTACCCATGGTGTTGACTCACCTGCTGTGTGGAGGTGTGACTGTGTCCTATGGCTCTCAGGACAGGAAGTACGTGGGAAGTGGTAGCAAATCAAGATTTGAAATGTACAGAGCCAGAAGCTAGTCTGTAGAAAGTTCTTCAAATCTTACCGCTCATATATGAAACTTGTTAAGGATTTACCCGCAACTGACCACAATCCTAAAAATTCACGTGACAGAAGCGGAGACACTGAAATAAACGTTTCTAAACTCTGAATAACAACGTGCCTATTTTGATCAGCTATGCTGTAGGAAAGACCATTCTGTCCTCTCTGTAGGAAATGATATTATGAAATCCTTGGCCTATGATGAGGCAGTCAGAGAGAACACACAGCCAGAAATCTAAAGAGTATTGGAAAGGTGTGTCGGCAAGTTAATTTATTAAAATAGTATTCTTCTGGTTTTTGTGTATTTGTCAGCTTTTAAAAATGATTGAGTTGATGTGACTTCCGCCAGGCCCTTCTCCATCTCTATGTCACGAGCCCCAGGAAGCCCCTTTGCAGACTTGTAGATGGTGTGTGTGTGTGTGTGTGTGTGTGTGTGTGTGTCCGTCCATGGATGTGTCCTTAGGGACCACTGATGCCACTGAGGTCAACTGGAAGGCTGCAGGGGTGGGGGTGAGGAGTGGTGGAGGTAATAGAGATGGAGGAAGGGTACTGAGAGGACCAGGAATTCTCATAAACTCTGACCCCAAACTCTGGAAACCTGGGGAACCGTGAGGCCTTGAAGAAGATGGCATCAGCCATCTGGCTGGAGTGAATGAGCCTGGACACGCCTGACTCATCACAGTGCAGGGCCGGAAAGGGCCGGGTTCACCTAAAATGCTGGTGACTCTCCACTGGGGCATCTTGGGCATCACCCCCCCCCCCCACCCCGCCCATGTGAATGTGTGTGAGTGTGTGAACGTAAGGGAAGGTGTGAGGGAGGAGGGGAGCAGGGCTCTGAGCATCCCCCCACCCACTTGGTTCAGGGACCCCTGCTTGTGCTGGTTTTCTACATTCAGGGCCCTCCATAAAGGGTCCTGATTGGAGAAAAGATCTGGAAACCACCTACTTAAAACAAGTCATTGCAAAGCCAGTTTTTATTAGTCTCTCTGTGCATTTTTAAAGTATCACACTTCAAGTGCTTTTTAGGGGAATACTATTAGTTCATATTTTTAAAAATATAAAACCAGAGTAATTTGTGTTGAAACCACCCAGAGAGGTATATGCTACATTAAATTCTGACTGGAACAAAGGAACACTCATTTAGAAAGCTTTTTTTTTTTTTTTGCGGGGTTTGGGCGGGTGGAGGTCCACTTCCATAATCCTCAAGAGGAGACAGGAACGCTAATCAACACAGCGACGCTTGTGAAGATCCAGGTCTACTTCAGAGACACCAGAGCATCGACATGATGCGACCAGGTGTGGGAGTCTCGCCTGTACTGAGGAGAGTCAGAAGGCTTTCATCAGACAAAACCAGAAATGAGTGCTTACTATCCATCAAAGGGTCGCAGTCCCCGCTCACTTTGCCAGAAAAAGAAATTACAGTGTTTTCTCAAGTGTATTAAACATTTCTTCCCAAGGTGATAGTAGCAAAAGAAGGTATTGGGGTTTAAAAACTCCTTCCATGCCGCTCCCCTGGATGAGTAGAGGTGGGAAGAGCTCTTACAGCAGTGGGGAAAATGTGAGGCCAAATGTGCTTGAAAATGACACCTCTAATTTTTTTTATTGTACTAAAAAAGATCAGGTAAAATTTATTTTTCACAGTTCATTACAACTTCTTATCTTTTGAATAATTCATATGAATATTTGAATAATAATCTATTTTAAAAATAGTCTCCTAGTGATTTGTTCTGATATGATATTAAATTTAATGTTTATATTTCTGTAAATGAATCTTAAAGTTTTATTTGTTCCTTAATTTTTGAAATGAAAATAAATCCAATGTTTAGTTTCACCGATATAAAAATATATTAGTAGTTTTGAACACTTAAAATATATCTATTACCCTAACTCCGTGGTCAGCAAACTGTGGCTCTCGAGCCACATGTGGCTCTTTGGCTCCTTGAGTGTGGCTCTTCCACAAAATACCATGGCCTGGGCAAGTCTATTTTGAAGAAGTGGTGTTAGAAAAAGTTTAAGTTTAAAAAATTTGGCTCTCAAAAGAAATTTCAATCGTTGTACTGTTGATATTTGGCTCTGTTGACTAATGAGTTTGCTGACCACTGCCCTAGCTGGTTTGGCTCAGTGGATAGAGTGTCGGCCTGCGGACTGAAGGGTCCTGGTTTTGATTCCAGCCAAGGGCACCTGCTGGGATTTCGGGCTCGGTCCCCAGTAGGGGGGCATGCAGGAGGCGGCCGATCAATGATTCTCTCTCATCATTGATGTTTTTATCTCTCTCTCCCTTTCCCTTCCTCTCTGAAATCAATAAAAATATATTTAAAAAATATATATATCTATTAACTCTGTGTTCTGGTGTTATACAGAAACTAAGGACAGTCTGAATCACAGTCTCTACTTAGGACAAAGCTACTACACAGAGAAGTTAAGAGGACTTAGCCCAAGGTCACACAGCTGTTTAATGAGCCACAGAGGATGAATGGTATACGGATCTGGCTCTTCCTAGCTAAGTCTACAGCTGTGTTCCCTCCCCACTGCCTCTGGCCACTCTGACCAGCCCACCAGCTCAGTGTCTTCTCGTGTCTCCCTGACCACACCCCTGCCCCCACCCCTAATGCAGCCCACAAGGTTGGGTCCGACTGCTCTTAGAGATGATGAAACGTGGCACCCGATACCCACTCTCTTTGGCCCATTGGCGCCCAGAGATCCATAGGGATGCCAGGGCCCAAGAAGAGAGAAAAATGGGAGTCAAGAGCCAGTAAGTCATAGATGCAGGGCCCACCTTCTGGGAGAAGGCCCAGTGCAGAACTGGGTGGTTTCTGCCATCTGCCTGCACATCGTGGTGCTGTGTGTCTTGGTGTCACACACTGTTTGCTGTGTGTTGAGTCGTTGCTGTATTCTCACGATTGAATGATGCGTTACAGGGAGTGGGGGCCACTGCTCGCTGCCCGGTCCCTTTGTGGCATCGTGTGTCACATGTGTCATGTGAAGGCCTAGTTTAGAGCACTTTCCCAGAGAGACCCCAGGGTTGGTCCCGTTGACTCTATTATATCCTCTAGTTTTGCTCTGGGTCTGATTTGCTCACAAACATCTCCACCCTCCCAATTTGTAAGCAGAGCGCCCCATTCCTGGGCAGGCCCAGCTGCTGGCCTTTCTGCTAATTAATGACTACTGATTGGCCCAAGAGGCACACTCATTATGCCCTGTAGAGATCAAAGCCAGGTCCAATAATCTGCTAAACGAGATGTCAGATTAGGGCATTCTTCTGAGCTATTAGAAAGATTTTTCTCCCTGGGTAAAGGCTTGTCAGGGCATATGACCCCATCACCCATTGTGAGCCCAGCCAGAGGGCTCTGCAGCCTTGCTGCTCCTCTTACGTTGCATGTGGACATTTAATGGGTCGGCCTCACCCCAGGGGCACAGGCACGTTGGTGGGGAGCTCACAAAATGGAAAGGATCCCCCCAGGGAAGTCATGTTTGGATAGGGTCACCCCTGCCTCTTAACCTTGGGCTTGTTGGGAGATTAGGGGAGACTGTAGACTCCCTGGATCCCTGTGCTTTCAGCTGTACTATGGGCATACTGCCTCAGTTTACCTCTTAGAGCTGGGGGTCAAGTTTTATGTTGCTACCACGCCCTCTTCTCAGGAACTAGCCCCAGACTAACTCTCATTTCAAACTAAGTGGACCAACCCAATTTTCTCACCCTGGAGTGGGAATGGAGTCCCAGTTTTTAGTGTTAGTGCTAATAACTATTAAGGGATATCACTGATTAAATGCAGAGTGTGTTAGGCACTGTGCTAAGTGACTAAACACTGGTTTTATTTACACTGTCTGAAAATACTGCAAGTTAGGTATTATTAGCATCCTCTGTAATACATGAGGGGAGTGAGTCTCAGTAATTTAGCCAAGTCACTCAACTTAACTTAGCAGCAGCTCCAAGGGGGTGATCCTGATTGGCTGCAGCCAGTCAGCATGCTGATTGGTTTAGAAATAGGCACATGACCTAATTTTGGCCAATGAGAAAGCACCAAGCACTAAACTTTAAGGGAGGTCCTGGGAAAGGAACTCTTTCTCCCTAAATGGTAGGGGGTGAGGATGGGAGGTCTGGAAGTGAGGAAACCCTCTTACCACAGAAAAATCTGGAGTGGTTGGAGGGAGGGGTTTCATACTTATTCATTAGAGTAAGCTTGTTCATTTAATCATTACTGATAATGTCTCCTTGATCTCTCAGTTATGGAGTCTTTTCCTTCTTCTTCTTCTTCTTCTTCTTCTTCTTCTTCTTCTTCTTCTTCTTCTTCTTCTTCTCTTCCTCCTCCTCCTCCTCCTCCTCCTCCTCCTCCTCCTCCTCCTCCTCCTCCTCCTCCTCCTTCTCCTCCTCCTCTTCCTCCTCCTTCTCCTTCTTCTCCTCCTCCTTCCTCTTCTTCTCCCCCTTCTCCTCCTCCTCCTTCTTCTTATTCTTCATTGTTTAAAGTATTACTTATGTCTCCTTTTTTCTCCCAATTGACCCCCCCACCACTCCCACCCCTGAGGCAAGCCCCCACCGCCCCAGTGTCTGTGTCCAGTGGTTATGCTAATATGCATGCATGTAAGTAAGTCTTTTCCTTCTTAAAGCCTCTTGTGGTTCTCCTGCCCCCCTTGGAACGCTGCATATTTCTGTCCTGTTGCAATTCTCTTCTCTTTGCCTTGCCATTGTTAGTATGGATGTCTCTTCTCAACTATGAGATTCAGTTTTCTGGGAGGACACGGACCATGGCTTATTCATCAGAGCATCCTCTACAGGAGCGGTTTTCAACTGCTATGCTGCAGAATTTTTAAAACATGCAATACCTGGCTATTTAGTTGGGGGCACTGACCCCTTTCCCTTAGATTGTCAAATAAAAAAGTGACAACCACTAACACAACAATGGCCACCCAGTGTGAATGAATCAAGATTATACAGATTATATCTTTTTTTTTTTAACAGATTGGCAAAAAAAAAAAAGTAATATATTTTTTAGTATGCTGCAAAATTTTAGTAATGAGTTTATGTGTGCCAGGGGATGAAAAAGGTTGAAAATTGCTGCTCTACAGAATCAAGTACACAGTCATCACTGAATTGAATTAGTACCTGCTTTCTAGGTCTGGCACAGGTCCAGTCTCACAGGGAGCCTTCAGTGTTCCCTGCTTCTCCCTCAGTATTTCACGCAGTGTTTTTGAGCACCCAAGTCCAGAGACACTCACTTTGAGATACGTTAGGGCTGGGTCAAGGTTGTTTCATGTGGAAATTTTGACTAAACTCCTTTTCCTGCTGTGAAATGCAAGCTTCCTCATGAGCTGCCAACTCAGGGCTAACATCCTCGGTTGTGGGGAGGGGTCATTTGAGGTTAGGAACGATTTGGACATGGCTGGGAGGAAACTGGCTTTTGCTTAGCCAACCCTTTCTTCACGGGAGTACAAAAACATAGTGAGAAATGATGCTAGGAGGGTCATTCAAACAAGACATAAAATCACATTTGAAGTTTGCCTCTTCACATATAAACAAGTGCTTCGCAGTCCAATTCATTCTTAGCGAGGCCTTGAAGCAGTCCCCGGGGACCTCTCCTGGTCACACCTGGTTCCCATTACTGTATCTCCTTGAGAGCGGTAAAACTGCCTTTCTTCAAAAGTGGTGAAGCACGATAATTCACTCTGACCTGCCCCGAGGTTGTCCAGATCGGCTCATCTGACAGTTTCATGTGGTCACAGTTATCCACAGGCTCTCGTGAAGGCACATTCTGTCCAGACAGAAAACAAATACATGGCCTGCCAGTTTAAAATGTCAGCGGGATTCAGCACATACCTTCTTGGGCAGATCCATCAGTCCTGCCCACGTGGTGGACAGTTTTGTCTCATGCACCACGCCCCGCAGGCAGACACATTCACCTTGGGTACACATGAAACTGCCTGCCCTTGCCTGGGTTCCTGGATCGAAGTCCCGCCTCCTCAGTCCATATAATAGGAGTGGGGAGAGCTGGGAGTTGGGGGCCTTGGTGGGGAGCCTGTAGCTCTCATATAGATTATGTAGTTCTCTTCTTCCAATGGGGAGGGGATAAGTAGCCCTTTCTCCTTCTTTCTTTCTTTTAAAAGCATTTTTATTGATTTCAGAGAGGAAGGGAGCAGGAGATAGAAACATCAATGATGAGAATCGTTGATTGGCTGCCTCCTACACACCCCCTACTAGGGATCGAGCCCACAACCCAGGCATGTGCCCTGACGGGGAATAGAACTGTAACCTCCTGGTTTTCATAGGTCAGTGCTCAACCACTGAGCCACATCCACTGGGCGCTTTTCTCTTTCTTAAAACCAAAGGACAGGGACACCAAGAGACCCCTTCTTAAAGGACCCATTATCCATGTTTCCTGGTTCAAAAATCATTTACCCACATTTAAAACTCTTTTCAGAAAGAAAGAAGAAAATATTTTGTGGAATTGTGCCCCTGAAACCTGTATAGTTTTGTTAACCAGCGTCACCCCAATAAATGCAACAAAAAGTGTGTATATATATATATATATATATATATATATATATACATATATATATATATATATATATATACAGTTCAAAATTTTAAAAAAAATTGTTGGGTGTGGGGTGCGAGGGAAATGATTAACCGGGAACTTATATGTGTAACCCATGGACACAGACAAGAGTGTGGTGAAGGCCTGGGAGGGACGGTATGGGGTGGAGGATATCAATGGGAAAAAACAACAAACAAACAAAGGGACATCTGTAATACTTTCAACAATAAAGATAAAATTTTAAAACATCTTTTGAAGGTGCTTGCAAATGCTGTTTACGTTTTCTATTTTGAATGGGAGAATGAAATTTCTGGCCTGCCCGGGGTGACCTGGGCGGGAGAGAGGAGGGTTAGAGAGGTGGCAGAGCGGCGAGGGAGCAGCATCTCTCCCACCATTTGGCGAGGCCAGCGTTCCTGAGTTTCCCGTGGGTTGAGTGACTGCCAGGCAAGGCAGCTGGACTGGAGTCCCCTGCCGTCACTCCCTCTTCCCTTCCCCTCCCTTCCTCCCTTCCTTCTATTTCTCCTCCACCAGCAGGCTGCCTGTTGAGTGAGAAGCACCAGCAGCAAAAGCCCCTGGAGTTGACTGCCTTTGGTCCCTGCAGGGCCATCGGAAGCTCAGACAAGTATCCCGTGGGAGAGCCAGCCTGTGTGTGCCAAACAACTAGCAGGGCAACCTGGAAAGGGCTTCACCCTAAGTTAAAGGCGTTTGCCCTTCTCCCCCTCTCTCTTCTTTGGGATGAGCTGGACCCAGGAGGAAGTCGGGGAAAGTGAGTGAAGGTCAGATCAGATCCCTTCTCATCTCAAGTAACCGGGGCCACAGCTCTGGTCTCTCCTGGGAAAGGGAAAAGAAGAAACAAACAAACAAGCAGAACTGAGTCTTAATGAACAGAACCAGATTGTCCTAGAGACTCCAGGGAATTGAAAAGTATGGATTCAATCAAGTAAAAGTTAAGGGAGAGCCCCTAACCAATGAGAAAAGGAATTGGTTATAGTAAAGAGGAAAAATGGAAGAAATCAAAGCATTTTTATGTTTGTTTCCTACTAAGCCAAGACTCTTCCATAAACCTCTGATACTTGTGAATTCTTTAAGGACCAGCACGCAGTTCTATAGGTTCATAAGCCCTAGACTTAGTAAACGGAGCCCCAAAGGTGAACCCACAATGAAGAGTCAAGGACGACTTATGGCTAAGCTTTAAAGATAAACAAAGCTTCCAAAGAGAGACTTAACTGTGGGAAAGTGATTTTTGAACTCAAACAGGATTGCCATTATTCTAGAAAAAGGCTGCAGGTGGCCACGGGAGACCACATGCTGGCCAAAGTTAGAAAGGAGCAGAAACTCGGAGGAGTGGAAAGAAAACACCACACAAAGAAAAGCGAAGATGCCGCTTTGCCTCGGTCTCACTCCCATCTCTTTCCTCATCCAGCCTCACAAATGTGATGCCTACAAAGCAGTGACTCATGTGGTCCAGTCTGGTGTTGGTTCAAAAGAACAGAGTTCAGAAGCCAAACGTTATGTCATTATAACTTCAGTTCTTTCCTTGCATTTCTCAATCATGAAAGGAGATACTTCCTAGCCCACCCTCCATGCCTCTGCCAGCCTCGGCGACTCCCCAGGGCACAATTCTTCTTTCTTCTCTCCCCATAACTCCACCTCAAAGCTACCCCAGCGCTAGCCCAGTGCCTCTCTGATCTTCCGCTCCCTTTCCCCTTCCAATTCTGCTTGTCAGAGTTCCAAAGATCCACTTTGCAGGGCAGGGATGTCTTCGAGGGTGGGAAGAAGAAGCGAAGAAGTGGGCCACAGTTCCCCTAGCAGGAAAGGGGAGGGGAAAGCCTTGGGACGATCACTGTTAATGAGTTTATCGCATTAATGAGTGCGTAGGTTCTTTGCAGCCAAATGACCCTGACAAGGACACTGTGTGACCCAGAGTGAGTTATTTAACCTCTCTGAGCTGCAGGTTCAATTCCTGCTCCACAGGGTGGCTGCGAGGGTTGAATGAATGACCTGTGAGAAACAAGGTCCCCTTAAACCCAGTGGCTAATCATCTCTCCGTGGACCCCCGGGAACATGGGAATGCAGCCACCTACAGCTCAGGAGACACAACTCAGAGCCCCAGGATGAGGGCTTCTCGCCAGCCCCTGAAGCCAGCTCCTCTGGAGCCAGATCCCTCCCCGCCTGACTCTCTGCTCTTCCCTCAAGACCTGGCCCAGCTGTCCAGGGGCCTCTCACACTTTCCTCAGTGTGTTGCATCTGATTTCCTGGCTAGTTTGACTTGATGCTCCGTGACTGTGCGCCCACGGTGGCCCAGGCCTTGCCCTGGGAATCCGTGGCCTTCACTTTAGAGGTTATGGATCTGGGGCTGGTTGGGAAACATTCCTTCTTGGACACCCAGGCCGAAGGGCTTCTCTGCTCAGGCCCCGATCTCTGCGCTTGCCCTCCCCTCCTGCCCAAGACAGGGGTCCTGAGGCCAGCGGTCCTCCCGCCCCTGCCACTGCCCTGGGACTGCCTGGAAGTGTGGCTTTTGGAAGCAAAGGTGGAAATCTGGGGGAAGGAAGGAAGGAAGTCGGTCCTCACTGTTCCTTCATGGGCTGTGATTCGAGGTCCCAGATTTGATCCGTAAAAGGTGAGCAGTGCCTGACATGTAGCAAATGCTCCACCGAAACGTGTCAATAGGTGGCTACTGATCTCCTGTGTCGGCTTGTTCGTTTATGAGAGTCAAAGGGAGAAAATACCTGCCACACTTGCTTCCCTTCTCTTGGTTCATCTTAAGGCCAACACAACCAGCACGTGTGATAAACAGTCCACGCTCAGGGCCTGCAGGTGCTGGCCCGGGCTGTGCGGCTGTTCTGACGGGCCGGCCTCACCTTGCCACTGTGAACAAAGCGGGACTAGTGTCAACAGGATGGGGAGGCCCAAGGAGTGGGGAGGGAGAAGCTCTTTAACCCACTTAGCGAATCTGCTGCTTAGAAACACAAACAAATAATGAGTGTGCTAATTGCTAATGATAACAAGGTTTGACAGTTTTCAACACTTATCAGTCACATCATTTGAATCTCCCGACAGCCTGTGAGATGAGATAAGTGTTCTTCCTGGATTTACGGATTTATGGAGGAGGTGACTGAGAGCCAGAGAGGTTAGGGAACTTGTCCAAGTGTACACAGCTGAGCCCAGATTCAAACCCAGGGCCGAGGGTCACCATGTCCTGGGCCAGCGGCCCTTTTGCCACCTTGTTGGCTTCTTCCAGGTGGCCCTCGGCCAGCCAGAAGCTGGTGGTGGTTCAGGGTGCCACTTTGTCTTCCTGGTGGTGGAGAGATGACCGCTCTCAGCATCCACAGGAGAGAGACCCACCCCGGGTCCCAGAAGGCTCCTCATGCTGGCCCTGGACAGGCCCCTTTGGCCTGGGGATCATTCTCTTGGTGAATTGGGGCAGGTGGGGGGTGGGGTGGGGATAGGGCAGGGCAGGAGCACCGACCTTGGAGTGGAACAGTCCTGGGGATCCAAACCCAGGCACTTACACGCCAGGACTTCAGGAGAGGGGACAGAATCATTCCACTTTCTAACATTCACTGGGACTTTCTTACACTTGCCCCCAACATGTTCTTTTATCTCTGTGGCCACAGAGACTCCCCAGGAAGAGGCTGTGAGGGAGGCCTTATGGCTGATGACAGGTGAGAGAAATGGTCAGGGTAGTGGTGGCTGGAAAGGGAGTCACTTCGCAGCGTCTTCCTCAGCCGGAGATCCCTTGCGCACCCCTCTAGCCCTTTGCAGCTTTCTGAGTGCTTTACACACTTAACCTAGGGTAGCTGGCACCCCATCTCGCCGTTGACAAAGCTGAGGCCCAGAGGCGAGAGGACGGCTAGTGAGGCCCTGCCCCAGGCCCAGCTTGCTTAGGGCACTCTGGCGCCTTGTTTTACTGTTATATAAACCCTGTGGGGTGAGCGTTATTGTACCCACTTACTGCTGAGAAGACTGAGGCTCAGAGAGGAGTCACTGGTCCATGGTCACACAGCTCCCAGCTGGTGAAACTGGGATTGATACCTAGGGAATCGATGACAAATCCTACCCTCATTCTGCCCCTCCATGAGGACAGGGCAAGGGTCCCGCTCAAGGCCAGCCTTGTGGACTCCCAGTCCAGTGCTCCTTCCTTGGCCCACATTCCTCTTGTTCTCCTCTGAGCCTTCAGCGGACACTAAGTTAGGAGCCGATGGCTGTGCTTTTGCTTCTCGGGGAGGCCTCATTTCAGTGGGTTCCCACGGGTGCTGGCTTGGCTTCTTGGAAAGAGAGGCCAGTGAGAAGTCAGAGCCCTGAGAGCCACTCCCGGGGCAGCTGAACGCTACAACCTGCACCTTGCCGCTTCCTGTTTGGAAGCACCGGGCTCAGTTTGCACAGCCCTGCTTCCCACGTCAGAGCCCTTCCACTCGCAGGTGCGGGAGGGCTAGGTGCTGTCCCATCATCTTACCGTGGCTTACCCCTGGGCAGGACAGCTCCTGACCTGTCCCACCTGCCCCGGGGGCCCAGGTGTCCCTCTGGACCTGGGAGCCCGTTCCCCCGGGGCCCAGGTGTTGCTTCCCGTAATGGTTCTGTGGTTCAGTGCTCTTATTCCTGGGGCCTGGGGAGTGGGGGGTGTGAAAGGGTTAACTTCAGTTTGGCTGTTATTCCTTTTTGGCATCTGCAAGTCAGCTTAATAGGATCTCAGCTTTCCTGTTGCCTCACCAATGAAACAGAAACCAGACCACAAGGGGGTCTGGAGATGGTTAACGGGTGATACCTCCTGGGGGGCTGCAGAGCCTTCTGGGAGATATCACTAGGAAATGACAGCTAGGAAGGCCATGCCGGGGTCCCCTGTCACCGGGGTGAGGGAAGGGCCAGGGAACTGGGGCTCCAGGCAGAGGGGAAGGAAGGCGGGTGCAGGGTACTAGATCCACCTTCACAAACCTGGGAGTCTCGGGATACAGTGCATAGAAAAGCACCAGGCTTGGCACAGAGTATGCCTGGCTCAATGACTTGCAGCCCTATTGAAAGTTTGGTCTCTCTCTCACTCCCCCAACCCCAGGGCCTTTGCAATTCCTTTTCTCTCTCCCTGAAGCACCCTTCCTTCTGTTCATTTCTTGGCCAGCTCCTACTTCAGAACTCAGTCTCTTCCAGGAAGCCTCTGAAATTGGGCTAGGGGCTCATGGTGTCCCGGACTGTCCCTTTTAGTCTTGTTCCTAGCGTGCGCACGCGCGCGCACACACACACACACACGCACACACACACACCCACACACACCCACACACCCAGCTCCAGCCATGTGCCCTCAGGAGGTAGGGATTGAGTGTGTGCCTCCTTCACCTTGAAGCCCCGGCAGCGGCCTAGCAGAGGGTCTACACCATTCAAAAGTTTGGGAGAAAGAGAGGAGTGGGTGGGGTGGGGGGGAAGGACAGGACACCAGCACTCTGACCCATCTAGATGCCCTTTGGGAGCCAGGAGAAAGGGGATTTAACTGATCCTGAGGTCGGGACTCTCCTGCCGGGCTGGCTTTTCTTTCCACGGTGGTTTTCATTATTTTTCATTCCCAGACTATTTTGGAAGCTGGCTGCCATGGGAACTGAGTCTTTGGAAAGCCCCGGTCTCTTTCCCCCTCCTGCCCCCACCCCCACCTTCCATCTCCATTCCCTCTTAATTGGTTTTTAGTTCCCTGGCTTTCAGGCTGGTCTGTTTATTTTGATTGCAACTCGACAGAACAAATCTTTAATGAACCAGCTTGTGGGGAGAGCCATTAGCAGCCGCCTGCCTCGAGGGAGTGGGGGAGGCGCCCAGCCAGGGCCACGGCCCCAGCCGCCCCAGGAGGAGGTGGTGGCCAGGCACCAAGAGGCGGTCGTGTTACCAGTGTCAGCCAGTGTTTAGGGCCCCGTTTTCCTTCACGTATAGTCCGGAGATGAGGAAACAGAACTTGTCTTCCCCAAGCTGCCTGCAGCCTCAGCCAGGGAGACCCCACAGCCCTTGAAACCATCCGGGGCTTTACAGGGGGAGGGCTCTCTGGTCCTCCCCACGACCCTGCGTGCACTCTGCAGATGTGGAGAGGGGGCTCAGAAAGACAGAGACCCAAGTCACCTGGCCAGATCACTTTTTTCTTTGGACCCTCCCCCGCCTCCAGGTTCCCTGGAGTGTCACTCATCCTTGGGCCAAATTGGCAGCCTGTGTCCAGGCTGGGCTCTTCCGGGCCCTGGATTTCTAGAGCAAATGCCTCCTTGCTTTGCGATTTGGTTTCCCCATCTTGAAAACAGCCACTATGGCCTTAGGCCACTCACAGGGCTGCTTCGTAGACGGGTAGACGGGAAGAGATCATGTGTGCCTGAGAGCCTGGTAAACAGAAAAGTGTCGTATAGGTGTGTGTTGCTATTATGAGTGTAGACTGCAGAACAATCCACATAGTTTCCTTGGCTGTAGCAAGCCTGGAGGGAGCCCCTAGGCCATGTGACTGGCCCCATGGTTAGGGTAACCTTAATAGATGGGTTTCTCCTTTCATATCGACCCCATGCTGCCAGAGCCATTAATCTTAGAAGCAGAGAACTATGGGGTGTGAGAGTGGGAAGCTGCCTTGGAGATCAAGTTCGGTTTTCAAACTGGTATGAAGAACTCCAGGGATCTGTGACTGAGACTCTGGGGATAGAAGGGGTGGGCTCTGGTCTCCTCCCCACCTCTAACTTCAGTCCAAGGGGCTCTGCTCTTGTCTGCCCTATATCATGGGGTCATGTGGTATTTCTTTAGGAAGGAGGGCCCCCTTTCTATACTGGTCATTGTTGGCTTACCAACACACATTCAGGCAAGGTGGTGATCTCACTTTCCTTTTTGGTGGTTGGTTGCACCTCTGGACAACAAGGGGTAAAAGGAAGTCTGATAGGGGCTTGTGGGAAAAGTTTCTTGTTCCTAAAAATGAAACAAAAGAAAGATGGATTCTCTTCTTTCTTGGCTGGTGGTGTGCTTGGTTGCGGTGCCTGGTTACTGTGGTTGCCATCCCGTGACCCTGAAGGAAGCCAGAATGAGGACAAAGCTAATCCACGGAGAATTGCAGAGTGCTTGGTAATACTGGTGAGCAGCTGACCATATGGTCCCTGGAGTGGTCCTGTCTTGGGACTTTATTGGATGATACATTTTCTTATTGTTTAAGCCAGTTTGAATATGCTAGTTTTGTTTTTTTTTTATTTTTGTTGTTTGTTTCTTTGCTTGCTTTTGTTATTTATAGCTAAATGCAAACCAATTGATGTGCTTTGAAAACTGTTGACCTAGGCCAGGCCCCACATTTCAAAGATGGGGTGACTGTGGCCCAGGGAAGCAGGGAATGATTGGGTCAAGGTCATGCCCTGATTAGTGGCAGAGGTGGTCCAGAACTCTTGTCTGCTGGCCTAAGACTCTTTCCTTGGATTCACAGGTAGAGAGCTGGTATCCTGGGGTCGTCCCAGCTGGCATTGTCTCCCGGTGCCTGGAGGATCCAGGTAAGCCAGGGAGGCCCTGTAGTCTGAGAGGTTGGGACGAAGTGGGCAGCACACACTGAGAGCCTCTTAAACTGTTCTTGTGGACAGCTTCTGAAAAGCACAAAACAGATGCATCACCCATTCCTGAACCAGGTTGTGAGAACTTGGAAAGAGGAATAAACTGAGCCATTCAGTGTTGCCATGTATATCAGTTAGGATAACTACATTAGGATAAACCTTAGACAAGTAAGGGGTGATTTTTCTGGCATAATAGGGAATCTGGAGATAGGCAGTCCAGGTTGGTACAGCTGTTCAAAGGCGTCATTAAGAATCAAGACTCCTGCTCTCCTTCTGTTGTCATTTTTGACTTGTCCTCATGGTCACAAATAGCTGCCCCAGGTCCTGGCATCACATCTGAATTCCAGGCTGGACGAAGGGTACAGGGGGAAAAGCTTTCACCAGCTAAGACTATGTCCTTTTATCCAGAAAACAATACCTTCCTAGAAGCCCCACTATAAAATTCATTATACATCTCATTGCCCAGAAATGGGTTACATGGACATCTTTGGCTAGACTTGGGGAAGGCAAGTATTTTTAACAGGGGATTTTGTGGCCCCAGACAAACTAGGATTTTGTTAGAAAGGAGAGAAGGAGAAATGGATATCGGGAGGCAATGGATGGTCTTCCACAGCAGGATTTGCAGTCTTACTCAGCAGGCAACAGAGCCAGGAATAAGGCCCAGAGGGTGTGACCCCTCTCTGAAAGCTCTGAAGCTGCTCAAGCCTCAATTTGCTGGCTTCAGGGTCTCCTCCCTCTTAATCATCTCCCCCAGGGATGCCAAAGTAATCTTCCCACAAGACCCTCACCGTCATATTACTTCCCGGCCTGAAATCTCCCTTTGCCCATAGGATGTGGACCAAATTCCTTGGCCTGGTATTTAAAGGTCCTCCGATCAGGTTACAAACCACCTCTCTGGCCCGATTCACCTCCTGTGATCATCCTCAGCTTGGGTTCTTCCCCATTTGGGCACTGCCTCTTACCTTGTTCTCGTGGGTCTTCTGTCCACCCTGCCTGATGGATTCCTACCACCTTTAGGGTCACCTCACTCCTAAAGTGGACCCAGATGCTCTGGACCTTCCCTGTGGTTCCCTTGGGCATGGAAACATGTGCTATTCAGATCAAATATTTTTCCTATAGTAACCACCCCAGAATTTAAGGGGTGAAATGGGTCCCATGTTTATATACCCAAATCTTACACATAAAAGATGCTCAATAAGATTCTTGCTTTTCTTCAAAACAATCCATCTTGAGCAACCTCAAGCCAGGAGCTCTGGGAGTGCCATTGGGTTCTTGATGGCTTTCAAACAGAGTTGGGAGTATACAACCAGTGACTTAGAAAGTTGACAGCATCTGAGTTTGCTCGAACCAAAGCGGCTGCTTGATGGGCAGGGATCCACTGTGTCAGCAGCACACAGCATAGTACCTGGGCCTTGTAGGCATTAAATAAGTACTTGTTGAAAATGACATAAAGCCCTGACTGGTTTGGCTCAGTGGATAGAGCGTCGGCCTGCGGACTAAAGGGTCCCGGGTTCGATTCCGGTCAAGGGCATGTACCTTGGTTGTGGGCACATCCCCGGTGGGAGGTGTGCAGGAGGCAGCTGATCGATGTTTCTCTCTCATCGATGTTTCTAACTCTCTTTCCCTCTCCTTTCCTCTCTGTAAAGAAAATCAATAAAATATATTTGTTTAAAAAGAAAATGACATAAAAAGGCACTTAAGGAATAGCTCATAATCGGATCCAATATTCCTGATTCCTTATCCTCTCCCAGGACTCACCTTGCAGCCTGGATAAAGCTGTCTCATCTCTCAGTCCTAATGGGGGGAGTTGCGGAGCCAAATCCATCAAGCCCGTCAGCAGAAGCCGCCATAGGTGTCTCTCTCCCTGCATTTGTACATAGTCAGGGTTCCAGGGTTGGCATGACAGTGTCACTAGGAACACAAGTGCCCTCTCATGCTTCTGCTCTCCCAGCTTCTGCATTTTGAAGGGTCAGATGCCTAAGATCTAGCAACTGGAGAGGCTGCGGAGTCACACAGCTGCTGTGCTCCGCTGTAACGGAAAGCAAAGAGGTGGGAAGGAATGCTTGGAGGGTTGACAGTGTCCGAAGTGGCTATACGAATTTGTGATTCCCCCATTATATGAGTTGCACTTGCTCCATATTCTTTCCAACACTTGGTATTATTAGTGCTTTTAATGTGAGCTACTCTGTCTGGTGGGTGTGTAGTGGTCTCTCGTTATGATTGGGTTTTCACTTGTATTTCTTGCTTAACTAATGAAATTGAATATGATTACTGGTCACTCACATGGCTTTATTTTTCAACTTTGAGTGAGGAGGAAGAGAAGTGGGAAGAGGCTGTCTGAGTATGAAAGTGTGTGACTGCTGAGTGTGGGAATGTTTGAGAGGTGCATCTTTACTGCTTGAACCAAGTGGAGGGGCGTCTGGGAATGAGGACTTCCATGTTCATGGAGTCACACCGGCAGGAGAGGTGATGAGATGCTGATGCAGGGAAAGAGCTGGCTTAGGCTTGGGCATGTACTAACTGCTACATTTTGGGCAAGTGCCTCAATTTCCACCTGTGCCAAATGGAAAGAAGAAGAATGCCAACTGGATAGTGTTGTTGCAAGATTTAAATGAGGTGAAATGTAGACAGTGTCTGGAGCAGAGGTACACAGAGATAAATTGTCTGCAGTGCCTGGCTTAATAAGTGACAGCCATCATCAGTCCAGAATTATTGGGGAGGGAGAACCAGAACACGTGCCTGCCCCCGTACTGGGTAGCAGCAGAATACCTTGTGACTTGTACAGGACTTCTTTTCTTGCTTAGAACTTTGCCTCTCATACACCTACCCTCAACTTAAGACAGCAGCCAGTCTAAGTGCCTGTGCTCTTCTGATATCCTGCCCTAAGAACTTCTGAACGCCCCCACGGAAGAGTAAAATAAAATGCACTCATTTCTCCTACCAAGATGTTATTTAAGAATTGTCAGTTTAGTGTTCTCCCTGCTGCTCTAAGTCAATAAAAGTCCGTTGTACTTCTATCATAACAGCTTTCTTTGACTGAGTGGGGGCTTTCCACAATTTAGATGTTATTCAGCTAATCTCGCCTCTGTCTGGTATTGTTTTGTCTCGAGTTTTATTTGTCTGTAAAGGGGGAAACGATCAAAGAATTGTCAACAGATGGCCAAAAACAGTCCCAAGGACCAACAAGCCCAAGGTCTTCCTTGGCTGGTGGCCTTCAGATGGTAAACTTTATCTTGGATGATCATCTGAAAATGTTACAAGTTCTGTTCCCCGCCCTCCTCCCCCAACCCCCAGCCTGACTTTGTGTCTTGGACAGTTGATTTGGGAGACACAATCTCAAAAACCCCCTTTTGCTGAGGACTTGAGTTGGAGATAGCCACCCTCTGGTTGGCAGCCCAAGACAGGAGGCAGGGAAGGAGCACTTTAACCAACGGTTATCCACATGCATGGGCTCATCTCAGTCCAAGCCTACCCGTCCCCCAGGCTGGAGCCCACTCTATAGGATGCTCACTGTAACCCAAATTCTGTGCCTATTTGACAAACAGCACAATTCCACCAAGGATAGTCTGGAGTTACAGTGACCAGGTTGGGGAACCTTCAGTATGATACAAATGGCCTATCTTCATGATGTCTTACACGGGGGCTTGACAGACTTTTTTTCTGTAAAAGGCCAAATAGTCAGTGTTTTAGGCTCTGTGTACCACATGGTCTCTGTTGCAACGCCTCAACTCTGCCGTTGGGGTGCAACAGCCTGGTAGACAGTACATAAACAAATGGGCATGACTTCCAGCAAAACCTTATTTGAAAACAAAAACACAACAAAAACGTCCACGAGCAAAAATTAGCCTTTGGGTTGTAGTGTACTGAATCCTGCTCTAATGCCTACCTCACCTGCCAACAACACAATCTTGGCAACACAGTAAAGGCGGGGCGTGGATGGGAATCAAGACCTCGAGGCCCATTTGAAAACCTCCAAATGAATGTTCTACAATTATTCCCTGTGAGGGAATAGGACTATGTTCTGCTGGTTTTGTTCTTGTTTGTTGTTGGCTTCTTTTGCATGTTTGTTTTGAGATTCCTTGAAGCCCTCCCTTGTGGGAGAGTATCGAAATAAGCCATTCCATTTTGTGTTTCCTACTAGGGGTGGGGGGAGGGGGCTGGGGTCCCAATCTACTGCTCTAGTCATGAGTATCCATATTTTACTGAGAAGATCATTAAAAATGCTCTACAAGACATTGCTGCTTACTCAAAATTTCCCCTGTCCATACCATCTCCAATCTTCAGGCAAAGTAGAAAGGATGAGTGAAATTTTCACATCAAACTTAGCTCAGCTTTCAGAAACACTTGAATTTCCCTGGTCCAAAGTCCTGCCCTTGACCTTACTGACAATAAGATCAACTCCTTTGAGAGTACATTGCTGTGTCCTCATTAGTTGGTAACCAGCCTACCCAAGCACTCAGGAATATTACCTCTAATCCTAGATTCTGCCCTACCAGGAGCTGAGATAGCCGAATACTGCAAGGGATCAATACAATATGCCAGTTTTATGATTAACATCCTCCTGATGCATCCCTGCACAACCTGAACCTTGGTTTTCTGGAAGAGACATCACAAAAAGGCAGCCCTTGGACCATGATGGAAAAAGACCTTATCAATTATTGCTAACACCTTCGTACAGCAGTGAAACTCCAGGGGTTTGATTTTTGAAGCTATGCTTCCCAAATAAAGAAACACAGATCATCCCTGATGCCTGGGAGGCCATCCCAAGCAGAAACTTTCCAATGAGGACGCTTAGGAATCCTTCAGAGGCAGAAAATCTTCAGAAGGAGGCTAACCTGAGATCTTCATATTAAGCAGATGACAGCATGAAGTAGATAGTTTGTTCTTCCAAATCTTCAAGACTGTCAAGATGCCTGGAGCCAAAGGTTAATGTACGCTGCTTTGTCTAGCATTCTTCATTTATTTTTGCCTAGTTCTTACTTTGCTGTTCTGCAATAATGGTTTGCTGATAACATAGTTGCTGCTCCATCACATATGTCTTATTGAGAAAACATTCCTGGTCATTGTCATGTTGTCGTTGCTCTTCCCAAAGGAGACTTCAAGAGATTATCCAACTCTCACACTAGGCACCTACACCCTCAGTCAGTCTATGCCCCACTATGGTACAATTTTTTAAAAAAAAAATGTGGAAGTCAAGCCTTAACTTGTTAGACATGTTTAGGTATTTAAGATCTCAACATCTTCTGTGAAATACGCCTCACCGAAACATGCCTCCAGGGACTGACAAAATAAAGCCGCAGAGGCTATTCTAGGAAATGACCCAGAAAAATATTGATTCACTTTTTGTGTGCACCATCCAAATGGTGATTTCTATCATGATGACTGTACCATTGGAAAAGGATGATAGAAATGTATTATTAACCTTGGCTGATGTCATAAGTAATCTTCCATAACTTTTAAGGTTCATCGGACAAGTATAAATTCTTTGGCCCAATTGGAAATGGACAATCAAACAGCTTTACCTTTTCTAGTAGTTAGTCTGGGAGTTATCTGTATAATTGCCAACATTTTGTGTTACTTTTGGGTAAATATTACTGACCAGGTGTAACAATCTATTTTGAAACTAAAATCTATTTTGAAGGCCACCTTTCTCTCTAAGGCACACCTGAGTGGACTATGGGACATAATTTTTAAAATATTTTTATTGATTTCAGTGAGAGGAAGGGAGGGATAGAAATATCAATGCTGAGAGAGAATCATTGATCAGCTGCCTCCTAGATGCTCCCCACTGATGATCGAACCCGAAACCCAGGCATGTGCCCTGATCGGGAATTGAGCCGTGACCTCCTGGTTCATGGGTTGACGCTCAACCACCAAGTCACACCAGCTGGGCTGGGACATAATTTAAAAAAAAAATACATTTTATTGATTTTTTTACAGAGAGGAAGGGAGAGGGAGAGAGAGTTAGAAACATCGATGAAAGAGAAACATCCATCAGCTGCCTCCTGCACACCCCCTACTGGGGATATGCCCACAACCGAGGCACATGCCCTTGACCAGAATCGAACCTGGGACTGTTCAGTCCGCAGGCTGACACTCTGTCCACTGAGCCAAAACCGGTTAGGGCTGGGATATAATTTTTAACCTGTGCTGGGTTCAGTAATGTGGGATCCCATCACCCTGCTTTTCGTCTTCATGTTCATAGTGGTTGCCAAGTGTAGACTCTCCGGTGTCTTGACTGTGAATGCACAGGTATCATTACATCACAGGATTCAACAACACATCACTTGACAAATGGAACAGAGCGGTCCAGCTCCAAATTGTTGTTTCTGAGAAGATAATGTCACCTAGACTCTCTTTGGCCAGAAAATGGCCATTAAGGGGAGGAGGGTCTGGAGGATAAGAGCCAGTACTGCTCCCCCTCTCCCCATCAATTATGTAGTTATTATCACTGAAGGTTTGTGACTTCCCTAACACTTTGTCTTCACTCATCACCTCACCTAAATCAACCGTTGCCTTAAGAAAACAGTCAGTCGCGACATTCCACAATGGCGGCGGATTACGTGGAAGCTACACTGACCTTTTCCCCGGACAAAACTGGAATTACAACTAAAATATAGAAAAATCATCCTGAATAACCATATGAAGACTAACTGGAGAGAACCTTATAACCAAGGACGTAAAGAGGAAGTCCTGTCGAGACTGAAGAGGCAAGAAAGGATTGTCCTTTGGAGCTGTCTGAAAGAACATGACCAGCAGACAACTTGATCCTGGACTTCCAATTTTCAGAAATGTGGACAATAAATTTCTGTTTTAAACAAACAACACAACAAAAAAAGAAAGAAAGAAAGTAAGGAAGAAAGAAGTTAATCAGCCCAATACTGGTTCCACTCCTGATACTCACCTTCTTCTAGAACAGGGGTGGGGAACATCTGGCTTGCAGGCCATATAAGACCCTCAAAATCATTTGGTCTGGCCCTGCCAAAGCATTGGGGGTGAGTTAATTAATATTTGACCAAATGTAGCAGGCTAATTTTTAAGTAGATAATTTTGTATGGCCCGTGAATGATGGTATAAATATTCCAATGGCCCTTGGCAGAAAAAAGGTTCCCCACTCGTTTTAGAACAATAGAAACTATGGCCTTCTTTCTCCTAAGGAGACATCATTTCAGATTCTCTGTGCAGAGTTCTACCCCATTGCAAAAGGTCAGTACAACTCAATTTGCTCATGGCATAATATCTTACTTTTGCGTGAAGAGGCTTTTCATGGGAGTTACATTGGATCTGTTTTAATAACTTACTCATTTTAATATCTTACCCAATATCTGGCCTAGTATCATCTGAAAAAAATTCACATTAGGTGTTCTTTGCATAGAAACACAATTTAATATCCTTTGGAAAAGAGCTACTTGAATCCGGACAGAGACCCAACATGCATGCCTTAATGAATTAATTCACATATTTATTCAACACTCATTGGGGTACCTGCTGTTGCAGGACCCTGTGGTGGGAGACAGGAGTACAAGAGTGTGCAAAACAGATGTGGCGCTGCCACTGTGTAGCTCGCAGAAGGGTTCTTGAAAGCTTGAGCAGTGTTTGGCTCCCCTCAGTAGTTCAGTCAGCTCTACCCCATCCATGGTCCATGGTTGTGGGGGGACCCTGAGGATTATCCAGGGCAAAATCATTTCCTTGCTATAGAGCTGCTGCAGTAAGTTTGTGTGTCCAGAATTCCCTTGATTTCACAGAACAAAAGAACTGGAAGGAACCTTGGATATAGTTATCCAACTTTTACTATGTAAATTATATTTATTATATAAATTAGTAAACTAAAGCCCAGGGATATTGAGAAACTTGTTCAGGGAGAGAGAGAGAGAGAGAGAGAGAGAGAGAGAGAGAGAGAGAGAGAGAAAGAGGACATGAGATTGTGTGTAAAAGAAAAGCATAAAAATCATATGTTTTAAATAAAATGAGTCAGAATCAAGGTCATTAAAAATGGGCTTTCTGAGAGAACCCCAATTGGTTATGAGATCCAAGGACTTATTTTTAAAAATAAGAGAGTACTCTGTTTAACAAAGCATCAATGTTTCCTCTGCTTTGGACAATTAGGATTTTTTTTTTTAAAATCACATAAATTGCTCAAAACATCCACTCTTTACATAAAGCTCACATTCTCATCACTGTAATGTTATAGAAATGGCACCTTATAGTCCAAAACTGATTTCTGCGGTGGGGAGAGTAAGACCCTTTTGAGCGACCTCAGGACTCTTTCCCTAGGCCATAGGCAGCTCTGAGACTGAAGGTCACTCAGGACGGAGTCCCCTCTGTCCACCTCTTCTGTGTGGAGTTAGGCTCGGTCCTCCCAAACTTGCTGACCCCTGAGTGACCCTTCCAAATCCAGATCATCCTGTAAGTGTCAACCCACAAGCCCATCACCCGCAGCTCCATCAGCACCTGAAGCGCGCTGGGCTGGGGGAAGGGAAGCCCTTTGAGGCAGCCCCCCTCCTCGCCAGTAGAGATGGTCTCTTAGGTCTGGAGTGAGAGGTGTCCCAGGCTGGGAAGGCAGGAGGGTTTCTTTTCTTTCCCAAGTTTGAACCCAAATTTGCTTTGTTCTTTTGGGATCTATTCTGCTTTGTAGAGTGCCTCTGAAGGGCCTGCTGACAGTGACATGAGGGTAATGGAAGGGAATGGAAACATATGAGGGAGGCGAAACCCTGGAGAATCTGAGTCTGGTTCCCAGACCAGAGAGCTGACTGGAGGGGAGATCAACCGAGACGGAACTTAATCCCTGTCCTCAGCGAGACCCACCCACTGGGCTTAGCAAAAGCCTCTGTGCTTTTTCTCTGTTCCTGGAGAATTTAGACAAAACAGCCCTGAGCCCCATGAGGCAGGGGAGCAAAAGGCCCTCCCCAAGCTGGATTAGGGCACTTATTTGTCTGATGAGTTCTGTGTCTGGAGTGACTGAGGGCACTGAGAATTGGGAACAGGGCTGTTGGGGAGACTTCAGGATGTCTCCTGAGCCAGGAATAACTGGGAAGGTCAGCTGGTTAAATCCTGTGCTGTGTGGGGACAAACACTGAGGAACAGAGAGGGATCGAGCCCTGCCCACGTCACACAGGACCCTTCACATTTCAGATGTAGAACTTCTGATTCCCAGTCTCATCCTCTAGCCAATTTGGATCATTTGATTACAGTTTAGTTCAATTCAACAGATATTTACTGAGTGTCTTCGACCTGCGAGGCTCTGTACTAGGTTCTGGAATCAGATAAATTCCGCCTTTGCCCTCTTGGAGCAGACAGCCTGGCAGGAAAGATACTAGGTGTACCGGTTAATAATGTGGATTTTTTTCAATAGATGGAGTTACACATATGTTGATAGATATGCGATTTGATATGTATGCTATTTTGTTGTATTGACAACAAGCTTCAAAACTTCATATGTCAAATTTTCTGAAGGTGTTAACATAGATATTTTTATGCTTAAAAATGTCGAATTTCGTGCCAAAAAAAGAGCATTTGCAGGAAGTTTTAATTCATTACTTTATTTTGAAGGGAAGTGCTGCTGAAAGTTATCATATACTTCAGGAAGCTTATGGTGAACATGCTCCATAAGGGTACCGGTTAATAATGCGGTAACGGTTAAAAATGTGGATTTTGTAATCAAAGAAAACACGATAATTTCAAGAGAAACATCAAAAGTGTTTTATTCAAAGTAATGTCCATCGCTAGCTACACATTTCCCCCATCTTTCAGGTAATTTGTGGATACTGTCCCAATAGAACTTTTCTTGTTTTGAGGCAAACCATTCAGAGACCCAATTTCCCACTTCTTCGTACATTTTGAAGTGCTGCTCAGAAAGTGTGTGTGCCATCGATCAGAACGAATGGTAATCTGAAGGAGCATGGTCTGGTGAATACGGTGGGTGGGTTAATACTTGCCAGGCAAGATCTTTTAACGAGTTTTTAACTGGTTTTGAAGTGTATGATGGTGCGTTATCATGAAGCAAAATAACTTTGCCGTGTCTTCTGGCCCATTCTGGTGGTTTTACGATCAAAGCGTGGTTCAAATAGATTATTTGTTGTCGGTAGTGATCAGTATTAATGGTTTCACCTGGTTTTAGAAGCTCATAATCCACCACACCTTCCTGATCCCACCAAACGCAGAGCATTGTCTTCTTTCCGAAGCGATTTGGCCTTGCAGTCGATGTTCATGGTTGACCTGGATCAACCCATGATTTTGTGCATCTGGGATTCTCAAAATAAATCCACTTTTCATCGCCAGTCACAATTCGATGCAAAAAAGACTTTCTTTCGTGCCGTTGAAGCAACATTTTACTGATGACTTTTCGGTTTTCCATTTGTCTTTCATTCAGCTGATGTGGCACCCATTTTCCTTCCTTTAAAATCTTTCCCATTGCTTGTAAGCTATCGGAAATTATTTGCTGAGCAACATTAATCTTTCTGCAAGTTGTTTTTGAGTTTGACACGCATCTTCATCCAATAATGCTTGTAATTGTTGGTCTTCAAACTTTTTCGGTTGACCTGGACGTTCTTTGTCTTTCACATCGAAGTCATCACTTTTAAAGGGTTTAAACCAGCGTTCACAAGTATCTTGAGATGGAGCATGTTCACCATAACTTCCCAAAGTATATGATAACTTTCAGCAGCACTTTTCTTCAAAATAAAGTAATGAATTAAAACTTCCCGCAAATGCTCTTTTTTTGGCACGAAATTCGACCTCTTTAAGCGTAAAAATATCTATGATGTTAACACCATATGATGTCAGAAAATTTGACATATGAAGTTTTGAAGCTTGTTGTCAATACAGCAAAATAGCATACAAATCAAATCGCATATCTATCAACATATGTGTAACTCCATCTATTGAAAAAAATCCGCATTATTAACCGGTACACCTGGTATATGCTCTTGTAGGACAAGTACCGATGCGGTAGAGGGAGTTCATCAGAAAGGCGGATGCGGAGGAAACTCGTGACAAGGAGGGCGGCGTTTGAGCGGAGACTTGACGTGGGAGCAGGAGGTGGTCAGACAAAGAGGGGAAGGGCAAAAGGAGAATGTTCAGATTGCAGGAAGAGCATAAAGGATAATAACATTAGCCTCATTTACTGAACACCAACTGTGCACCAGACACGATTCTAAGTAGTTTAAGTTCTTACAGATAAACTCACTTAATTCCCATGATAAACATATGTGGTAGGTGCCACTATTATCCCCCAATTATAGAAGGGAAAGTAGGCACAGAGGGAATACGTAACTTTCCCAATTAGTAAATACAGACCTAGGCCTCCGGCTCCAGCCCCTGCTCTGAACTGCTGTGCGAGAGAGCTCCTATGTGCCCAAGTGGATGGCATTGTTTGAATAAACAGAATGAGAGTTCCTCTCAGGAGTACAGGAGGGGCGACCCGTGGAAGCATAAATCAGTGCAATCTTTAGGAAAAATTATGTGGCAACAAGCGTGCATACTCTTTGACCCAGTATTTTCACTTCTAGAAACATAGCCAAAGGAAATAATCAGAAACGCACACAAAGGTGTACAATGGGAAATGACTAAAATGTCCTTCAATAGCAATTGGTTAAAATAACTATATATTTATACATATTTATACAACCCAACATTATGGAGCCTTTAAACATTGAAAATCCAGTTTGTTCCTCCTGGTTTGTATCTTAAGGAAGGATGAAAAAGGTCTGTGAAAAGAAAAGCGGGGTGAGGTCCTCTGTCGGGGTAACAGAAGTTGTAGCTAGGACCCCCAGGTGGTTCTGGGGGAGGCAAGGAGGCCACGCAGAGGTGAGGCCTGCAGAGACGTGAGACCCGGGGAGGAGGTGTGGCCAGTCAGCGGCCAGCTTGGGCCCTGGCATTGGCTCCAGGCTCTGTGTTTAAAGAGCTTTTAAAGCTTATTAAAAAGGTTTCTTAGACATCAAATGGCTCTTAAAAAATCAATATTTTGATGATTTAAGTGCAAGAGAATCAGAAACATATGGATCAAATTGCCCTCGAATTATACACACTTAAAAAAAAAGTGTTGGTTTTTAGCAAGCCCCAAATATTTTAAAAACAGATAGAGACACTTTCCTCATATCCAGACAGAGCTCTGCTAGGTCAACTTGAAGAAGCCCAAGAGGAGGTAAATGGGAATGGGGCAGGGCTTGGGATGCAAGGGAATTCCTCTAGCTGAGCCTTCTCGTGTAGGCGGAGCTGCAGGGACAACTGCGTGTACCTGTGTGCTGCGTGTGTACCTGTGTGCTGTTGTGTGTACCTGTGTGCTGCGTGTGTGTACCCATTCTCCTCTGAGTCTGGCCAGACCTCCAGAGCCCGCTTCCACGGCCAGCCGTGCCCCTCTGTGTTCCATATGTATTTGTGTGTCCAGTACTAGTCTCAACCTGAGGTCTGAGGGTTGGTCCCTTCCTGAGTCATCCTCTCACCCCTCCTGCAGTGGATGTGCTGCTGCCCGTCCCTGGAAGGTTCAACCCAGTTGGGCGCAGGTATCACTCAGCCCGGAGGTGACCAAACGTTTCTTAGCTAGGGGCTCGGTCTGCCCGTGAATCTTAAGAATGAAGTCCAGTGTGTAGGTGATAAGACCAGAGCTGCTATGGCCCAGATTTTCCTGCTAGAATGTCTGGGCTCTGGGAGCAGAATGTGAAAGCCACAGATCTCATCCCAAACCCTATTTTCTTTTTTTAGACTATATTTTTATTGATTTCAGAGAGGAAGGGAGAGGGAGAGAGAGAAACATCAATGATGAGAGAGAATCACTGATAGGCTGCCTCCTGCACGCCCCACACTGGGGATCGAGACCACAACTTGGGCATATGTCCTGCCTGGGAATTGAACTGTGACCTCCTGGTTCATAGGTCGACGCTCAACCACTGAGCCATGCCGGCCAGGCCCAAATCCTTATTTTCCAGAGAAGGAAATGGAAGCCTAAGCAGGAAGACTGAAGGCAGGCAGCAGGGCCAGAGGAAATGCTCCCACACGCAGCCGTTCAGCTTATTTCAATCCAAACCAATAGTCACTCCACCCACCATTTCTTCTGCCCCAGCACAAAATCCTGCGGGTGCTGGGTGATCCACAGGACCTCGGTGTGGGTCTGGTGGTGACAAAGAGGTTTTGAAGTTGACTGGCATGTGGGGCCTTCCTGTGCGCAACTCCACCTCTGGTTGGGAGTGGGAACTCCCGCTTCTGAACTCTGTGCGGTAACCTTAAGAAGGAAACAGGCCGCACCTGGAGTCCTGGGCCGAGGACAAATGGGCTGGTTTGTCACCTCCAGGCCCTCCAGCCTCTGTGGTTTAGGCCCTTCATGGTCTCCCCGGCCCTGCTGGCCCAGGGAGTCCTGAGTGAGCTGCATGTGGAGCCAGATGAGAGACCAGTGCCCTAGAAGAGACGGTTGTGACTAAGAAGGCCTGTAGGGGCATCCCTCGGGCACCCACCTCCCTGGCTAGACCCATGTTTGAGCCTTCCTCACTGGGTCCCCGTAACCTACATTTCTTTTGTCTCAGGAACCTGCTGGGTCCCAGGCCTTGTGATGCCTCTGAAAGGCAAGGGGCTAGTTCTCCGTTCTGGCCCTAAGAGTGGCTTGGGGAGCACCGTCCTTTCTCCGGGGCCTCACGGACCCACTAGACCTGCCGTGTGTTGTCTGCCCGCTCCACCTCTCCACCCCCACCAGCACCACCAAGGAGGCTTGTTAATTATCCCAATGATTTCCACCTCGATGGGCAGGTCTCATTGGCCAGAATCGAGGCTTGGGTCATCCCACCCCACCCCATGTACACAGAATGAGGAGGGGGAAGGGGGAAAGAATACCAGAAACAGAAATGAGGGGGAGACGAGTGGGGGTAAGATGGGGGTGAGCATGCCCATCCTAGTCAGACCTTCTCTCAACTCACGCCTGACCTCCCCCAGCAGACCTGTGGCTCCCAGAGTGTCTCACTCTATGTATGCTGATTCTGAGCACAATCCACCAGTATTGTCCTTTCTTGTCTTTCTGAAAAGTCTAGGTGCATTCTGAGGGCAGGCACCACGTCTAAGAACCCAGCTTAGAGTCCATCTGTCTGCGGAACAGATGAATGAATGGCGTGTCTGAATGGAACGCATGGGCCAGACCCCTCTCGCCCTCCCTCTGGATGAGGTCGCATTGGATACAGGCCTCGGGGATGCCCTATATGCCAGGCATCTGGTCCTGCAGAAGCAACATGCAGCCCAGCTATGGAATGTGATTTTTTTTTTTTTAAGTTTCGGCTGTTTTAATTCAGTCCGGGACTGTAATGGGGAGGCTCCAAGCGTCCTGCTGACCTCTGTGTGGACCGAGTTTGATGGAGAGGAACACAAATCTGAGTGGGGGCCTGGAAGGTCACCTGGTCCCACATACCCAAGCTATTAGCCACTCATTTCTTTATCCAGTCCACAAATATTGCATACCTACTGTGTGCTCGGCACTATCCCAGGTGCTTGGACATACACGGTAAACAAAATAGACACAGCCCTCCCCTCCAGGAGTTGACAGTCGGGTAAGGAAGGCAGACCTCAAATGCACACAGACGGACTCAGCTCATGCCCGGAGGGAGAGGAACAGGTGATGTGGAGCGGACGGCTGCAGACAGGTGGTCGGACAGGCCCTCTCCGAGGGTCAGGGTTTAAGCTGAGACCTCAGCTATGGGAATGAGCTAGCTACCCAGAGGGCTGAGGAGAGGAGACGCCTAGGGAGGAGGCGGCCTGTGCCATGGCTTGAACGAAGCCCCTAATGGCTCTCTCTGAGCTTCCGTTTCCTCCTGTGTGACGGGGAGCAACATACTCCCGCTGCCTACTCACAGGGCTTTGGTGGGGGTCGCGGGAGAAGGACGTGTCCAGGCAGACTCAGAGCCATTTGATTCTGTTCCTGTGCTTACGGCAAGACGGCCTTCCCGCTGTTCTCCATAGGGAGGCACGGCCATCCCCCTCCTTCTTACTAAGTAGAGCACCCTAAAATCTCCTACAAATAAAGTAGGGATCAAGTTGAAATAATTGGTATTTCTCAATTCCTAGACAGAAATACATCTAGGGAATGTTGTAGGTTTGTGAATCCTTACCAGGTGAAGAGTAGAATCAACAAAGAAGTGCTTCTAATTGGGGGAGGTGGAGTCCATCACCCAGGAGGGTCTGCTTCTAGCCATTGCCAGTCACCCACTTCTCAGCATGAATATTATAATCAGGAGACCAGGTTTTCATAGACGTTTTCATGAAGAAGCCAAAGAGGAGGTAAGTGGGAATGGGGCAGGGCTCAGAGTGCTGGCACCCGAGACTGAAATGGGTAGAAGAAACCACCGTGGGGTAAGTGGGGAGACCAGGTCTTTCTGGCAGTGAACTTCAAGCATCACCCCAGTGCCTGGCACAATGCCTGGCACAGAGCGGGAGCTGCATACAGGTTTGCTGAGCGAATCAACGAACATTTCCACATCCTCATCCCCAGAATGGAGGCTTCTGGGCAACGCAAGTTCTCCAAGGTCCCCATTCCTTTCCCTTTCCTCTTTCCTCCTTCCATTTTCCTTCCCGCTCTCCCCACATTTTTCTCGCAGGCTGTCAGTGGCATTCCTGTTCTCACTTTCCCCGTGGACATTTGGCCGGGCCAGTGGGATCGTGTGTGCGTGGGGGTACGCGGGCTGTGAGGGGCCTGCGAGGAGACAAAGGCTCCTGAGTGAGATTCAGGGCACAGCTGAACTGCCCTGAACTTTCTTTTTTGTTTTCAAGGAAATGCATAATCCAAGAACCACCCACGGGCCCTGGCGGCCCTGCTAAGCAGGGCTGGAATGTGCTGCCTTTCCCATTAGTAATTGTTTTTTCTGGTTAGCCCGTAACCCTTCCCCCGCCACCTCCCTGCCGCGGGAGCGAGGACCTCTCCTCAGGGCATCAGCAGAGCTGGGGGCGGGGGGAACGAGGCTGCCTTTGCAAGGTTTCCCCAAACTCTGCCGCCCATCTCCCCCAGAGCATGGCCAGTGGGGCTGAGGACCTGACCTTGGCCTGCAAAGACCATCTGTCTGCACAGTGATGCTTTCCAATTCTCCTGTCTGCCTCTGCTCTGGCAGGAGGGGCTGGGGGCTGCCAAGGACTCGAGGACCCTGGAATGCAGCCCGGTCTTGCACGGGGCCTCCCGGCCTCTGCTACAGTGTCTGTATATCCCCCTGTTGCTGTGTCCGTGATTGTGAATGGGTGTCAGCACGAGCTGGTTGTTGAAATGTGAGTTTGTGGGGGTGGCTGTGATCTGGGACAGGGAGGGCCCACTTGTAGCCTTGGTGTGTGTGTGTGTGTGTGTGTGTGTGTGTGTGTGTGCTGGGGGTGGGGGTGGGGGAGAAAGAGGCTTGCTCCTAAGCTGACTCAGCACTTCTCTTTCCCACCCACCCATTCCGTGCCTGAGCCTTTGCCCAGGAAGCAACACCCTTGGCCCCCATGTTTCTACCAGTGGCTGCCCTACCCCCATCCCCAAGAGCGGGGAGACGTGGCCCCTTGGACCAGGTCCCAGTTAGCTCCTTGTCTTTAATCCATAGGGATTCAGGAGGTCAGAGGTTTGTGCTGTTTCTTGACCTTCCCAGCTAGGCCCTGTGTGCTCTGGTCCTGGGGGACTAGTCTGGAGCCCTCTGGCTGCCCTGCCTGCGCCTGTAGCTCAAGGCCAGGCTTCTGCTCAGGTGGGGGTGGCCCCTGCAGAGTAAGAAGGAGCACAGGGTGTCCCTCACTGCAACTCAATGCCGCCCTCTGTCCGGATGGACCTCGGCTGCCTCACCCTCAGACAGGCCTGTCGTGCAGACTGTAATTCTTAGAATGAGCGCTGCCATTCTGGACAGGAGTGGGCACCAGGGGGGCTGGGCCTGCACCCCCACAAGTGGGCGCTCCGGATCTCGGGAGGCTAGGAAGTCAGGAGGTGGGAGTGTGGGGCCTGCTCCACCAGCTTGTCCCACAGCTTGTGCCCCGAGCAGCTGGCGGGGAGGCAGTGCCAGGCCCGGCCCAGTGTGGCCACTGAACATTTGGTGCAAATCAAAGGCTTTTTCCAGCCAGGACAGGAGTGCTGCCGAGTGGGGTTTGGGAGCGGGCCTGGCAGGGCAAACACTGCCCTAATTGAGGCCCTTCTAGACTTTTAATTATAAGCAGTGTTTTCTCAGGCTTCCTAATTGACCATGGAGACCCACTGGTGTTATGGCCCATGCCAGGAACAAAATAAAAATGCGTTGTTCCAGCGTTTTCGGCAAGGTTTATTTCAGCCCTGTTCTGAGGGGGAACAGTCCCACAGCGAAGGCCAGAACCCTCTCCTGAGAGGGCCTCCCGCCGACGCCGAGCGACGACAGCCACAGGTGTGAGCGCACCCTCGGATGGAACATGCGAGCACACAGAAGACACCTGTAGACAAAGGCACGTGTACGGGCACACGCAGTCGCCGTCGTGGACGTGGCTGCAGATGCTGTAAACACCGGGCTGGAAACCCAGCCCAAGCACCCAGAGCGGTTTAGGAAGGAAAACATTGCTCCTGGCCCCGCCAGCTCCCACCTCCACCTCCTCCACCTCCTCCGTCCTTCCCCTCGGGGCCAGCAGGGCCGGGCCTGCCTCGGACCCCTCCCCCCTCACACAGCCTGTTCACAAGGCCCAGGACAGATTTCAGCCCCCGGTTGGGTGTCCTGAATGCTTGAGAAGCCTTTGTCCTGCTCTTGTCCCAGGCCCCGGGGGAGTGACTGTCTGGGGAGGAAGGCCAGGCTCTTGTCTGTGGAAAAACAAGGGCCCGACCCTGGGCACCCAGCTGCATCTCTGTGGCACTTCCCAGAGCAGCATCTACAGGCTTCTGGGAAGAGCCGGTCCGGGTTACAGATGCAGAAGCCTGAGGTGCCTGGACCCCTGAGCACCGAGCCCCGCTTGTGCACGAGAGCCACCTAGATCCCAGGACTCCTTCAGGCAACACAATCTGGGTCCCACTGCTGGCCGGGGAGTCTGTCTTTTAGACCACTGATTGCCATGGTACCTCGGGCACTAGAAGTGCTCAGACATGTTTGTTGATTCAGTGAATGGTTCATGCCGGTCCCTGGGGCCCCTGATAGCCCTGAAAGACAGAGCAGGTTCCCCCTCTCCACCCCCGCCCCCCCACATGGGTGATCTTGGGAGGAAGCTCAGGTGAGCCCCCCTCCCCTTCGCCTCTTTCCTGGCCCTCGTGCTCCATGCCTGTGGGTCTGGACACCCAGGTAGCCTCCAGATCCTCTCCTAGTTAATGTCCAACGATGAGCCCAGGACTGGCATCGTGTAGAAATGGGCAAGGGGGGGGGGGGCTTCCAGGGGGGAAGGAGGCCAGACCACTCTGACTGCTCTGCCATTTTGTTAAGGGTCCCCCAGGGTCTGGGCAGTGCCAGAGGCCAGGAGCAGAGAGGGCCGTGCACCAGGCCCTGCCCTGCCAGGCTCGGCTTGGGTCGGCGGAGCCTCGGTGGCAGTTACGGGCCGTTGCTATCGCCCCTTATCTGGGGCTCCTGGCTCTTACACCACGTCCCCAACGGCCCTGGAGTCAGGGGCCCCTGCTGCTCGCTCCCCAAACAGACCGTTACTGGGTTTCCGTTGTTTGGGGAGGGAGTGAGGGGCTGTCTGCTTAATTAATCATTTTTAGGCCACCCTGGGAAACTCATTAAGCCACCTCTCGGGGCTGGGAGCAGGAACGCTGCTCTCAAAGTTGGAACTTTCTGGTCTCCCACATCGGGGCCCATTTTCCCTTCCACTCATGTGCCCTCACATGTGTGAGAGTATGTCTGTGCGCAGGCGTGTGGGAGTGGGGGAGAGAGAGGAGCATTCGCCAGCATGCCCTTGTGTCCATGACTGTGTGTGTGTGTGTGTGTGTGTGTGTGTGTGTGTGTGTGTGTTTCCTAGATTCTGCAAGGAACTTCCCCTGATTCTTCTTAATTACCAGCCTAGAAGAAATTCAAGATGCTTGGAGCAAAGGTCAAACTCCACCTGTTTTCCCTGCACTTCATTTTCTGGCAGTTCCCACAATAGTACAGATAAGTAAAAGATTAAGGCAATCTTTTCTAATTAAAGTAATTTAAAAACGGCGATGATTGCACCTTTCATCTGAAAGGGAAAATATTTACTCATCCAAACTGCAGGCCCTTGAACGCATTCAGGAGGTCTATTTTGACAAACAGATCCTGCTCCCCTCCCCCAGCCCATTCTTTCTGCTCCGGGACACACACACACAAAGGCTGGTTTATTTAGCAAGAGCGGGCTTGACGAGGGCACCCTGGAAGCTGGGGGAGGATGGAAGTGGGGCAGGTTTTGAGCAAATGGGCACTTTAGCCCAATCCCTGCGGGTCCTGGTGAGAGAGGGGCCGTTGGGATTTTGATTTGACCAATGGATGTTTTATTGTTGTTCCTTCCCCAAGAGCCCTCCTCCCCCTCCCCGCCCCCCCCCCAGGGGATCCCCTGCCTCCCTCAGACAGCTCCACTCTGTTTAGGTCTCTTCCCTCTGAGAAAACTTGTTGGAGGCTTGGATATAGTCTGTCCTTCTGCCCATCCTTTATCCAACACATGTGTTAAGTTGCTGTCTTGCACACGACTCTGTGTTTGCCATACAAGTCCTTCATCCACCCTGAAGGAGTGCTGTGGGGGCCTGTGGCCCAGCCCCTACCCTCAAGAAATACAAAATCTAACAAGCTTGAGCAAACTGCCCTTGGCTCACCCTGAAGAAACCACACAGGGTGCAAGCTGCCTATTTCACGTCGAGTTCCTGAGGCAAGTATCATCATCCAGCTTCCTGGCTCATGTGGTTTGACTTCACAAGTTACTTTCCCTAGCCAGGCAGTGCTCCCTGCGGCATGTGACTGTGGGGACCGAGGGGCGCGGACATTCCAGAGCCAGGGCTCTCGGGGCTAGGGTCTTTGGGGGAGTGGGAACATGAAGGGACAGAGGTGTGACTGTCCAGTCCCATGGCCTTAGGGTGACCACCCTCCTCCTGGTCCCCACTGCCAGGAGAGAGGACATGCTTTGGAGCCGGTGCAGCTAGAGCTTGAAGCGGCCCCAATGGGATAATCCCACATACAGGCTGCTCAGAATATGGGATGAAGGGAAATCATGGAAACCAGCCCCAGGAATGTTGGAGGCCAGCTGCCCCTGAGTAGGGCCTGGCTGCCTCCGCGTGCCCAGGGCAGGCTCGGCAGTGTCTTCAGCATGACCCACACCCTCAGTTGTCCTCAAACAGCAAGCGTGGGCAGGTCATCTCTGCAGGGAGCCTACCGTCCAGGTAGGCCGGGCAAGGAGGAGGGGTGGTGTGTGTACGTATGTGCACTTGTGTGTGTGCTGTGTATCTGGCCTGTTTGTGGATGGGCTGACTTTGTACCCCGAACAGCCTTGGTATCAGAGACTGGGGCTAGACCTACAGGGTTCCCCCTGTTCCACAAGCTCACCCAGAGCCAATCATCAGGATTCTTGACTCTGGCAAAGCCACCCCCAAACCTCCCTCTCTCCCAGCCTTGCCTCTCCAGGGACAGCTCTCACCGTGCCACTTCTCTGCCTGGTCACCGGCCACAGCTCCCACTCCTGGAAAACTGGTTTACTGGCACATCTGGAGCAATGGTGCCCCACAGCCCATCTCATATCACAGGGGACTGATTTGGACCTGACCCCAATTGGCCTCTTTTTGCTGGTGGGAAACACTGGGGGGGGGGGTGCGGGGGACGGCTGGGGAGAGGGGCTATGAGAAGCTATGAAGGCCGTAGATGCTCTCCGAGGAGTATTGTCAACCTAAGTGTGCATATGTGCCCACCACACAAAGGTGCAGACAGCTGCAGGGACCCCAAAGCCATACCCAGAATCCAGGTTGGGAACTTTCGGTCCCACAAGCCCAACTGCCAGGCTTTGTCTCTAGGCCACCCCCACCCTGTCCCCCTTTCAACCTCATTCTAACCCCTCCCCCAGGAAGCGGCAGTGCCAGCCCCTCAGGCCCAGCGCCTGAGCCTGCAGGTGGCCCTCAGCGAGGCCAGCCAGCCAGGGCTCCCTCAGTGAATTGTGTTTCACCAACCTACGCATTTGATGATTAAATTGCTCGGTGGAAACAGTCCCCAGAAGACTGGGATCCTTGTTGCAAAAATAAATTTTCCCTCTGAACATAGCTATCTCTTGCTTTCTCTGCCTGCATTCTGGCTTTTTTTTTTTTTTTTTTGTCTTTCTTATATCCCAACAGCTTTTATCTTCTTCCTTTCCTCCCACGGAGACCCAAACAAACCTGCTGTATACAGTTTCAGTCCACACTCTTAAAGAGACAGCACATGCTTGCTTATTACAGGCTGATCTCCCATTCCTGCTCACTCACTGTCTGCCAGAGACTAGTGGTGTGATGGCTGGGGGTGTTTAAAGCAGTTAAACAAAAAGTGCCCTTGAATTTGCCTCTCCTTCCCCACACCTCACGGCAAGACACAGAACAGGAGGGACCAGTTTGAAGGTTCACTATACCAGAGGTCCCCCCGGCTGGTACTGGTGAGGTTGGACAATGAGACTATTATTTTCTTTTGTCTAGAAGATGATCTGAAAAAGGATTCTTTTCTTTTCAAGCATGATTAAAAAAAAAAAAAAAGATTTTCATCTCAAACTCCCCTTCACCCTACCACCAGCAAGTGAACCATCTCTGAAGAGGTAATGGCAAACTGGGAAAATGTGATGGGAGGGCCAGATCGAGGGTGCGCACAGCTTTCCTGGACTTTGTGACTTGGAGAGGTTCTGGTCTTCACCTGACTCGATTGTGTATTGCTGGGTTGGTGCGCTGAAGTCAGTGTGGGGTGGGGCTAAGTGTGTGTGTGTGTGTGTGTGTGTGTGTGTGTGTGTGTGCGCTGCCTTGGACGGGGGTCTCCATAGCCCTGGGTATGTGGACAAGTGTCTGGATGGAAAAGACTGGCCGTCACTGGAGGGCAGGGCTGTTCTCATTTCCACCCCACGGGGCCCAGCCCAGGGAGGAAGGTGTCCAGGCCAGCGGCTGAGGTTCTTCATTTGTAACAGTTCCCCAAGGAGGCGGAGCTGCTGTCCCCCAGCCCGTGTCTGAGGAGCAGGCCTGAGCGAGGTGGCCCTGGTCCCCTAACTCATGTAAAGGACCCCCTGTGCCCTTTCCTTGGCCCCTGCTTCCAGGGCTGGCCTCCACCGGCTGCGGGCACCATCATCGAGGCACAAGTGCTGCTGGTCCTACACCAGAGACCTCTGCGGAGCAGACACAACCAACGAGGTGGCTTTTCTCCTTTAAGAGAAGACATTCCTCAGCGGGACAGTTGCCTCCCGGCTCTCTCCCACTCCACTTGGAAGCCAGGCAGAAAATATGCCTGATGGGCAGGATTATATGGGATTAGTCAGCTTTCCCAAAACAGGCCCAGAGGCTCTGGGTCCGAAATGAGTTTTGGTCTGAGACCTTCCCTGTGATTAGTGACAGCTGTGACCACGGGCCAGCCCTCCTCCTCTCCTGGCCCCGTCTCTTCCCCGAGTGCTGATAACTCAACTGTTACCTTAATCACAGGCCCAGATGTTTAGGGGAAACGTGAGCCCTGTGGTTCAGTGACCCCGGGCCCAAGGAGGAAGGAATTACTGATTGGACCAAGGATTTGGCTTTGCCAACCCCTACTTCCCCCCACCAGAGAGCAGCCCCCAGAGGCCACCCTGTGCTGGATGGGCCAAGGGGGTGGGAGCTATTAGGTGACGGTCTGTAATCTGTCCAGCTCCTGTCTCAGGTTCCTGCCAGCCCTCTGCTCCTACTGGGCCCCTGGGCCCAGCTCCCAGGGCCCCCTTGCAGGCTGGGACAGGCTGGGCACCATGGCCCTCTTTGCCCTGGGCCTGCCCTGCATCTCAGTCAGTTTGTGAGCCGACCACTCCAGTTCCAGAGCTGGTGTTTCCCGGGAAAGGAGCTCCTGATGACCAATCAGCTGAGGCCACCAAGCAGGAACAGTGGGACGTCCGAGGATGTCCCTGAGGACAGGTCCAGGGCTTGGCTAGAAGTCAGGAGGTACCTCATCATTCCCTGCGTGGGCCCAGTGGCCTTATCTGCAGTTAGAAGTTCCTTGCAGATAAACCATGCACTCACAGCCGGTATCCCTATAAGCAATGCTCTCCTTGGACCTTTTTTTTCGGGGTAAAGGATAAAATTTTGTTTCGTTCCTAGAGCCAGCACGGTCCTCTTTTTAGCCCTTTAGCTCCTCAAGAAATTTTTTGTGGATCTGACCTGGTAGCTGTCTGGAAATGAGGCGCTGCTGCCATGTGACAGCCACGGGGCGGGGGGGGGGGGGCCGGGGGGGGGGGCTGCCTGGCCTTGGCTCCTCTGGGCTGTTGCATTCCAGGCCACACCCAGAATCCCGAGACCAGGACATGCTCCAGAGCACGGCAGGACCAGGGACTGAGTCAGCAGAGCCCAGAGCTCTGCTGATGCTGACCCCAGACCAGATGGGAACTGGGGTCAAGGCTGAGCCCCCAGTCCACTGGGCACCCATGAGTGCTGGCTGGGACTTAGAAAATGTGTTTGTGCTCGTAGCACCCAGTTGGTGCTGGAAATGGAGTGGCATGTTCTGGCGTGTTCTGGCCTCCGGGCTGAAAACTGTTTATTTGAACAATTAAGAACACGACTTCAGCTGAACCACAAAATCAGACGGAAACCTTTATCTTGGGTGGCAGGCTCTTGGTTTCCTCCTCTGCCCTTGCAGGCTGGCGAGTGGGGCATGTTGGACCGGATGTTCTGGAAGTGATTCCAGTGGCTGCGGCCTCGCTCAGGAGGGACCAGCAAGCCTTCTTGGTTGTCTTTCATGCTGATGATAGGGGTAGAATGGGGGTGTTAGGAGGGGACCCAAGCTCATGAATCAGAGAGCCTAGGGCCTCGGGGGTCCCTTGAGGCGAGGGTGCGGCTTCTTCTGCAGTTGGCATGAGGCGCGGTATCTGCTGGACCATCTTCTGCTACATCAGAGATGACTGTCTCCAATTATCTCCTTGTCCTCCTCCAGCCAAGAAACATGTGAGCTCACATCACCCGCCCCGACTCCAGCACCCCAGGGGGACCTTGGCTCTGGACCCCCCGGCCCCCCTTTCAGTTCTCAGTCCTGGAGGTTCTTGGGGCTCTAGTACAATGAGGGGTTCATGGGTAGATAAGTCAGGTATTTGCTTATCACCCTCCTTGAAGTTTAAGCTTGCCCCAAAACAAACCCAAGCCTCCCCCAGTGGCTCTGGGAGGAGCCGGCGCACCTCGGCCACAGCGGGTCACGGTTGGCCACTGTGTTGAGACATGTGGTCTCATGACTGGATGCTTGAGGGCTCTGTGTGGAGTGGCCACCATGGCCTCCCTCCCCAGCTGCTCTCCCTCACCCACAGCTCACAATTTTCCGGGGCCCCACCACGTGCCCACTGGGTCGCTGCAAACACTGATAGCCTTGCTTCTAGAACCTCACCTTTTTAAATCCTATATCTTACTCTGTTTGTAAGTACTCATATTTGTCCATCTCATCTCCCTAGATGCATGCTGTAAAAACTTCTTGGGGCAGGAATATCCTCTGTCAATCACAAGGCTCTCCTCCGCCCTCTGCCCCATGACCCACCTGGGGTCTGGGTTGAGGCTAATGAGTGATTTGGGCATTCACCACCTTGGCTAATGACCCTTGTCACAGGGTGTGTGTTGGGGTGAGGGGTACTGTTGTGGGGGGGGGGGGGCACTGCAACACATCTGACCTGTCTTAATCTGCCTCAGCAGCTACCTTGGGATGCACCCCCTCCCTCCAGCCCCCCACCATGAGGATAGGGTGCAAGGGCCAAGCACTTGAGAGGCAAGAGGGTGATGTCTCCCTTTGGGAAGTACCTTCTCACACTGCCCAGTGTGGATTCCAGCAAAGGCCGTGGAGGATGGGAATCTGCATGGAAACAGTCAAATTTTCAATCTCTTTCTCCATTCTGGCTCTAATCCCAATTTTAAAAGAAGTGCAGCAGAGAAAATAAGCCTGCCTAGGGCTGAGCCAAGGGTGGGGGAAGTCGACAGTCCAGGGAGATGAAAATTAGACACCAGAACGAAGAATTCTGCATTGTTTCAAAACTGGTCAATTGCTTCCATATTCATGCAGACTGGTAAAGAGACACAGACTCGATATGGTGGGGAAATGGGATTATAATGACAGAGCTGAGACGAAAACTGGGGAGGACCATGGGTTGCCTGTCAGCCCACTAGGCCCGCAGCTCAAGGCAGTGAGAGGGCATTCCTACCCCCCCTGCCCGTCCCCTTCAGGACTGCGAACCCCGCCCACCCCTCCACCCCTGCCTGGGCATCTCCAAGGTTCTGACTGGGAGCAGGCCCTTTCGCCTTGCTGGCCCCTCATCGTGCCCCACTTTCTGGAGACTGGGGAGCTTTTCTAAGTTGCTAGCTGAGGGCCTTGGGGAAATGAGGGAGGCCTGCCTGAGAGTGGAGGCTGCAGCTGGGAGTGGAGGACAGAGGGACAGGGAACTGAGGACTCTGGGCCTCTCTCCCTCTGAGAAGGAGACAAATGTAAGAGGGGAGGTGGCTCAGCAGTTCTTGTCATATGACTTCACCCTCAGTTGACGACCTCTCCTCCCGACTCCCGCCATGCTTCAGAGGAAGAGGCCTGAAGGCAGGGGCAGTGGGTCATAATCACTCCTGTTTACTGAGTGAGTGCCATGCCCCAGGCACTGGGCTTCATGCTTCACGGTTATTTTAGTTAATCACCAAGACACCCTCCCAAGGTGGGAATTGTTCCCCTTCTGCAGAAGAGTTACAATCTCAGGCCAAGGAGCTTGCTTAAGGTCACACAGTTCTTAACTGGCAGAGCAGGGGCCTTGCTCTTCATTCCTGTTACCAACTTGGCCATGACCCTAGCAGGGAGCGGCCTGCCCCATAGAGTTCCTGTCCAGGGTGGGCTGGGACGGTAGACTGTCACGGAGCCTTGCCTCGCTCTCTCTCAGGCCGTGTGGCTCTGAAGGTCGCCCTGGCTTCCTTTAGGACACAGTGCTGCTCCCACAGAACCCAGCCCATGTGCTCATCATCTGGGCAGGCCTGACTCCTCACCAGAGGTGTGAACGTGCCTGGGTGTTGGGACCGGAAGGTGGCATTTAATGGACAAGTTGGAATACGTTTGTGAGCAGTAACTCGCCCCAGTTCCTGGGGCCATTTTCCATCATAAAACCAAACAGTTTGACTCTGCAGATCCCCAGTGCAAGAGCCACGTCCAGGCAACAAGGTTGGTGGGAGCTGGGTCTGCAAGGAGCTGACCTCCCAATGGAGGCCATAAGTCCTCACCCACCTCCTGCCTCCTACCCCCACCATGCTTGGCACTGAGGGTCCTGCCTTCCTCCTGAGCCTCATCCAGTTTTCTGGGGCAAGCACTTCCCTGATCATCCTTGGGCCATTGAGCTGGCTGCTTCCTTCTCCTTGGTAGACCATAGCCTTAAAGACTTGGCTGAAATCCATTGCCCACAGCACCCGAGGGTACATGCCACTGTCCAACATGGGAAGATGGAATCTCTGTCTTGGTCCCAGTTCAGGAGTCTGACCAGCCTCTCTTGGGTAGGCGTAGGAGCAGGGGCAGGGGTCATGTTATATAGAATTATTGCTGGGGGTGCTATGAGAGAGGATATGAATTTAGTAGGGGTTCATGCTACAGACTGTATGTAAGTTGGTCCCCAATATCTGTTTCCCCACCTTTCTTTCTTTCTTTTTCCCCTGCAAAAAGCTTTATTGTTTATATTTGGTCCAATGCATGGGAGAGGGCTCCAGGGTGGTTAAAGGAATGGCTAATGGTTTCAGGGAGAGGTTCAGGCAAAAGCCAGATACCAGGGGAATGCAGAGGGACCCCCTCACAGGCCTCTGGACTCTAAAGGCTCCTAGTCGTGCTTGAGGGTGAGCCTGTTGAAGAGATACTCGCCCAGCCCAGCCTGGGGGCCGGCAGCCTGTGGAGGTGTCATCTTCTTGATGAGTTTCACCTCCTCATCAAGGAAGTGGTTCTCCAGGAAGTCACATAGATGAGAGTCTGCGCAGTAGAACCCAGGGCCTGCAGCTCCAAAAGGACCTGGTTCGGGTTCCTCTCCAAGGTCATGGCGGCTTCCATGGCATCCTAAGTTTTGCCCCATTCCTCTTGAGAAGGCTTCAGCACATCCTGGGAGAGGATGCTGCCACCGCGCTGGTTTTGCATCTTCCACTGTTGAAGCAAGAGACAGATCCGGGACCATGGACGGCACTGTCTCCCCACCTTTCTTAGTTAAAGAACTCCCAGTGAATTTAGTAGGGGTTCATGCTACAGACTGTCTGTAAGTTGGTCCCCAATATCTGTTTCCCCACCTTTCTTTCACCCAGTGTTTGCTGTCTTGAATAAAGACTAATGTCCTTTCTCTTCTCCTCTTCTTCTCCCTTACTCTTTCCCAACCTCCCTTGCAGCTGGATGTGGCCATGTGACTAAATTCTTGCCAAGGTCTCGTTAAAGGGTAGGGAATACCCTTTTCTGCTTTTTCCTAATAGCTGGACTCTGGAGCCAGACTTAGTTGAAATCCTGGCCTTGCCACCTAGTTATGTGAGCTTGGGAAAATTATTTAATTCTTTTTGCCATAGTTTTCTTAGCAACAAAATGGGAGTAAAAGTAATATTGCTATTGTAGGGCTATTGTGAGGATACCACGAAGAGTCATTATTCCGAGAGTCATTAGAATGGTTTCTGGCACATGGTGTGTGCTCCTTAAGTATGGCTCTGGTGAAAATGATGGTGATGATGATGAAGAAGAGGACGTATAGGTTAGAGTTTGAGTGCCATGTTGGGTCAAGAGGTAGAGCCATATGTTTAGGGTGGCCTGGACCCTTAATGGTTGTTGAGCTAAAACCAGCCTCACGGGCCTGCCTCCTGACTTTGTTAATAGAAGAGAAAAATAAACTCCCGCCTTGGTTATGTGGGGTTTTCAGTTACTTGCAGCCTAACCTAATCCTAAATGATACAAGGCCTTGTAGGTCCAGCATGCACCCCTGTCCACTGTGTCATGTTGTAGTCCCTTGAGACCATGTCTTCTTGTGCCTACTTAGGTTGTACATTCCTTCAAGACAGGGTAGCCCGGCTGGTGTGGCTCAGTGGTTGAGTGTTGACCTATGAATCAGGAGGTCACAGTTCCATTCCCAGTCAGGGCACTTGCCTAGGTTTCGGGCTCAATCCCTAGTAGGGGGTACGCAGGAAGCAACTGATCAATGATTCTCTTTCATCTAGATGTTTCTATCTCTTTCTCCCTCTCCCTTCCTCTCTGAAATCAATAAAAAATATTAAAAATAAAAAGACAAAATAGCGTTCCACTTTTGCATTTCATATTTCTTTAAAAATCCTGCTCACAGTAGGGGCTCAGCAAGTAAGTATTGAATGAATGGACGAAGGATGCTAAAAATTGTTCTTCTGGTTAGGTAGACGCTATCCATATTCCGAAACATCCAAAGGATTCTTTGTGTTGGCAGGTTGCAGAAAATTGGTGATAATAATAGAACAGTGTTTATCTAGCACAATGCCTAATGCTCTAAGTACTTAAAGTGCATTATATTTAACCGTCATGACAACCCTATGAAATAAGCACTCTCATCAGCCTCTTTTTACAAATGAGGAAACTGGGCCTCAGAAAAGTGGAGGTTAAGGTCTCAGATCCAGGCAGTAGAGCCAGGACTCAAGGTCAGGCAGTCTGATTCCAGAGCCTAGGGTCTTAACAGTTTTGCTATGAAGCTTTCTCCAGGGATTTCTCCTGTGGGCCCTTGGGAAGGGAGATTGAGATCACAGAGAACCTGTTCAAGCCAGCCCTGAACACATCTCTTCAGGGACACCCTGCTTCTCTTTTCACTCTGGAGGTTTGTTTGAAGGGCTGAGCTTCAGGTAGACTGAAGGGGAAATGTCAGGGTTTTCCTGCGGTCAATGGGATGAAGATTCACGTAGGCCTTGACCCCCTGGACCAACCCAATCTCTTTCCTCAGTGCTGCCATTTTTGTGGGCATGACTAGGAGCTGATCGAACTGGCTAATCTTTGGCAAAATGGTGATAGATGCAGAGTTTGTCTTTGTTTCACTCTTTCCTGCCTGTTAAGCATCTGATATTCTATAAGGACCTTTACTTGTTATCTTAACAAGGAAAGCTTCATTTTGAAAGATAAAAATAATGAAAAATTTAGTCCCATCCCCCCAAATGAAAATTTTATGGTGAAATTTTAGGCAACAAAGATTCTGGGGTTGGAGAACATCCTGCTGCCTCTCAAATCACTATCGTCGACTTCTCTTTCTTCTCCTTTCCCTTCCCCTCCTTTCCTCCCTTACTCTTTTCCTCTGCCTCTCCTCTTCTTCCTTTTTCTTTTTAAACCACTTGCATCCACCTCTCTTCTTCCCCACCCCAGACCCTGCGTGTCCTTCATGGCCCACTTTCAGTCCCCTGGTCCAGAAGCTTTCTCTGATTATTATCTCACCCGCTGGCCATCCTGTCACCTGGTCATCCCTGGCTCAGGGCTCTCATGGCACTTCCAGCCTGGGCTGCTTGCTTTAGCACCTCCTCATGTACTGGGCCAATTCCCCAACTGCCTATGTCTTTGGATTTCTTAAGGTGTTTGTTCTCAGAGGACCAAGGCCACATTGAATTGCCGGGGATGTTGCTACAGGAGTTTCTACTTTGGGAAGTCATTTTGGCCTCCACGACTTCTTAAGGTTCTTTCTGCCCTAAGATTTAAAGATTTTTCTCCTCTTTCTCTTATTTCCATTAAGGTTCCTGATTCAGTGTTGGGTAATGCAGGCACTAAGGAAGGATTTCTTGAGCTAAGTCTTTCTCTCTTTGGAAGCAAGTGTGAAGGGCCATTGAGGCAATGGTAGAAAAGCTCTCCTGTTTTTAAAGATCTCCCAACTAGGAGGCCAAGTGCTTTCAGGGTTTGGGGAGCGACACTTTTTTGAGGCCACTATGTTACCTGTTCTTGCTTGTGTTATAATGGACGCCCTGGCGCCTCCTTTGGCCTGGTTAGCATCCATGATCCTCTGGTCCAGTCTCTGGGCTGGAAACCACAGCTGGCCCTTCCTGAAATGACTCAACATCCAACTTGGACTCAGCTCCAGCTGGCTTCAGGCGGCCAGTCTCACAGGACCAGTCCAGGACCACAGCGTTCCCAGCTTTTCTCAGAAAAATCCTGCTGCCGACCAGGGACGCCATGCCAGAAAGTCTGCAAAATGCAAGCGCAAGCACTTTCAAGCTGTGGCTTCATGTCTCTTGTCCCTACGTCCTCGTTCCACCGAACTCCATGATGCCCAGATAGGACACATATTTCTCCCTGTGACCAGGGGACTCAGGTCTATAGCCACCAGGAAACCTTTTAGGATGTGTTTGGGAGAGGGAGGTACAGCCCTTGAGTTGGAGCCATGGAGAGCATCCTGCCCCTCTGGAGCTTGGGCCCTGGCCCCAAAACCCCTGGAAAACATGGCCACTCAAGAAGCCAATTCTAGACAAAGCAAGAGGAGGTGTTAGGACGTGGGTTTGGATTTGCACTGTGACCTGGTGTGCAAACGCCCTTTGGCATCCCAGGGGATGGCACGCAGGACCTTCCTGTCTGCCTCTGTCCTTCCCCCAACACTCTGGTCCACAGGGTAAAATGAAGACTGAAGGCACAGGAGGAAACAGCGACCCCTTTCTGTACATTTCCTTGAGACCCCATAGACCTTGCATCTTGCCACGCCTGAGTTATTCCTTCCTGAGCACATTGAATCCACTGCCTGTCATGTCGTTGATGTCCTCACCCTGTTCACATCCTCCCCGTCCTTCAAGGTGTGGTTCAATCCTGCCTCCACCACCTCCCTTCCCTACCACAGAGTCCTCAGGGACCTCTTTTTCTCCTTTGAGCTCTTAACTCTTGGCATCTGCACCACTCTTGTGTGGCATTAATCCACATTCAACATTGTGATATTGTTTATTGTCTCATGTGGCTAGGAAGTGTTTTGCGTGTTCATTTTCCATCCACTTTCCACACACTTGAAACCAGCTCTGTCCAATAGAAATATAATGTGAGCTACATAAGGAATTTTTAATTTCCCAGTAGTCACATTAAAAAAGTACAAAGAAACAGTCAAAAGTAGTTTTAATAATATATTTTATTGAACCCAATATATCACAAATACATGAAACAAAAACATTATTAATGGGATCATTTACATTTCGGGGGGTACAAAGTCTTCAAAATCTGGTATGTATTTTACACTTACAGCACATGTCAATTTGGCTGCTAAATTTTCCTAGAAAACTCTTTATCTATATTTACATTTAATAATGACCTCTCCTTTTGCTCTATCTGCTAAATATTGGACTAGAGCCTCTTCTTGGCATTTCCAAGATGGAACCATACAAAAAAGGGATTTCTGGGAATTGTAGTTAGTTCCCTGCTTCTTTCAGAGCCACAGAGGAAACCTTGGAAAGGGGTGGTGTGATGTTGAGTTGAGAACAGATGATCAGGTGCCCATCGTTTTTTGGATGAATGCTCCTAGGAGGAAGTGGGAGGGGTTGCCATGTGGGAGGAACAATAGAAGCAGAGCTCACATGGGGAGAGGAAGCCGTAAACAGAGCAGAGACCCTGATAAGCCAAGAAGAAGGGAATCTGTGGTGGTGGTAGGGGAATCAGAGAAGGAGGAAGATGGAGGGAGGAGAACAATGGGTCTCGGTGGGGCCCCTAAAGTGTTCTGGGCACTCAAATGCACCAGGGTCATCAGGTGGCCAGGCCCACACCTCAGTGACACCCACAGCAGGGGAAGGTACTCACAGTTGTCCCTCACCCTGACTCTGGGTGCTAAGATTTGCTGGGACAAGGTGGTTGCTCCCAAGGTCTCAAACTCTGTGAACTCAGAGGCCATAGGAATCCCACCTCCTCCAGGAAGGCTTCCCAGTCAACTCCCTTCAACCTGACCCCTTTATTTTGACACTTGCTCAAACATACATGGCTTGTTCACTGTTTTGCATGTGCTGTATTCCCCCACGTAGCCTTTTGGAGCCGGAGGCCAAACTTGTCTTCTAAATCCCACACAACCCTTAAAGGCGCTCCCCACATCTGGGCTGGGCAGAGCTGAAGAAGGGGCCAGAAGGAAAGATCTGTAGGCATCAGCAAAGCCACTGAAGATGTTCCTGTAACCACAGGCAGAGCTCTAGAAGAAGGGGCAAAAGTCCATCTAGGGCCACTTCCCTTCACACCGAAGGGCAACCAACCTGAATGAGGGACCTTGGAGGAGCAAACTTTGCTGAAGGAAATTAGAGATCAATTGGAATCAACCTTCAGGTTATTGAAAAGAGTAAAACACAGTGCATGTGTGTGTGTGTGTGTGTGTGTGTGTGTGTGTCGGGGGGTGTCCTAATTGCTATGGCATTAAGGGCATTGGGCCACACCCACCAGGGCTGGTCTGAAACAGCCATGAGGCTCTGAGAGGAAAACTCAGGTAAACACCAAGTCCTCTGGGAGAGGCCTCCCACAGCATTAGAACAGCGGCCAAATAATGAGGAGACCCCCAACTGAGGACACCAGCTTCTGACTGATGGATGACTACTTACCTCTCTTTCCAGGCATTAACTCCAGAAATTGGAGGTGCCTATGACCCTTCTGTTCTTTCTTAAGGACTTTAGGGCTAGGTTGAATTTATGGCCTATTGCCCATCTAGTTCAATGCCATCATCTTATCGATGAGAAAACCAACATGAATTCAGGTCAGGTTGGAGGTAGGGTCTAGTTTCCTGGCTCCTCCTCAAAGGTTATTCCTTCTTCTCCACCTTTCTCATGGTCCTTCTTACTAGTCTCACATCAAATATTCTCTCTTTTGTCCTCTATGAGGGTGAGGGTCTTTTTTTGTGTATTTCATCTTCTGAAGAGATAGTGTTTTCCACACATTATTGATTTTAGCAGCATCAGAGCAAGCATTGAGTGCCTGTTGCATCTGAGGATCTTATGGTTAGTCAAATTCCATCTAGTGACCCATCGGATATAAAATTAGACCCCATGGACCCGTTGTCCCATCCAAAGTCAGACGGTACTGTTTGAAGCAATGAAATAGTGTTGATTTGACAAGGCTTGTCCCAGAAGACTGTCTATCTCCTCACTCCACGCCCTCAGGACTTTGTGCTTGCAATTCAAGTGTCTGGCACCAGATGGCAGTGTTGTGCTGTTATGAATTTTAGACAACTTGCTATTCCGAGAAAGGTTTTAAATTTCATTCATTCCCTCATTCAGTCATTCAGAAAGTATTTGCTGAGTGCTTACAATATGCCAAGTACTTTCTAGGTACTTGGGATACAGTAGTAAACTAAACACACAAAGCTGTGCCCTCTTGTGTAGGGAGATGATGAATAAATGAGAAAAACGTTTAGTATATCAGATGATAATAGAGAAAAATAAAGCAGAGGAAGAAAAAAAGAAGGGCTTAGATGGGGGATGTTGTGAAGTTAAGGGGTAGGTCATAGATTATAAGATCATAGAAATTATATGGAGGATTTAGGCAGTGGGTGAATCATAGAAACAGAAAATGTTTGCATAGAAGAAGGCTTTAGATGGGGTTGTTATATTCAATTCATGGGGATACCAAAGCTCAGAGAGAGAGACAGTGACCTGCCCAGGGTGAAACATCTGGAGGGCAGAGGCTGGCAGCCTTGAGTTCCAGTTCACCCCATCTGTCCCTGCTGTCCCATCTCCTCCCAAATCCCACTTTGGTCCTATCAGAGACCCTCCTTCAGTTTGGCAGAGACTATGAACTCACCAAATGCTGCTTGCTTTTCTTCTTGGGCACATTTTGCAGCTTACCGTGCAGTTACTGCATTCTGGTCAATGGATGTTGTGGGGAGTGATAGACATCAATCCCAGGCATGGCCCCTAAAGACTCCCTGTATGACCTTCCATGCACTCCCTCTTTCTCCATCTGTGTGACTAGAAACACAGGACTTCAGAGCCCTAGAGAATGAGAAAGTCACTAAGAGGAGGGAGGCTTGGTCCCTGGATGCAGAGCATCCCATCACCCTGCTTTGGATTGTGATAGAGCAAGTTTGGTGTGTTATGTCATTACTAGATGCCCAGTGCATGAAAATTCATGCACTGGAGTGGGGGGGGGGGGGGGGGTGTCTCTCAACCTGACCTGCCCCCTTTCATAGTCCGGGAGCCCTCAGGGATGGGAGGCGACCTGGCGATCAGGGGAAGGCAACGCCCCCATCATACCTCTGCTGCTGCCACTGCTGGCAGCGCAAACCTCTGCCAGCCCTGGTTACCTGAGCCTCGGGCAGCCCTGGGTGGCTGGGCAGCCGCCATCCAAGGCTTGCCTGCGCCTTGGGCCAGCCCTGGGCGAGTGGGGGGCTGAGGAGCTTGGGGGACTCCAGAGGCAGGCACACGGCCGGGCCCGGCCTTGCCACACGCTTGCTGCCCGGGTGGGGCTGAGGGGACTGGGCGCCGCCATCTTGTGGCTGTGGGCACCACCATCTTTGAGGGCGTGGGCTGTCAATTAGCATATTCCCTCCTTATTGGCTGTGGGTGCCGCCATCTTTGAGGGCAGGGCAGTCAATTAGAATATTCCCTCCTTATCTTTGCAAGGGTCAATTAGCATATTCCCTCTTTATTAGATAGGATGATTTGGGGGTTGTTTGTTACAGCAGCTAATCCTAATTATTACTGAACTAAACACATGTCCCACCAGCCTTAGCTCCCAGCACTATCTGTAGGGGACACCTGCTGTTTCTGACTGCCTGTGCACAACCCTCTCTTTGCTTGGTCATAGCTTCTTGGTGAAGCTGTTTCTTATGGGGCCTCCCCACCACAACCCAGAGCGGGGGCATGTGATCAAGTGGCCATTCTGCGTACATAATCTTCCTGGCCAAGTGACTGGTTCAAGGGTAGATACATAATATGATGAGAGTCTTGCTTAAGGTTCAGGCTATGGATGCTGGAAAGAGAGCTTTCCTCCTCTGACATATGGAGTGATAAGGACCAAGAGAACCTGAAGCTGCTGGAGCCATTGTCCAGGGGGAAACTCCGACTCTACCACCTCTTTCCAATCATGCCTGCAGCCAGGCCTACCTTCTGTTTTCCTAGTTATAAGAGCTAATTGTCTGTTTAATTAAAAGAAAAATTGATCCAGTTTGGATTTCTGTCACTTAGCACAGAAAGAGTTCTGATTAATAAGTTAGTATTGAACTCGGATGTATTGAGACCTACTGCTCATGTTCTGAGCCAGGGACTGGGATCAAATGGTGAGCAAATTAGTAGCCGCTGGGACCTCCTGTCCTCATACACAAATATATGTGGCAGGTGGGCTCGAGGCCAATGTCAGGTAACAGAACAATCTGTTCAGAAGTCGGGTCGCATTTTCCACTTCTCCGGTGGCTGGCTTATCAAGATGCAAAAGGAAATGTGTGCCTTTTCCTTTACCCTTCTGGAAATCCAGGCTTTTGCGTTCTTGAGGTTTGAGCTTTCCTTATCACCACGAGGGAGGTAACAGTCTTTGGTCTGCGTTTCCGGCCAAATGGAGAAGTTGCCAGGCTGGAGTGGGCTGCCCTGAGATTGGAGGGCCTGGGCCCATCTGGTGGTTAATGGGGTTTGTGTCAGAAGGGCCAGGAATGGGGCACAGCCTTTAGCGGTTGTGGGACCTCTTGGACCGAAAAGGAGAAATGTTGATTCTGTGGGGCTAAGGGCATGGACACCCAAGATCAGTCCCCAGAGAATTGCTGGAGGGGGACAGGGGCTGCTCTGGGCCTGTGAGAACTGGACCCCAGGTGCCGAGGCTCAGGAACCTTGAGAAAGCTCCCCGGGGCAAGCCTGCCTCAGACTAGAGGGATCCCCTCTGCATAGACCATGTGGGTAGCACCAGGGACAACCGTGGGTAGATGATGAAGCCTCTTCTAGCTATTTTCATGGACGGGGCAAAGTCTAGGGTCCTTCTACAACTTTATTCAGCAACTTCCTATAACTTTGACAAATGCAGGTTTTAGCTAGATGTCCTTTAACTTGGGAAACTTTAAAACATAACCTTTCTTGAATCCTAAACTTAGTGGAGTGATTAATGTCTGTATATGTTTAATTACAAATTGTTTCAAACTATGAAGGGTAAATACGGAGCTCCATGCATCTACATAATGGGGAATCCGACCTATACCTGGCCACCTTGTCTGATCCTCAACTACTTTCTAACACATCATGTTAACTGACCACCCAAGAGCCATTCTCAACTCCCTTCTCCCTGGTCCTTTTCCAACCCCAAAGGTGGAAAAAGTGACACTTTCTCAGACTTCTTTGTGGTTTGAAATGGTCTCATATTCTGGCTGACAAGCTCCAAACGGTCATGTAACCCAGTTCTGGCCGATGAGATGTAAGAAACGTTTGCTGGGAGTAGTTTGGGTTGTGGGGGTTTTGAGGAATGGGATGGGAAAGCTTCCAAGAAAGATATTTTTCATTCCCAATCAAGCAAGAGAAGCACATGAAGAGAGCTCTTTCCAAGTTGACCATCACCCTTAAGAAGATGTGATATCTGAAGCTGTGGCAGCCACATTGCAACCATAAGGGGGGCGATAGAGAGAATGTGGACACTGACCCTGGCAAAGCCAGCGTGCTAACTGCCCACCACGAGACTTCTTAGTAAGCAACATGCCTTATGGTGTACGCCCATCTTAGGCAGGATTTCTGTTACTTGCAGAGAAACCCACAGGCGCTGTGATAGGCCCTGTGAAAATGGGTGCGTGGGCCTTGTCTTTAGTATTCAGAGACCTAGAGAGGTTAGGGACTTGCCCCAGGTGTCCTGATGTGGAAGGACATGCTACCTCTGGGGGTGGCTGAGCAAAGAGTGTGCCTAGCTGTGGATAAGAAGGAATGGCTGGGGCATCTGGAACGCCAGGAGAGGAGTGGGGAGCCCCTGCAAGGTCCTGAGCAGGAGGGAGAGGTCGTCAGAAGAGGCCCAGGGAAGGTCTGGCGGGTGAAACAACAAAGGGCCGCCTCCTTCCAGCAGGGACTTCCTTGTGGCTGTCTCCAGAGCGCCTGCAGGAAGGAAGGAAAGGCAGTGGCTGGGATTCAATGTAGACTGAAGGGACCTAAGTTTAGATCAGACATCCAGGGAGACGCTAGGAAATCCACTCACGATTCTCTCTCTCTCTCTCTCTCTCTCTCTCTCTCTCTCTCTCTCTCTCTGCAATGCTTTGTCCCACATAGGCACAGGCACATCCAGCTACAGTGTCTGCTAGTATGTGACCCCCCAGCAGTCCTTCGTGTCTGCAAGGGGTGAGAACATTCCCTTACAGGCGAGGCCACCACGGCACAAAGCCACACAGTGGAATAAAGGCAAGAAGCCTGGTCTCATGGGCCCTGGTCTCAGCTGTCTCTGGGAGGGGGGAAAAGTAGCCCAGATTTGTACCATTTGTTGGTTTCCATGGTGTAAATGCTTCCACCGTGGCTGATGTTGCCAACATTTAAACAACTTTCTTGCAAAATTGCTGACATTAAAAGTCGGCTCTTGGAACCCGTAGGGGCCTGCTGGCAATGGCCCCTGCCCCTGCCCCCCATCCGCTGTCTCAGTTCAGGCCCACAGGCCCCTCCTTCCCTCTGGTGGCGGGCCTGCCTGTCCCTTTCCCGCCCTGGCCCTGGCTGTGGCGTTCCAGCTCTTGGCCTCACAACGCGATGCTGCCGTGTGTCCCTGACCTCATCTCTGGTTTGCTGTCTCTGCTTTCCCCTAATCCTGACCCCACATTCCTGCCTCTGACGCTCTTGGTAACTTGCTGGATGGCTTGTTGTGGGACCTCTTCCCTCCTTCCTCCGGCCACAGCTGCTCCTTGTCATTGCCAGGCCGCCTGATGGGCCCTCTGACTTGAGAGGGGCTGTCTAGATGGTTGCAGATAAAAAAGCCCTGGGAACTCACTCTGCATGTCTTTCATGTTCCAAATGTCACACTCTTCCCTCACAGGGCTGAGCCCTCCGAAGCCTGGATTCCTACTTGTCTTCTTAAGTGTGGCCCTCTCCCCTGCCTGCATTGGCTTCCTGCTCTCTCTCCTCCACCGAACAAAAACACATATCCCAGGTGGACCCACAGCTCCCCCAGGGTTGGACCCACAGCTTCGTCCAACCCTGCCCTTTGGATCCATCTCAAAACCCACTCCTCCGTGCTCTCTCCCTGCCTTTATGAAGGTTTGTCGTCATTCCAAGACTTAATCTTAACCACAACTACCGAAGCTTAGGGCCCCTCCCAGTCTCACCCCTGAAGTCCTACTGCACTTCCAGCTGAGCTCCCCAGCAAGCTCGAGTATTACTTCCTCCGGAACCTTCCCTGATCTCCTTCCCTCCTCCTCCAGGGCTGGCTGTCCTATCTTTCTGCATCCCCGGCAAACCTTGATTGCAACTCTCCTCCCACTGTGACATAGCCATTTACTTGCTGGTCTCTCCCTTTAGGCAATGTTTTGCGGGGAGAAGGAACAATGTCCCTCTGCCTTGGGGCCTAACACGGTGCCTGGCCCGGGGTAGGTACCTATAAACATAGGTTGCTTTGATGACTCTTGCAGTCATTTCTCTTGTGACCTGTCTTATTCCTCAAGGCTCCTCCCATGAAGTGGCTTCAAGCAGGTCTTACAGCGGGGGCACAACAGATCCTCGAAGGAGGGCGAGGGGGTGCAGAATCAGGTGTTGCCTCGTGTTTCTTCGGGCACAGCCAGCTGTTGACTGAGGCATCTTAATAGGCAGTCAAGTTTAAGAGAAATGTTTCCTTCATGCTCACAAAAAGCATGATTATGAAGACCCTTGGAGAGTCAGGGGGCCATGTGCTCCTTGTGGAAGCTGGTGGCAGAATAGGAGGGCCAAGAGCTGGGCAGGCCAGTTCCCAAATGGCCAGCCCTATCCTGGAGAGGCCGCCCGGAACGCTGAACCCATTCCCGAAGGTGGGACAAGCACTCTGCTCCCTGCCCTCCCCCCTCTCACCCACCGGCCTGCCTCCTGAGCAGGGAGTATAGACTCGGCTCCCAGCTGGATCTCCATGAGCAGAAATGTTCTTTTGGTTTTCCTGTTGGAACCCCACGAGCAGGAATGTTCTGGTGGTTTTCCTGTTGGAATCCTCGGGGCAGGAATGTTCTCGTGGGTTTCCTGTTGGAATTCCATGAAAAGCGCTTTCATTCTTCCAGCCTCGTGCCCCTGAAGATCCCGGGGCACGGGACCCTGGGGCAGTCCCAAGTGCAGCCCCTCCCAGGCTTTGCCCGCAGGCTCGGGGCCTCTAATTCGTGTGGACAGGTCCTGGAGAAGGCCTCTTCGGCCCCATAAGGTGCTGCTGCTGAGGCTTCTGAGCTAAGGACGCTGTGGTCATCCTGTTCTGCTCCTACGAACAGCGTCCACTGGAAGGCGGCCTGCCCTGCTCTGGAGGGACAAGACAGGTTGGGGTCCTGCTGAGGTGGAGCCACACTGCCTGGGGCTGGATCCTCGCTGCTTAGCAACCAGCCGGAGAATTACTGAAACTCTCTGAACCTCAGTTTCCCCCGCTGGATGGTAATCAAATCTATGCCATAGGGTTGTTGTCAGGGGCAGGGGCGTAAATGAGATTACTCTCCCCATCTTCTCTCACCGAGCCCAGGCCCAGGTCACATGCCACATCCACAGCGTGGCGTGGTCCAGCCACCCCACGCCTTTGCTGAGCAGAACCTCTCCTTTTCCTCCACAACTCCCTGTTTCAGGGCCTTTTCTGCTCCCAACAGCTCAGGCTTGGTGTCTAAGTCACAGGCCGGTCCTCGTGGGCTCCACCTCCAGCCCCACCCATCTGCAGCTGAGGGGCCTTCTTTAGACCATGGGTGTTTGAGGAAAGAGGCCAGAGCAGATTGTGTCCAAACTGTGTCCACTTGGTGTATCTAACCTGACTGAGGCTCAGCTCCTGGGACTTTGGCTCCGTGATTGTTCCACTGGGCCACTGTCTGTGAGCCGCCCCATCCATCCCCTTTTCCCTCCCTCCTCTTCCTCCTTCTCTCTCTCTCTCTCTTTTTTTAGTATCTATTTTTATGATTGATTTTAGAGAGGAAGGGAGAGGGAGAGAGATAGAAACATCAATGATGATGAGAGAATCGTTGATCTGCTGCCTCCTGCACACCCTGCACTGGGGATCGAGCTCACATCCTGGGCATGTGCCCTGACCAGGAATTGAACCTTGACCTCCTGGTTCATAGGTCGACACTCAACCACTGAGCCATGCTAGCTGGGCTGCCTTCTCCTTCTTTATACTCTGCCTCCTCCTCTTTTTCATCCTCCTCCTCCTCCTCATTCCATCATCCCAGCCTTCTTTGGTGTCCCAGGCACTTACTCCCTTCCTCTCCAGAACAGCGTCGTCTCATTCACTGTGCTGCCTGGAGGTTCTGGAAGGGCCAGCCTCTTGATTTTATCTATTTTGCATGCACACACTCACCAGGTTCTGCTGAAAGCCAGCTTTCAGTCTGCCAGCTCACACACACCCTCTTGCATTATTTCACCATCCGCGAAAGGAATGGTCACAATGTTATCTAAAATGGTTACATATGTGCCATTGTCTCACTGAATCCCCAACCTGTAAAAATTCCCATCCCATTTTCTGGATGAGGAAAATGAAGCTCTGAGAGCTTGAGAGACGTTTGGTTAAGATCAAGTCAAGATTATGGCACAGGCCCGGCCAGCATGGCTCAGTGGTTGAACATCGACTTATGAACCAGGAGGTTACAGTTTGATTCCTGGTCAGGGCACATGCCGGGTTGTGGGCTTGATCCCCAGTGTGGGGTGTGCAGTAGGCAGTCGATCAATGATTCTCTCTCATCATCAATGTTTCTATCTTTCTCTCCCTCTCCCTTCCTCTCTCTGAAATCAATAAGAATATATTTAAAAGAAGAAAAAATGATTACGGCTCAGGTCTCTGGACTTCCTCCCAGCAGGCCATGCAGGCAGCTCCCCTTCCTCTACTTGCCTCCTGAGATGGGGGAGGTGTTGGCTGCCAGGATCTCTGCCTGGGAGGAAAGTGGAGCTGGACCTGCATCCCAAAATGGCAGCTGTGGAGGCAGAGCAGGGGCTGGGTCAGCCCAGGTGGATGGGATTGAGGGCTGGTGGAAAGGGATGAAGCCTGTCCCTGCCCGCCAACCTGAGCCTCCTGAGACAGAAGGGCCCAGACCCTTACAGAGATGCTGGGCAGCAGAAGTGAATGGTGAGAGCTGTTCTTTACAAGGAACTGACTTACCTGAGTCAGCTAGGATGATGGCCTCTCCTTTGTTTCTTGCTCACCTTGTAAAGGGTTGGGGCTGGGCTAGGCCCTGAGTCCAGCCTACCAGCCTACCTGGGTGCCATTCTGTTCCTCTGGGCTCTGGGCTTTTCAAACCGCCCCCATCAAAGGAAAGACATTCCCAGGGTGTGTTGGTTTAGGCCTTGGTGGGAGGCTGACCTGCCCTCACAGTGTGGGAGGCGAGGGAAGTGTAGCCACCAGCAGTAAGGACCTGCTACCCCATTCTCAGGTCCTTCGTGGTCATGGGGGACAGCACCACGTTGCCATGGATGGGACAGGGTGGTCTCAAGGTCCATCCAGCTTTGGGACATGTGGTTCCATTAATTACACACTATCTTCCTCCAGCCCCTTCTCACCAGACATCTCTGCTTCTGCCTCCTCTACCCCTCTGCTGTCCTTCCCAACATTCCAACCCCATCTCTCCCCAGGAATAGTAGCAACAACAGCCACCATGTATTGACCACACACCACACATTAAAGCTGCCATTTATCTTACACACACACACACACACACACACACACACACACACACACGTAATCCTTGCAACACACACATGAGGAAGGTACTATTATCTCCATTTTACAGATGAGAGAACTGAGCAGTGAAGAGACCCATTCAAGGTCACCCAGCCAGGAGTGTAAGAAATGTCGGTGTGACTCAAAGCCAGGCTCTCTAGGTGTGGGCCGAGCAGGGCATCCCAGGTGCACAGACAGGTAGGGGAAAGCAGCTTCCTGGTGGGTCGCGGGCTGGGTGACCCTCACACTCTCACCATGGGCCATGGGGCTGATGGAGAAAGGGGACGGCCTGCTGTCGGTGTCCCTCTGTTCTGATCCTTGAGTGGTCACCCTTCCGTCGGTCTGTGCTGAGTTGTGGGCTGGGAGTCAATAAAGAACAACCTTCTCACTCTTCGACCTCAATGTCTTTCTGTCTCTCTGCATCTCAATGCTTCTGTTTCTCTCATCTCTCTGTCTCTGTCTCGCTTGGATCTCTCTTTTCTTTCTTTCTTGGTCCCAGTAGGCGGTGGGGGAAGGCCTCTGGATCCCAGGTGGGGTCGTGCACTCACAGCAAAAGCCCTTAGAAACTTAAAGCACAGAGACGGTGCTAGTATTACAGCTGGATTCTTTGAGCCCAGAGAGTCTTCCAAGCTCTGCCCCAGCCTGGTTGAGCCACCTGGCAGCCTCTTCTTAGCACCTGGATGCATCCACCGCCCAAAGCTTCCAACCCATAGATTTGGGGAGCTGGACGGTTATTAGAAAGTCATTCCTTCTGTGTGTGACCTCCACCTTTTCCGTTGGGGCACCTGAGGGCAGGGCTGTGCCTCCCTCACCAGAGGAGGCCCTTGCCCCTCTCTGAGCCTCCATCTCTCACTCCCTTGCTCCTTCCTCTTTCACCAGCTCTCCTTTGGGATCCCTGAGCCTTTAGTTTATTTCCCTGGGCCCTGGACCTGGGGACCCGTGCTTGCTGCTGACCAGTGCACAGCCGTGGGGATTGCTTTTCCAGACACCCCCGAGAGCGCATTCCTGCAGGGCAGAAGGGCACGCTGGGAAGAGGTCACCCTTGGAGAGTGCTGCTTTTTTGGCTTTTCTGAAAGTTGCGAAAATGTGGCTTTGTCTGAGCAAGTTAAAAAAAAAAAATCAATGCCACCTCCCACAAATGATACTGTTTCTCAGGCCATGGAGCCGCAGTTGGTAGACAAATAAGACATTAAAAATAGCTTTGTGTTTCCCAATCTTATGGCCTCTGGGGGCTGCAGGGAGAGGTCTTGGCTGGGCTGGGTTTTCTGGTCCATTGTCTGCCTGCCCTGGGCTAGGGGTGGGCGTGGGGGCTGTTTGCAGGCGCAGTAATTCCTGGTCCGAGCAGGGAGGAGAGGGAGGTCTTGGCGAGGATGAGCGAGATAGCGCACACTTGAATGGACTAGCTGTTTGGTGTTTATTTTAACTTCCCCAGGCCAAGAAATAGAGCAAACTCCATTTTGAACTTCAGTTTCCATCAACTGCTTTCCCCCTCTGTTTTCTCTCTCTCTCTCTCTCTTTTTTTTTCCTTCCCAAAAGTGTGCAGGGGAGACTGAGATACAAGGTTTTATTTCCATCTGGGCTCTGGCCCAAGAGCCTCGACCAAAAAGTTACTTAAGTCATATTTCCATCATCTGCAGATGGCTGTGTATTTATTTCTCACCAAAGTAAAATCCCAAATGGACTGCAGATATTTGCACGAGTCAAAACTGCTTCCTCCTGGCAGGACTGGGATGGGGCTTTGATCCTTCTGAGAAAACAGAAATGTTGGCCCCAGCCCGGCAACAATGGAGCCTTTGGGATTTTGCAGAAGGACCCAAGACCGTGGTCCTCAGGGGCCCACGGGGGCCATGTCCCGGAGACGGGAGCTGGGACTGCGAGAGCAAAGAGGGCAGAAATCAAAGCAGGTAGGGTCACGGGGCAGGTGACTGGCCCAGAATAACCCTCTGGAGGATGGCAGCCACCATGTGAACCCTGAGCGCGACTGTGTGCAGAGGGAAAGGCAAACTGTGGAAAATTACTCGGGGAGAAACCGCGGCTCCTGGACACAGAGCCCGGCTGTGAGGCCTGTGTCATCTGGCCCCCATCTCTCTCTCTGCTCTCTCACCCTCAGGGCGCAGGGCCTGGCATGGGGAGGCAGCCCCTGGCTTGAGCCCCTGGAGGTTCAGCCCTGGGTCAGGGTGGGGCAGCCTAGGTTGCCCCAAGAGAGGGCCCCTCTCTCTGCCACCAGGGGGCGCGCTCATCTCCAGGGTAGAAATCCTCTGGGCGCCCCTCTCCTCCTCCCCAGCCCCCACCTCCTGCTTCCCTAGGGAGAGGGTCTGAATGAGGACAGTATCGGGGAGGGGGTGCTCTCGAAGCTGAGGGAGACCCACGTAAGGGCTGAAGAAGGAACCAGAAAAACCAAGAGAATGGTAAAAGACAACGCCGGAAGCTCAGGTTCTGATCTTCCCTCTCCCTTCTCCTGTTTCTCGTTTTCATTGAGGCCCAGTGGGTATTTACATCGCTCTGGCTGCTTCTTGATTTTGTACCTTGCGACGGCGCTGACTTCTGTAAAGGGGATCCTATGTTGCCATTGTCACCCGTTATAAAACCGGGGAGGTGTCCCATGGCCATGGCGGGTGGGCCTGCAAGTCCCCATTGGGAGCGGAAGGCTTTGCAGAGAAACAGTTTACCCCTGAAGGAGGCAGAAAACTCAGTGCTGTTGTCCCCCTTCCTGAACGTTCCCGGCTTCCTCGGGGCTGTCCTTCATGCCAAGCTCTTCCATACAATTCCTCTCAGCCTGGGCCCTCCTGGCCTCACACACTGCAGGGCCTGAGCGGGACCCTGCACCCCGGGGGTCTGACTTTCTGGGTGAAGCCTCCCTCTCCCCCGCCTGGGGAGCTGGGACTCAGCTGTCTTCCAGCTCCCTTTTCTGGCTCTCCCTGGCTCCTCTCAATCCTAGTCAGTCAGCAGGCCCATTCCCCCGCCCCACACCCTCCCTCTCTCCCCCACATGTTGGCTCAACACTCTGTTTTCCTTTAAGACTTTCTTTCAACAGAGCGGAGAGCTGGCCACCGGTGTCTCTGGCCTGGCCCACCTCGAAGCCTGACCCTGACTCATGGTCCTGGGTCCCGACAGGACGTGGTTCACACCGGTTTAAAAAACTCTGGACGGCAAAGTCACAAACCATCTGCACCCTCTTCTTCCGCTCGAGACGTTATTTATGTGTGCAGCTTTGTGCTCGTTGCTAAATGCGGCCTGTGTGAAGGCTGTTAATTAACCCTTTGAGAAATGAGCTTCCCATCGGGGCCGGGACAGGAACCAGGAGCATGTTTGTAATCAGGTAGTTAAATGCCGAAGATTTATCTCGCTTCAGATTAATGAAGCCAGAGGAAGGGGTAGAGGAGATGCCCTCCAAAGTGGTTTAAATAAAGCCCGTTTTGTGCACACAGATTGTCAGAAGGGCAGGAAATTCTAAATCAACTGTGCTCCTGGGCCTCAGTGCAGAGACAGGGGTGTGTATAGGAGGGAGTGCAGGGCGGGGGTGGAGGGGGGGGCGGGAAGCAGGCCTCCAAAGCCCGCCGGTGTGAGGTGTGGTGTCAGAGCGTGGCGATCAGGAGGCAGGGACAGGCGGCTCCCCCAGTGATGGATTGTGTGGTCATGTCACCTCTTCGGCCATCTGTAAAATGGGGCCAAGTCTTGCCCTGCCGTCGCCACAGGGCAGTGGTGAGGGAGAGTGGAGAAAAGAGTCTGAGGCACTACCCGAATATCAAAAGGGTGATCATACTGTGGGGGCGTCTTAGGAGGGTGGAGTGACAAAGTAAGAAGAGGGACTTTCATTCCCAGTAGGGCCAGGAATGAGGGTCATTCTAGGATCTTCATGGCTGGCTATCTATAATAATAAAAGCATAATGTGCTAATTAGACCGGACGACCTTCTGGATGAAGCTGGTGCTGCGAGAGAAGCCCAGGTCCTGGGTGCCTGCCTGCGGACAGAGGGAAGCCGGTGCCGGCAGCTGGGGGAAGGAAGGCCTACTCTTGCACGAATTTTGTGCATCGGGCCTCTAGTCTGATTATAGTTTCCCTGATGCTGAAAACAGTCCTTCTTCTAAAAGAAGAGGAGGACAATTTGGGGTATCCCTCATCCTTGATTTCCCAACCCAGGACCCATCGTTTCCCACCCTTCCCAGAAGCACAGAGGGTGGTGCCGGCTGGCGGTGGGGGGCCCAGGAGGGCAGGTGTGGGGCTCAGGGACGGAGTGGGCCACCGAAGCCTGCCGATATTTATAACCTCGGCTCCTTCCATTCTGTGCCGAGGCAAGCCTAAAAAGCACCATTGAAAGCAAGGACTCAGACGCCTGCACTCAGCCAAGCTTCCTGTCAAAGCCCAACGAGCCCAGAAAACAAAAAAATGTATTCACCGCTCTGAGCCTTCCCCTCTTCCCAGGCTTATTTCATCTGAAAATATTCAGAGTTGGAGAGAGGGGAGGAAAAGGAAGCGGAGTCCGGCCCAATTGCCTTAGTGACCCCGCGTCTGCCGGGGGGTGGCATGACCTCCTGGAGCCACCGTTACCGACTTATGAGGGCGTTGTGAGGAACAGATGAGATAATGCATAAGAAGAACAACGTTAGTAGGAGAGGCACGAAAGGCTGTTCCCTCACTCGCCCATCCCCTCCCCTCTCCTCATCTCCCCCTTCCTTCTCGCCTGGGGCCTGCCTATCACCCCTCCGATGCATCCTTCATCATGTGCCCAGATCAAAGGGACCCAGTATCTTTCAGTCACTTTATGTAGACTTTCCCAAATGATAATGAACCTTAAGGTGAACAGAACCCAAACTATCTGTTTCAACCTGGCTCATAAACGAAGTAAAAGTGTACGTGGTAAGAGCTGTCGCTGAGTTCGCCGTGCTTTCGCAAGCTTCCAGGCGGTTCTGTGGCGGGTAATGTGTGAGAACCACTGTTGTAGACCAGAGGTAGGCAGTCTTTCGGACCTCACGGACCACCAGGGATCCGCGGACCACCGGCTGGCGACCGCTGCTCTAGACCATGCACGTGCCCCCCAAGCCGAGGCGTGAGGTAGGCAGGTCTCAAGAGAACGGTCTGTGCTGATGGAACTGTTCTGTATCTGCGCCGTCCAATATGACAGCCACAGGACGCGTGCTGCTATGGAGCCCTTGAAATGTCGCTAAGAGTGGCCGAGGAACTAAAATGTTGATTTCCTTTCATTGAAATGAATTTAAATTTAAATAGCCACATGTGACTCACAGCTGCTGTACTGGAATAGGGTGGTTCTAGAACCTCCTTCAATACTTTGGTCTCTGAGGCCTACCTTCCCTACACCTTTGGCATCGGCTCCAGCCCTACATAGAGGGTAAACTGAGGCCCGAGCGAGAAAGGGTACTCTGGGATGCAGAGGGAGCTAGGGGAGACTGGAATCCACCCCCTACTCTGCCTTCTAGCCCAGGCCTTTGGCCAGCAGCCCCGCCGGACCCTGGCCTCTGGCCGAGGTGTGGGAAGTTGAATGTGATGAAACCCAAGCCCCCTTGGCTGGCGCCCAGCTGTGGTTTCACACTTGAGCTGCAGAGTTGGGCGGAGGCGGCTGGAGAGGACCGTCAGAGGATGGGAATTCGGGCGGCCGGGCCAGCAGGCCCTGGGAGCGGGAGCTGTCCCCAAGGGGGTTTCCAGGCCAAGCAGGCTTCCAGAGTCTGTTGGTTCCTCCTGGCAGCTGACGGCTCTGTGTGACCCAGGCCCTCCTGGATGCCCCACCATGGGAAGGGGCAGAGAGGGGACAATGGAGGTGATGGATGAGTATGCGTGACTATGTATAGTGAGTGTGTGGAAGAGAAGGGTGGGGGTGATGGTACTAGGTTTCCCGGGGAGGAGACCAGCCAGCTCCCTCTCCCTTCCCCACCATCACCACCGCTACATCATTTGCAAGGCTCAGTGCAAAATGAAAATGCAGGCTTCCTTGTTCAAACATTAAGGTTTTCATGAGGGTGACACCAGATCATTAAACCAAGTGTGGGGCCCTTCTGAGCATGGGCCCGAGTGACTGCACAGGTTGCCCAATCATGAAGCTGGCCCTGCCACCAATGCCTGAGAGAGACCTGGGCAGATGTCAGAAAAACAGAGGACCCATGTTCTGGGCCAGGCTTAGGGGAAAGCTCCGTCCCCAGCCCCATGGGAACTCCTGGAGGCAGAGGACTTGAGCCTTTTGTGTATCACATCTCCCCAAGGCTTCTCCTACTCAGGCTGATGCCCTCAGGCTAGGAGGGGAGGCTTCAGAGAAACTGTCTCAGCACCTGCCCTGATTTCTGTCCCAGTCTCAAGGAGGGGACAGGGAGGCTAGAGACCGCATGAGGTCATACAAACAACCCATGTTGACTGAGTGCTTACTTCGTATCAGGGGCCTTGGAATATCTTGCCTATTATTATCTCATTTGACCTCCCTAACACACCCAGAGGCAGTATTCTGGTGTGCCCCTTTTGCAGATGGGAAAGCCCAGCAGAACGGGGGCCTTTCTGAGAGAGGGAAATGTTCTATATCTTGGCTGTGTGGTTGTCATATGAATACATTTTTCAAAATTCATCCAGCTGAGCATTTAATCTGTGTATTTATTGCATGGAATTTATCCCTCAATAAAGTTTATTTATTACAAAATATACTTTAGTCTTGCTGGAGTGGCTCAGTGGTTGAGCACTGACCCCATGAACCAGGAAGCCACGGTTCAATTCCCAGTCGGGGCACATGCCTGGGTTGCCAGCTTGAACCCCAGTAGGGGGCATGCAGGAGGCAGCCGATCGATGATTCCCTCTCATCGTTGATGTTTCTATCCTCCTCTCCCTCTCCCTTCCTCTCTCCGAAAGCAATAAAAACATATATTTTTTTTAAAGTATACTTTACAAACTGAGGAACAGAGAGAGTGACAGAAATAGGATTTTAATATAGGTATTCAAGAGTAGTGCCACACTGGTGCAAAGGTTGAGATCATGGGGCCGGAAAGACCAGGTTTCAGACCTGCTGACTCTTTGTTCTTGACCAAGTTATAGAGCCTCAATAAGCCTCAAGTTCTCATCTGTAAAATGGGCCTCCGTTGTGTTTAGTGCTGTGGGGGACATGGTAGTGGGGTGAAGACCCTACAATGTCCCTGGAAGCTGCACGCGGTGCTCTTGTCCTGCTGTTCATGCCTGTGGGCCGGGGACAAAGCCGAAGGGCAGTCTTCTCATGCCCAGCACCCTCCTCTCTCCTCTGCCAGCCCCCTGTGGATTTCAGCTGAGGCCCTGACCAAATCACTGGGTGCAGGGCCCAGCTGCCAGGGTGGCACCTGAAGTGTGGCTATCCCTCTGTGGAGAGAAGCTCCCACAGGGGGAAAGTGATATAAGATTTAGAAACACGGAGGATGGGAGAAGGTGTCTGGAGGTCACATGCTAAGGCCCTTATCTTGGTTGAAAGGAGGAGGGAGTTGGCTGTAGACTTTGTTAGAAAAAACATCAGCTTAAGAATGTCTTAAAAAGTAAGGGTCCCCACTAAAAGACTAGAAATAGAATGTGTTACTTCCAGCCTCTGGCCTCTCTCTGTCCACATGCCCCTCCCCTCTGCTGGCTGGACTGTAATTATTTATTTACTTGTGCCATCCTCTCCCCCACCCCCACCCCAATACACAAGGAACTTAAGTTGTGTTTATCACTTTGGTCTCCCGACCCCTGGCCAGGGCCTGACACATACTACGTGTTTAATAAATGCTGGTAATGGAGAACTGGAAAGTGGGGTTAGACCCATCAGCATAAGAACTTGGGTCCAAACTCTACCACACGACTAAGGGGAAGGCCTGACCCATTGCTCAAGGAGAAAAGGACACTTTGGGTTCCAGGTCCCCACCGTCTTCCTGACACAGACCAATCCCAGTGGCCACAACGTTCTTGGTTCTAATTTTGGGGGAAATTCTGTTGTTTTTATATTCAAAGAGCCACCTTGGTCCCCAAATCCTAATAATACCTCCTCCATCAGTAGAGTACCTCATTTCATGTGTTACTCATGAGAAAGCCGAGGCTCTGAGAGGTTAGGGACGCTCCCCCCCCCCCCCCCCCCCCCAAAGACAAACAGCGATGTCTTGACAGAGCCTGCCCAAGAGCTCTGGCCTCCTGGCCCCCATCCAGCTCCACAGCACACCTCATTGCCTCTGAAGCTCTCTCAGTTCCCACCCCCACCCCAGTAATGGAACCCAGCTGGGTGGGGTTGGCCACTGAGAGGCTCCAGGCTTGGCTTGGGCCAGCAGCTCATGGAAATTGGGCCATTTTCCTGGGGCGGAAATGAGAAGCAGATGTGGCTCTGGAGCTGGGGTGCAGACTCATGCCGTGTCAGGGGGCTCAGGTTACATGAAGTAACACGTGATCGTGGTTACAAAAACAGCCTGAAACCTCCAAGGCCCACATTGTTGGGGGTGGGGGTGTCCAGCCCAGTTGGGGAGCCAGGCCCCACCTCCACCCTTTACCCCTCACCTTCTTGGTAGCCCCTGAGATCCTGAAAGGAGCCGGGTTAGATGGGAGGGGCTGGGGGACAACAGGTCCCTGGCTGTGATGCCTTCTGGCTCCCACTCTGTGTGTGGAGTTTAATTTCTGCTCCTCTGCTCAGAGCTGAGCCCCTGAACCAAGACCCTGTCCTTAGGAGGGTGCCCAGGAAGGGCAAGGCACCCTCTACAGAGGCCACAGCGGCTCCACTCAGGGCTGGCTGCAGCTTGCGGCCCAGGCAGGCCCCAGACACCTTTTCCAGCCTCACACCACCCCGGAGGTCCCACCACTCTGCTTCAAGCCTTAGGTCTAAGGGATTGGCTCTAGTTGCAATGCACACCTTTTCTTGGAAAGCATCAGGTCTGATACAGTATTCAGGCAGCCTTACCTGAGTGGAGATTGGTTTATCAAGTCCTTCCAAACAAACAGCTAGCAGGGCCTGGATTCAAGGAGGCAGGGCTGAGGCAGGACTCTGGAGGAAGTAAGGTCCTGGCCCAGGGGGAGCCCAGGAACAATTTGGCAATGATAGCATTAATGTGGAGGGTTTTCTGACCTGTTTAGGCCCGAAGAGCAGGGCCTCATTCATTCATTCATTCATTCATTCAATAAATGGTTCTTGTACACCAAGTAGCCAGGACAGTGGGCTAAGCCCTGAGGATCCAGAGGTGACTGAGCACGGATTCAGTCTCTGGGACATCACTGAGCACTGAAGGAGCTCATCAATAGCGCTGATTCATTCATTCATTCATTCATTCATTCATTCATTCATTCTTGAGTATGTAGCATGTGCCAGCACTATTCTAATCTCAAAGGATCTATCAGTGTATAAACAGATATTTTTAGAAGAGGAGCCAAACTATAAAAATAAAATAATAAGTGAAATGAGATGTTTAGAAGGTGGTAAGTTCTATGGAAAGAAAGTAAAATGGAGCCAGGGAGGGGGATCAGGAAGTGGGGGCCAGTTGCAGTGGTCCCAGGGCGGGGAGGGCGGGCTTCTCTGAGAAGATGAGACTAGAGTGAAGACTTGCAGCTGGCGAGGGAGATGAGAATGGGTATCTGGGGACATGCAAAGGCCCAGAGGCGGGAGGGGCCTGGATTTCGAGAGCCGCAAGGAGGTCAGTGTGGCTGGGGTAGAGAGGGAGAGGGAGTAGGAGTGGAGCTCCAAAGTCAAGAGGTGCCAGCCCAGGAGGATCTCAGAGACCACTGTAGGGTTTTCAGTTTTATGGTACGTGAGATGGGAGGTGCTGGAGGGCTTTGAACAGAGGGACGTGTAGTGACTGGCTTTTCACAGGACCACTCGGGCTGTTGTGTCCACTATAGCCTGGAAGGGGGCAAGGCAAGGGCCGGGGGACCCTTCAGGAGACATCTACAACAGTCCGGGCAGGTGGAGGAGGGGAGCAGCGCCTGGGAGAAACCTGAATAAGATGCCATGGAAACTCGGAGAAGGGGATGATGAACTCTGACTAACAACGCTTTCCCAGGGGAGGTGACTCAAGCAGGATCTTAAAATATGAGCAGTCCAGCGGGCACTCCAGAGAGTTAGAACATTCCAACACCACGTGTGACAGGGCCGAAGTGGGAGAGAGCCAGGCTGCTTGGGGAGCAGTGAAGTAGCCGTCACCGCGGGAGCATCAGGGCCAGGAAGGGCAAGGCGGGCCCGGCTGCGTCAGGAGGAGCGGCTGTCTTCCAAAGGGTGTGATCCTGAGGGCACTGGGGAGGCTGCAACGGATTTTAAACCAGGGGCTGGGGATCCTGAAGGCCCAGTTTCCATTTAAGGGAAGTCCTGTGGTCTTTCCTTAAAAAGGGGGTGGGAGGAAGAGACCCAGATAGGAGGGAGACCCAGATGAGAAGGAGGACCTGACCCAGTGCAGTGGAAGAGAGAGGGGAAGGATGGGAAGGATTCAGGGAGCACAGAGAACCAGTGCCTGTGGGGCTGGGGAAAGAGAAGCAGGCCGGGCTGAACTGGAGGAGCCTGTGGGGATTCATGTAGAGGAGACCTGGGCCGCTGACGGATGGACTTAAAGGGGACTGTGTCCAGGTGCCCGTCTCTCGAGGAGCAAGAGGCAGTGTAGGCTGCGGAAGCCCATCAGCTGGGAGCATCTCCAGACTTTTGTCTTTAGGAAGATCTGAATAGAGGTATCGCTCCCTCCTCCTTGCCTCCCTCCCAAGGTCTTTGAGAGACAGAGAAAGAAAAATGATCGGAGTCCATCCAGCGTGGCTCAACAGTTGAGTGTGGACCAGGAACCAAGAGGTTGCCGGTTCGGGTTTGATTCCCGGTCGGGGCATATGCCCAGGTTGTGGGCTCGATCCCCAGTGGGGCCTGTGCTGGAGGTAGCCTATCGATGATGTTCCTCTCTCATCCATGTTTCTATCTATCTAATGTCCTCTCTCTCTCTCAAAAAAAAAAAAAAAATCAATAAAACATATTTTAAAAAAGAAAAGAAAAATAACCTGAGAGTGAAGAGGAAGGATCCAAGAGGGGATGGTCCTTGGGAGAATGCTGAGAAATCCTAGATGCATGCGTGCCCCCTGAATGGGTCCCAGCTCACCCGTAGGGCGTTTTTGGTGAGTGCCCGGCCACGCAGGGTCTCGGTACTGGCCTGGACGTGGGTCTCTGCGTGCAGATGCGTGCTTCGTGCGTGTGCACGTAAAGTGATGTTTTTACTCCTCCCCATGGTTCTTATTCTCTTGCAGCCCTTACGGTGAAGGCGCATTGCCCGCGAAGTGGAGGGCAGATTCAAAACAAGGCATCAGGTGGGGAATGAAGTGGACGAGATATGGAAAAGCTGCTGCCCGATGGTCGTGGGACCACTAGAGAACGCGAGAGGCAAAAAGGCAGCATTATCCTTCCCCCCAGGGGAACCGCAGAGGGTGGGCGGTGTGGGGAGACCTCGGTCACGTCTGAGGGAGACTCTCACTGCAAGGGGGTGAGGGGCTTGACTCTCAGATCGCAGCTGTGGGACATCTTAAAAACGCCCCCTCTCCCCCCAGCAAAGCAGCGATTCAGAATGGTGCCAATGCAATATGGTGCCTTCCTTCTAGGAGGAAATTTGAAACAACCGAGGAGGGGGGTCTGGGAAGCGGCTTCATGGAACCCTGCGTGCTCCGGTGTGGCTGAGGGCAGTCTCGGGACTTGGAAAATGGGGAAGAAGAAAGACTCAGGCCGCCCAGCACAGTGGCCACCGGAGAGGCAGCGGGGGATGGAAGATGACCCCATTCAGAAGCCTGTTTCCTGTAGCCCCAAACAGAGGCTATCCCCGAGAAAGGGATCACCCCCAATTCTCAAGCCCCTCAGTGGAGTCAGCTGTGTTGCTCCCTCCCCACAGCAGGTGGCGCCATCGTGCTGGGATTGGCGATTGAGGCGGCAGGACCGCTCCCTGGGAGGCCACCCAGTCCTGCCTCCCTCTGCCTACCTGCTCCGTTCACCCCTCCTCACCTGCGCGCCTGCCTCATTCCCAGCTCTTGCCCACATCATAAGCCCCCATGGGCTGCCCCCCTCGCTAGAAAACGGGGTTACTAAGAACATTCGTTAGTGGCAGGAGGGGCAGGGGGCAGAGTGTGTTTGAACGAATAAGTGACAGAATAAATTGCAACAGCTCTCAGCACGGTGAGAGACATTCCGCTGATGAACTTGCCTTGTTTAGTCAAGAAGGAAAACCTGAGGAGGCCCTTGCCCCCCAACTTCTTCCTCTCCTGTCCTTGGGGTGGGCCAGCCCACTCTTGGCAAAGGGCAGTGTCAGCTGGTGCAGGTGGAGCTGGCCCAGGCCATGCACGAAGTTGGGGGTGGGCCCTGGCGGGCTGTGGGGCATGGAAGCAGGGGTGCCTGTGACTGAAGACCAAGGGGAGTCCTCCAGGCAAACTTCCTAGGGTGGGGTCTGAGGGGCAGAAGGGCCTCGGAGGAGAAGAACAGAGGGAAGAGGCCTCCCCTTCACCCCACAGCCTCCCCTTCACCCCACTGCCATTCCCCCCATCATGGATTCCTCAAGGATAGCTGTCCGGCCTTGAACTTGGGGCTGCCACAGGGAGGAAGGGGCCACGAGGCGGTGGGGACTGCAGTGAGGGCTGGATCAGGTAGGCAGCCATAAAGGTCAGCCAGCAATGTCCCGTCTGCTCCCAAACCCACGGACATACTGTCTGGGCTGGAAGTGGGGGAGGCGGGGATGATGATAAAGGGTTCTCAGACATCTTGCACAGCTGGCTGGAGGGAGGTATCTGGAATTTTCTGTCTGATAAAGAAGTTGTCTCGAGTTGGTGTTCTGCAAGAGAGTAACATCTTGCCTGATTTGTGGCTGAGGTTGGCATTGCCAATAAACCTACTACCGTTGCTCCTTGCCCGTGGTGGGGAAGGGGGGGGCCAGCCATGGCTCCCAACCTCCAAGGTGATCACCGGGCAGCTGAGGCGCACACGTACAGAATGAGGTAAGGAGCACAGAGGGGCATCAGTGTAGGAGGAGCCGGGGGGATGGGATCCGGGTGGTCTCCAGGAGGACTTCTTGGAGGAAGCAGGAGACTCAGGAAGGGCTTCCAAGACTGTGTAAACAGTACAAGCAAAGGTATCAAGAAGGGGCGGGGGTTTGGGGAGACGGGGAGCGATGGGGGACACTGAGGAAGGGCCTGGCACACGGAAGGCACTCAGTGGAGTTTCTGAAGAGGACGGTGAGGACAGGTAGAGAGAAAGGAGGGGGAAAGGAGTGGGCTGGGAGCTCCCCTCAGAGGCAGGTCACCCACCCCCGTTAGCCCTGTGGCCCGCAGCTGCAGAAGCACCCCACCTGGGGAGTCCCACGGCCCCCTCCCTGCTTGCTCACAAATGCGAAGCTGAGGCTTGAAAACAGGCACGTGGCCAAACCCTACCCGCTGGCCTCCTCCTCCAGGCTTATCTCCACCCCATTCCTTGCTGAGCCCGCAGCCACTCCAGAGCCCTGCTGGAGAGGGGGAGAAGGGGGAGTGTTTGCCACCCCGGGGTGACTGAAGGGCCAGTAACACCCCCTCTCGCACCAACATGGCAGCTTAGTGAGACAGTGGGGCCTTTGTCTGGTCCGAATGCTGCTGGGAGGCCCTCCCAACCCGAGTCTTGGCCTCCCATAGCATCAGGTGGGGCTCACCTGGGCAGGGGGCGGAGAGGACCCTGGCCTTGGATGAGACTCAAGGAAGCCTGAACCCCTTCCCACTGCTCCCTGAGCCCAATATTAGAAAATCCCCAGCCCAGAGTGGCTGCAAGTTCTTTGGAGAACTCCCTCATTCTGACTCTCCAGAAAGACTGGGAGAGGCGGGAGAAACACCTCTGTCCCCAAAAGGAAGGAGATGGAGGACGGAGAGAAGACCCTGGGATGAAGGTGTGAGGTTCCCTGAGGGGGACACAGCTGAATCTTAGATTCAGGGGCCTCACCCTGAGCAGCAAGTGCCCACAGACCCCCCTCCCAGCCAGAGAGACTGTTTGGGGGTTGATTCATTCTGGGCCAGCGGGAAGAGGGACAAAGACCCCCCATGGATGGCCCCATGACCTCTGGTTTCCGGCTCTGGGCGAGTCACTCAGTGCCTTTGCCTGTGCTGTTCCCATGGTCTTGAAACCTTTCCTGAAAATGATGTGCATATCAGGAGGTGGGAGGTGAAGGAGGAAAGGGGAGAAAGAGCAAGGGAGAAAGAGAGGAAGGGGGTGGCGGGGGGAGAAAGAGAGACTGCTACCCTATTCATGGGAACACCAGCTCCTAGTGAGTCTTCTAAAGTATGTAAGTGATCTTGGCTGATCATCCTAAGCAGCCCTGTGAGCCAGGTGCTGTTACCACTCCCATTTGACAAATGAGAAAACAGAGGCCCAAGTCGGTCACCTGTCCAAGTCCCAGAGCTGGGAAACAGCGGAGCAGAGGCAGTCTGATTCCAGACTGACCTATGACCTTTACAACTCTCTTATCTGTTGGGGCCGGGGTGGAGGGGAGGGGTGCAGGAAGGGGAAAGGGCCCCCCCCCCCCCCCCCCCGAGACAGTGAAGAACAGAGAATAGAATAGTCCTGGTCCTGGGCCCCTGGCCTCTGGGTGCCTCTGAGGTGGAGGCAGTGGGAACCCAGCTTCTTCAGATACTGAAGCCAGTGTTCTCCCCAGGGAAGGAGACCGGGTGGGCGGGCCCTTGGGTGTTTCAGGCCTTTGCAGAGGGCGTGGGGGGGCGGCGGGGAAGCAAGCCTCTCAACTCCCCCTCCCCCACCCCTTCCCCTTTGGCTTCACCTGTGAGAAGTCAATATTGATGTTTTATGACTCAGGCTAAGCACACATTTTTTTTTCCCTCCCATGGAGGGGTTATCTAGTCTGGAAGGTTAATCAGTGACCACTTGGGGGTAAGGAAGCCTCTGAGAAGAAAGCAGCTATTCAATGCAATCCCCTGCGCCCAGCCCCTCCCCTCCCCCATCTCCCCTGCCACAGGGGTGCCCTGCCAGTGGGTGGGGAGGCTTTGGGAATCTGAGGCTGCCGTCCTGTCCTGGGGGTGGTGTTTGGGGGACTGTTCAGATGCATTCAGGGAGAGCAGTCTTGAAGCCGTTTGCCCTGCACGTGGTGATTTTCACCACAACGACCGTTTCAGTCAGTTGGCAGGACAGGTGGGTCCTGCGTGGTGCCACCAGGGGCCCCGCCTGGTTAGGCATTGGGGGGAAGGAGCCAGCTCTGTCCCTGGGAAACCGTGCCCAGGGGAAATGAGACTCGTGTCACAGAACTCACAGAGATGACTCAAGACAATGTGCTAGTCCCTAGGCAGGGGCTTTGGAGCCCAACCTGTGGGCCAGCCCTGTCTCTCACCAGCCCTGTCTCTCTCCTCTCCTTCCATGCAGGGTTTTGAGGATCAAATTAGGTTTTGTACTTAGAATGGGGAGAAAATAAAGTGGCTTTAAAATTCAGATGGTTGTGGCCTCTTTCACTTTGGGGTTGACAGCTCTTTTGCTTATTGAAACATAGTGATGGCCCTTTGGGGATTAGACAGCTCCTGTGACCTGCAGGGGTCCGGCTGGGATGAAACAAGAGCTGAACTGGCTGCAGGATAAAGGGAGAGAAATTGTGAGGCTGTGAGGGCAGCTCATGTGAGTGTTCGAGGGGCTCAGGAATGGGTGATAACAGAGAGATCTTGGGCGTCTGGAGACAAGGCTTGAAAAATACCACATTGGGTGGAGTAGGGACCAACAGAAACACCAGAGAGGAGAGATCCCCTGTGGTGGGGAATGACCAACACATGTTAAAGATGTGATACGTGACCTTGACGTTGAAGTCGGTTTCCCCCCTATAATCACCCTCCATTACGCCTGAACTTGATTAAACACCTGCATGTGAGCCTTGCGTTCTTGGTGCATTGGGAGGGAGGGAGGAGGAGGCTGGCATTCGCTTAGCAAGAGCCAGTTCTGAGAGGGGAAGGCAGCCACGGGGCTGAGGGTCATGATGGGGAGCAAAGGTACCTCAGGGAGTTGGGAGAAACAAACTGTTCGCTGCTCGCTGCTGAAAGCCCTCAGGCATATTGGGAATGGGAGGTCATTCCACAAGGCTGGAGAACCTGAAGACATGGAAGCTAGAAACACCTGGGTTACATTCGTGCAGGTGCCTTTTAAACACAGCCATGCTACAAATGCCCACTAGGATGGGATTGGCTATGGTCTGGGAGAATTGAAGTTGAACATGTATAGTCACCGACCCGGTGCTGGACACTTGGCTGCACCTACTGATGCTGAAGATGGTAAGACAGAATCCCTGCCCCTCAAAAAGTTCTCTCAAGTAGAAACAGGCAGTGGCAGAGGTGACTAATTACCTCCCTCCATCGCTTTCTCCCTTTCCCTCACTTTGCGATAGAACAGCCTGGAATAAAGAAGGCATTTCATGGTCTCACACATACACACACACACATATATATTCTAGGTGTACCGGTTAATAATGTGGATTTTTTTTCAATAGGTGGAGTTACACATATGTTGATATATATGCGATTTGATATGTATGCTATTTTGTTATATTGACAACAAGCTTCAAAACTTCATATGTCAAATTTTCTGACATCATATGGTGTTAACATCATAGATATTTTTACACTTAAAAATGTCGAATTTCATGCCAAGAAAAGAGCATTTGGGGGAAGTTTTAATTCATTACTTTATTTTGAAGAAAAGTGCTGCTGAAAGTTATCATATACTTCAGGAAGCTTATGGTGAACATGCTCCATCTCAAGATATTTGTGAACGCTGGTTTAAAACCCTTTAAAAGTGATGATTTCGATGTGAAAGACAAAGAATGTCCAGGTCAACCGAAAAAGTTTGAAGACCAACAATTACAAGCATTATTGGATGAAGATGCGTGTCAAACTCAAAAACAACTTGCAGAAAGATTAAATGTTGCTCAGCAAACAATTTCCGATCACTTACAAGCAATGGGAAAGATTTTAAAGGAAGGAAAATTGGTGCCACATCAGCTGAACGAAAGACAAACGGAAAACCGAAAAGTCATCAGTAAAATGTTGCTTCAACGGCACGAAAGAAAGTCTTTTTTGCATCCAATTGTGACTGGTGATGAAAAATGGAATTATTTTGAGAATCCAAAATACACAAAATCATGGGTTGATCCAGGTCAACCATGAACATCGACTGCAAGGCCAAATCGCTTCGGAAAGAAGACAATGCTCTGCGTTTGGTGGGATCAGGAAGGTGTGGTGGATTATGAGCTTCTAAAACCAGGTGAAACCATTAATACTGATTGCTACCGACAACAAATAATCAATTTGAACCACGCTTTGATCGTAAAAACCGCTAGAATGGGCCAGAAGACACGGCAAAGTAGTTTTGCTTCATGATGACACAACATCTCACACTTCTCAACCAGTTAAAGACACGTTAAAAGATCTTGCCTGGGAAGTATGAACCCACCCGCCGTATTCATCAGACCTTGCTCCTTCAGGTTAGGTTCCTATTGATGGCACACGCACTTTCTGAGCAGCACTTCAAAACGTACAAAGAAGTGGAAAATTGGGTCTCTAAATGGTCTGCCTCAAAACAAGAAAAGTTCTATTGGGACAGTATCCACAAATTACCTGAAAGATGGGGAAATGTGTAGCTAGCAATGGACATTACTTTGAATAAAGCACTTTCGATGTTTCTCTTGAAATGTTCGTGTTTTCTTTGATTACAAAATCCTCATTATTAACCGGTAAAGGTTCAATCCCCATTATTAACCGGTAAATGGCCAATCCGCATTACTAACCGGTATCTGCATTTTTAACAGGTTAAAAATGCAGATACCGGTTAAAAATGCGGATACTGGTTAATAATGCAGATACCAGTTAGTAATGCGGATTGACCATTTACCGGTTAATAATGAGGATTTTGTAATCAAAGAAAACATGATAATTTCAAGAGAAACATCAAAAGTGCTTTATTCAAAGTAATGTCCATCGCTAGCTCCACATTTCCCCCATCTTTCAGGTAATTTGTACATACCGTCCCAATAGAACTTTTCTAGTTTTGAGGCAGACCATTCAGAGGCCCAATTTCCCACTTCTTCGTACGTTTTGAAGTGCTGCTTAGAAAGTACGTGTGCCATTGATCGAAACAAGTGGGAATCTGAAGGAGCAATACAACAAAATAGCATAATATCAAATTGCATATATAACAACATATGTGTAACTCCATCTATTGAAAAAAATCTGCATTATTAACTGGTACACCTAGTATATATATAATTTTTTAAATTAATTTCAGAGAGGAAGGGAGAGGGAGAGAGACATAGAAACATCAATGATGTGAGAAAATAATTGATCGGCTGCCTCCTGCATGTACTCCACTGGGGATTGGAACTGCAACCCAAGCATATACCCTGACCAGGAATTGAACCCTGACCTCTTGGTTCATAGGTAGACACTCAACCACTGAGCTACAATGGCTGGGCTATGGCCTCCCTTTCAACTAAATATAGCCATCCGACCCAAGAGAGGTGGATAGGATGTGTTCAACTTCTAGATTGCACACTCCCCGCCCCTCCCCCTCCCTGTTCACTAAAATGAGAGCTTGGGTGGGGGGAGCCATGCTGGACATTGTGGAGGGTGACACCTTCCTGGAATGATAGAACCAGAAGCCCAGAGCCCTGGTGACTTCACAGAGCGGAACCACCGTACCAGCCTGGACTCTCTCATGAGAGAAAAAGAAACTTCCATCTTCTTTAAGCTGCTGTTACGTGTGGTCTCTCAGTCACAGCTGCCAAAATCGATTCCATAATTAATCTAGACTATGGAGGTGGAATGCTGCCATAAAAATACATATGTGGCATTGGCTTCACAGCCGGGTAGAGCAGACACGGATCTGCAGGCTGGGAAGCTGGTGACTCCCCTTACGCTCTGGCAGAAGATCTGTGACGGACATCTGGACCGGAAGATCACATGTTCTCCGAGCCTATAACTCTAGGCCAGTGGTCAGCAAACTCATTAGTCAACAGAGCCAAATATCAACCGTACAACGATTGAAATTTCTTTTGAGAGCCAAATTTTTTAAACTTAAACTTCTTCTAACACCACTTCTTCAAAATAGACTCGCCCAGGCCGTGGTATTTTGTGGAAGAGCCACACTCAAGGGGCCAAAGAGCCGCATGTGGCTCACAAGCCGCAGTTTGCCGACCACGGCTCTAGGAGAACTTGGTACCTGGTGAGTACTGGCTGCTTCTTGCTGCGTTCAGCAGGTTCCTAGAGACGTGAACCCAGGTTAGACCTAGCCCGTCTGCAAACAGAGAAAGAAGGGAATGCAGTTCTGCTAAAGGGCACCCCTAGCTGCTGCCTGCAGTCTAGATTGACGGAGAGTCTGGGAATTTGGAGACTTGAAGAGTTAAATGCTAACTGCTTCTGTACCCAAATGGAAGCAGTGACCTAAGTTGGCTCTGAGAAGACAGCCTGAGGAGTTATGACTGTGGCCCTGAGCCTTTCTCAAGCTCCCCTAGTTCGGAATTCTCTGCCAGACAATGGGAGGCAGCCCAGCAGCCAAGACCAGATTAAGGGTGTTCCCTTTGCACCCCAGCCCATGGTCTCCGATGGCTTGAAGATAACAGTCATTAAGCCTAGAGAGGGGTTTGGGCAGAGCACAGAAGCCAGTGAAAAATCCAGCCAGAGTTTTCAGCCTGACAAACTTTGTCAGGACAAGACCTTTGGCTGGAGTTACTGACTGGAAGCGCATAGTCTGGAAGCCCGAGAGAGGCATATTCTTCCATGCCCACTTCAGATGTGGTTGTGGAGAATAATGACCTCATCATAGCCTCCCATTGGGCAAAGCCAGGGGCCATCGAGGACAGTGGACAAGGGAGTTACTTTTACTTCTAGAAAACAGAGGGGCAAGGAGTCTTGATAACTTCTCACTGGCAAGCTTCGGCAATTGCGATGGACTGGGGCCATCTGGGCAGTTCCCATTGTTTGATGTTCTGAATAAGAGCTGCTGTATTTTAATTGTGGAATGTGGTTCTTAGTCCATCGATGCGTGTTGGAGGATGGCAGGCAGATGACTTGTCTTTGAGTGTGTTGGTCTCCAGGCCACAGGTGACACATCCAGTCCTGATGGAGGTGCTGGGTGCAGGATGGCCTGGTACTTGACGTTACGGGCCTTGGAAGACAGTGCTTGTGTTTTTTGTGTGAAAAGAAGGGTGACCACAGATAGTTGGGTGGTGAAAGGGGTGGCCTGGCAGAGACTTCTCTCTAAGCCCCAGATCCATTTCCCCCTTCCCTTTCATAATCATACAACACCCGACCTTTAATGAAGCACGTGGCTGCCCAGGATAAAGCTGCATTTCCCAGTCTCTGAAGCTCTATGTGGCTACAACTAAGTTCTGGCCAATGGCATGTGAACAAAGTGATGATACAAGCTCTGGATCATATCCTAAAAAGGCAGAGACACCCTCCCCTGTCCCTTCCCCCGTCCTGGTGGCTGTTGGAGAGCCATGTTGGTCCGTGCATATGAGGGCAAAACTCTAAGGGTGATGGAGCAACAAGACAGAAGGAGGTTGGATCCCCACATCGCAGAGCTGAGCCAGCATGCCAGTGAGGACTTCTATGTGAGAGAGAAATGAACTTGCTCAAACCACTGGTGTTTGGGGGTAGGGGGCGTCACTGTTTTTGTTATGGCAGCTGAGCCTCTAACCTGACCAATAAAGATGCAACACAACAAAATATGGGCGCTAGTAGACATATCTGTAAGGTGCTATGGGAGTGCAGTGAAAAGGGTGATTAATTCTGTTTGGGGGATATCTGGGAAGACTCTCAAGACGGGGTGAGATTTGAAAGGTGTCTTGAAGGATGAGAGACTTTTCCAGATGCACAAGTGAGGTGAAAGGGAAGGACATACTAGTACTTGATGGTCGGACAGTTGGAGCAAAGACTCAAAGTGGTGAAAACACCTGACAAATGGTTCAGGTGCCTAAAGGATGGGGTGTGGGGACAGGTGAGGTTGATGGGCCAGCGGTGAAGGACCTTGAGTGTCATGCTCTGGAGTTTAGACTTTACCATTCGGAATCAGTGAGAGGTTTAACAGGGAAGCAACACGATCTAATTTGGGGTTGTTTATTTTTTCAAAAGATAAGTCTGGCCCTAACTGGTTTGGCTCAGTGGATAGAGTGTATGCCTGCAGACTGAAGGGTCCTGGGTTCGATTCCGGTCAAGGGCATGTACCTTGGTTGCAGGCACGTCCCCAGTAAGGGGGTATGCAGGAGGCAGCTGATGGATATTTCTCTCTCATCGATGTTTCTAACTCTCTATCCCTTCCCCTTCCTCTCTGTAAAAAATCAATAATATATATTTTTTTAAAAGTTAAGTCTGGCAACAGTTTGTAAGATGGATTTGAGAAGAAGGAGCCTGGGGGCAGGGGGAAGAAACCATGTCAGTGTAATGTAAGCCAATTCTGATTTTCCCACAGAAACGGTATTAGAATACAGGATTGTGTTCCTGGCCAAGAGCCTGATTTACAGATTTTTAGAGAACTGACCACAAAACCAAACTCAAGCAGTTATCACGGTTTACCCATAATCTGTACATTACGAAATTTGTAAATAGTATATGAATAATTAAATAGGGCCACACAATAACCAACCACAAAAATGTGTATGTAAAATGTACAATGTCTTTAGTCTCATATTTCTGCCTTTTAAGAAATTTATTGTGTTACAAAAGTAATCTATTTTTAATAGCTTTATTGAGGTATAATTAACCTATAACAAATGGCACATATTTAAAGTGCACAATGTGATAAGTTTGACATATTTATACACACTTGAAACCATCACCACAATCAAGAAAATATACATTTTCATCACCCTAAAAGTTTCCTCCTGTGTAATTCCTTCCTCCCACCCCTTCCCCATCATCCCCATCCCCTGGCAATCACCGTTCTGCTTTCCATTCCTAGAAAGTGGAATTTTCTAGAATTTTGTATAAATGAAATCATACTATATGTGCTGTTTTTTAAAAATCTGAGTTACTTCTTTCAGCATAATGTTTTTTGAAACTCATCCATGTTGCAGCATGTATCAATAGTTAATTCTTTTTTAATGTTGAATAATATTTCTTTGTATAGATATACCACAGCTTATGCATTCACTTGTTGATGGACATTTGCGTTGTTTTCACTACTTGGCTATTACAAATAAAGCTGCTGTGTGCATTCATGAGTAAATCTCTCTGCTGACATAGGCTTTCATTTCTCTGGGTAAATGCCTAGGAGTGGAATGGCTGGATCACATGATAGGTGGATGTTTAACTTTATAGGAAACTGCCAAAAAGTCCTTCAAAATGGTTGGTTTTGTACCATTTTACATTCTCACCAGCTATGTGTGCAAGTTCCAGTTCCTCCACATCCTTGCCCAAACTCGGTATGGCCAGTCTTTTTCATGTAAGACATTTTAATAGGCATGAGTGGTATCTCAGCACGTTCCTTCATTATTTATCAGATTTACCAGGTAATTTATCTGAGTATTCTTTACATATTCTGGATATGAGTCCTTTATTAGATGTATGATTTGCAAATACCTGTGGCTCCTCTTTTCATCCTTGTAACAGTTGCTAAGAGAAGTTTTTAATTTTGATGAAATTCAATTTATTGATCTTTTACTTTTTGGAGCATACTTTAGTGCTGCATTTAAGAAATTTTTGCCTACCCCATGGTCAAAAAAGCTTTGTTCTAGATGTTTTATAGTTTTAGGTCCATAATCCATTTTGAGTTACATTTTGTATATGATGCAAAGTATATAGATAGAAGTTCACTTTTTTTAGAAACAGAGGAAGATACACACACATGGAAGAATCTACTGTGTTCATGGATTGGAAGAATTAACATCATTAAAATGTCCATTCTATCAAAAACAGGAGTTCTTTATATACTCTGCCAGGTGCTGTTTTAAGTTCTTTGCAAATATTGACTAATTTAATCTTCTTAACATCTGTATGATATATACTATTGTTTTGCTTTTTTTTTTTTTTTTCAGTTGAGGAAACCAAGGCACAGAAGGTTAAATAGCCCACGTTTGCTCAGCTAGAGAGTGGCCGGCCAGGATTGGCCCCAGATAGCCCATCTCCAGAGCTGCCTGTTATCTGCCTCTCTGTGTGCATGGTTTTTTGTTGTTTGTTTGTTTCTGCTGTAATCTTAACAATGGTTCACAAGGTGCACTCACATTGGAGAGGAAGCATTTGGGAGTCCTCTTTCGGGGAGATTGTCATGGGACCTTTTGAAAAGACTTTGGAGCAGTCACTGGCTTGCTTTTTGATGGTCCTTTGAGAAGTATAATGGGAGTATCTTCTCTTCAAGCCAAATTCTAAGGTTGGGACTCATGTCCGCAAATATGGGTGGATGGGTTGTTCCGGTTGTCACTGCCAGATGGAATGAATTTTATGGGTTGTCATGAGTAAAGCTCAATAAACAGAAATTCCTCTAAGCAGGGAATCACCATGCGTTAGAAAGAGTCTCTCTTTCAAGCAAGAACACGGGGATCAGGGCCTCTGTGGTGAGAACCCTAGACTAAGACAGCCTGGGTCCAAATATCAGGTCTGAGGGTTGCCAGCTCTATGACTTTGGACAAATTTGCTCTACCTCAGTTTTCACATAGAAACAGGGATAACAATAGCATTACCTCATCAGGTTGTTAGGAAGCTGAAATGAAACGATGTGTGCAAAGCATTTAAAACAGAGCCTATCATACAGTAAAATGCTCAATAAATATTAGCTATTTTATGTTATTATCGTCATTATTATTAGGCCACAGGCTGGAGCAGTCTCAGAAGATTACCGTTTGCTCACAGATCTGGTAAGGAAGGTGACTCCAAACTGCTTGGCTGCTGCTAACACGATCCCCCAATCTCACCAACTGCCCCTGGGTTCTCCTCTGAGACCTGACCCCAGGACCCAGCCCCAGTGAAGCCCTCAGCTGGAAGCAACCCGAGGACTCACAGGCCGATTTAAAGTGGAAACTTTCAGCTGCAAGTGATAGAAATTCTGGCTCAAGTTGGCTTAGAAAATAAAACAGAAAGAATCCCTCTTTTATCAGGCATACGAGAATAAGGACATGTATTATCTCATGTAACAGGGAGTCCGGGAGCCGGACAGACTCTAGCCAGGTTGATCCACGGGCTCAGGGATGCTATCAAGTTTCTTTCTATTGAATGCTCACTGTTCTGTCTGTGGTTGCATGCATTACATTAAAAAAATTTTAAATACTTTGTGATGTAGCAATTTATTTCAATTCTTGGCATTCATAATGGCCATAGCTATAAGAGATACCTTGCCAAATGATAGGCCTGCATCATACACTATGCCCATTAAGTATCGACCTTTATATTTCACTTCCACCCATCCATTGTGCCATTTAATTGATATTTTTGCTAGTAAATTTCCACTTTTCCTGATTTCAGTCATTCTTACAAAATACTTGGAAGGTTTTGCGGTTTTGTGTTTTTAACAATCAGATCCAAAATTCTCTTAAATTTAAAAAACTTTTATTTAAAAACTTTATTTAAAAAACTTTCCGAACTTATTGTTTAGACCGTGTAGAGTCTGCCATAGGCGACATGCTTACGTAGTTTTCAGTGATTAGAACACCTTGCGATGAAAATATTTCCAAATAACCATTTTCAAAGTGCTCTCTCTTCAGCATACATTTTTATTGGAAAAGCTGTTCCTCTCTCGCTTATTGTTAAAATGTTCCCTACAATTTTCTAGAGCCGACTATTTTTGTCTGAAATGTCCTGGGGTGTTCACTACTTGTAGCCACTTGCAGCAAAGGTCAGTGGGTCTAGAACCCATTCATCTTTCTATAAGAGAAAATGCCCAAATCGTCTTTAAATTGGATTCCCAGTAGACCTGTGGGCCGAGGAAGAGTTTCCTGTTACACCCTCTCATTTACAAACTATGAAAATATTCTTCTGTTAAGGCATCGTTTTTTATAAAACCAACCACACTGGTGACACACTGGAGCACTTAGTAAGTAGTAAACGAAGCCATTTGCTGAATGTGAGCCAAAGTGGGAAGGCACTCCCCACCCCCACCCCCGCCCCAACATTCCACACAGAGGTGCTCACCCTCATCCCCAAGATCCCCAAGGTTCCCAAGAGTCCTACAGAGCCATCCTGGACTCTGGACTGCCTGAAACTGGGCCTGGGGAAAGGCACAGTGTCCATTCATTTATTAACTATTTTGGTAAGTCCTTCTTCAATTTCTAGATTGAAACAACAAAAAACCCGACTCAGTATTTTTATGCCTCATCCAAAGGGTCATATTCCACGTTTCTCTGCAGGGAGGGAGAGAAACGTGGAATAAATTGAGAGAGGCTGCCTGTGGGTTGGACTGTGAAGGCAGAAAAGCTATGCCCTTTGGAAGAGGCACAGCTTTTCCTTCTAATCAGAAAGCAAGCCCAGGCTCCCAAGCTCCTGATACCATCCCCTAAAGGGGCAGGGGTCCTCTGCCCTCTCCTTTAGCCGCCCCGCAGGGTCCTCTGAGCCCTGGAGGGTGAGGAGAGAACCCCAGAGGTGGGAAGGGGCCACCAGGGCGGTGGGGGGGGGACGGGACACCCTCTCTGGCAGCCTCCGTTTATGGCCTGTGGAGGGGAGATGGAGGCTGGGATGCAGGCAGCAGCAGTGGGTGTTGGTGGGGAGCAAAACCCTAAAGTGGGGGCCTCATCTCCCGGAACCTGAAGCTCTCTGGGAGGCGGGACCTGGCAAAGGGCCCCTCCCCACTGCTCCTGGCATTAGAGCCTCGTGCTTGGAAGATCCTCTGTAAATATTTGCTGGATTTAATTGAAGGGAGTTGAAATCTCATTTCCTGATTCCAGCAGGGTTGGAAGGGCAAGCTGGGTGGGCTGAGCTCTGATTCGTGGGGGTTGGGGGGGGGGGGCGGGATGCAAGGCCAAATTGGGCAGCTCAGCCCTTGGAGGAACATCCTGAACCTGGAAGAGCTTCAGCCATGCCTGTCCTTGCACCTGCCCCTACTCGTCTGAGGGTCTCCAACCAGATGAGGGTCTCTGATCATCCAGGGGAGCCGCAGGAGCGTGCAGGAGCCGGGTAATGTTGGCAGCCACACCCAGAGCCCCAGACAGTCTGTGTGCGCCTGCTCAGGGCTGGGTGTCCATTGGATAGAGCCTTGGTCTGATCCTCCGGTACTTTTCTCCAAAGGAAGCCTAGCGCCAGCTGTGCGTTCCCTGGCCCGGTGCTTGGGGGAAGACTCCCTGTTTTGGTAAAGCAGGAGACCTAGGCACGTGTGTCCCCACGTGCTCAGCTGCATTACCGGCTCTCAATGGCTCAATGCACACACACAGGCCCGCGTGTATGTACTTGCAGTCTCGCCCAACCAGCCCCAGGCACGCATGTGTCGCCACATGCAGACACAGAAGCACACACACTTGCCTGTGCTGGGTCAGACCTGCTGGCATGAACACATGCATACACACTGCAAGAAATAAACAGCACCCCCAGACACATGCCAACCCTCAGGCACAGAGAGCCAGGCCACAGGTCCCACCAGGAGCGACACGAAACAGAGGAGGTCCCCAGGCTGTGTGCCTCTCCAGGGCTGGTGTCCACCACAGTCAGAGCCACATACAGCTGCTGGCATGACACAGGCTCCCATTGTGCTGCCGGGCCCCGGGTACAATGCGGGCCTATTTCCTCCCTCTCCCCACCACACTGCCTGGCAGCCTGGGGCTGGGAGCCAGCTGCCTGTTTCAGAGGGTTAGAGAAACTGCCCCGAGGCTCTGCATAAGGAGCCCTGGGGACCCTATTCTGAGGGGGACCCCAGGGAAGTTGGGGGCTCTCTCTACTCTTAGTAGTACATTGTTTATCTGAGGCCTGTGGGGAAAGTCCTGCTCTGAGGGGTGACTGGGCCTGCTGGCCTGTGAAGGCCTCCTGGGCTGGCGTTCTACCCTTGCCTGAGGCCCCTAAATGCATGGGGTGGGGAGGGGGTAAATTCCTCATCAAATCAGGATGTGGCCTCTCTGTGAGTCTCAATTTTGAGAGTGTGAAGGCTGCAGCCTGCTGGCCACTTGACCCTCTCGAATACCCCATGACCAAAGCCAATGTCATCACCTCACCCTCCATTTCTGATTTGACATCTTCACTACCGTTTCTGGCATTTAACACCACCTCCTCCCACATGTGTTCATTCATTCAGTCTCTCACTAGCGACAAGGACCTGCTCTGAGCACCAGAGTACGGGCTTGTTCACCTTTTGCTCTCTGTGACAGATTTGCACGGGTCTTGTGTTCCAGGCAAACTGATTTTTCTTGTTTTCTTCCGAATACAATGCCTCTTCCTTTCTCTGTGCTTTTTGCTCATTCCATATTAGTGGATGCAATAAATATTTATTGAGCATAAGGTTACCAGATAGAATGATGCAATATTTTCTTCATTATTAGTAGTACACTGCTTATCTGAAATAAAGGCCAACGTGCAAGGTTGGGCAGATAGAGACAAAGGAAACTCAAACTATGTATGCAGCCTCTGCTTTCCATAAAAGGCTGAGGCAAAGGAGGACCCGTGATCACAGCACGAGTGCTCGGTACTCAGAAGGGGGAAAGGCAGGTGTCATCTTGACCTTGTGCCAGGGGTCATCTTGACCTTCTCCCTTCCCCTGCCGCAGCTGGGACCAAGGTGGTCAATAGTAGCTGGACATGAGGGAGGGGGCTGTGGCCAGGCACACCTGAGTGTACATGAGTATGCGTACATATGACTGGGTGAAGTGGCCCCATGCTTGTATGTGTGACATCTGTTATGTTGCATTGGTTTGGGAGTGCAAGACTTGGGCAGCAAAGAGTGTAACAGACGTGGGTATCTGAGTTCGATCCTGGCTCTATCACTTACTAGCTGGATCACCTCCACTTAGTTACTTACCCTCGCTGAGTTTCAGTTTCCAATTTTGTAAATAGGGGGGAAAAACCACCACCTACACTTTCTTTAAAACAAACAAATCAACAAATATACGGGACTAGTGCTAATTTTTCAGGGTTGTTAGGAAGATAAATGAGATTATGTATGTAAAAAAACAGGCACATAGTAGGCTCCATTAAGGTTTCTTTTTCTTCCCTTGCAAGTACCACACCTGCTGTTCACATGGCAATCACCACGTGAAACGCAGCAGCAACATTTATGTAATGTGAACCAGCCAGTTAAACTTTCTAAGGTATTCATAATTACGAGACAGAACATAGGACTCTTTTCTATCCTAGTGAGCCTTCCTTGTAATTACAATTTTTCTTAAACTAGAAGCATCAAGACTGGCTACTCACCAATGGTTAAGGTTTAAAGAAATATGAAGAACTGGACATAGACGGGTATATCCATCATTACGTTTCTACTGATAATAAATGATTGCAGAAGCTAACTGATTTTCTTATTCTGATTCAAAATTTTTCTGGGAACTGTTCTCGGAGCTCCCAGGGAGCAATGGGCCATCTGTAGCTCTTCTTAGGCTGTCGGCATCATTCTCCCCAAGAGGAGGACTACCTCCGTGAGTCTGTCCTACTATTCCCAGGAAAGCCTTATTTCCTTGCATACTAAAGAAGGCTTCTGTTATAGGCTGAATGTTTGTGTGTGTCCCCCATGCCCTCCCCTTTTTCCCAAATCATATTTTAAAACCCTAACCACCCAGTGTGGCTGTATTTAGAAATGGGGCCTTTAAGGAAGTTATTAAGGTTAAATGAGGTCATAGGGGTGGGCCCTAATCCAATAGGACTGATGTCCTTATAAGAAGAGGAGGAGACAGGAGAGATTTCTCTCTCTCTCTCCACCTGCACAGAGGGAAGGCCATGTGAGGACACAGCGAGAAGACGGCTGTCTACAAGCCATGAAGAAAGCCCTCATCAGAAACTCAATGAGCCGGCACCTCGATCTTGGACTTCTAGCCTCCAGAACTGTGAGAAATAACAGTCGATTGTTTAAGCCACCCAGTCTGTGGCATTTGTTACGGCAGCCCAAGAGGACTAATGGGCCTCCCTGTTGCTCGGTGCCTTCTCTGCCTGTGGCAGCTTTGTTTCTGACCCGCCCTGGCACATGACGAGCATGCACAGCACATGAGTTCACACCATGGTCCCTTTCTAATCGGTGGTTTCCGAGCAACCAGCCTTGCATGCAGTCCACCGCCTTTCCCTTAATGAATGCCCCGTCCTCATTGAAATGTCCAGTCCTTTACTCGCTGCTTTGGGAGCAGGAGATTCTCCAAACTGACACATTCTGGGGACTTTTTATCCTTAAAGTGCTCTTTTCTTCCAAATCTATACTTTAAGGCATATCAAAACAACACAGCAGAGTTTTTAGATGGTGATCACAGCTACTGCCTTCAGATTGTTCACTCGGTGTTCTGGATGGGATGGGGGGCAGGAGAGGGGAGGAGCGTGTGAATGACCCCCCTCCCATCCCTACCCCCCACCACCAGCTGGGTTTCTTGGGGCTGCCATTCCTTTGCTCAAGCTCCTCCTCTCCTCAGAGCTGCCTCCCCCACTCCTCACCCATTTGACCACCACCCCACTTGGGTCGATCTCGCCTTTCCCAAGTTTTACCTCCCACGTTTGGCAGTCAGCCACCTGCAGTTGAGGGTTACATCTCACTCACCTTGGGGATACTGATTTCCCAAAGGCCTACTATGTGCCAATGAGCTGGGCACTGTGCTCAGTGCTTCCACCTGTTCTCTTTCCATCCTCAGTGTTAGCCCCCATGTTACGGATGAGGACACTGGGGCTCATGTGATAACATTTCTTGCTTAGAATCAGCCAGACAGAGGAGCTGGGATTCACTCTGGCCTCCCGGGAGTCATCGGCCCTGCTCCCTCAGCCCCCAGCCTTGGTGCCTTTCCTGACCGGCCATCCCAGAGCCACCACCATGTGCTAGCCTCCAGGACTCTGTTCAGATACATTCCACTGGAATCTCAGGCCCGAGAGCCCCAACACTTACAAGCGAAGCCTGCGTGTGGTGGGCTCTTGACTATATTGGGTGAAGAAATGAACCAGGTTTTTCTAACTAGACCTCAAGTCCTAGGAAACAGAGTGTACAAGCCCAGCTTCTGCCCCATAGTAGCATGCAGTCCAGGACTGGGCACACTGGGAGTGGGGGGGTCTCCTCCCCCATCTTCTCACCCACTGCACTCTCCTGTCTGTCCTACCCTGCCTCCAGCTGTGCATTATAAAAACCCCAGCTGGATAGACTGGTGCCTTTGACCCCCCACCCCAGCTGCCGGAACTGACTTTTGCCATGATCCCTAATATTCCTTTTCTTTTTTCTCTGAATCAACATTAGCTTTGCTAGCTAGCTCCCTTCTCTCCACCCGATAAGGATGGGGTAATGGCATCTGTACGAACTTGGGGTGTACTTTTCTTGCCTTGTCAGAACAGCAGCTCCTATCTGGCTGGAGATGGGCTGGGAGCCAGACCCCAACAATGGAGGCCTTGTGAGCCGGCCCTGAGGGTGTGCTGAGAGCCCGCAATTTAGCACACACACAGCCCTTCCTGGTGCCACCTTCTTATCTCCTGCCACTGAGCCCTGGCCAGTGCTGGGGCTGTAACCCAACCCCTGTAATTGCATGTCCGGATAGAGCATTCCTGGGCTTGGGCCACTGTTAAACATTGACTTTGGGTGCTGGGGGCAGTCACCACAGACTGTGGGGCTGCTGATTGGGGGAGCCTCTGACTGGGTGTTCCCCACTCTCTTCCCAGTGGTCTTGGGCTGACTGAGAAAGCCACAGCACAAAGTAGATGGTCTCAGTTTCCCACACCTTTGAGTCAGTGTGTTCGGGATGCCCCCAGCAAGTTAAAAAAAATGGATTCTCTTCCCACCTCCTACCCTGAGCTCACCTCCTGCTGTCCTTAGCCCCCTCTTTCTCTGGATTTCTCCATTCCCCTTATTCTGCTTACTCTCCTGCTCTTCTGGGTTTCCCTACCTTCTTTCTCAGCCTTTCCTCCCTTCTTCCTCTTTCTCCCTGGTTTTGTCCCGTGTGGGGAGCTCAGATGAAGGAGGGCTCTGCGGTCTCCTCCCCACCAGGCCGCTGAGCCCTCTGGGAAATCTGAGGAAACAGCTGGCTCCAAGGCCCTTCCCAAGGACACCATCCTGGCTTCCCCAAGCCCCCGGGCTGTGTGCTCCACATAGTGTCTGGGATGCCTTGGGATATGTAACTGGCAAGACCCCTGCCCGCCCAGAGCTTCCAGGTTAGGAGCGAACGCGAGTGCTGAACAAGCCTTCAGCTACAGAGTGCTGTGATAAGTGACAGGTGAATTCTAGTTTGGGACTCACCCAGGGGAAACTCAGAATTGGATACTTTGCACCGAGGTCCAGGTGTTCCAGGTACACCCCTTAGTCATCACTTACATGCAGTCTCATGTGTATGTTTCAAGAGAATGCCTCTGGCTGCCACGTGAAAAACAGCAGTAAGAGGGAGAGGGAGCATGCTACCTCCAAGAGGCTCTATCCCAGGAGCACTCACCACTGACACACCTGCCTGCACATCTCTGTCTCTCTGTCTGTTTCCTGAGTAACCCACCCTATGACAGCGCTTTCTTAGACTGCAGGTTGAAAGCAGCGTGTTGAAAAGAGCGAAGTAAAAAGATACAAGAAGCCTGAACCCTCCAAACCACTAAACCACCATCTAAGCCCCGAACCATCAACGTGCAAGACAGAAACACAAACTTCTATTTTGTCTAAGCCGAGGTAGTTTGAGGTCTCTTTGTGACAGCAGTCTAAGCCATATTCTGATGAACATAGAATTTGACATCAAGAAGTGGAATGTTGATGTGGCAAAATTTTAAACACAAGGAAGGGATGGTGCTATTGTCAGACGGTGGGCGGATATTTTAGGTTGGAAAGAGGGTGACCTACGGTATGCAAAATATTTGGTAACGCTGTCTCCTATGATACCTTGGAATACAGCTCACATGCCTATGTGAGCCTCTAGTGCTAGAGGAGGTGGTTCGAAAAGGTGCAAATGGTGGTAGGTATAGTCTTCTTCCCACAGGTAGCAAGGTCCTGAAAGAGAAAAAACTCGGACTAGCGATAGCAGTTTGTAAGCAGAGATGAAAGCGAAGGGAGCTCGGTTAATGGAGACTCTTCCTGCCTGTGGCCAGTCATCTAAGTTCCTGAGAAAGCCAACTGCTTGTGTACCTCAAACTGAAGCAGTTATGCGAAGGGGCCCTTTTCCAGGAGGTAAGATTGTCCCAAAGCCTTTCCCAATCAGCTCCAGTTAAGAATGCCCTGCTAAGACCACAATTATTGGAGAGGAAGATGAAGGAAGCAAGAGGATGGCGTAGGGCTATCGGTCATTCAGTTTGTCTAGGAGAGTGGCAGGAGGTGGGGGAGAGAAAAGATGAAGCTGGAGCTGAGGTCTTTAGAGGGTGAGGTTGCAGGCCCGGGAGGCGGGGAGATGACAGGGACACGGAGAGAGGATGGTTTAGTGGAGCAGGAGCGTCAATGCGCAGAGGATGGGAAGAATGGGCTGGAAATGACAATGAGGAATACTAAGGACACACACTTCTCCTTTTAGTCCTGAGGTGCAGGGAATGTGAGACCAAATAGCCTCTGCTTGAGGAGGCTGCAGGGAGGTTCCTGCTCCTCGCTGTGGCATGTCTATGGAAGAGTCACGCTCAGAGTGTCTGTCCCCCACCAGCCCCGTGTGTCCCTCAGGCTTGATGTACATCGTGGGGCGGGAGCAGGGGGAGTGGCGGGGTAGGGTGGGGTAGGGGGAGGGTGTCAGTCAGAAAGTCAATACTCTTCCTTTGGGTCCAATGCTGGAGTCAGAGGAAATGAGTGTGGAGAATTGCCTTGCCCAGAGGTGGGGCCAGAGGTCTCTGATGAGATCCAGGGATACAACTTAATGTCTGGTCTTCCAGTCCGTTCAGGTGGAGCCTGCAGCTCCCATGGCCCTGGGCTGGTCCGACTTGCCCCATTTGAAGTTTTCTGACCTCTGTCTGAGGGTAGAGACACCATCTTGGCTCTTAGGGATAGTCTAAGGGCGGAGGTTTAGAGGGAAAGAAGAAAAGGTGAAGCCAGCTGCTTGGCAGCCAAGGACGGCTCTAAGAAAGGCGTGGGCTGTCCGGCCATTGTTCTTCAATACAGTCGGTACAAAAGAAAGGAGCCCAGCCCTGCCCCAGCCTGTGCTGCTGTGGTCCGAGGCCATGTTTCCCAATGGGGCACAACTCAGTGATCACGCTTCGGTTATGAAAGCTTGGAATGAGGGTGGAGGATCGTCAGACACAAAGTCCTTCCATTATTTTCGGTGCCTCCTCTTCTACGTTGACTTCAAACCTGACCCAGCCACTGCCTCTTCCCCATCCCAGAAACCCGAGACCTACCTGGCCAGAGCTTTCTTTTCCCTCCCTCAGGACCATGGGCCTTGAGTAGGTGCCTAGGGACAGAACACTCCCAGGTGACAGGGCAAGGGGCAGTTATCAGCCGTCTCTCCTGAGTCCTTCATCGCTCAGCTCTCAGTAACTCTGCGCCCCCAGTTCCTGCCTCAAGGGGAGATGGGCTGTCTGCTGTGCTTTATATTTCTCCAGGAGATATATGCTCAGAAATAAACTCAGGAACCCCCAGATCGATGAGGGAGCCATGGCCTCCACTCTTTAGGAGCCCCCGAGCCAGCACAGAGTTTGGTCTAAGCCATGTGCAAAACCCTTTGCAACATGCCCAGTGAAATGGAATGAGTATGTAGGGAGAAATGACAATAACTCTGCAGGTTAGAGAGAGCAGATATGGCCTGTGATGTTTCTTGTCACACTCTCAGCAAAGGGTGGGCTGGCCACAGGCAGGATTTTTCTGGGTTTGGTTGGAGGTATATATGGCGAGGGAATAAATTTGGTCCTGGATACAGGAGATAGTTTTCAACCCAAGAAAAGGTCCCAGGGTGTATTATTTAGGATATAGACTGGGAATGTGTAACAGAGACCCAAAATAGCAGTGGCTCAGACAAGAGAGATGTTTCTTTCCTCTTGTGTAATCACTCAGGCATAAACAGTTTGGGGCCAAAATGGCATCGGGGACTCGGGCGCCTTCTAACTAACTTGCTGTGGTGCCATCCCTATGATCATGTTCTCACCCATCAGATCCCAGGTGGTTCACCATGACACAGGCCTCCCGGATGCACAAAGTAGGGAAGAGAGGGTCAGGAAAGGTTGCTTCCCTCCTTGTAAGGACACCATCTGGAAGTTACACACCTTCCTTTTGCTCATATCCCATTGGTCAGAACTGCTAAACACATGGCTATCATTAGCCGCAAGGGAGCTTGGGAAATATAGTTTTTATTCCAGGCAGCCATGTATCCAGTAAACATTTTTTTTCCTATTTGATAAAAGTGAAAATTATTATTGTGGGCCAACTGGCAGTTTTGCCACATGAAACCCCAAATGCACAGCAAGGTTTTTATATTTTTTCTGCCCTGTACCTCATTCCCCTTAGTCACAGGGTTGGACAAGTGGCTTGGCCTTGGAAAATCACCATAACACATACCTCAGCCCCCTGCCTGGCCACAGCAATTGGTCCAGAACTGGGCACATGATTCCAGTAGAGCCAATCAGAGTTCTTCCTCAGGATGTTTTCCTAACCAAATCTGGTGGCAGACAACGCAGTTTCTTCTCTGATCATGAAACTATGAGAATAGAACCCTGAACTAACCATGGTCATTTTCCCTGCCAGAGTGGTCAAGGAGTGCAGAAGAACGGGTGCCCCCAGCCTCCGAGAGACGCAAAGAGAATAGCATCCCAGCAGGGTGCATAGGTGTCATGCCACGGCCCCCCGGAGGCCTGTTCCGTCCCTGCCCTGACCAAGTCAGTCAGTCAGTCAATACTCCCTTTTTGGCAAGCTGATTCAAGCTGGGTTTTGGCTATCCGCAACCCAGACTTACACAGCAGTGCAAGTGATGTTTTTTTTTCTCCCTGAAGGAATCAGTGGGATGGGGGTGGGGGAGACACAGCTGAGGTTGAAAACCTGGAAGAAAAGAATGTGGGTTCCAGCCAAGCTGTATCTTTCTCCTAAACATTTGCCCTGAGGCTTCTTAAGTTCCCACACGGCATCTCAGAGTAGAGGCTTCTGGGTATCTTCGCATTTTTCCAGTCAGTCCTGTTTCGTGCACGGCAGCCGTCCTCTTAGGCCTGCTCTAGCCAGCCCAGCTGTGAGGACGGGGCCTGAGGGTGGGCAGCGCTGACAAAGGGCCCATTCTCAGCTGGTCCAGGCTGTTATCAGCCAAACCTAAACTCTGAATCACCCGCATCCGTGGGCAGCCCTGTAGGTGGGACTGCTTGATTGCCCCTGGGCCTCCCTGTGTCAGGACCTGTGAGTGGGGGCGGACTTTCAATAAAGGTTCATTGTTTTCTGTTCCTTCACGCTATCAAGGTTCTGTCCATGGCCTTTCTGAGGCTCCCCTTCCTATTCTCTTCACGGGCCCCCTCTCCCTGGCCCCCATCCCTCTGGGCACCATCCCACCCCCACCATGCCTGATATACCAGCACAAACCCCTCAGGGGAGACGGGGTGGTGGCTGGGAAAGACAGGGCATGTGCATGAGCATACCCTCTCCAACTCAGTCAGAATGAGGATCAAATCTGAAAATGTCCTGAACTTCGGAACCAATGACTCCCCTACTTCCCTGGGGCCTCCTGGGGCCCCCTCAACCTGCCACAGGCAGCAACCAAGCTGTTCCGGGCCTGTGATGTCACCTGGTGGTCACCCCTGGAACAGTCTGGCTCCCCAACCTCTTTTCTCCTCCACCTCCTTCCATGGGTGGGGGATAGGGTTACAAATGTACCATAATCTCCCTTTGCTCTCTGTGTTTGTCCTTTGTTTTTTACCATGATCAGTTCAGATCAGATCATTCTTCCTCAGGACACCTTTAAGACCCAAATCACACACCCTTGAGTATACTTCCTTCATCTCCTTTTTAACGACTCTACCCTAATTACCTCAGCCCCACAGTTTACTCTATCTAGCCAAACAATCCTGGCTGACTGAGTGTCGGGATGCAGCCAGGCCCACCCTGTGTCAAGAAAAAGGCAGACTGGATGTCAGAAAGATTAATTAGAATGATGGAGAACAAAGGCTTTCAGCTTCTACAGCCCTTGAACAGCACCTCGAAGTTTCCTTCAGAACGTCCCATCCATCTCCTCATACTCCTGTTAAGAAACCTGCTTTCCCTCAAGCACCAGCTTTCAAGAGAAAATAAACAGCCTTGTCTAGATCGGCATTATTATTTTTTCATTTCTACCTACAGGCCTTGCAACAGTAGGGTTTTCTTTTTTCCCCCCCAATGTAGGTGTGTGGCAGCCCAGCTTTGTGGTGGGTTAAATGGGCATTTGTGGCTCAACCTGGAAAACTGAGCCCCATTCATAACGCCAAGTCCTCGGTGTTCTATTGGCTCATTGTCTGGAATGCCAATTCCCTTCACAGCAACAAAGTTTGAAATACAACTCATTGATAAGCTGGGACTGCCTGATCGTAGGTATTTAAGATAATGAGATACTTTCCAGGGCAAGATGGTGGCTGTTTACTGTTGTTTTAAACAGACTAATCTATGAGAATTATCTGATTTCCCAAGAAATGGAAACCATGAGCCTGTTAGAAGCCTGAGGCTTTCAGAATGGGCTGGGCCAGTGGACTGAGGTTTCGGGTATGGGTTTGGAGTGAAGAACTAAATGAAGCCGTGGACACAAAGACCAGGTAGAGAGGATATGAGAAGCGCTGAGCTGAGTGGAGGGGGCTGGAGAGAAGTTGTAGGGCCAAGGACTGGAGAGACAGATCCAGCTAACATTTATTAAGCACCCTGCACGTGTCAGAAAGGGCCCATTGGAAACATGTGTGTACCCCAGGCAGGCTAACGATTTTATGTCCCATCAAGCTGACATTCTTTTGCTCAATTTTAATGTAGTGGCAACTGATCTCTGCTTGGAGGACAGGGCAGTAGATGGAGAAGAGGATCCCTGTTGGCAATACTCCGTCTTCTCTGAGCTGTTCAGCTCTGACCCCAAACTTGCATCCCTGAATCAGATAAACAAAAACTCTGTAGAGACCCTGCCCCGCCCTCCTTAGTAAACAGTAAGAGACCAACTATACTATTCTAGCCTGCTCTTCTGTGGGGCCCTGCCACCCCAGTGCAAGTAGCTCATTCACGGAGAGCATCCACCTGTTCCTTCGAGGACTTCCAAACATGGTCTTCTTCATCTCCTTACATGTCCAGTGATGTGTGAGTGCTTTGTAAAGATGGCATCTTAGGCAGCTAGCGGCCTGGCTAGCTCACCCCTTAGACCAGCTCTGATGCTGAGCACTGAGCATGTTATCTCATGTAATCCCCCTGCCCTGTGAGTCTCACGATCCCTGTCCCCACCTCAAGAAACTGCGACTGAGGACGGTTAGGTTCATTGCCCAAGAGGCCCATGATGTGAGTAAATACCATTTTTGAGCTGAGCTCTGAATTCAGGTATATCCATCTTATTCTAAAGCCCAGGTCTTCACTTCCTCCCCTTCTGCTGGGAGAAAAATGGAAATAAAAGCCGTTAATAAATAAATAAATAAATAAATAAATAAATAAAATGTGGGGCCGGGGGGGAAGAAAGAAAGAAAAGCCATTGAGAGCAAGAGGGTAAACCTATGGGATACAGTGGAGGTTTGAACAGGGAGTTACAACAAGCCGAGTCAGAGACCCAGTGGGTGGCAAGGAGGCTGGGCGCCCAGCTGCAAGATAGGCCAGGTGGGGAGGGGAGGGAGAGTGAGCCAGGTTGAGCTCCTGGAGTGAAGGATGGTGAAGAAGTCCTGTCCTGGATGGGGGGCGGGGGGTATGTGATGCAGCCAGGTTAGGACCCCTTCCTTTGCATGCAGGCACAGGAGCCATGCCTACTGTTAGGACAGTGTGGGCCTGGGGTCTGGCAAAAAGAGGGGCAGCCAAATGGGGATCTTTGCAGAGAAATCTCTCCTTCAGCCTAGGGTGGAGGCTGCAGAAAGTCATTTGGACCCAGTGGAGGCAGGATGCCTGGGAGCTGGCCCTGGTCCATTTTGCTTTTCTCTTCATCTTCCCTCCAAACCCCCAGTTCAGCCTGCTCAGCTCCAGGGCCAAGGAGGGGCCCAGCAGCCTGTTCCGGGCCTCCCCAGCAGAGGGCTCCAGAGCAGAGCTCAGGAGGGTTGGGGTGGGGTTGGAAATCTAGGCCTCCCTCCCTGAAGGGAGGTGCAGGAAGCACTGGGCATGGGCTCTGCTCCCAGGTGTCCTAGGGTCCATATGAATGGGTGGTCTTTAGTTGTGCATGGTATATCTGTATTTGTGTGCCCCGTGTAGGTGTGTGCAAGTGTGTAAGTGTGTAAGTGGGTATATCTGCATTTGTGGAGTATGGTTGTCTGCAGTGCGCATGCATGACTGCTTGTTTATGTGTTGGCTGGAGCCTGCATATGTGTTTGCCCGTTTCCTCTGTGCACATGATGGTACTGCTAGTGGACCTGTGTGTATTTGGGAACATGTGGGTACCTGGGTGATTTGTGCATAGGTGTCTATACTTGGCTTGTAAGCAGAGAGGAGAAAAACAAGTGACGGGTGTGCTGTGGAATCTCAACATTTCTCAGGACAGGGTTGTGGGGCCCTGCGTTGTCCCACATCCACACACACTGACCCAGCCTGGCCGCTTCCTACCCTCACTCAACACAGCCCCTGAGTTTGTTTGTTAAAACCCCGTTTACCACAGATGTTGCTGACGTTTAGTCCCCAGGAAGCAAGGCCTTCCCGAGTTCTGTGAGTGTCTCTCACTCCTTGTTCTGATTCCCTCATTTGCAGCTTGAGAATGTTGTTCTCCTTGTTGGGAGGAGAGAGTGAAATCCCAGAGTGTGGGGGGAATTAGAGGGCTGAGGTGGAGGAACATACTAGTAGGCCCATGGCTGGTTTATCCATGAGGGAAGGAAGGCAGTGGGCATGGGGGCAAGGTCATGGCCCAGGAGTCTGGCAACATGGACAGGGTCCAGCTCCATCACCAGCTGGAGGCCTTGGTTGGTAGGAAGCAGCCCCTCCTGCCTTCCTTGCTATGGTCTGGGCTGGTGCTCAGCCAAGGTGGTCAGGGACGCCAGTCGGGAAACTCCCCTCACCCTGTGTGTGTTGAAAAGATGCTTGCAGCAGGGAATGGGGCAGAATCTGGCATCCACCACATGCTGGGAGGGTGTATTAGTTTCTTGTTGCTGCTATAACAAATCATCATATATTTATTATTTTACTTGTCTGGGCTAAAGTCAAGGCATTGGCAGGGCTGTGTTCCTTCTGGAGGCTCCAGGGCAGAATCTGTTTCCTTGCCTTTTCCAGATTCTAGAGGCCTCTGACATTCCTTGACGTGGGCCCCTGCTTCCATTTTGCTGTCATATCGACTTTTCTATTGCCTTTGACCTTCCTGGCCTCCCTCTTATTAAGACCCTTTGGATAGGGATTGACCTTGGTTCGGACTGACCCCTTGGTGCTCTGAGTCTCCCTCCCTACCCTCAGCCTGCTCCAGATTTAGCCTCTGGCCTTAGTTTCTGGCCTCATCCACACTCCCAGAATGCTCTTCATCAGCTTGATTTTTTTTCCTGTCCCAGCCCCCGCCTCCCCATCCCAGAAGCAGTCAGGCAGACCCCCCTCAGCCCTCTCCACACGTGTGAAAACCACACACATGGGCTCCCTCCAGAAAGCCCAACCACAAGACCCAAAGTCAGGGAGGGGGTCACACACGACCGTGCAGGCCAGCGCTGGGGAGTCTGGCGGGACGACTGGCCTCCCAGATGCTTGACAAGGCCAAACTCTCCAGCACAGTCAGGCCCACATCTGGAATTAAGCTGGAAATTCCAATTGCTCTCCTCTGCTAAGAAATGTGTCAAATCTTCCCAGAGATTCAGTGGAAGCAGGAAGCAATGAGGGGGTGGGGAACTTATTCTACAGGACCGGAGTGCTTTGGGGAAATCCAGATGTCACGATGTGTCCACAGTCCTCTGGCTGATGGATCCTCCGACCCGCTCAGCTCTGCACCCTGCCCCGTGAAAATTAAAGAGGACTGGAGTAGTTCATTTCTTGCTAGGACCCACAAGTACGTCCACATGTGTGCGTGTGAAACTATGACTTTTTTTTTTTATATAGGGATTGAGTTATTTTTTCCTGGAGAGAAAAATGTTGACAAGCCTTTGGAGGATTGCCTTCCCAGAAAATCCCCTGATGCATGAAGAAGGCACGCTGTTCCCATCTCTCTAACACGCACACACGTGCACACACATCTCAGAGGCCTGGGATGTCCCCAACCATGTTATCCGGGCCCTTCAGGGCCTCACCTGCATTTCTACCCTGGCCCATCCAGTTTGATGTGGATTCCATCCATCCCTGTCCTGGAGGATCAGAGAACAGGCTCAGCTACTTACTAGCTCTGTGTCTCTAGGTAAGTGTATGCGTTTCCTATTGCTGCTACAACAAATCTCCACAAAGTAAATGGCTTAGAATGGCACAAATTTATTCTCTTATAATTCTGGACATCAGAAGTCCAAAGTCAGTCTCACTGGGCTAAACTCAAGGTGTTAGTAGGGCCCATTCTTCCTAGAGAGAATCCATTTCCTTGCCTTTTTTAGTTTCTAGTGGCCGTCTGTATTCCTTGGCTTCTGGCCCCTTCCTCCATCTTCAGAGAACATCACTCCAATCTCTGCTTCTGTCATCACATTGCCTTCTCTGACCCTCCCGCATCCTTCTTCTAAGGGTGTTTTGTGATTAATTACATTGGGCCACCTGGCTATTCCCCATCTCAAGATCCTTGATTTAATTACACCTGTAAAGTTCCTTTTGCCATATAGGAACATTTACAGATCCTGGGGATTGCTTGAATATATCTGAGAGCCATTTATTCAGTCTTCCACAGCAAGTGTCCCTCTCTGGGCTTCACTTGTAGCTTCAGCTGTTGGTCTCCAATGGCCTCTTCCAGCTCTGTCCCTAAAAATGCTGAGTCTCGGCCTTACTGAATCTCCGGTGAAATGGGCCTGGCCCCCCACCCGCTCTCTACTGATTGCTGGGTCTCTGGGGCTCATATTGTCTCCTCTCCTTTGTCACAAGGGAGGACTTGTTTATGCTGCATGTAGCAGCAGGAGTCCAATGCTCCAATCTGGGGCCCTCACCCTCAGTCTATACCTGAGGAGCATCTTCAACCTGAGAAGAACTCACTCCAGCTACAATTTAGTTTAGGATCTGAATTATACTTTTCTCCAAGGCAGTTCTCAACTGCCCATGTGGGGATAAGAATCTTGGGCCTTATTCAAGGATGTTGGGTAGGTATACAAGATGTATGAATGGGAGAGACAGGGATGTGGGGACTCATTTCCTGCAGTAGTCCTCATTGGCTCAACCTCTCAGAGCTCAGCTATCCCAGTCTCTGACTCACCAGGAAGAGTCAGAGAGGGACAATTCTAACCCAGCCTGGGCAGTCCCATGGAACCCAATTGGACAGGTGGGCACCCTCTGAGGCCTCCCAAGTGAAGTGCCCCTTAGAGCCAGACCTTCCTTCCCTCCTTCCTCCCTTTCTTCCTTTCCCTCCCTTTCTTCCTGTATGACCCAGTGCCTGGTCCTATGTCAGGCACAGGATACAGAGCCAGTCCCCTGGCCTGTGAGAAGCCAGTGGGGACACAGCCATGCAAATATCTTCTCCCCAGCAGTGTGCGGGTCACAGGTCCCTGGAGTTCCCCAAAGCCCTGTGGAAGCCAAATGAGGCTGTCAAAGGGGTGAGAAGGGCTTCCGAGGGCAGGTGGTACTGCATTTTACAGCTAAAAATACACTGAAACCCGAAGTCTGACTGTGTATACCATGTGAGGAGAGGCAGCCATGCTTTGGCTCATGCTCTCCCCACTGCTTGATGTTTGCACTCTCATGGATAGCTCTGACTCAGGTACCAACTCTTCCAGGAAGTCTTCTCTGAAGCCTGAGGAGGCTCAGTTTCCTCCCTGATGCTCCCAGCACCCCCACAGAGAGGCTCACCATGTCCAGATCAGGAACTGATTTTAGAGAAAGCCACTGCCTTGGAAGAACCTAGAGGGGAAGAGGGAGTATCTGGTGAGATGGGGCTGGGCTCTGCTTTTGAAGAGCTGATTGACCCCTACAGATCGCCCCGTCCATCTCCCTCTGCACAGAAAGGGCACCGAGGCCCCTTTCACAGCTCCAGGTGGTGGTGCTGGGACCAGAGTCTCCCCTCCCGGCTTCAGCCCAGTGCCTTTTCCATGAACCATCCTGTCTTGATGGTGGCCATGTCCTGATCGCCTCTGTGTCCACAAGTGCTCGATGGCCTGATATGAGAGGAGTGAGCTCATGGGAACTGAACCCAGCAGAGATAAGTGAACAGAAAGCACATTTTGCCCTGGCTGTGTGATTCGGTTGGGTGTTGTACCATGCACCAAAAGGTTGCTGGCTGGAATCCTGGTCAGTACATATGCCCAGGCTGTAGGCTCGATCCCTGGTATAGGGAGTGCAGGAGGCAGCAGATCAATGTTTCCCTCTCATATCCATGTTTCTCTCTCTGTGTGTCTCTTTCTGTCTCTAAAAAAATCTATCTATTTATTTTTTTCAAGCACATTTTTTTAAATGTCACAATTTGGTCACATACTCCGGAGGTGGTGACCTGGTTTCACATTATCCCTTCCATGGCAGAAATGTGAAGAGAAGGCTCTGGACCTGAGTTCTGGCTCTGCCTCTTCCTAGCTGTGTGACCTCTTTGAGCTCCCATTTCCTCATCAGCAAAATGTGGATAATAATTGGACATACCTCACAGGTTTGTTTTGATGACTAAATAAGATAATGTCTGAGAAGTCTGCGATTTTCTGGCTGCGATTCACATGGCTATGCCTTTGTCAATGGTGACTCTAAGTATTATTCTCTGTCATCCGAGCCCCCACCATACCCCTCTTCATGCTCTCACTCTATGGACTCAAATTTCAGGAATCAGGAAAGCAGTCTGATTAAATGGACTCACACATTCCAGCCCTAGTCCTACCAAAGAGATTCTGATTCATTAGGTCTGGGGATGGGTTCCCAAAATCATTATTTTTATTAATCTTCATTTTTAAAATAAACATCCCGAGTGATCCTGATGTTTATCCAGGTTGGGGAGCTACTGGAATAAGGGATGATGGGATTTTATTCTAATGAAGGCCAGCTCGTGCCCTCAAAATGAGGGTTTAGCTCAGAGGTCCCTTCCCATGGAACCACAGCAAGCAGGACCCTCTCACTTCCCACGAGGAGGGTGGCATTCCCCCAGAGCAGCTCTGGAAGGGGTGGGCAGCGCCAGCTGTGTGCCCTCCCGCAGCTGTCTCCGTGCCCTGGCCCAGTGGAAATCACTGTGAAATTCGTTCTCCACATCTCCCAAAGCTGGGCCAGGTGGCTACTGGCTGGAGCGGCTGATCCCATCAGACGAGCGGCTCTGGAAGCCAAGGAAATATACCCACCCGCCTCCACTCAGCACAGGGCTCCCCCAAATACTGCCGTCCTGTCTTCTCACTGGGAGACTTTCTGTACTCCGTGTCAGGACGTGCCCAGCTCTTGCCTTTCTGCAGGTTCACCGTGACTGTTGGCTTTGGAAGGTGGTTGTGGCTGGATTCCACTTCAGCCCAGGGACAACCCTGAGGCCTGGGACAGAGGCAGTTGCTCTGGGAAAACGGGAGTGGAGGAGGCAAGGAGAGCTGTGGATTAGGACAAGTGTGGCCTCTGCAGATTTCACCCTTCCCTGTGAGTGACAGCGGGCGGGGGCTTTCCCGGCATCAGGGAGCTTATTAGCTGCAGGGAGGCGCAGAAGCAGGGGTTTGGCCGAGGAACAGGGAAAGGCCCAGAATGAGAGCTCTGTCCTCCGCCAAGGACACAGGACTGTTGACGTGGGAGAGATGGGCGCAGCCTCTGGATCGAGTTAACCGTGAGGAGGAAATAGTTTTCACTGAAAAACAAAGTTGAAAAACAGTTTACTGAAGGGAAGAGAAAGAGGAAAGAGGGGAAAAAACACCTCAAACTGTCTGATCATCAAAATCACCTGGGTAGTTGGTTAAAAATACAGATTCCAAAACTCATTCCAAGTCAATAAAATATTATTCTTGACAGCTCCGGTGCCTTTTCCTTGTGGTTTAGAAAATGTCAATCCCTTGTCAATTCTATCTCAATAAAGCTGGGGAGAAATTAAGTTACAGGTAAAAGCAGTAGAATAATTAAAATCCGTCGTCCAACAAGGCAAATTTTCAGAAGGGACTGAGTGGAAGTGGAGGTAAGGAATGTGAATTCAATCTTTACCTTTCTAAACTGGACATCAATATCTGAACTTGAAAAAGTAATAATATAATTAATAAGTTTTGTGTTGTAATTAGAGCAGAAATTGCCATTGTAAATAAAATGAGAACCCATCTTTTTTAAAATGTAGATTTTAACTCACATAGCTTGGCAGACCCCTGGGGGAGGGGGGTGGTGTCAGGGGTGAGGGGAAGCAATACCTGATGGAATCAACAACATGGATTATGTTTCTAATTTTCCAACTGGCCTGAGGGAGGGGGGGAGGAGAGGGGACACACAGAATCAGGAAAATAAAATAAAATTCTAGAAGCCACTTCTCCACAGCCAGGCTAGGTCTTCCTCTACATGAATCTGTCCCATCCCCCTTTCCTTTCTCACTCAAGTTTCCTGAGTAAATTGTCTCTCCTCACCTTTTCCATTTCCTCCACTTCTCTCTTCTATAATCAGCCCCTTGCCACCTGAATAGTGGAAAGCTGAATAATGACACCTGCCCCGCCCCAGCCACACACACACACACAAGATGGGCATGTCCTGATCTTTTATAGGACTTTGCATGTGTGATTAAATTAAAAATTGTTCAATGGGAAGATTATCTTGGGTTATTCCAGTGGGGGCTAATGTAATCACAGGGGTCCTTTAAGAGGGAGGCGGGAGATTAAAGCAGAGAAGGCGATATGATGACAAAAGCAGAGTTTGGTGTGATGCTCTTTGAAGGTGGAGGAAGGGGCCACAAGCCAAGGAATACAGGCAGCCACAAGAAGCTGAAAAGGACAAGGGGATGAATTCTCCCCTGGAGCCTCCAGGAGGATCGGGCCCTGCCGGCACCTTGACTTTAGCCCAGTGAGACTGATTTTGGACTTTGGACCTCCAGCACTGTAAGAGAATAAAGTCACATTGTTTAGGGCACTCACTTTGTGGTGGTGTGTTACAGAGCAACAGGAAAGTCATATACTCCTGACCTTGGCCCTGTCCACCCCTCCTGAACCTCACCAAGGTCTCCGAGGACCAAACTCTTGCCAACTATGGGCCCTTCTCAATGCTTTTCTCTCTTGACCTCTTGACAATGTTTGATGCTCTCCTCGTTGCTCATTCTTAAATCTTGTGACAGCCCACTGCCCTGGTGATCCTCCTGCCTCTCAGATCCTCCTCCTCAGCCTCCTCCCAGCGTAGCCTGTGCCCCGAGGTTCTCCTCTGGACCCACTTCTGTCCTCATTCTCTTCTCTCTAGGAGTGGTCACATGCCAGTGGTAATCCCAAATCAAGGCCATGTGCTCCACACCCTAGTATCCAACTGCTGAATTGCCCACCTGCCCCCTCCTCAGCAAACCAGTATTTCCATCTGCAGTACATTTCCCTCCTTCCCTGCCTGTTGAAATCTAGATTACCTGTTCACTCCTCGAGGTCCAGCACGAATGTCACTTCTTCCAGGAAGTCTTCCCTCTCTGTCATGCCATATGCTTGTTTTTTTTTTAATTTTTAAAAAAATTTATAAACTTTATTTTTAGAGCAGTTTTAGGTTCACAGCAAAATTGAGTGGAAAGGATGGAGTTTCTTATTTATTCTACTCAACAACTCTGTGAAATAGGATGGATTTTCTTTTTTGTCCAGCTTTATTGAGGTATAATTGACCAATAGAAGGTGCACATATTTAAGGTGTACAACATGATGATTTGATATATGTATGTATTATGAAATGATTAGCACAACTAAGCTAATTAACAAATTCTTCACATAGTTCCTTTTTTTGTGAAAAACAATTAAGATCTACTCATAGCAATTTTAAGCATATATTATTAACTATAGTCACTGCGCTATATAGAGCTCCAGAACTCATTCAAATATGTCTGAAACTTTGTACCATTTGACTAACATTCCTCCATCCCCCCCCCCGCCCCCCAGCCCCTGGGAACCCCCACTCTAGGCTCTGCTTCTATGAGTTGAATTTTTTAGATTCCACATTAAGTGAGATCATGCAATATTTGTCTTTCTATGTCTGGCTTATTTCACTTAGCAGAATGTCCTCCAGGTTCATCCGTGTTGTCACAAGTGACAGGGTTTCTTTGCCATGTACTTGTCAGCTATGCCCATCTGTGGCCCCACAGGGCTGTGAGCCCCTTAGAAGCAGAGTCCTGGTCTGGTGAACCCTGGACGCTCAGCACCCAGCACACTGTCCCTCCTCCCACCTGGAAATTCTCCCTCCTAAACTAAATCTTGGAAGCTCTGGTTTGTAAAATAATAACAACAATAACAATTTTTACTCTTTTTGTCCTTCGTGGATAAATAAGTGCATGACTATTCCAGAAAAAGTTTAAAATGCAGGAAAGCAAAATCAAAATAAAAGCAAAGAAAAAACGAAGGAATCTAAAATTATCCTTTACCTTACAACCAATCAATGTTTTGGTGTATATCCTTCTAGTTTTTAATAAATTGACATACTTTCAAAATCAGATTCTTTTACATATTTATTAGCTTTTTTTCTGTTTAATATACTATAAGTTCATTTCTATGTCATTACCTATTCTTCGACAGCATCATTTTTTAAAAGGCTGCATTGAGTTTTCTTTTCTGGCTGAGTCATAATTTATTCAACCAATCCCCTCTCGTTGGACATGTAGGTTGCTTCCAGTTTTTCAGACTTATAAATAACACGGTGAAGAACAACTTCGTAGCTAACTCTTTACACATCCTATGCATATTGCCCTAGAAGAAGTCTCAGAAATAAACTCCCTGAATTAAAGGATGCTTGGCTTTGTTTCCATCCCTGAGCAGGCCCCGGGGAAGGCAGGATGTTTCTGGAGGTCTTGGCACTGAGCCCTGCACGCCAAGCTCCAGGGCCCACCCAGCCCCCAAGTTTGCGTGTTCTGCACACTCCAAACCTCTCCCCTCCCCTCCCCATCCCCAGGCTGAGGCTCACCCGGGAGAATGAATTACACCTCCCTGCCGGACATGAGGCCATTTGTCTTCTGCTCTGGAATCCTGAGGAGATAAAATCTGGGCAGAGCACAGTTATTTATTTAATGTATTTCTGGGCGGGTGAGCCCCAGCCCTTGGGAATCACCTTCTCCAGATCGGGGTTAAGAGTTTACAGGGAGGAGGAGCAGGTCACAGGGTGCCAAGCAACCAGCTCCAGGTCTCACCCCAGGCAGGCCGGGGGGCGAGAGAGCCCCCCCCCCACACACACACACTCAGGCCCATGCCAGTTCCATTCCCAGCCTCCCAAGTCCTACCTCCCAACCTCGGGTGCAGAAAACTGGAAGGCTCGTTCCTTCCTCATCTTACACTTGAGGCTACAGAGAGGACCCTGCTCCTCAGAGAAGGAACTGGGTGCCAAGTGCTGTGTTCTGATCTCTCCTCCCGTGAGATGGGGAAGCTCCCGGACCCCGATTTGGGGGCTTTGGACACCTCCACAAGGCATCTCTGCTTCTGGCTCCTGGAGTCCTGCTCAGGCCTCCACAGCGAGCCCCTCTCTGGGGCTTTATCCTGGTTTAGGCTCAACCTCAACAAATGCCCCCTGAGACCTCCTCAAAGACCCAGGGTTCTGAACAGCCAGGACACACCCCCTGACACCTGTCCTGTGAGTCATGTCTTTGACTCAAGTGTGATGTGTTCTCCAGAGAGTGTGAGGATGTGTCCTCCAGGCCAGGGTCCAACCCTGCTCAGGTCACCAGGGAACTGTGTATATATGCAGCCCCCAGGGCCTCTCCCCCAAGACCCAGATGCTGCAGGTCTGAGAGAGACCCAGGAACCTGTATTTTCACACAGGGCTCCTGGCTCTTCCCACGGAGCTGTGGTGCCTTCCTCCTCCTCCTCTTCTTCTTTTCTATTCCATGTATTTAAACTAAAAACAAAAATGCAATTCACCCATTTCTCCCACCCCCACATTTTACAACCACCAATCTGTTCTTCATATCAGAAGCTTGGATTTTTTATTATTATTTATTTATTTATTTTTTTGGATTGTCTTGTTTAGATTCCAAAGCTGGATTCCAGCTTACTCCAGAATCAGAGCAGCCTTCCTGTCCCTCATCTGTGCTGATGTGGGGGCAGGGCATCTGGCCTCTGGGTCAAACAGGCCCAAGGCTTGTGAAGTAATGAGAAACAGGCGGCCTACAAGGCTGCTTGCTCAGGTAACCTAAGTTCAGGAGTTTGGGCAGCCAAACTGGCCTCTCCTGGCAGGGGGACTTGGCCAGGGGCAACCTGAGCTCCACACAAAGCCATCCTCACAGCCTCTCTGGCTGTGAGTCCCCGGGCCGCTGGCTGGCCCAGGATACACGGGCACACCTCTGGCCAGCCTGGCTTGCAGGAGTCTGTGGCCAGGAGAATCAAAGCGGCTGTCCTCAGCGCCGGTAGGCACTTCCTCTAGAAAGTTCTGGAAACAGCACACACAGACTGAGGAGAAAGGGCTTCTCTGGGCCAGAGGTGGGTTGGTGCAGACAGAGGCCCAGACACCACCCCTCCTGTTCGAACACTATCCACTGCCTAGGCCCCTGTCTCCTGTGTGAGCCCAGGGGACTCAGTGGGTCAAACCCCTTCAGGCTGCGCCCCTGGCCCCACACCAGAGGCGGGAAGGTAAGCCTCCTTCCTCCTCCTGTCTCCTTTCTGTCTTGGGAACCTCCAGGAACTATGGTGGATGCTAGGATGGTGGATGCTAAGGACCCCACAGATACCCTGCTTGGTTCCAGCCATTCCTGATTTCTGGACTTTGGGCGACAAAAGCAATTCATGAAATGTACAATAAAACTCATTCTCTATCTCTGTTAAGGGCAACTTCATCCCTTCCATTGCTCAGGCCAAAACTTTAGAGTCGCCCTTGAGTCTCCTTTGTTAGACCACACGTCCAATCCATCAGAGAATCCTGTCAGCTGATTCCCAGTTATTCCAGATTCCAACCACTTCCGACCACTTCTGTTCCGTCACCTCTTGCCTGGAGAATTTCAACAGCCTTCTCCCTGGTGTTCCTGCTCCGTGGAGCAGCCAGGGGCCTGCCAGCGGGTGCTGATGGTGGGTGGGGTGCTGGTCCAGGGTCAAGCTATGCCACTGACCCCAGAGGTCCCTCCTGTCCAGATTCGATTTCATCTTGGCTATTTTTATCAAGAAAAGCAGTTCGTTAGTCGTCTAGAAAATGATTCCTTTTATAAACCTGCACGGGGTATTGCAAATCCCCAAATTGCTTCTTTAGAGCTCGCGTACTAATTTGGGGTTTATGAAATCTGTCATCCTCGGACAGGGACTCTTCTCTGACTTTTGGGACATTGAGCCGTGAGCCACAGTGAGATATTCAGCAATCTGGGGGCCCCTCTAAGATGCTGAGGCCAGGGCCCAACTGCAACACCCCGCTGGAATATGCCATGGGGCGATTCTGCAACAAATGTGATCATGCAACAGATGTACATGAATGACATGGGAAAGCTGGGTCCCAGTGCCCCTGGTGACACCCCCACCACGCTCTGTCAGCAGGAGAGGGCTCCTCCTAGGAGCTTACATCGGGACAGTGCTGGGTGATTTGGGCAGAAACGGGTTTTTCCTGGGACTCTGGTGTGTGGGTGCAGTTGTGTGTGTGAGATTACACACCCTGCCCCCTCTTCCCCACAGCTCCTCCAACCTGGAGGGCACAGTAAACCAGTTCTCCCTGCTACCCCAGCCCCACCTGCATTCAAGGCCAAGGCCTCAGAGGACAGCTCTCACACAGCCCTCCCAGGCTTGCTTCGGCTTCGTCTTGGTTCCAAGCCATCGCCATTGGACCAGGCTCCCCAGCTGAGCAGCCGCACATCAGGGTTCTGAGGATCCAGGCTGTCTTTTCCAACTGAGGACGTGAGGCTCAGAAAGGAGGAGGCACCAGGTCTGTGATGCCCCGCAGGTCCATAGCAGAAGGGGCATCAGAAGCCAGATGGATTTTCAGCGCCACTCAGGCCTGCTGAGAAAGGGGTAGGGGAAGGAAAGAAGGAAGGAAGGAAGGAAGGAAGGAAGGAAGGAAGGAAGGAAGGAAGGAAGGAAGGAAGGAAGGAAGGGAGGGAGGGAGGAATGGGGGGAGGGAGGGAGGGAGGGAGGGAGGGAGGGAGGGAGGGAGGGAGGGAGGGAAGGTGCTTCCAGGCTGGGGTGTGGGACCAGCAGCTTTTCTTACCTAGCTTAGTCCTGAGGCCTGCTTCCCCCCGCCCCCCAACTGCCTGCCAGCTGGTCCCCCTCCGTCTTCATGAACCCCCAGGGCCCTCCAGAGGCTTCTCCCGTCTGCAATTTTGTGTTCATCCCCCTTCCGTTCTGCCCTCTCTTGGCTGCTGCTTTTACAGGCTCCAGACAAGGGAGCAGAGGCTGGTGGGCGTGGGGTGGGGGGTGGGGGGGTCCCCTCTCCTTGACAGACTGCCTAAAAGGCATCCCCACCTCCCCCATTCCCATCCCCGCTATCCCCAGCTCTGACTCAGCCCATAAATTACCTGGAGATGGTCGCTGACTCAGCCGGGAAGCCCAGAGCCCCCCTCCCCACCCCAAGCCTCAGCCCCACAGCTGGCTCTCATTCTGGAATACTTGGTCCCCTACCCTCAGGAAATTCCTGGAAAATATCAGGCTTCTTGGAGGGGAGATTTCCTAACCACAGCCTCAGCAGGGAAGGGAGCCACTGCAGCCTCATCCATCATCCTGCTCCCTGGCCTCCTCCCCCAGTATGAGGTGTCAGTCCCCATACAGTGACAGGCACATGGCCGGGGAGGGACCACTGGGGGGGAGGGGGAGGAGAGCCAGTGTGGGGTGGGGCAGTGGGGAAGGCTGCTGGGAGGTGGGACTCTCTGGGCCAGGAAGGTGGTGAAACTGGTAAGTGGAGAGATGGAAAGTGTGCTCCCGGCCCAGGGAACGGCCTGAGCAAAGGCAAGGAGGCAGGAAGGAGCCCTGTGTGTTTGTGGGATGGGGCGGGGAGGGAGCTGGGGAGTAACCAGGCTGAAGGGGTTGCCCAGGCAGGGGAGCAGGGGCTGATGAGGCAGGAAGTCAGGCCCAGGGCTGGGCTGTGGCATTTGCAAAGACCTGAGAGACTGTGGGGCTTGGGAGACTAGGACAGGGGTGGGGGCAGCCCAGCGATGGTGGAGGAGATGAGTCTGGAAAGACGTGAATCTTGACCAGTGAGCACCAAGGAGCACTGGCCCTGCAGCATCCTGGGCCTCAAGGAACATGGCGTCAGGGAGCCCCCAGTCTAAGGGAGAGACATGTCCCAGGCCCTACTCTTTCCCTTAGACCCTGGGCCCCCTTGAATCCCTTCCTTGAAAACCCCATAAGTTTGTGAAGGAAAGTCAAGAGCAGTTTGCAGGTAAAAAAATACCTCTTTTGGCCCTAGCTGGTTTGGCTCAGGGGATGGAGCGTCAGCCTGGGGACTGAAGGGTCCCGGGTTTGATTCCTGTCCGGGGCGCATGCCCGGGTTGCGGGCTCGATCCCTGGTGGAGGGCGTGCAGGAGGCGGCCGATCGATGATTCTCTCTCATCATGGATGTTTCTATCTCTCTTCCTCTCTGAAATAAATATAAATATATATATTTTAAAAATACCTCTTTTGGGGGGCACTGCTTCCCCTCAGATAATCACAACTTTTTAAAGTACAAAAATTCCTTCCCGACTTCCTCCCAGGAAGAAGGGCTGGGCAATGTGACTGTAGCTGCAGTAACAGAGTCGCTTAGCTAACCCAAGCGGTGGGTTGGATAGGGGAGCTGCCGTGAGGCCCCCAAACGCTGGGGATAGGACGCCAAGCCAGGGAGCTGGGGGTGGTGGGGGGCTGTGAGTTGCTAGCATTTATTCCTCTTTCCCGGGAATAGCAGTTCTACGGCGCATGGCAGGGAGGCAGGGGTTGGTGGGGTTGGAGACAGAATAAGACAGGGACGGAGCCAGCAGGACAAACAGAAAGAGAAAGAGGGAAAGACAGGGAGAGGCAGAGTGACACAAAGAGGAAATGCCTTGGAAGCGAGGCCTGGGTCTCAGTTCCTCGGCTGCTTAACACACGCGTGTCCCCTGGGGGAGGCTGTGCTTACCCCCCGCCTGGACTGTGTGGCCCCAGCGTGCACGTCTGTCAAAGCCCTGAAACATGATACTGGCATGCTTTTTTGTTTGTTTGATTGTTGGTTTGTTTAATTGTATTGTTTATAAAAGCACCTTATTAATGGATGGGAGGGTATTTTATTTATTTAAAAATATATTTTTATTGATTTCAGAGAGGGAAGGAGAGGGAGAGAGAGACAGAAACATCCATGATGAGAGAGAATCATGATCGGCTGCCTCCTGCACTCCCCCTACTGGGAACTGAGCCCGCAACCCGGGCATGGGCCCTGACCAGGAATCGAACCGGGACCTCCTGGTCCCTAGGTCAATGCTCAACCACTGAGCCATGCCAGCTGGGCAGTGAGAAGGTTTTTTAACTAAATAATTTTTAATTTTATTTTCAATTACAGTTGACATTTATATATTGACTTTTTTTTTTTGTCGTGAAAACATTTTATTCTATGTACACAAATTTAAATAGGTCACCAAGGAGACCAGAGGTAATTAAAGAGGTACATTTACAGTAGCACATCACAGTAAACGGAAACCCATTCACAGATTCAACATTGACTGTTTTTGTGCTTGGTTACACACTGAAGTGAAGCATATTCACTCCATTTTGGGGGAACTGAATTTGGAACAAATAACTTCAGTGATTAGTAAATGCTGTTTCGTAGTCAGTGTCCTCATTAAATTTTTCAGCTGCTGGTCCTGTATCCTGAGTCACTCCATTTCTTTCTGTTTGAACATCCTCATCACAATCTGTACTGTCATCTTTATTCAATTCCCTGTCAGATTCGGCGGTGGCAGCCTCTCTTACAGCTTCTTCTGGATTTTCATTAGGTGCAACAAATCCGTTGTGGTTAGGTTATATATTGACATTCTTGAGTTGCATATTGTTCCACTCCACCCCAGCCTGGACCCCAGCCTTGTCCACTGGTGCCTCGCAGCACCGAAGGGGGTGCCCTCTCCTCACTCTTTGTTCAAAGTATGACAGAGTGAGGGGAAAACCCCGGGAAAGAAGAGAGCAGACCAGTTCAGCACGGGGTATGGCCTGCGGGGAGAGAGCCCAGGGCACTTGCCCTTCCTCCGGGCCCTGCTGCAGGGGCCTGTCCGGGTCCTGGAGCCTGAGGTGGGGAAGGGCAGCCGGGGAAGGGCTGGGCTGGGCTGGGCTGTTGGGCTGGCCCTCCCTGCCCCTGTGGAGGCACCACAGAGAGGGTCACCTCTGCGGGCCAGCCCTGGAGGCAGTGGGTCTGCGGCAGGGCTGGGCTCCTGAAGGGGGAGGGCATCCTGCCTCATTGTCGCTGGCCCAGCTGCATTTCCAGAAATTCTTACCGCCCCGTCAGAAGAGGAAAGGAAAACCTGGGCAGCCGCTGGGGCTGCCGGGAGGGGGTGGCCAAGGGAGAGCAGGTTCCCCAGAGCTCTTGCGGGCCAGGCTTGAGCCAAAGGGTGAGTCCCAGCCTGAGGTGTCAAAGGAACTGAGCAAGTAGAACTGGGGCTCACCATGCTCGGGCCCTGCCAGGCCATGTCTGTGGCTGCAGAACAGAGTCAGGAAGAAAGGAGACCTGGAAACCAGGGCTTTCCACATTGAATTCTGGGGGCGGGGGAGACTAATGCTTATATTCAGTCAAGAGTAGCTATTGCCCCCCGCCCCCCATTTCAGTGTCTAGCCCTATATTAGATCCTGACAGAGAGACACAGGAAAGTGATAATTATTATTATTATTATTATTATTATTATTATTATTATTATTATTTTCCAGTATAGCATTTCCCTAGTGTGTTCTTCTGCATAGCGCCAGCTACAGGCTACTCCCAAAACAGGTAGATTTGCAGAACTCAGCACAGCAGCTACCCTCTCAAAGACTCCCAGTGTGCAATGTAAATATTAAAGTCACAAAGATATCTTGGAGACTGAATTCACTTTGGTTAATCCAGTGTTTCTCAAACTTACTTGATCATGGAACCCCATTTTCATGGGATACCATGAGGTAGAGTTCCCAGGAACACACTTTGGGGAAAGCTGACTTCAAGGTCTTAATGGGCGGTTTTTTAACTTGCTTCCAGCCAAGGTGCCCCAGGGGGAAGGGGGAAATGAATCACTTGGACTCTGGGTCTCCGTCCCATCCCAATTCAACCAGCCAGCCCTGTATTCTGCTTGAATTGGGTTGCCAATAGCACATTTTTATTTGATGAGAGGGCTCTGTTGCTAAAACTAACCTTGAGCGCCATTGCTTTATGGTTCTTCATGAGTATATGAAGGGGGAAAAAGAATAGGCAGAATCGGGGGTGAGGATCTAAAAATAAAAACAGTCAGTGACATTTCAAATGCAGCGGATTAAACAGAACAGGAACATAGTTTCTGAGGAAATCAGCCAAAGTGTGGATCTCACAGTGCTCTGATCAGATATCTTGCCATCCTTCCCCAGTATCTGGGTTTACGGGAAGGGATCCTCCCTTTTCCCCCCAGAAGCTGTCAATTTCATGGAGGAGGCAAAACTTGCCCACCAGAGAATGGTGAGTGGAAGCAGTCTAAGACCCAGTGCGGAAGCAAAGGTGTGGTGGTGAGGGCTATAGGAGGGCAGAGGAGAGGTTTAGGAGCAAGGAGAGATCTGGAGTTACACCAGGATATAGCCCAGAGCCTGGCATGATTCTGCTACATGAAAACTGACATCTGTCTTCAATTCTAGAGATTTCTTAGCCATTGTGTCTCTGAATATTGCCTCTCATTCTTTCCAATCTCTCTTCCTGGAATTCTCCTTGGCACAGAAACTATTTCATTCTCGTCTCCATACCTCTCACTCTTCCCTATTCTCTACTTACTTACGTCTGTGCTGCCTTGTGGGTGAATTCTCAGATCTCCCTTTCCATCTGTTTATCCCCCCGAGTTTTAAATTTCACTGATCACTTTTTATTTTAGAATTTCTACAGTCTGGCTTTTGAAATTCAAAATCCAAAAATTCTAGCCTATTTTCTGAGGCAACAAATGCTGGAGTGGTCCAGCTTAGGCTTCCCAACTAGCATCCTGGCCAGCTACGTCCAGCCCCTTGGCACCCCCACGTGGTCCCCTCCTGTAACCCCAGGGCCACCCACGCATTCACATCTTCTGTGTGTGCCTCACAGCAGACTGGCTACAGGAAGTGTGTGGAGCTAAGGAGTACAAGAAAATATTGGGGGAAAAGACTAATATTTTAAAAAATATCATCCCATATCCCAATAATATCATAGATACTAGTATTACCATCATTTCCATAATCATTATTATTCTACCACTTTTCCATGTCACCTTGGGACTGTCCCTCTCTCTCTCTCTCTAAACCTTGGTTTCCTCACCTGAGGCTGCAATAATCAGCTGCATTTGATTCTTTCCTCCTCAGTGCCTGAAACCTCCCCTCCCTACAATCTGGGTGCTCCTTCCCCTTTTCTTGGTCCAATGGAAGCTCTAGGCCGGCGGAGGCCTGGGCCTTGATAACAGCTGAACAATGACAGCAGAAGCCCCTGCGTGAGGGCGTGGGAACTAGCCGAGGTGATGGGGAGAGGGACCGGAAAAGAGAGGAGGAAACCCGACAGCTGGCAGGCAGGCGCGTCCGCCCCCAGCCCTGCCCTGGAAGCCCTGGTTGGCGGTGGGTGGAAATCACGCTGTTTCTCTTGGATGGTCCCTCCTGGTCCACTCATTCATTCACCAGCTATTTACTGGACACCTACTAGGTAGCAGGCCCGGTGCCAGGAACAACTTTGCCCCTCGGGACTGTCCCTTCAACTCTGCAAAAACATTCCTGACCATTACCTCTGGGCTCACACCACAGTCCTGTGTAGCAGGAAGGGTTCGAATTGACAACCTTCCTTGAGAAAGCAGAGGCTGCTCAAGAAGGTGCCATGAATTCTGCAGCGCAGTCTTCGCCCCCGTCCTGCCCCCTGGCCTGGGGAATGAAACCCTCTGGACATCTTCCCTGAAGGCAGCTAGAAGAGACTGATTTGCCATATTTTGTGGCCTCCTCACTGTGTGGGGAAACAACCCTTACTGTGAACAGTTGTACAAAAATCTCTAGGTGTCTGTCAATCTTCCCTTCCTTACAATAGACAAACTTTTTTGTACAGGGTCAGGGTGGGGGGTGGGCAGTGCCCCAAATCCATCATGGAAATTGCTCGACTGCCCAGTCAAAGACCATGGGGAACATTTTCCATCTTTGCTGAAGTAGAGAAAAGGTCTGAAAAGTCTGATGAGCAATTTTTTCTTGGACACTGCAAGTCGCGAGGCTTTTCATCAGCCTTCATGAGCTGGCAGCTGGGTTTCCAGTGGACTCCAGCCTCTTTTCTGCTTGTGTGGACTTCGTGTGTAAAGCAGACCCAGGAATTTCTGACTTTTTTTTTCTTGGAAAAGCAAGCCCCCCAAAAGACTCGGGGCTCTTCTTTCCCAAATGCTGATGTTACTTCACGTCACTGCCAGGCTGTGCTCAAGGTCAGTGCTTCAGGGGCCAAGGATGCCATATGGTTACCCAGAATGCACACGTCACAGGTCAGGCATGCAAACACAGACACATCATACCTACCTATTTTATACTATACTAGAGGCCTGGTGCACAAAATTCGTGCATGGGGGGGAGGGTGTCCCTCAGCCCGGCCTGCACCCCCTCCAATCTGGGACCCCTCGGGGGATGTCTGACTGCCGTTTTAGGCCTGATCCCTGTAGGATCGGGGATGTCCGACCAGCAGTCAGACATCTCTCTCACAATCCAGGACTGCTGGCTCTTAACCGCTCACCTGCCTGCCAGCCTGATCACCCCCTAACCACTCCCCTGCCGGCCTGATTGATGCCTAACTGCTCCCCTGCCGGCCTGATCACCCCCAACTGCCCTCCCCTGCTGGCCTGTTCGTCCACAACTGCCCTCCCCTGCTAGCCATCTTGTGGTGGCCATCTTGTGATGACATGATGGCAGCCATCTTGTGATTATGTAAGGGCATTGCGCGAGGGCACAAGGACCACCTAGGTTTTCATTAGTATAGATACAATATGCACACTGCATGTACCCCACACACCTCTGACAGAACACATATACCTCTGTGCTCTACAGACACGCCTACTGTATACCTCTTTCTCACACACACACACACATTAAATACACACACATGTTCATGCCACATTGATATGACACAAACATACACACGTCTTATGGATCAGCGGGCTCTACACACATATACCACATTAACACACACACCACACACAAATACAAACATATCATAAAGATACACTGTCTTCTGATTACACTTCTCATGATTTTAGTTTCTATTTAAACCCAATTAAATAACTCATCAACTTCCCTTGGTCTGTTCTTTTCTTTCTTGACACTGCTTATGCATTTTCCTGTTTCAGCAAAAACAAAGCAGTAACAACAAAACCTTCCTTGCTGTCACCTGTGAATGAATGCAGCTGGGCACAAATGTCTCAGCATGCCAGAAAAACGAATGGCCCGAGAACTCAGGTTGAGGGGTGCTTACCCTCCCTTCTCTGCTTCATGAAGCAGTGGCTCTGCCTTTGTCTGTACAAGGCTTGGGGACACCTGTCTTCCCTCTAGATGCTTTGCCTTGGGGGAATACACCTAAGATTTGGCACAAGTACTGGGTCTCCTTAGCTGTACCGAGCCCCTATTTCCCTGGCCTCAGCCTCGCTGGGACAAGCTGGGCGCGCCTGCTCTCTCAGATACAGCAGCCCTGGCCCTCTATCCCTGGGCCTCTGGCCTTCAGGATCCAGGTGGGGAGTGGAGGGCCTTCAGGGTTCACAGACACCATCCCTGCATTGCCCTTTCCTTCTCTCCCCTGTCTCAGACCTCCCACCCGAAGCCTTCCGGGCCCTCCGCTCCTCACCAACAGATGTTTATCCACATGCTGGCACCTACCAGCCTCTTAACTGGACACTGTAACATAGCCAGACTGTCCCCATCTGACCACCAAGCCCTTGCCACTGCAGCGCCTCTGCCAGACAACCCTTTCACCTGGCCCGCTGCCTCCTGCCCCCGCAGCCGGCACCCTGCCTTCCCAAAGCACGCGTGTGCCTCGCTCTGCATCATGAGAACGACGTCTCTGGGCTTTTCTCATACCCTGTGACATGCTGCTTACTGTTGTCATGAGAGCGAATGCTGTCTAGGTTTTATCCCTTCGGTGCAGTGGTGTTGGGACTTCTGGTGACCACAGGAGAAGCCCCTCCCACCCCGGGAACCCCCAGACAAGTCGGGTCTGGTGTGGGAACTCCCGCTCGCCCGCACTGAGCGCTCCTTGGCTAGGCCCCAGCTCCTGGCACACTGGGAGCTGAGAACATATCTGTTGATGATGGGGCACCAAGAGATGCATAGCTGACCGAGCCCTGCCCTCCAGGGGTTCCTGGCCAATCCCACGCCTCTGGACTGGGCTCCAGGCAGGATCCAGGAGGGTCCGTGGACTGGTTGCCTGGCCTCCAGGCTCTTCCTCTCGGGGCAGTCCTGTTCCTCAGGGCAACAGCTGCAGCAGGCAGCACTAATGGGGGACACTGGGCGGGGCTCCTCCTGAGCGGCCCTGTCACAGAGCCAGTTGGACACACTGTCCCCACCTGTGCTGTTGTGTCTGCCCTGGGGTGGGCACTGCGGCTGCCAGGGACATTCTTTTCCTGGGGGTGGGATACAGCTGCTGTGATGTGGGAGGGAAGGGAGGCCGAGGGAACATGAGCCTCAGCATTTGAGTCACATCACACCCAGACAGACAGATGCTCACGCAGACAGGCAGATGTGCCGTCACGGGTGCTCATCACACACTCACACAGATACCCCCGCACGATTACCAACAACACAGCCACCTCCACCGGGAGTTTGGGCCAAAACAACACTGGGAGAGGCTGAAATGGTTTCAGACAATGAAGCAAGGAAGCACAGCAACCGAAGACAGAACAGGAGAAATTGTGCCTTTACCAAGGGGAAAGGGCCTCAGATCCCATGGCTCCCATCCCAGCTCAACCCCGGGGGTTTAAGGATTGTCTTTGTCGTCTCTGGACCTCAGAGCCCAAAGCCCCAAGCTCGGCCCAGTCAGCCTCACCAGCAGCCCCGGGAGGCATGTGGTGGGAAAAACATTGGATTGCACCCAGGAGGTCTCTAGGCTCAGCAGGACCAGCTGGGTGACCTTGAACCAGCGCCTGAACTTTTCAGCTGTTTGCTCTCTGTGCAAAGTGAAGCTCCAATATCCCCTTGGCTTTGAAATTATGTAAAAGGGGGTTGGATCGGGTGAGTAGAGGGGACTGTAGCGGGTGGGAGCTTAAGAAGGGGGACCCACTGGCTGTTGAGTCTGGGAATTATGTAGAATGTCAAAGACAACCCCTTGAAGACCTCCTAGAGAAAAGAGAGGACAGGTGGGATGGAGCCAGGGAGAAAGAGGCTGGGGTACAGGGAGGGCAGTGTGGCCTCAGATAACAAGCTTGGAAGAGAGGTCAGGAGCCAGGCCTCCCTCCAAGGGGCTGAGAGGCCACTTCCTGTGTCACGCCTTCCCCACCCACCCACGCAAACCCCGCCTGGGTGATTGGTCCTCATTGCTTCCAACAGGCATTCCCGTCTGGGAACCAGACTCTGCGATCTGTGACGACAATTCAGTGAGATGATATGTGGAAAGGGCTTAGGTGTGCACCTGGCGTGTAATCATCACTGTTGTCCTTACACCTAAAATTGCACGTCTCTCTTCCATTTCCAGGGACTGACTGTCCCTATTCAAGGTTGAAAATTTCCTGAGGTCAGAATGGCATCTGTTTTGTCCATTGCTCTGTTCTAAATGCCACAGTGCTGGGCACACAGTAGGTGGCAGATTGAACTTCCTGTTGGCTGCTGGCCTGGAGTTGCATTTGGCAGAGGTGTCCTGAGGGAGGCCTCCACGCTGTTGTTGGGCCTCTTTCTCTCCAAGCCCCTTCTCTGCCTGGGGTCCCCACCACCACCACCCCGCACCCTCACCTCACCACTCACCACTCCCCGTTGCACTCCCCGTGGTCAAGTCAAGGATGATGAGACCACCCCAGACTCCCCTCTCCTGGACCAGTCCCCCTAGAGCCCTAAGCCCTGGTTTAGACTCTCTGTGCTTGGATTCCAGAGATCCTCCTGGTATATCTGGCCCTATAGGAACCTCAGTCCCAATGAAATACTTGTCCTATCCCTCATGGGGATGAGGCCTGATGACTCAGGTGGACTCACTGCAGAGCGGGGACTAGTGTGGGGGCAGCCCGAGTGGCAAGGGTGGGCACCATTCACACCCCAGAGGGGAGAGATGAGCTCCGGCCCTCGGGGAGGGCCCAGTCTGTTCTGAGTGTCTACCCCGAGGGGCCCGATGCTGAGTGTGGGAAAGGCTAAGATGATATCAATGATTTAGGAGCAGCTCCTGGGCTTCTGTTGCTTTGTTTTCTGAGCATTTCTTCCAGCCAAGCACTGCTTCACTCCTTATTTACAAACATGATCTCTTCATGGCCACAGAACTCTGTGTTAGACTCTGTCTTATCACTGTTTTTAAAAATATATATATTTTATTGATTTTTTACAGAGAGGAAGGGAGAGGGATAGAGATTTAGAAATATCGATGAGAGAGAAACATCGATCAGCTGCCTCCTGCACTCCCCCTATTGGGGATGTACTCACAACCAAGGTACATGCCCTTGACCGGAATCGAACCTGGGACCCCTCAGTCCACAGGCCGACGCTCTATCCACTGAGCCAAACCTGTCAGGGCTTATCACTGTTTTAAAGACAAACTCATCAAGGCTCAGAAAGGTTAAACCTGTGCCCTAGGCCACGGTGAGTGATGTACTTGGAACTCATCCCAGGGCCACCTAGGAGAGTCTATTCTGTGCCTCCACCCCAGCATTGCCAGTCCTACTGCTGAGGTATTGGGGTTCTTTGGCCGTTTATAAACATGTCTCCACTCATTCACTCCCTTGACTGGGCCAGCTTTCTAGCCCAGCAGTTGATGAAACTGAGACTCAGAGAGGACAGGTGATTATTTCAAGGTCACCTTTCCAGGAAGTGGCGGCATCAGGACTAGGACCCCATCCTGAGTTTAAATCACATTTGTCTTCCCTCTGCCAACTTTCTGTGTCTGTTTCCATTTATGTAATTTACAGATGTTCCTGCCTTATCATGGCCCTCTGGACACAGGATGTTTTTTGCAGCTCTTCAGAGTGTGGTAGTGAGAGCTGTAATCGACAATTGAGTTATTTCTTATCTCTATGCACTTTGTATCTTTTTCAAAGACTATTATTCCATATAACCCCGCATTTTATGTTAGCTTGAAATGAGATTCACCAGATTTTCACCAAGGAAGAGTGTATGAGGGAGGCTTAAAGCCTCATAAAACTTAGCAATCTGCTTTTTACATGTATTTTGAATAATGTTCAGATTAATCAATATAGGTCTGCATTATTTTTTTTTCTTTTTGGTAAATATTTAAAATTTTTTCAATATATATTAGATTCACCAAAATGCAAAGATACTAAGTTTGATTAAAAAATTGTACGTATGTATACACTTGTTTAACCATTACCCAGATCAAGGTATTGAACATTTCTTTTTCTTTTTTAAATATATTTTTATTTCATTTTTTAAAATATATTTTTATTGATTTCAGAGAGGAAGGGACAGGGAAAGAGGCAGCTGTTCTGACCTCTATCGCCTTAGATTAGTTTTGCCCATTTTGTAATTTCATCTAAATAGAATCATACACTACGTACACTTTTGTGACTGGCTCCTTTCACGCAATGTAATGTTTCTTGGGGTTCATTCAAAGAGCTGCATGAGTTGGTAGTTCATTCTTTTTAGTTGCTGTGTAAATTCCCATGTTATAAATATAGCCCAATTTGTTGATCCATTTGTCTGTTTAGAGATGCAGGTTAAAACCACAATGCAACACCTTTACACATTCACTAGACAAGCCCAAATGCAACAGGCTGACAGCACGGAGTGTGGGAGAAGATGGTTGGGGAGCAAGTGGAGCTTCCATAAACGGGTGGTGGCAGTGTTTGTTGGAGCATCAACTCAAGTGGCACACACCCATGTCCTTCAACCCAGCCATTCCATCTTGGGCACGTTCCCAAGAGAAAGACCTGCTTCTGCCGGCCAAAAGACACATACCAGAATGTTCATGGCAGCTGTGTTGATAATCCCATCACTGGGTGAAGGTTACCGAATTCTCCATTGTGTGCGTGTACCTCCCATTGACTGATATCGGTTGGAAAGCAGGCTGAGACAAGTGTTCTTATACACGCGCCTTGTAGGAACTTCCTGTGGTTCCCTTAGGATCAGTTCCCAGAGGTGGATGCTGAATCAGAAGGGGTATAGCATGCACATCTTTAGGGTCTGAGACCCTCATCGTTAGGCTGTCCCCAGAGGCTTGCCTTGGTTTCCCCTCCCACTGGTCACATGAGCCTGTGATTGCCATGCTTTCACAAGCGCAGAAGTCATTCCCTGTTTACATGTGCCCTGCCCCCTCCCTGGATTCCAGAGGGCCTGGCTTTCCTGGCTCCTGCTGGTGAAAGGAAGGAAGGTTTGGGGTAAACATGCTGGATAGCACAATGGCTACCGTTCTCAGGGCCAGCACCCTCCTTCCGGCTGCCGAGCCTGGGCTTATCAGAGCAGCGCTGGGGCTGGTGGCCTCCCAGAGGCTGAGCACGGGAAGTGGTGGCCGCAGCACATGAGTGGCCAGCTGCTCTGGCCCAGGAGTGCCGACGTGGGCCGCCCAGCATCACACCCAGCACTTCCCCTCCGCCGCCCTTTAGCTGGGCGCTGGGTCTCTCGGAGCCTCTTCCAGATTCCCCTTCCCCAAATGCCCAGAGGGTGTCCCCGTGTCAGGCAGGCCGTGGTGTGTGCAGGGCGTGGGGGAGGAGCTGGAAATGACGCACGTGTCAGAGGTCTTCCCTTCTCTTTGAGACCAGGGCAGGGTCTACCTGATGTGATGTGAAGAGCCCCAAGGAGTCCCCGACGTGGACAATGGCAGTGCTTGAAACACCCGCATCGTACCCCTGCCTTTGCATCCTAGGCTGCCCCGCCGGCCCGTCCACCCAGGCAGCAGCAGAGTCAGCATGAGGGAGGGAAGTGGTGGGACCCCCTCCTCCTAACAGGAAAGGGGAAGGAAGGTCACAGGAAGCCGGCTTCCCCGATTTCACAAGTCAGCTGCCAGCTGCAGCGGGCAGGCCAGCTGTTCCCTCCATTCCCCCACAGCCGAGCCCTTTCTCCACGCCCGGGGGAGACCCAGCGCGCAGTTTCTCCCAAGGTTTCCTGCCAAGGGTCTGGCTTCTGCCACCTGTGAGACAGGACTGACAATATGTGGTTCCCAGAGGCCGGGCTCAGGGTGGGGGCCGAGGGAAGGGAGGGGGCCTTTCTCCTCTGCCCAGCCTTGACCCCCCAGCTCAGGCCTCCAAGCTTCCCCTGTCCCTCTGTCTGCTCCGAGCTTTTGCAGCCAAGGACAGCTGGTGCCTTGACCTTGCGTCCTCACTCCACGGCCATGCTCCTAGAGCCCAGGGCCTCCGAGAGCTCGTAGGCCAGGCCTCCATCTCGGATTAGGATCCTAGAACAGAGCCTGAAACGGCGATCCCTGTGAAAAAGTAGACGGGAGCGTGCTCTCAGGAGCAAGGCAGGGAGGGAAGCAGGATGGGGCAGGAGAGAACCAAAGCAAGGACGTGGCCTCCGGCTCCCGGCTGACCCAGGGAGCACGGGAGCCGTCGCACCAGGGCATGCACTCAGCCCGTGATGGCCTGGGTCAGGCACTGGCTGCAGGCTGGGCTGGGAGGTGGGCACCGGGGAGGGTTAATCTGCGCGCGTTGGGCCAGGACAGGGAAGAGGAGCAGTGAGCCTGCAGCTGGTAAAGGGGTCTGGGTGGAGCACCCACGGCAGCCACTACACCCACGCCCTCTGGGTGGGGAGCCCCCAGGCAGCTAGCTGGGTCCCAGCCCACAGACTTGCTTCAGCCAGTTCTCCGTAGTCCCCTGTGGGAAGCGCAGGAGTCCTGTCTCCAGATGAGCACACGGGGTCCCAGGAACAGGTGATGAAAGAGAAGCAGGGCCAGGCCGGAGCCGAGGCCACACATCCTGACTTCTGGAACAGGGACTTCTGGCTGGGGTCACGACCTCCCCTCCCCACAGAACGTCATGCTTCTGTGGTACATGCACACGTGGGTATTTTGGGGGAGAAAACCCACGAGTGCCATGGCATCTCAAAGGCAGGGAAACTAAGCGTGATTGTTGGTCCTCACCTAGTTATTGCCACAGACACGTCACCGACCAGGTGGGCATGAAAGGGATTCTGGGCTCAACAAATACCTGGAGAACTCTGTCCCCCCTCCCGGGCTGGCCTGCATGTGGGAGGAGAAGGTGCTTCCTTTCTTTCCCCCCATCCCATCTTGGGGTGGGGCTGGACCCGAATTCTAGGACCAAACCCCCCGAGCTGCCAGAAGGCCGTCACTTCCACACACTACACCTCAAACAACACCCCCTCAGCCAGTGAACTTCAGAAAGGGCCCCTTCTTCAGGTCGGCCTGTCTGGGCTCCCCGGATGGCTGCCCCCCACCTTGGTTCTGCCGGGCCTCTCCCCACGAGGGAACAAGCCCACCACCCGCCCTGGGCCCCCGGATACTGAGGCCTGTTTCCAGGGTGAGAGAAGGAGCAGGAAAAGGCCGGGCGGGTGCTTGGGGCTCTGAAATCTTGAACTAGGGCAGCAATGGGGCAGCATCTCAATGAAGCTGCCGACAGATTCTGGGCTCCGAGCCAGCCGCACAGCAGACCTGTGAGGGGGCCGGGGCCGTGCCAGCCTGGCGGGGCGGTTGAAATCAGGGCCAGGGAGCACACAGCAGCTGCCCAGCCACCGTGGCCATGGAGGTGCCCCAAAGGCTGCAGAGGTTGAGGGACGTGAGGGTCCTGGAAGGCGGAGAGCCTGTGCAGTTGACAGCCACTGAGTCCTGCCAGGAGCTGGTGGAGGCTGGATGTGCATCTGAGGGAGCGGGTATCTTATCTCCGTTCCTCAGCAAGAGCCTGTCTGTGGGGACTGGGAGAGGGGCCAGGGGAGAAGTCCTCCATCAAGTCACTTCCAGGGACCTCAGTCCCTCCATCCTTCCTGCTCATTAGAATCACCTGGGCCTTAAAGCAATACAGCTTCTGGGCGCCCTAGGATTCCATCACCCGGGAGGAGGGTCAAGCATCACTTACCTATTTTTAGGCTCTGGGGTATTGTACCATCCAGCCAGCCACAGGCAAGAACTAGTGAGTTGATCATAAGCTCCAAGAGCAGCGCCTCACTCCAGAAATGGCTCTGAGAACACTTAGGTTTGGGGAAATGCCTTCTATTCTAGCTCCTCTTGGTGACAGACACATTGACGTCTCAGAGACCGGCCCACGCAAAAATGTCTTTGCTCTGGAAACTGGTGGTAGTGGTGGTTCTGTGTGTGTGTGCGTGTGTGTGTGTGCACGTGTGCGTGTGCGTGGGATATTGTCTCTATTTTATAAATGGGACTCCAAGAGGTTAAGGAATTTGCCTGATGTTGTCACTGTGGTCAGCGGCAGAGATACGATTCAGACCCAGGGCTCCCTCTGCTTCACACATCATCCGCACTCAACACTCAACACCCCCGAGCACCTCCAGAAATGGGGGTCTCCAGGACTCCTCCTGGGGGTCAGTTGGCCCAGGTGGGGCTGTGGCAGACTGCTTCACACAGCTCCCTCTCCCGGCTGGATTCTGGGGGCCAGGGCCCTCCTGCTTCCTGTCCAGCCCCTCGCAGAGCAGAGCTGGCAGAAACTGTCCTCACTGTGGGGGTGCTCGGAGCCCCCATGTGCCCAGATCCTGTCAGGCGGGTGCAGCCCCTCAATTCTCCCTGCTCTCTGTCCCCTCTGAGGGCTGGAAGGGAAGGTACAGCTTCCGAATTCCATTTCTGCACGTCCATCTCCATCACCCACTTGCTTTCCCAACACTTAAAAGTGAGTCATTCATTCTTCCAGGCGCAGTGGTGGAATTGAAGGCACCAGGAGGCTCAGAAGGAAGTCACGGCGGCGGTGTGATCATCCGGAAGTGGGGCTGTGGGCCCAGCACACTCCCAAACTCAGGCTGTCCTCCTGACTCCCACCGAGTCCCTGCTCCCTGCTCCTCAGGCTGGGGTGGTGGTCCCCCTTTCCAAAGAACGTCAAAGAAATTCCCCTGCGCCCCAAGTCACTGCTCCGTCAGCAGAAAGGAGCTCCTGGAGCCAGTGAAACCTGAGTCCCGGGGGGCGGCCTGGACGCAGAGCATGTCTGAGTTCTCAGAACCTGCACGGAGACGTGTGGGAAAGTCTCCTCGAGCCGGTTCCTTTTCTCAGGCTCAATCTAATTAAGACGAAACCTTGCCTTTCTCAGGAGTCCGCCGCATGCCATCAGGCAGTTCCTGAGAAAGGCTTGGTGAAAACTCTCGGGCTTGCCTGTGGCAAGACTCACTCATATTGTGTCCCGTTTTCTGGGGACTCTTGTTCTAGCAACAAATCAATGTCTTCCCACGAGATGTGTGGACGGTAAGCTTCTGCTCCCCAGTGAAGTTTGTGAACGGAAGATCCACCCCATCGGCACTCGCCCCCCCCCCCCCCCCCCCCAGAGGGGACTCTACATCCACCTGACAACTCTTTCCTATTCCCTGAACAGACCAGCCGAAAGGAAGTAGGACCGGCAGGCATACTCAGAGAGGTATAGGAGGGACCCGGGGGGGGGGGGGGGGAAGAAGGGGGAGAGGACCAGGGGGCAGGAGAGCTGGGCCGAAGATGCCACGAGAGTGAGTAAGGCACGGGCAGAGTGACAACTGATAGTCCAGAGAGGCAGGCTGGTGGCACCTGGAAAGTCTGGTTGGGGACTCAAGTGCCCAGGCAAGGATAATCTTCAATGGCAGGCTCTCCAAGGTGGGCCCAGAACCCAGAAGGGCTGGCACCCTGGGTTGGCAGAATAACTATGCACATGCCAAGGGCTTCTCTATGTACTTCATGTTTATTAGCTTATTTAATCTTTCCATCAATTCTGCAATACCTACTGTCACTATCCCCATTTTACAGATGAAGTAACTGAGGCACAAAGAAAGTAGATAACTTGCCTAGAGGCATCCAACTGCTATGACGCAGAGTCAGGATTTGGACCCAGGCAGTCTAGCTCCAGAGCCTATGCAGTAAACCACTACACCACAGCTCATGCACCGGAAAGAGGATCCAGTTATTGGGTGTGCAGGCTACCGTGGCTGCACAACCCCAAAACTCAGTGGCTTAAAACATCATCAATCATCTCATGAGTTCACGAATCTGCAGTCTGGGCAGGGCATGGTGGGAAAGGTTAGGTTCTACTCTGCAAGGTAGTAGCTGGGCAGCTCGTCTGAGAACAGGAGGGCGAACTGCAAGATGACTCACTCACAGGGTTCTCAAGAATTTACTATGGCTGGGAGCTCAGCCAAACTGAGCTCAGGCTTCCTCACAGCATGGCGGCTGGTTCCAAACTGAGAATCCCAAGAGACAGGAAGAGGAAGCTGACAGTTTCTGAAAGACCAGGCACGCGTCACTTTTGCCATACACTCTTGGTTGAAAACATGAAATATGTCAGGTTCAAGGGGAGGGGATGCAAACCTCACCTCCAAACAGGAGTGTCAGAACTTGAGGCCCGTGTTTTAAACCTGCACATGGGGTCTCGGATCCAGAGGAAGGACTGGATCTCAGGAATGAGGGAGAGGCAGCCAACTGTTAGCTCTTGTTCAAGCCAGACCAGGAGGAGGCGAATGAACCATGCCACACCAACCAAGTAGGTCTCCAGTGAGTGCCAGGCCTTGGCCCTCATGGACATCATCTCAACTTACCTTTGCATCGACCCTTGAACACAGGTTTTCTCACTTCTCTATACAGATGAGCACATCTATGCAGAGCTCAGAGAGGGCGTACGTCTCATCCAAGGACACACAGCTGGGAAGTGGCAGAGCTTTTCTAATTCCAGAGATGAACCCTTAACGCCTCTTGTGGGCTGCCCCCAGAGGTCTGACCAGGGAAGCCGGGAAGAGGCAGGAGGGCGAGGAGCCAGGCTATCGTTCCCCACCCGCTCACCTCCTCCAGAAGCCCTCCCAGATCAGGGAAGGGCTTCAGAACACCCTGTTCCAAGGCATCCTTTCCTTCCGGCGCCTCTGCTCAGGCTGGGACACGTACAGACCTTTCTCCTGGGCCCTGTCTCCCAGGCTGTTTTTCTCAACCCTAAGAAGTTCCCGAAATCCCCTCTCTCTACTTCCTTGAAACCTTCCCTGAGGCATTCTCCCAGCACCACTTGTGTCAGCCATACGCTCTGAATAACTACCAGCATAGGGCCTTCAATATTTCTAATACAAGTTTTATTTTGGAATAGTTTTATATTGACAGAAAAATTGTGAAGGTGGTACAGAGAGTTCCCATATTCTCCACACCCAGTTTCCCCTATTCTTATCATCTTATGTTAGTCTGGTACATTTGTCACGATGAGTAAACTGATATAGAGGTACATTATTTCTGGCCTTGCGATATTATTAACATTATGATTAAAGTGCAATCTACACTTTCTTCAGATTTCCTTCTGTTTTTTGTTTTGTTTTGTTTTGTTTTTGTTCCTACTATCCCTTTTCTCTTCCAGGATATCACATTCCCTTTCGTTGTCACAGTTTCTCAGACTTTCTCTGTTTTTGACCATTTGGACAATTTTGAGGAGTACAGGCCAGGCATTTTGTAGACTATCCCTTAGTTGTCCGATGTTTTTCTCTTGGTTAGGCTGGAGTTATGGGTTTGGGGGAGGAAGACCACCGAGGTAAAGTGCCGTTTTCATCACATGCTGTCAAGGGCACATGCTACCAGCATGACTCATCACCGCGATGTTGACCTTGACCACCACTATCAACTTACTCTGTTCTCCCCTCTCCCGCACTGTGGCAGGGAGTCGCTATGCGCAGCCCACATTGAAGGAGCGGGGGCTAAGCTCCTCCTTGAAGGTGAAACCCACATAAATCATTTGGAACTCTGCACAGTTTTGCTTCTTCTCCCCCATTTATTTATTTCATTTCATTTCATAATTTAACTGACCAATTAATTGTTGAATCATTTATTTATGTGAGTATAGACTCATGAATATTTTATCCTTTAAGTGATAATGCAACACTACTATATTTTGTTACTCAAGTTATTTCAGCTTTGGTCACTGGAGCTCTTTCGGTTGGCTCCTGTGTCCTTTTGACATACTCCCACTAATTTTTTTTAGCACTTCCTTATTTTCTGGCACTACTAGGTGCTCCAGGCTCAGCTCGTATTTTCCATGCCCCACTACTAAAACCAGCCATTTCTCCGAGGAGCCTGGCTCTTTTGGTCAGAAAATGGTGTTAGGAACTGAGATCTGGACACTAAGTGTGCTTGTTGCTACTGGTATCATTGCTTCCGGGCCCCCTCGGCTGATAGGGCAGGAAAATGTGTGTGTAAACTAATCCGTGTGTCTATCGCACCAGCTAGATATATATAGACCCATAAATACTTCGGTATGTAACCATCTGTGTCTATCTTAAGGTTAACCTGAGTTTATACAAATGTTCCCGACTCTACTCCGTTATCACAAGGATCATTCTAGCCTCCTCCCTTTGCTTGTCTATAACCTCCCACTTGCCGCTCCCGCATTGGGAAACCTGGCTCCGGGACCCACCATCCATTCATTGTTCAGTGCCCATACACATGCAGAGTGGTTTTGAACAGTCAGCCATGGGAAACAGCTTCATCAGCTGGGGTACAGTGTTTGTGCAGTTTCATTTGCCTTTCGTCTTCTAGACTCTACTCATTTCCAAAGTTACTTAAATCAAAACCTTTCTCCCCCACCCACTTCAGTGAGGTTGTTTCATACATTTGAAATACAGACAGGTTTGTCATAATCTGCGTTCCATCCTGGAACCCCCCACCCTTCTAATTTTAAAAAAAAATAGGCATACATTAAGTTTCACTCTGTGCTGTAAAGTTCTATGGGTTTTAACAAATTAATAGTTTCATGTATGCACCATTGAAGTATCATGCAGAACAATTTCACCCTGCTTAAAATAACACACACAAAAAAACCCTGTGCTTCACCTATTCAACCTTTCTCACACCCTCAAGAAGGCTTCAGCGTTAAAGTATATTTACATGATTTTCAAAGTTCTTTTTCTACCCATTACCTCATTTGATCTGCAAAGCAAGCCTGTGAGCTGGGAAGAGCAGAAGAATCATCCCCACTTTATGGAGGAGGAGACTGAGGCTTAGAAGCATGAACAGGCTTGCCTTTGGCCACAGGGCCAGTGTGTGCAGACTCAGTCTAGACTGACCCTGCTGCTCTATTCCTGTGCTACTCAGGCCAGGCCAGGTTCCCAGACCCCAGAGGAGGAGGCAGGGGGCTGGGTTTCACTCAGGCAGAAGCGAAAGTGAAAACAAACTGTGGGCTGATAGTGGACACCTGAGCTCTAGTCCTGGTTTTGCCACCTGTCCATGGCTGGTCTTGACCTCGTCACTTTCCTTGGTTGGGCCTCAGAGTTTCCTCTTCTGTAAAGTGAGGGATGAGGTGAGGCGGCTCCTAAGTCACATTCAAGTCCAGCAGGCTATGTCTGACCTTAGGCACGAGGCTGGCTGCAGTTAGCAGGCAAGTTTGGGGGGTGGTCCAGGGAGATGGCTGAGAAGTAAGGCTCAAGTCAACCACAGAGAAGAAGAGCAGTGGTGGGAGCCCGGCAGGCGTGGCTCAGTGGTTGAGCATCAACCTATGAACCAGGAGGTCACAGTTCGATTCCTAGTCAGGGCACATGCCCAGGTTGTGGGTTCGATCCCCAGTGAGGGGAGTGCAGGAGGCAGCCGATCAATGATTCTCTCTCATCATTGATGTTTCTATCTCTGCCTCCCTCTCGCTCTTCCTCTCTGAAATAGATACAAATATATTTAAAAAAAAAAAAAAAAGAGTAGTGGTGGGCCGAGTTGGAGTCAGAGTGGGTGAACCACTCTGCTCTACAGATGGTAAAGCTACTAAATGCTTTTGTATCCCATTCCATGGTTTACGGCAGTGTTCCTTAAACTGGGGTTCAAGACCCAATGGGACAAGACCTGATATTTTAAAAAAATTTAATGAAATAGAATAAGGTAGAATAAATCAATGTATTCAACATAATAAAGATAAGTATAAACTTTTGTTTTAATGGTGTATGTGTGTGGGAAATGGGTCAAAATGCACAATGTATTGGCCAGAAAGCCTGGAAGTTGCTGGCTGACAGAGCATATTTTACATACTTATTTTATGCTTACGATACCCTGGGAAGAGAGATTATTATTATTATCTCTATTTTTCCAGAAGGAAACTGAGGCTCGGAGAGACCCAATGCTATACTCGAGGTCTCCCGTTAGTGCGGGGCAGGTTGTGAAGAAATCTCCTGGCTCCCAGAGCCTGCTGGGGTCTCCTGCTTTTGGTCCCAGACAGAACTGTGACACTTGTCCAGCTCACAAAGTCCCCAGCAGTGCACCCCCTGGGAAGGAGGTCCAGGGTGAAAGGTGTCTGGACACCTAAACCTGGCCAGTCCCACTTCACCTTGGCAGGTGGAGGGGTTGATCGCTGTCCACCCACCATTGTCCCAATGGAAGCCCATTTCGTGGGAGTTCAGCCAGGACCAGCCCTGCCAGGGTGGGCAATGAGGGTGGGGAAGTGAGCTGGTGGAAGAGGCTGAGAAAGGTCCCAGGGGCCTCGTCCCTCCACCCAGATGCCACACACACCACACACACCACACTTAGCAAACACACTCATGAAAGCCCGCTCTGGCTGGGACTCCAGACTCCCTCCGGGCCCCACATCCCAGCCCCGAGCAGCTGTGGGTCCTGCAGTGCGTCCTTCTGTCCCGCCTCTATTCCCCAGGTTCTCCCGTTCGCCCGAGACCACTGCGAGCTCACTGCGGGGATACTTTGCTCCTTTTCTTCTTTCTTGTCCCCCTGATCTGGACACCCACAACAACACTGTGTTGTCCTGTGATTTATGAGCTCACAAAAACTCACTAATCCCTTTCCTCAATCGCCTCGACGTAAAGAAGCCCTTGGTTTCTCTGCAGACAGGAGGGCCTTACTTCTCCCTCAGCCGCCGCCACCAGGCCGTGGCCAGGACCCCTCCTGCAGGGCTGTGTGGCTTATTGGTGATCATTCATTCAAAGTTCACCATGGCCAGGAAACCGCTGACAGTGGTGAGCAAAAGGCAAGAAAAGTGAGGGACGGGCAGAATTTTCCTGCCGAACAAGACTTCCAGCCAGCCCCTTCCTGGCTCCTGGCCCTTGGTGCGGTGGGTACGTCCCCTAGGCCACAGTAGGTCTCAGTGTCTCCCAGTGACTGGGGCCTGAGGGCACAGAAGAGTCGGTAGCTGCGATGGGAACTTGTCTGCAAGCTCAGTCACCCTCCCGCAGTCACCCACCTTGGCCTCGCTTCAGGGCTCGCTCAAGTATCACCAACTCAGAGAGGCCGCCTCTGACCCCCTCCTCACCCAGCTCCGGACACCCCTCCCGGTTTTGCGTTTTCCCGTAGTCCTTCCTACCAGCTACCTGCTTTTCTTATTTGTTTGCCTGTAGTCTCTCCTCCTAGAACGCAGCACAGGATCCTTGTTTTGTTCCTGGCTTTCTCCCTTGTGGCCTAGGACGGTTTCTGGCATATAGGAAGCACTTTAAATATTTGTTGAATGAATGAATGAATGAATGAATGAATGAATTTCTTGGGCCTCAAAGTGGCCAAAAGGGCCCATTCCATGGCCTGCCTGGAACTCTGGGGACATGTACTCCCAGTGAATTCTAAAGGAGCCCCCTTTGGGGCTGGTGGCTGCCCCCAAGGCTGGGACCACCTCAGAGTTTCTCCCCTTTCTGGCCGGGCCACAGTGTGCCATGAGCTGAGCACCCTGGGTCCACTCAGCCACCCTGGGTCACACTGCTGTAGGGGTCCCCCACCCCTTCTCTGGCCCAGCCCTGGACCTCTCATTCGAGAGCCCAGTGCTTCCCCTAAACCAGGCAAGAGACGTGGCTCAGGCCCAGAGTGTCTTGGTTCCCTTACACTTAGAAGGAGCCAAGACTCTGAGGTCCCCAAGGAAGGAAGGGGGAGGGTCTGAGGCACACAGGGGGGCCACGGTGAGCAGATGAGATGAATCCTGGCCATGGGCGTGATAACCAGGAGCGGAGAGACAGGGCAGGAAGCCTCAGGGTGGACAGGCAGAGAAGGGGCAACAGAGAGGCAGAGAGAAGACAGAGAGGCAGAGGCACGCACAGAGGAAGACAGAAAAAGAATCCGAGATAGAGACACAATCGGGAGACCCACAGGCAGAGAGAGACAGAGGCCCGAGGGCGCAGAAGGCGACGCAGAAAGGGGTGGCAGCGGCCCCGCAGGGCCGCAGCGGGCGGGCGGCTGAATCACCGCTCTGTTCTCGCGCCGCACTGAGGGGCTTTCTTCGCAGGCCGTGGGAAAGCGGTGGGCGAGCAAGCCGCCCGCCCGCCGTGTGGACGGTAATTAGCCGGATTAGGGCGGGAGCTGCGGGCCAGGCGGACCAGCCCTGGAACAAAAGGCCCCTCTTTTGCCCGTGCAAACCGCAGGGTCGTGAGGTCACTGGGCAGGGTCCCCCAGGAGCTGGTGAGGGGACGTGTGTCCGGGAGAATGGAGCCTCTGTGCACCTGGCAGAGCTGACTTTGGGGTGCAGACTTGGGGGCACAGGAGGAGAGCCGGGAGGAAGAGGAGAGAGGGCGGAGGCAGACAGGGAAGGCCAGGGGCAGTGAGACACCATCCGAAGGGTCTGATTAGTGATGATAGCATTGGTGACAAGGACATGCACCCGCTCATTTAACCCTCATAGCACCTTCTGAGGTGCACCTCCTAATGCCCCGATTTTACAGATGAGAGGCGCGTGCAGAGATTGTGACTTGCCCGAGGTCACACAATCAGAGGGGGTGCCTCACACATTCGCTGGCCCAGAGTAGGCACACAACAATTATGTGTTGAATGAATAACAAATTGGCCCTGACCTCACCCCTGTGGTCACCCATGTCCTGGGAGGTTTGGGAAGTGGGGGCTCCCAGCCTGGCACAGAGGCCCACTCCCTTCAAGAAAGCTGCTCTGAGTGACCCACACAGGGATGTGTCAGTACTAATAACACCGCCCATCCTGGTCAGTACAGGGGACTCCGGCCACTAGGGTCAGGGGTTTGAGGGATGAGGAATCTGACCATTTGGTTTTCTTTCCCACAGCCCCTGCAGAACCGTATCTCCCTCAGGGCTGCATGAAGGGCTGATGGTGACCCATGGGAGTAGGAAGAGAAGGACCTGGGACCTTCTCCTGCCACCGGGCTCTCCCCAGCCGCTCCAGAAGGTCAGGGTGCTCTAATTTTAAATAAAGAGCATTCTCTGGACTGTGGGTGTCATGCCTCAGGAGCTGAATAAACAGTTCTGCTCACAGGAGATGGGCAGAGAGCACACTCTCCTGCCACAGCAGCCGGCAGGTGATGGGAATGGAAGACGTGGCCAGGTGGACCTGGGGTGAGGCATGAGGGGTGGTGTGGACTGAGCTACCCAGCCAGGGCCTGATGGTGGTTTTAGAGACACCTGTCCAGAATACCTAAGGCATGGTGAATGCTTGCTTCCTGCCCTCACCCCCGATCCCATTAGAGTAGGGGACATGCTTAGGGGGGAGGGTTACTCAAAAGAAACCCAAGTTCTGGTGAGAAAGCCCTGTGAGGAATGTGGGAACCGTCTGGAGCTGTTACAGTCCCAGATCAAGTTTCTGAGCTCTTCGTTCCCAGCCAGGCCCAGAACATGTAAGTCACAGAGAGAGCCCCTCTCTCCGCCTCTTTCCTCACTTTGTATGTAACCGGCTTGGGTGGGTGGGTGGGGATGGGGGGGACCTCAGGTTTTCTCTCAGGAAGCACAAGGTGGCAGCTCAGTTCCTTCCACCAGCGGGAAAGGAGGAATTCCACTCCAAGGCTTACGGCTAATTACATTGACCACTTATTCAAGCCTCCATCCTGAGGAGAACCTAATTTCCACCGTTCCTCCCTCCCCCAGCTTTCCACCCCATCCCAGCTCATATTCTGGGTCACAAAGAGTACTCCCAGCCTAGAGCACTCGAGGTGGCTGACTGCAGGGTGGAGCCAAGGCAGGGTGGGGGCACAGAGAGAATCCTGCTCTATTCATCAGTGAGCTTAACATCATGGTGCTGGACACGCACCATGGAAAGAGGGGTTTGGGCCTCCAAAATGCAGTCAGCAGTGGGCTCAGGACCTGACCCAGCAGCCTTCGTGTCCTCTGCTGGATGAGGGAGGACACAAGAATACACAGCCTCCTTGGCTGGATTCATAGCATCCTTCATGATAGAGACTTGGAGGAGGCAGCGGTCCATGTCCAGGGCCTTGTGAGTCCTCAGGGGACGGGCCTTGAGGCCCATGGCTACATGGGGAGAGCTTTCCTATACAGCTGGGACCTGGCCCCTTTGGATGAAGACGTGGGGAGTAGAATTCTCAAATTTGCAGCCCAACAAAGCTGAGCAGAGTAGGAACTACAATGAATAATAAAATCCAAAAGGTTTGGTCATACAGGGTGGATAGGCCACGTTTAAGAGATGAGTCTGAAGAGAGTTCAATGTCAGGTTCTGCTTATGGGGTCCAAGAAATCCACTGCCTCAGTACAAGTAAAAATCTGACGGGTTTGGGGTGGTCAGCTTAGTGGCAAGCAGCTGTGTGATGAATCTGAGCAAAACAATGGTGTGATCTTCAGGGGCATTAAGGAAAGTCTTGTTTTATGGGGTCTTTTTTGTTCTGTTAATTTCATTGAGGGCTTTCCTGTGGATCCATTGACAACTTGCATCAAAACCCTGTGGGGCTTGTAAAAATTCAAATTTCTGGGCCTGCCCCAGATTGTTCAACCAGACGCCAGAGGGACGGGCCCGAAATATGCATTTTCTACCACCACCCAGGTGGTTTTTGAGACTATTTTCAGTTCTACCTCCCTCTTTAGCCCATGCTGGGCCTTCTTGCCAGGACTGCTCTTCTCTTAGCAAAGTAAGGGGACTGACTCCCTGCCCAGCAAAACTTCCCTCTACACTAGAAATTCCCCTGGTGGAACTTTGCTCCTGTGGGTTAGGACCCTGCCCCTAATGGCCTCATCAGTGGAGATTTTAAAAGACAGCTGGCTTCGAGCAAAATGGTGGTGGGGGCACCGGGTGGAGACACAGGCTGAACTTCCCAGACAAAGAACAAGGCTTAATCATACTGCCTCGGGGCCACGATCCAGCCCAGCCTGAAGCCGTGGACAGACTAAGAAATAAACCATTTGTTCCTCGCAGGCGTGGGAAGCACTCGGGCGTTGCAGAAGCAGCCTGACCTGAGTGTAAATCCCGCTCAGGCCCTACGCAGCTGTGTGACCCCGAATATTGACTTCAACTTCTCTGGGGCTCAGATTCCCCCTCTGAGATAATGGCACATTCCTTACCCAGCTGTTCCGAGGAGTCGATTAACAATGGGTGTTATTGTATGTACATAAAGCCCCCTGATGCTTCTGCACACAGTAGGTGCTCAATTCATTGTTTGTAGAATGCATGAATGGGTAAATAATGAATAGAGGGGTGGGTGTACGGGAGGATAGGTGGATAAGTGGATGGATGGACCGATGGATGAACAGACAGTAGACAGATGGCCTCTGTGAATTCTTTCTTACTTACAATCAGCCTCTGCTTCTGAATTATGTATAGTTTTCCCACCCAGTGTGATTCTCTGACATCTCACAGATGTCTTGATTTGGGGTCCAAGGACCTAGGAAAAGCCCCTTTCATTTTCCCATCCCTCTTCCCCCATTGTCCCAGCCCCTCTCCAATTGCCAAGGTATGCCTGTCTGGCATTGGGTCTCAAATTCCATGCAGGGACAAATCTCAGGGCACAACCTTCCTCAGGTTCCCCGGTATAGACCTGCAGCATGCTACTGAATCCAGCTCAGTTCGCCTTTCTGGCCAATCTCTGGGAACAGCCCACCTTCGGGCTGGTTGGGACTCGTCGAGGAAAATCAGCTTCATGAGGCACAATCCTGCCTTTCTGGAACTTGGACTTGAGGAGGAAAATAAGAGATAGTTAGCGGGTGGTAAGTGCTGAGTATAAGAAAGAGCTCCCAGCCAGAAGAATTAGGGAGGACTTGAGGAAAAGGGTAACATTTGGATCATAAAGGATGGATAAACTTGGATATGCAGAGTTCAGGGAAAAGCATTCTAAGAAGTGGGAACTCTCTACACAGAGGCCAGAGAGGGCAGAATAGGGGATGGTTCTATCTCACAGGAGCATGGGTGAGAGGGAAGGGGATTAGGAGAACTGAGGCTATAAGGTTGGTTTGGAAAAGGTTGGTGCCAGTGTAATGCAAGGTGAGATGTATACTTGACTCCCCTCAAATGAATCGGGCAGACAGCAGCTGTGGTCTGGGTGTGGTCCCTCTCCCTCTCCCTCTCCCTCTCCCTCTCCCTCTCCCTCTCCCTCTCCCTTTCCCTCTCCCCGCAGACCCCAACCCCAGCCTCTCTCTGCACCCTGCTATGTGTTCTCCCAGCAAGCATTTGTGGGCTCTGGCCTGGGTGCCTTCAGTGATTTATGGCGGCCTGGTAGGCCACCCTTCCGGGGCCATCTACCTTTACAAAAAGGAATGAATGGAGGAAGTTCGGGCCTTGTGCAGGCTCTTAGGGGGGTGGGTGGTCTGCTGGGGCCATGTAAGGGTGAGGGGCTTCTCGGCCCCAGGCACATGCAGCTGCTTCTTTGGTGGTAGGTCACCCCCACTCCTCCCACCCCCTGCAGCCTGCAAAGGGTGGGTCTTGCCCCTGCACTTTCCCCAGCTAATCCAAGCCACACAGAGAGCAGCCAGCCCGCCAGCGGGTCTTGTTTCACTGGAATGTTGGCATCAAACTTGAGATCGGAAATGAACTCATTATCTGATTATTTTTATTTATGAACATGTAACTGCTCTGGGAGAGGTCTTTCTTGAAGAGTCTTCTCAGTGATGAGTAATTCTCTCCCCTTCATTTTCTTCCTCTCTCTCTCTCTCTCTCTCTCTCTCTCTCTCTCTCACACACACACACACACACACACACACACACACACACAGGCAGCCACATGTTCCAGCAGAGACATTCCTTCAGGTACCCACACAATCACATGGAGACACATGCTCTGGGTCTAAAATGCTCTTCTGAGGGCGGGGACCTTGTCTCTTTTACTCACAGCAGAATCCCTAGTGGCACATAAGAGGCAATCAGTAAATATTTGCAGAATGAATAGCTGAGTAGATGCACACACACATTACTCAGATACACACACACACACACACACACACACACACACACACACACGTATGCACCCACGCCAAGCCACTCTCCCTCCTTGGAGAACAACAAAGTCAGAGAATCCCTAATTCCATAGTCTGAAATCCTCATACCATGAACCACACCTGGTATTAGTTGAGAATGCACTTTCTAGAACCTTCCACTGGAGATGTTCTCACCAGTTCCGGGAGGCCAAGGCAGCACTCCCCCTGACCTGCTAAGGCCTCACCAAATGCTCAAAGCCATCCTTGCCAATCAGCCTTGGCAGTCTGGCCAAGAAAGCCTGAGCTGATTGTGCAGGGAAAACTGTCTTCCAGGAATGTTCTCTGGGGGCTGCCCCCGCCCACCCATGGCTGGCTCAGCAGCAGGTCCCGGCATAGTGTCTTGGGCAATGCCAGCCCCCAGGCTCTGTCTCTCTCTCTCTCCGGCAATCAATACCATGACTCAGGCTGTCCAGGGCCTGTGACTGGCCCAGAGGCAGGGCTGGTGGGCAGGCAGAGGTGGAGAGGCCCAGAAAGGTGGCCTAGAGTCTGATACCAGGGGGGAGCACTTGGCAGGACCCTGCCCCTGCCCCCTAACTGTCCCTAAATGACTCCCCCGTAGAGAGAGGGGAGTCTTCTATGGTCGAAAGAGCTCTGGACTAGTGAGGCTCACCTGAGTTGACCTCCTTGCTGGCCACATACTAACCATTTGACTTTGATCAGCTCAATTAACCCTGGTGCTTAATTTTCGCCAGCATCTTGGACAATCAGATTTTTCCTGCTTCAATGCCCTAGGTCCCACCCTCTCCTGACCTCCCTTCCAGCTCCCAAAGGAGAGCCCACATCTTTCCCTAGCATTTCAGTAATGACTATTTAAAGGTGCAGAGCCCTTCAGCGTGGGTCGTCCAGTTCCTCACACCTAGCAGTGTGTTAGAGCTGCCTGGCCTTCCCAAGACGCTGCATGCAGGAGGTAAGAGGGCATGGGAGAGGGGGACAACTTGCTTTCCTAACATTTCTGTATCCTAAGGCCTAGCCAGTGAGAAGAGGACTGTGACCTCTTAAACTCGAAGTCACCCAGCAATTCCACTTCTAATTATACAGAGAGGGAAAGCAAATGTACGTGCACACGAATACTTTATTCATAGTACCTCCAACTGGGACACCCCAAATATCCATCAACAGGAGAATGGGTACACCAACTGGGATGTACTCATTGTAACAGACACAGCGAAAAAACACAACAACAAGCTTCAGCTACACACAACAGCATGGATGAATCTCGCAGGCATGACGCTGAGTAAAATAAGCCAGACGCAAAGATAACATGTGATACCATGTGTAGAAAAGGTCAAGAATGGGGGAAATTTACTAGAGAGGGACATGGAGACCTTCTGTGGGGCTGAAATGTTCCATATGTTGATCTGGTGGTTTGTGGACATGTGTGGTAATCCAACCAGCTGCACCCTTAAGATCTTGTTAACTCGACTGTATGTAGGTTATACCAAGGGAGCGATTCAAGTCACAGGGGTCTAACCCATGCAGAAAGGAGGAGTTCTGAAGGGGACTCACATGTTTTTGGAGTGGAAGGCCAGGGGACAGGAAAAGAGGGAAGCCATTACACTAGCGGAAAAGAGGAGGCCCAGAGAGACTTGACAAAGAAGGGATTGCCATGAAGAAGTGGGTAGGGACCTGACCCTCTGGCTGGCCCTGCATGTGCCAGCCAGGTCAGGTATCTTTCAGTGAGTCTCCTGCACAGGCTGGTGCATTGGGGTTGGGACCTACGGTGGAGGCTGATCTCAGTCCATCTGTCTTCTCCCCCTTCCCCTACCCCCCCCCCCCGCTTTTTTTTCCCCTGCCCATAGCTCTGGGTCAAAGAAGGGACTGAGCCCCCAAGTCTCTCTTTTAGCCCCATTTAATAGATAAACTCAATCTGCCCAAAAGTGCTTAAATAAAAGGTGGAAAGGAGCGAGCTAATTCATTCTGCCTTACTTTATCTTGAAGTCTTGAACAGAATGTCTCATAAGAAAGAGCATTCTAGAAACCTGTGTGCTGGCCCACCAACCCTCTGGGCCTCTTGATGGTGGTGTGGGCCTGTGGATGGGCAGGAATGTATGTCTAGGGGTGTGTCTGCCTCTGCCTATTGTGTTTCCTTATAATGGGGTACTCTGATTTTATCTTCACACACTCCGGTCCCTCCTCATTATGCTCTCTTGCCCTGTTCAGCAGCCCCTACCCCTCCCAGACATGGGAACCTGGTCTTCCTGCCCTGACAATGGGGCCTGATTATCTTGTCATAATGATTCAGAGAGACTAAGTCTTCATCCCTCTTGGACTTTTTTTTTATGGAACCCAGAGGAGGCAAAACTTAATCTCAAGGCATTGCTTTCAAGTACCATGGAACTCAAAATCTCTTCACACTATGGGCCTTAAAGGCTGATCGTAGGTAGCTGGTGGCACTTTGAGGACTTAAGAGTTGAAGGGCATGGCACACCCCTATTCCTAGAGCCCCAGCATCTGTATGAGTGACCAGGTGAGTTCAGTGAAGACAGGCTGCCAGGCCTTGGGCAGCTCTGGACACATCTGCCTCTCTAGAATAATGGAGGTCATCAGGGGCCAATGGCCCAGGCATGGGGCTCTGTTCCCCCAGGCCTGGCCTTGTCCCCTTTCCTTCCCTGGGCAGCTCCTGCTACTGTCGGGCTGATTTCCTCACATAGCCCACAGCGATGTTCTCATCCCTCTTCCCTCCATCCCCTCCCAATGGCTGACATGTATGCACATTGACTACAGAGCCTGGCGGGCACTGGGCAAAGTGAGTCAGGTACCTACCAGGTAGGTGTTACTCGCAAGGTGAGGAAACCTCAGTTGAGCAATTGAGTGATTTCCCTGAAGTCAGGCAGCTGGTAATGGTGGAGTCAGGATTTGAACCCAGGTCACCAGACTCTAGCCTTACTAACCCCTGACTCGGAGCCCAGTCCAGCTCGTCTCTTCACAAGACACTATAGAGGGTGGTGGTCCAGGGCACAGGCCTAGAACCCAGGTTGCCTGGTTCATGTCCCAGATCCTTCTCTTTCTGGGGGGATGCTGGAGCGGGTCACTTGGCCCCTCTGTAGCTCATTTCCCTCATCCCTATCATCTGAATGGGATCAAATTGGGACCACTCAGAGCACTTGTATCATTTCCGAGTTTTCACACTCTGTCCCAGAGCTCTGCTGTGATCACAATTGGGGAACCTCTGGCTGCCTGCCACTACCACACCCAGCCCTATGCTGTGCTGCCCACCTAACCTCAGCCCATACCCCAAGGGGTGGGCACGCCATGGTAACTGGGGCTTCCCCACACTGACAGGCACCCTATTTGACCAGGCACTGTGACTGTGACTGTCACAGTCAAGGACACTGAGTCTCAGAAAGACTGTGAGTGGCGCCAAGCTACCCAGTGGGTCAAGGTAGACCAGATCAGTAACCAGGTCTCCAGAGTTGGGGACAGGGGTGCCATGGCAGTCTGAATGGGGAGGGTCCCACATGGCTATCCAACCCCAAAAGTTCCTCTCCTTCGGGTAAGTCATGGTGTGGAGGGAGTGAGGATAGGGCCAGAGAGGTGGTGTGACGAGAGCCAGGCTGGGCCAGCAGTTGCTGAGAGCCCCAGAGCCTAGTAATCTTCAGGGGGTTTTGTAAGGCAGCCTGAAGCCGGGGTTCATGTCTCAGATCCTTCTCTTTCTGGGGGGATGCTGGAACAGGTCACTTGGCCCCTCTGTAGCTCATTTCCCTCATCCCTATCGTCTGAATGGGATCAAATTGGGACCACTCAGAGCACTTGTATCCAACCACCTCTCTAAAGGCTGACTTTGGCTCTGGCCCCACACTCGGTCCAATCTGTCCAGGCTGAGAGCAGGTCAATGGTACAATGCAAGGCAACCATTTCTAGGGCTTGCTCCAGAGGGCTGTGAGACCCAGGACTGAGTAAGAAAACCCAGGCCTCCCCAACACCATGGCCAGCACATATGAAGCCCTGTGCCAGGGATTTTGGAGCTCACTGCCCATGCTCCTCCAGCCCACTCTGAGCTCCTACCCATCACCCCAGCACTCCCCCACCCACCCCCCAATCTGCATCTCCTGCACCCTGGAGTGTACTCTGTGTAACACTTTTTCCTGGATTTTGTTTCCCCAGCTAGGCTCTGAACACCCCAAGAGCAGGCTCTGTTTTCCCCATCCTCATCTTCCTGATGGCTCAGATACAGGCCAGTGCAGACACCAGGTCCTCAATACACACTTGAAATGGATGGAAATGGGTTGGAGCTTAGAGGCTACAACTTGGAGTTGCTGGTTAAATACTGAGCCTCACTAGAGATGGGAAAAGGAACAGTCCGGGGTGGGTGGATGTGGACTTGAATGCAAATAAATGCAAATCATGGTGCAATGATATGCAGATGTGCGTCCAGGATTTGTGGGAAGGAGTCCCAGGGCTTCAGAATCCTGGTTCGGGCGGGCTCAGAGCAGCTCCGTGTCCGTTGGAGGTGGTTTTGCCTCAGTGCTGGGAGCAGGCCCTGCAGTCCTGGTGGAAGCCATCTGGGGATCTGCTCCCACCCACCAGGGCAGCCTGGCACATGGGAACTGCAGAAAGACAGAGACCTGCTCTGGGGAAGGGCTTCGGGTGTAGCCAGAGCTGGGAACCCCTGGGTTCTGGGGACACCTATGGGGGAGCACAGAGCGCTGGACCAGGAAGGAAAGACCACACCTGGTGTCATTTCTGAGTTTCACACTCTATCCCAGAGCTCTGCTGTGATCACAATTGGGGAACCTCTGGCTGCCTGCCACTTGCCACCACCACACCCAGCCCTACGCTGTGCTGCCCACCTACCCTCAGCCCATACCACAAGTGGGTGGGCACGCCATGGTAACTGGGGCTTCCCCACTCTGACGGGCACCCTAATTGACCAGGCACTGTGACTGTGACTGTCACAGTCAAGGACACTGAGTCTCAGAAAGACTGTGAGTGGCCCCAAGCTACCCAGTGGGTCAGGGTAGACCAGATCAGTAACCAGGTCTCCAGAGTTGGGGACAGGGGTGCCATGGCAGTCTGAATGGGGAGGGTCCCACATGGCTATCCAACCCCAAAGGTTCCTCTCCTTCGGGTAAGTCATGGTGTGGAGGGAGTGAGGATAGGGCCAGAGAGGTGGTGTGACGAGAGCCAGGCTGAGCCAGCAGTTGCTGAGAGCCCCAGAGCCTGGTAATCTTCAGGGGGTTTTGCAAGGCAGCCTGAAGCCGGGGTTCCCACAGCAGCAGGTGGGCATCCAGCAGGCCAGGCCAAACAGAGCTGGTACCAACTCTCAGGGGGCTGGAGGTGCCAGCTCTCAGCCACCAGCCAGCCTGCCAGCTGGGGAAGCTTAATTAGAATTCCTCAGCCCTCCAACCCATTTCCTTCCTGGTGAACAAGACAGCTAATGGCCGGGCTGGCAGCTTCAGGCAGGGCTGGGGGTGGGGGTGCCCTAGCAAGCTCAGGAAGCGGCCCCCGATGTGACCCTAACTTTCCCTAAGTCAGAGACCATCTGCCTATCTGTCTGTCTATCCATCTCCCCAGGGCCCGGGAAGGGGGAGACTGGTGAGTGCAGACAGACAGACACAGGCTGTGGGAAGCTTCGATGATTAATGGGTGATGAAAACCAGGCTCTGTCAGGATGAAGGTGGGAACAGAGAGAGGCACAGAGAGGCTGTCTGTTTTCGGCTTGGCTCAGCTTGGAGCCCACAGCCCGAGGGAGGAGGGTGGAGGCAGCTGAGGGCAGTGCCCGGCCCCAGCTTCAATGTCCCAGCCCGGGCAGTGGGCCCCACTCATCAATGCCCGCCTGGCACTTCCTTTAGCTTCGGCCCCAAAAGGCAGCCCTGCAAGGAGTCAGATTTGCTCCCACCCCCAAGGACCCCTCCATCCCTTCATCGTCCTCCTTGCTGTGGGGCTGACTGTCCCAGGACCTGGCGCTGAAGCTCCTCTGGCCTCTCAACCCTCAAACACATGACAGCCCCAAGCCTCTGTCCTACCTCCCCAGCCTCCCCGAGCCTGCCTGCCCTGCACCTGGCGTTCCACCATTCCGTCCCCAGGGTGAGGGTCTGCCCTCCCTCACGGACACTGAACTGGGAGAGTCTTTCAGAGGCTCCCCAGTGTATCCACCCTGGGATCTGGCCAAGCAGGGCCGAGAGAAGGAAACAGGATACAGAGAGAGGAAGTGGCTTGTAGAAGGTGGAGCACAAAGGCAAACTTTGCTGACTGAAGACTTTTGCTGCTGACGGACCAGGCCTGCCTGTCATCAGAATAAAAAATATTTCTGCTTGTCAAAAAGATATTTCCAAGCTGGCTGTTGCATTGTGCCAAGGAAGGCCATATTTATGTCTTCCTTCTTGCCTACCAGGTACTCGTGTATTTGGGGCTCATGCATCTCAGAAACTGTCTATCTGAAGAAACTTTTATTGGAGCTTTTTAATCAATAACACAGAAACATACCTTCCTCTTTGCCAACATTTCGGACCCCCAGGGATACCTGGCTACGTGTCTAACAAATTATTAAGGAAGCAAGTATAAAGTTTTAAAATCCCCATCCCAGCCAGTCAGAGAGTGCTTTTCATTGGGGGTGGGGCAGGGTGCAGCCGAACTTGATTGCTCTTTGCATCCCAGCTCCTGCCTCTTGCCTTGACAGAGTCCAGACTTGTCATCTGAGAAGAAGGGGGAGGACGAGGTCACTGCCCTTCTCTTGTTTCTGCCCGGAGATCTGCTCTGCTCTCCTGCGGGGAATGCAGGGCTGGGGCGGCTTCCCAGCCTGCAGGCTGCAGCATGCAAGGAGCTGCTGGGGGTTCTTACAAAGGGGAGAGTAGGATGCAGCTCCCTCCCCTCCCCCTGAGTGGAAGACGAGGCACCCTAGGCCAAGGGCCAAGTGGCCCTTGGTTCATTGGTGACTGTTAAACTGGGCCCTGCACTGACCCTGTCCCATTTGCAAAGCGGGAGTCATCACAGATCTCGGAGATGAAATGAGAAAGTGGGAGAGAAAGTGGGAGTGCATTCATTCCCTGTTACTGCGCAACAGATTACCACACAGTTAGCAGCCTAAAACACCCGTTTTATTGTCTGACAGTTCTGTAGCCAGAAGTCCAGGTGGGTGCAGCTAGATTCTGTGCTCCAGGTCTTGTCAGGCCAAAATCGAGGGGTGAGCTAGCTGCCTGGGCTTCTCTCTGGAAGGTCTGGGAAGGAAAGTGCTCCCAAGTTCATTCCGGCGGCCGCAGAACTGTGCCCCTGCGGTTGTCGGATTGAGGTGCTGTTTCCTTGCTGGTTGTCTCGGTTCCTGGAAGCTGTTCTCTCTCGGGTCCCCTCCATCTTCAAGTCATCAAAGGTCCATGGAATCTCCCCCTCCCTCCCGTGCTTCAAATCGATGGTTTCCTCTCCTGCCAGGAGCCAGAAACAACTCAGCTGTTAAAGGGCTTATGTGATCACACGGGGCAAACCTACTAGGTAATCTCCCCCATCCCCACCCCTTTTATTTATTTATTTTTGCTATGACCGCAGTCAATCTACAGCTGAAATTTTTGTTGAAGTGAATCGATATATTTGTTTACGACAATTTCAGTTCAATTTTCTGTTTCTTGAAGCCAAAGCAAATAAATTGTTCTATGTATCATATCATAAATTCCACTCCAGTTCCCCACAACAGACCTCCGAAATAATAACCTTGAAACAAGCCCAAGCAATTTAAGTTATCAGGTCCTGAAAATCAATAGCTAGATCAACATTGACAAAAGATGGAAGCCCCTCAATAGGCAAGGGTAATAGAAAAGTGGGTGGGTGCCAAATTAGAACTAGAAGGTAATCTCCCTTTTGATTAACTCAAAGTCAACTGACGCATGATCTTCATCAGGGTTTTCAATCCCTTTGCCATATGATGGGTGTCACAGAATCAGAGGCTTGATGTCGTATTCAGGGATCAGGGTGGGAAAACTTGGGGGCCATCTCCAGAATCCTGCCTACTTGTCTACGTACTGGACTCGACTCTTATCATGGGGTTTCCTTCCCTCTGCCCAGGTGCTCAGAGGAAAGGGTGGCAGGTGCTCAGCGGCTGCTTGGGAACCCCCAGCCCCTGGGGGTTGCCTCCTCCTCTTGGGCCAGCTTCTGGGCTTTTCAAGACCTGAGGGGGGAGTCCTGCGTCAGGACCTCTGGGACTTTGCTGCTCTCCATTACCTTCTTCCTCCCAGAGCTTCAGCCACCTCACGCCACCCAGGTCTCTGTTGGGCCCCACCCTCCCCTTCACACTCTCTCAGCACTGCACCACCCACGTGGTCCATGGTGGCCATCTACGCTGGCCTGCCCTCTGCCCGCCGGAATCTGGTCTCTACTGGTCCCCACTCCTTTAATCTGCTCTCTCCCCCTTACCCCCTTCTTATTTCCCAGGCCTTACGGGGAGAGCAGGGATGGGGCCTGGCACATACCCTGTTATATTCCCAACACCTGGCCCATTGCCAGGAGCATAGCGGACACTCAGCAGACATTTGTGTGGCTTTTCTGGGTTCGAGTACCTGTGGGGTCCATTTACTAAAGTGCTTCTCCCCCTGTCCCAAACCAAACGTATGTCACCACCCACCCTGTAGCAAGGAAAGCCCCATGTCACACTCCCTCAGCCAGAGGGCAGTGACCCAAGCAAGGAGCTGAGTGTGTGGGCCCCTCAGGATGCAGGTGTGGGGGCGGGAGGGCGGGGGAGAGAGAAAGACTCGGTGTTCCCTCTGGACCATGGCTGGGGAGGGCAAGAGTCACCACACACAGGCTTCCACCCCTCTCCAAGCCTGGGCCTCGGCTCAGTGATCTCTCTAGGAGTTCATTTGTGCCGGCCTTAATCTCTTTTCATTTCGTTCCTGAATTTGGGCCTGTGTTCTCCCCAGTGACCCACCCACTTCCTCTTGGGAGTCCAGCCGAGGACAGTGTGGTTTGAAGAACGTTCTAATCCCAGCTCCAACGCGCTGAGAGAAAAAGATGACTCAAACCCCTGGAATGTGGAGCCTGATGCTTCCTGCAAAGCATTTTGAATGAAAGACTAACCAACAGCTGCAGCGCACAGAATGGAAACTCAGGGACGTCATGGCTCCAGGTCCTCAAATAGCAGGGTTGTGAGCAGAGCAAGCTCATTATTGCAGCCCAGCCCGGACGCCCTTCGTGCCCACCCCTCCCTGCTCTCCTTCCAGGAACCAGGCCTGTCCTGTCGTGCCAAGGACATCGTGCTCCTGTTGCTCACTTATTCCAAACACCCTGCAGCCCCCAAAGCCCCATGCTCTCTGTGGAGAGTGGTCAGACCCCCTCCCCACTCAGCAGTCCCCTAAGCCTTAGGGCCTAAGGCATCTAAGACCTCACAGCCCCAACACTCTGCCCTCCGAGAAGCAGGTGAGCACATCCTGCAGCGCAGTCCCTATCCCGGAATCAGCCCCAGGCCACGTCTAGTAGTGCCAGTCAGCTCATGCAAAGTGCCAGGCAGTGCCAAGGACCTAAGCACCTGGAGTCAATGAACCGCCCCCTTAGAACACTTCCATTAAAGCAGCCCCATTCCAACAGCTCCCAATCTCTGCCTTGCAATTCCAAATTCCAGACTCTTAGGAGAAAGAATCTGATTGGCCCGGCTTGGTTCAGCTATTCCCTCCATACTCATCAGCTATGATGGGAGTGGGGAGGGGGAGAGAAGAGTCATTTAGTACAGAATGTACACCATAGATTCAACTGTTGAGCCCCTCACCATAAGTATCATGGGGTTCTCAGAATCCAGACCCTCTAATTGTGAGCTGTGCAGCCCTCCAAGAGTTGCCTACAAAAGTTTCATACAGCCCTAGCCAGTTTTGCTCAGTAAATAGAGCACTGGCCTGCGGACTGAAGGGTCTAGGGTTTGATTCTGGTCAAGGGCATATGCCAGGATTGCGGGCTCAATCCCCAGTAGGGGGCAAGTGGGAGGCAGCTAATCAATGATTCTCTCTCATCATTGATGTTTCTATCTCTCTCTCTCTCCCTCTCCCTTTCTCTCTGAAATCAATAAAAATATTTTTAAAAAAAAGAAAAAAAAGAAGAAGTTCCATACAATTATCAAGGGTTTGTCATCCCCAGGAAGGCCAATATTCCCACAAAGTCCTGAGAGGCTATCTGATCCAACCGGACAGGAAAAAGATTCCTATAACTATTCATCCATTTAGTTTCACTCTATATGCAGCAGGCAAAGACACTTTCACCAAGATCTTATTTATGAACTCTTTACCAATTGAAAGTCAAGTATTCATGTTCTCTTTTTTGGGACTTGTGTTTCTGACAGCCTGGAGCAGCCATGCAGCTGTGTAGAGCTATTCAGAGGCCAACCTATGATCAGAAATTCATTTGGCCGGGCTGGCGTTACTCAGAGGTTGAGCGTCGACCTATGAACCAGGAGGTCACGGTTCAATTCCCGGTCAGGGCACATGCCTAGGTTGCAGGCTTGCACCCCAGTGTGGGGCGTGCAGGAGGCAACTGATCAATGATTCTCTCTCATCATTGATATTTCTGTATCGCTCTCCCTCTCTCTTCCTCTCTGAAGTCAATAAAAATATTTTTTTTAAAAGAAAGAAATGAATTCTGGTAAAAGTCACAAAGTTATTTTGCAGTGTCTTGATTGGCAAACTTTTAAAATATTTTTAAAATTATAATACATTTAAAAACAATCTAACAGAAACCCACATAGCCAGCTCCCCAGATATAACAGATGTTAACAATTTGCCATTTTGCTTCGGATTTCCTTATCTTTTTAAAAGACATAAAATATTACAGCTATAGCTAAGTCCCTGTCCCATATTCCTCCCACACAGATATGAGTGCTGTCCTAAAGTTGGTAGTATCATTTCCAAGAGTGATTTGGGTTTTGACTTTTCTTTTTGTTTGGACCTCGGGTGCAGAATTGAGTCCAACATTCTCAGTGGCACATTCTCATCACTATTCATTCCACACAAAGGCCCTGTCTTGTTTTAGTTCTTTATTCCTTTGATCCTTGTTCACTGCCCCAGTCCCCCCCTCCAACCAAGAAAGAAAGGCAACCACATTAATATGGTTGACATCACGTCTTTGTATGTGTCCCTATAAAACATACATTGCCTTTCTTTGTAGATGTACATTAGTTTATGTAAATGATACTGTACTGTAGATTTTGTTGTTTCTTGCCTTCTTCAGTCAGCACTGCTTTTAAGGTCCACACATATTGTTGAGTGTACATCTAGTTGGTTATACAGCCACGTCATTTGACGTATCTCATTCTTATCCCAATCCCACAGTGAGATGGAGGAGAGAAGGGCGAACTAAGGAAATGGTTAGGAACAGGCTTGTCCTTTAGACTCTATCCCAGGAAAGAGATATTCCAATGCCCCTACCCCAACCATGTATGTGTGCATGCACACGCGCACACACACTCACACACACCTTCAGCTGGGACCTTGGCAAGTGTAGGTGGGAGAAAGCAAGCGAGGCATTCTATCAAAAGAACATCTGTCCTAGAGCTCTGGTACTTTTAAATCCAAGTCCTTGCCTCCTTCAAGAAGCTTGCCCTGACCAGCCCATTCTATGCAGGTCTCTCCCCTTTCTGGTGACTGTGACCCTTGTTTAATTATATCCTAATCTATTCTAGTCTTTCTGTTACTATCTCCCTAATCAGACTGAAATCCTCTCGAAGGAAAGGAAATCTCTTATCCTTTTTGTCTCTCTTGCTCAAGACCTGGCCCAGAGGAAATGAGGGCAGGGAGTGGAAAGTTGAATAGTGATTTCGCTTCATTCCGGCTCTGCTCCCTCTGTTTTATGGACAGGCCATCTTTCAACAAACACTTACGTAAAAGGTTCTAAGAAATCCAGAGAGGATGCATACACTGTTTCAGTTCTCAGGGAGGCCTGTTATAGGGAAGGAGCACATCCAAACCTGAATTTGTAGGACAATGTGGAGAATGCAAAGACTTGAGCATATACTTGGATTACAGAGGAGGAAATTCCAGCTCAGTACAAAAGGAGGCCAGGGGGGGCGCTCCCAGAGGAACCTGGGAACCCAGTCAGAACAGGTGCTCGGACAGGACAAGAGCTAAGTTTAGAATTAGGAGTACATGAGGGAATTATGCAGTGAGATTGAGAGGATGCAAGAACTATTAGGATTGTATGCATTTCAGTTATTATGGCTGTGTAAGAAATTGCTGTAATTTTGGCATCAAACCACTGTTTATTACGTTTGCAGATTCTTTGGGTCAGGAATCAGGGCATAGAGATCAGGGCTTGTCTCTGCTCTGTGTTGTCTGGAACCTCAACCAGAAGCATTGAAGGCTAAACTCTGGAATCATTCACTCACAAATCTGGTGGTTGGTGCTGGCTGTAGGCTGGGGGCCTCAGTTCCTCTGCACACAAGGCTCTCCATAGAGGCTAGTTTGGACATCTTCATAGCATGGCAGCTGGGTGAGTACCCCAAAAAAGAGAGAGCAGGGTGGAAGTTATATTCTTTATATGACTTAGCATCCAAAATCATATTTCGTTGGCAGAGCAGTCATAAGCCCCTGCCCAGATTCAATGAGAGGTAACGTAGACCTCATGTCTCAGTGATGGGATACATATTTTGGTGCAGCCATCTTGGGAGAATACAATCTTCATGGTATCCATTGATAGAGCGGAGGGACAGTAATGGATAGACAGGCACACACTACTAGTACAGCAGGGAGGAAAGCATGAGGAAGTTTCTGGAAATCTTTGCCTTTTGCCTCCTTTCTGAACTTTCTTTCCCCTCCCTTCACCTCTCCTCCCACCCAGAACCAGGATCCAATTTCCTCTTTTTTCAAAATACAACTCAAAACACATTTAATCTCTGAGGATTGCTCTGTGGAGGAAACCTGTAGAGGCAAGTTGACTCTGAAGTTGGGAGAGAAATGTATATAATAAAACGTCCACTTGGTATTGGATACGACTTGAATCTCTGGCTGCTGGCCGCCTGGGCCCTGCCTGTGATAGCCGTCAGCTAGGGCCACATCTAGAGTTGATGTCCCTCCCTAGTCCACACACCTTGGGGGCTTTTCAGAAATAACCACGTGGAAACCTTAATTCTGAGGAGAGACTAGCGCCCTGTGACCCAGGCAGAGGTTAAGAATGCAGATTCCTGGACCCCCTTCCAGACTAATGCATTGGAATCTCCCAGTAGCTGCTGAGTATTCTGGGCTTTGCCATGGGACTTTCAGGCTCTGGAGAACTGTCGCCTAAAGTTTCAGTCGCCTAAACTTCAGAGTGGGGTGAGATGCAGTGGGATGTATGTTGTTTAGTGTATAACGTGTGACAGTCTCTGGTGCTAGGTACAGAAAAGGCACAGGGTGACACAATATGATGTTTAGGGTCACCTGACATGGGTTGTCCCAGACCCTACTCGAGTCATATAGGAATGATGCTCCTGACCTCCTATCACTCATGGCCACAGAGGCCAAGACCAAACAGATAGTCCCACAGAGAGCCCGTCCTCCCAGCCTCTGCATCTTGTGGTTTCAATGTCAAACCCGAAGAGAAGAGGCACGCACTTGCCAGATCTATGCTTGCTTCATGCTTGTAATGGTACATTGTTCAAAGCATGTCCAAGTCCTCTTGCAGCACACTCATTGAAAATTGCTGCTATGAAGATATTTTGGAAGGAGATTAACATTTAGATGGGTAGACTGAGTAAAGCAGATTTCTTTCCATAATGTGGGTGGACCTCACCAATCAGGTGAAGATCTGAATAGAACAAGACTGATGCTCCCCTGAGTCAGAGAGAATTCTCCTGCCTGATGGCTTTCAAGCTGGGACATCAGTTTTTCCTGCTTCAACAGCAGCCTTCCAGCCTTCAGACTCAAACTGGGACTTTGGCTTTGTAGATTCTGAACTTGCCAGCATCCATAATTACATAAACCAATTCCTTATGATAAATTTATTTATCTATAGATATAGATATATAGATATGTCCTATCAGGTTTCTTTGGAGAACCCTGAATAATACAGATATGGCACGAGAATGGGGTGATGCTATAACAAACAACCCAAAACTGTGGTAGTGGTATTGGAGCTGGGTAACAGTAGAGGCTAGAAGAAGAGCTTGAGGTGAATTGTAGGAAAATTGATATTGTCTTGGAGGGATTATTGGTAGACATATAAACATTAAAGGTGATTCTGATAAAACTTAAAATAAACAAGATAGCTGCAGAGAACACATATGTCATCATGACAGAATGTTGGTAGGATATTAATAACTAGAGGCCCGGTGCACAAATTTGTGCATGGGTGGGGTCTGGCGGCCTGCCCCAATGGGGGCAATTGGACAGAGCTGGCCGGAGGGGAGGTAATATGGGAGGTTGGCTAGCTGGCCCCGCCCCCTGGTCAAACTCCCAGTTGAGGGGACAATTTGCATATTAGCCTTTTATTATATAGGATATGTAGAGATGCTTGTAGTGAGAACTCAGACAGAAATGAAGAGCATGTCATTGGCAGCTAGAGAAAAGACAATCCTTGTTATCAAATAGCACCAAACTTGACTCAATTGTGTCCTAGTCTTTCTCGGAAGGTAGACCTTGTGTGTGGTGACCTTGGATATTTAGCAGAGGAGATTTCTAAGCAAAGTATTGAAAGTGAGGCCTGGCTCCTCCTTATTGCATATGAGAAGAGAGAGAAGAGAGAGAGAGAGCAATTGAGAAGAATTATTAAGAGGAAAGGAACCAGAACTTGAAGATATGGAAAATTCTCAGCCTGTCCATGTTGCAAAAAATGAGAAAATGTGTTCTGGAGAGAACAGCAGCATGAATGTGGCTGGATGATCATTCCTTAAAGAGATCACCCTCAAATTTAATCAGCCATCTCGACTGAAGCAGGGTATAGAGACGAGATTATCCCAGCAGAAGCACTACTGGGACTAAAGGGGGTAGAGAAAACGGGATGAAGGAAGGGATCTATAGCACCAGACAATAGTGCTTCCAACATGCTTATCCTTCAGAAAACGCAAAAGTAACCTGAAGGTGATTCAGAGGTCACCCTGGGCCACCTGTGCGCCACTCCCACTGCAGGCCCAGGGCACAAGGTGGTTTCCTCCTGCTTTCCACCAGGATGCCACCTCCAGGTGCCTAAGGGGCACCTAGCAGTGGTAAGAGGCCAGAGCCACTGCCTAGGGCTGTGGTGCTGATGGTGTCCCAGTGGGCAGAACATTGAGCTCAAGAAGACTAACCTGGAGCTTTAAGAGCAAGCGGGATTTGCCTTGCTACTCTTGGGCTTGCTTGGGAACTGTTACCCCTTTCTTCTTTGCAGTTTCTCCCTTTGGATGGGAATGTCTGCCCCATACCGGTTCCCACCATTGTGTTTCGGAAGCACATAACTTGGAGGGTTTCACAGGCTCACAGCTGGAGAGGAATTTTGCCCCAGGATGAACATAGCTCAGATCTCACCAACACTGAGTTAGGTGATATTTAGTGAGACTTTGGACTTAGAACTGATGCTGGAATGAGTTAAGACTTTGGGGGCTTTTGGAATGGGGCGAATGTAATTTGCATGGGAGAAGAATATGAATTTGGAGGGCTAGATGGCAGAATGTTATGAATTGAACTGTGCCACCCTCCCCCCCCTCAAAAAAAAAAGTCATATGTTGAAGCCCTGACCACTGTATTTGAAATAAGGTCTTTAAGGAGGGCATAAGGGTGGGGCCTTAATCCAATAGTGCTGTGCCTTTATAGGAAGAAGAAATACCACAGATTTCTTTCTGTCCCTGTGTGCACAGAGAAGGGGCCAAGAAGGTGCTTCTGCACGCAGAGGACTTAGGCTCACCAGAAACCAAGTCAGCAGCGCTTTGGTCTTGGACTTCCAGCTTCCAGAAATAAATATGAGAAAATACATTTCTGTTGTTTAAGTCACCCATTCTACGGTATTTTGGGGTGGCAGCCTGAGCTGACAATATAATTCCTCACAATTGGTGTGTGAAGAGTCACACAGGTTTGGGTCTCAATTCTAGCTTTTGCTGATTTAATCATTCAGCCAATATTGACGTTTTCCTATGTGTTAGACACTGGGTTTCAGTGGTGAGCAAAATAGTCAGAGTTCCTGTCCTCATGGAGCTAAATGTCACGTAAGGGAGATGTACCTTCATCAAATAATTACTCAAATAGACATAAAATAATAACAGTGATGAGTGCTATAGGGGATATCATCTAATCAAGGGGGATATCATCTAATCAATAATAACAGTGATGAGTGCTATAGGGGATATCATCTAATCAAGGAGGTCAGGGAAATGTTCTTGAGGAAGGGACGCAGGACCGGAGATATGAAGGGTGATTAGGAGTAAACCAGTGAAGAGGCAAAGGAAGGATGGTCCATGCAGAAGGAACAGCATGTGCAAAGGATGCTTCCATCAAGGAGGGAGCTGGTGGGCGTTCAGGGGACTGGAAGAAAGCCACCCTGACTGAAATGAAGAGAGGAGGGACGGGGGTGGGGCTCAAGGAGAGGTGATCTCACAAGCTGGGCAGGCCATGGCAAGGCTTTGTAAGAAGAGCAGTGGGAAGCCATTGAGCTCTCCTAACCAGGGAGTTGGCATGGTTGGATTTGAGTTTCCAAAAGATGCCCATGCTGCTGAGTGGAGGAAGAGCTGTGTGGAGACCAATGTGGAACCTCCTGCAGGAGTTCAGGAGAGACCTGCAGGGACTCAAACCACCGTGGTGGCATCAGAGATGGAGGGAAGGGCTAGATTGGAGAGCTATTTATTAAGGAAAAACAACTGAGCTTTGGTGCTGAATTGTATGTGGAAGATGAGGGTGAAGCCCACTCAGGAGTGACATAAAGTCTCTGAGTTGAGCACCTGGGTGGGTAGTAGTGCCATTTGATAAAGGAAAGAAGAGAGGGAGGACAGGTCAGGGGCGGAGGGCAGCTACTTACTAATTGGGTGAACTTGGCAGGTACTTTTCATACATTTTTATTGATTTCAGATCAGAGAGGATGGGAGAGGGAGATATAAACATCAATGATGAGAAAGAATCATTTATCTGCTGCCTCTGCGTGCCCCACAGTGGAGATTGAGCCAGCAACCTGGGCATGTGCCCCGATCAGGAATCGAACCATGACCTCCTGGTTCATAGATCGATGCTCAACCACTGAGCCACACTGGCCAGGTGGCAGGTACTTTTAAACCTCTGCATGCCTCAGTTGCCCTATCTAAGTGCTATAAGTGAGTTGATGTTCATCGAGGGTCCAGCTCAGACCAGCTGTTCCTGTGTGTCAAGTCTCTCATCTTTTCCTCGGGGAGGTGGCAGGGACAGACCTATGGTTCCCGTTTTAAGGATGAGAAAGATGAGTCTCTGTAAGGCTGGAGTCTGGCCCGAGTCACACACTGTGGGAACCAGGCTCATAGAGAGGTAGTGGGAAGAGCCTTTCCTCTTTGCCAGGCTGCCCTTATATCAGCTCAGACATCCCAGGAGCAGAAAGGATTCATTCATAAGCTGCTCAGTCATCACGGGAGGCCTGATAAGGGGTGGGGCAGAGGAGACAAAGTTCAGGTGGGAAATGCAATTGGGGTGGGGACAGAGGAGCATTGGAGTGAGGGCAGGCCCAGAGTCCTTAGAGGGGCAGGAAGTTAAACATCAAATTCATGCAGTAACTAACTTTGAAAATGTAGGGTACTCACAAAGTTGATTTTTAAAAATAATATTTTTAATTGATTTCAGAGAGGAAGGGAGAGGGAGAGAGAGATAGAAACATCAGTGATGCGAGAGAATCACTGAACAGCTGGCTCCTGCACACCCCACACTGGGGAACGAGCCTGAAACCCAGGCATATGCCCTGACAGGGAATTGAACCATGACCTCCTGGTTTATAGGTTGACGCTCAACCACTGAGCCACACCAGCCAGGCATGTGGTGGGGGGCGGGGGAGAAGGGGACGGGCGCGTGTGGCCCAGCCCAGCAGGGATTGCGGGCTCCAAGCTTGGCCTAGCTGTCCACAGTGAGTGTGGGCTCTGCATTGCTCGTTCATTGGCATGCAGATGGATCTCCTGCAGCTTCTGGGAGGCATCTTGAGCTTGGTCGTGGGGTATCCTTTATCCACTGCCCTGTGGCCTTCGTTTAAGCTGGGCCCTTTCCTGCAACACCCCTAGCTTTCCTAGAAACTTGGGTACAACCGATGTTTACAACCCAGCAGGCTCTGGGGGCTTGAGGAGGCTTTGAGAAGCCCCAGGGTCTTAAATTCAAAACGTTGCTGCAGGCTTCCCGCTTTCTCCCGATCATCTTCTGAGAGTTATGTGTTTCCTGTGCTCTCATGCTGCAAATTAACTGCCTTTTCACTTTTCCCACAGATTTTATCTCTCATTCTTTGTGGCTGGCTATCACGGTGTAGCGTTTAAAAGTGTGTGAACTTGGGAATCAGACAGATTTGCATAGGCATCGTCGCTTCTGCTCTAACTGCGTTACATCAGCCCTCTGAGCCTCAGTTTACTCATCTGTCAAATGTATCTACCTAAGATTTTTTTGTTGGGAGGATTAACTGAGGTCGTGAAGAGGTGGGGTAGACCTGCAATAGGTGAAAGCTAGTATTACCCTTAATAGTAACTCAGAGTGGGCTGGGGCTCTTAGGGCTGGTCAGGGTCCCCACCTGCTCTGGGCCCTGCTCCTATGTCGCCAGACTCTCTGCCCAGTTCCACTTCAGGCCAGAGCACAGTGAGAAAGTCCTGCATGTTCTTGGGCCTTTGGGGAACCTGTGAATTGCTGAATCCATGAATGATGTCTCTGCAGATAGATGCCAGGGCCCCACAGCCCCACACTCGCCCAGCACCAGAGTGCTGCCTGCCAGACCCTTGTCAGCGGTTACAACTTCCAACGGCCTCGCGCTGCCCAAGTTTTATCAAAAGCGCAGTTGAGAGAAATAAAGTTCATGGGGGTTATTTAAAGGCCATGCATTCCAGCCATTCTTCCAGATGAGACTTATCCCTGAACCGAGTCGGGCTCTCATGAAGCTGAGTTGTTCTTGGACCGCATTGTTGAGCCACCACAAGATCCTTATTCTGTCCCTCCCTTATGATGGGACTTTATGGAAAACTAGAAGCCCAGTGCACAAAATTCGTGCATGGAAGGGGGTTCCTCAGCCCGGCCTGCACCCTCTCCAATCTGGGACCCCTGTGGGATTGGGCCTAAACTGGCAGTCGGACATCCCTCTCGCAATCCAGGACAACTGGCTCCTAACCATTCACCTGCCTGCCTGCCTGATCACCCCTAACCCCTCTGCCTTCCGGCCTGATCGCCTCTACCTTGCCCCCCTGCCAGCCTGATCGCCCCTAACTGTCTCTGCCTCAGCCCCCACCACCATGGCTTTGTCCAGAAGGAAGTCGAACATCTGGAAGATGGCATATTACCCTTTTATTAATATAGATGGCTGGAGGAGTCAGGCTGTAGCATTTATTGTGGGATCCTGCCATCCCCTATACTCTCTGCCTCACTCAGCCAGTGCACTCTATAACACATATGAGCTTACAACCTCTGTCCCCAGAGCCCAGGCTCTTGGTCCATGGACTACAGTGACATCGCTTCCTTCCATATGCCTTCACTGGAAGGCAGACAAGCTCAGGCACTGAGCCCAAAGAGGGGAGGGAGGTGGCTTGTTCAAGGTCACATAGCATTACCTGGGTCACCTTGATGTGATGCTCCAGTTCCTGGCAAAACTCTGCATCCTCAGATATTTCTGATTATAAGCAATGTGACCCATGAAGCTGACCCCAATTCTCATTTTGCTTAGGCTGCCAGGAAGCTCAGAGCCAAATCTGGGACTCAGCTTTAAGACTCCTAGAGGATCTCTTGGCTAGAGTGAGTGGGAGAAGAATGAGGAGGACTGGAAGGGGAGGAGATGGTGGAAGGCATTGAAGCTATGGGACATGTCCTGTCCAGGCCACTGTGGAAGTGCTAAAGGATCTGATTCATTTCAACCAGAGGGTGTGAAAAGAGAATTTTCCATGAATTTGAGAAGAGAACTGCAGCCATTGCTCAATTTGAACTTCTCCTTGTTCCCATCCCCCAACCAGCTCTCTGGGTATTTTTGTGATGTTGTGAAACATTGAAACTTGCAGCGTCTCCTTTCTCTTCCTCTTTGCTCCCCACCCATCTCCCCTCCCCGCCTCTTTGCCTCTCTACAGCTACTGCTTCCCTCCAACCCACTGCTTGGGTCAGAGGTGAGAGCTGGGCTGTGCACTCTGTCTGCCCACCCACCTCTGGGAGACACGGAGTCTCTCTGGCTTGAGGCCCACAGCTTCGCTGCTGGAGCAGAGGAGGCCGAGGAGTTCAGACCCCGCAAGGAGAGAGTGACAATAGAGCAGTGAACATTAACTGAACACTCTACTGTGTGCCAAACGTTTAGGAACCATTCTTATCACCATCTTATTTATCGTAATGAAGCCCATGCCTCAGTACCTCATGGCACATTTTCGTCATTGTCCCAGCAAGGTCCAGCCATCTACCTATCTAGTCCAGGGTTTCTTGGGCAGCGCTATTGACATTTTGGGCCAGATACGTCTTTGCTGTGGGGGCCTGTCCTATGCAGTGGAGGATGTTTTGCAGCATTTCTGGCTTCTGCTTATTAAATGCCAAAAAAGTACTCCTTCTTCCCCCAACCAGAAGTGGCTCCAGACATTGCCAGATGTCCCCTGGTGGTGGCGGCTGGGAGGCACCACTGCCCCCAGATTGGGGACCACCATCCCTTTGCCCCACTTGCATCTCCCTCCCTGATAGAAACCTCCCTGACACATTAACTGGGCATTCAGTTTTTGTGCGTTCTCACAGCTCTGTCCATCGCTTGCTCGCATCCGTCGTTCAGTTTTCGAATGGGGTTAGCATCTTCTTGGGATTTGCAAAGGGCACAGGCCTTGTGTATTCTGATATCAGTCCCGTTGGTTTGGACTTGCGTTGTCTTCCCCTTTCTGCCATCAATGAACTCTTACCTTACAGCTGAGGACCCAGAGGCACAGAGCTTACAAAGCTGGTAAGTGGCAGGGCCAGGACCCGAGTCCAGGCCTCTGTCCCCAGAGCCCAGCTCTTGACCCCTGGGCTACAGCGGCATCCCTTCCTTCCATATGCCTTCACCAGAAGGCAGACAAGCTCAGGCACTGAGCCCAGGGAGGGGAGGGAGGTGGCTTGCTCAAGGTCATACACCGTGACCTCGATCACCTTGATGTGGTGCCAAGTGGATTTAGCCTTTACTGTGGCCTAGGAGTGGCCGAGTGATTTTGCTGAAATGACTGTAGGAGACTCTGGCTTTAGTGAACAGAGGAGGTGGGGGGTCTAAGCGTGTCGTGCTGTGCTCTGCCTAGGGAAGGAGGTACAGGGCTCAGGCTGAGAATTGGCAAATGTCTGGACGTGGGCTGTCTGTCCTGGGCCTCTGTGGGCAATAACTCTCTCTGTGCCTTGGGCCCTGGCGGAGAAGTGCCGCGTACCAGGCCCAGGGGATGATTGATGAACTCGGAGCTCAGGGCACCGTGCAAGGGGCTTTGTTCCCTAAACGCCATTCACATGACTGACCTCAGAGTCCTTCCCCTTCCTCTTGTCTTTTTCTCCTTCACTGCGTTCACCCAGCTTCAGTTTCCCTTCTCCATTTTCCTTTTCTCAGTGCTCGCAAAGCCCGCAGAGGGCTGGGGATGCCCACAGCCTCCTTTCTCTTGTGAGGGGGCTTCCAGCTCCTGGACGCAAGTCCCAGGGCCCTCTGCTCGGAGGTGCGTGCGGAGGCTCGGGCCTGGCCGGGAGCAGGCAGGCTCCTCTCGTTGAGTTAGAGCTTCGTCTTTGGTTTCTAGAAGCCTTTCCCACGTGGTTGTAAACCCAGGCTGCTCAGTCAGAATCACCTGGGTGACCTTCCAAACAGACTGATGACCAGGCCCAGCCTGAGGCTCTGATTTTGTTGGTCTGGAGTGGGGCTTGGGATTGGTGGCTTGTAAGATCTCCCCAGGTGCTGCTGATCAGGAGTCAGGAGTGAGAGCCACTGTTTTACTCAGAGCCACGGAGGGAACGTGGAGTGCAGTTTCGAGGACTGTGTGTGAGTCTAAACAACCCTTACCTGGCCATGTGTCCTGAGAAAGTCCATTCCCTGTCCAGCTGCTGGGCAGAAGCCTCCTAAGGAGAAATCACGAATTTATGGAATTTCGGACTTGGAAGGGACCGGAAAAATCAACCACTCCTCCCGCTGACTACACCTCTTGGGCCCCCTCTGGATTGGATTGTTGGGGAGATTGTATCTCCGGGGGTCTCCCCACTGTTTACTGGAGGAGACTGGCCCTCTGGAGCCTGGGATGGGGAACAATGGCCAGAGCCAGAGGGTGTTGCTCTCAGCCAGACTCTGCAAGAGGGACCTCTGTGGAGCGGCTGACTTTTCGCAGCTGTTTTGCGGAGCCCGAGGACCAGAAGGGGAAGTTGGCTGCATTTAGAAAGTTGTCCACAAAGAGGAATGGGGGGTGGGGGTGGGGGCGAGGAGGTGGCCGGGTTGTGGAGCTGGAGGAGGAAGGTGGGCGATCTGGGAGAGATGCCAGCAGGAGCCCGAGGACAAGGGTTTGATTTGGTCCCACATGTTGTCACTTTGGAAGCTCTTGGGGTCGGGGGTGAGGGTGGGAGAAAGTGAAGGGAAGGGGAAAAGAAAAGAAAGGGAGAAGGGGGAGGAAGGATGAGTTCCCAGCCAGGGAGCCTGGCTTTTTTTTTTTTTTTTTTTTAATTGGAAGCAAACACGAAGTGTGCTGGGAGCATCTCCAGTCCTGTCCCAAAGGCCCAGCGAGTGGTTCTCTATAGGGACGCAGGGAGATGGTGAGAGGTGCTGAGAGAGGAGAAGCTCTGTCAAAACGTCCCAGCCCCGTGGTAGGGGATGTTAAAGGAGGAAATTCCCCCTCCCTCAAAGTGGGCATAGATTTCTCAGGGCATCTTAAAATGTCCCTCTCCTAAAGCCACGAATGTATCCAACCCCTCCCTGCACAGACCTGGGGTTCAGGCCCTCTGGGAGCAGCAGGAAGAATACTCCCCAAGGCTCCTAGTCCTGGAGGTTGGAGGCCTGGGAGGGGTTTCAAGGACCTCATGGAAGATCTCCATGCCTCAGTTTCTCATTCCTGCTAGCCACTAGGAGGAGCAGTCCCATTGCTCTATAACAAGTGCCCCAACCGCAGGGGCCAGGGAAGACAACGGGGCTGCTGCTGACCATTCTGGTCACCCTCTCCCTGCCTCCATCAAGCCCACTGCTGTCCCTTGGTCTCTGGCATCTGCAGGGTGCTACCCTCTGTTGGCCCCCATGCTGAGCCTTGTCCTTGTCAGTGTATGTGTCAATGGAGGGAAGGGTGGAGATGGAGGAGACCGTAACTTTGACCCAGAGCTCTCTTACAGAAGGTCCTGCCCCCACCAGAAATGCGCTGAGCTTCTTGTCACATGAGAAGAGAACTCAGAGGCTGCCTTTCTTCAGGTGTATCATAGAACTGGCAGCCAGAGGGACCCACTTGGAGGATGGGCAGAGAGGGAAGGCCTGCACTGGAATGTCTCCATGACTGAGCATCTGAAACCTCAAAGAGCCTGCTCAGTGTGCCCTGGCAAAGAAGGCAACTCAACTCAACTCAACTCAACTGAAGATTCCCGCTCACTTATTATTCAATGAATCTACTGAGCACCAGATGTGTCAACCACTGTGTTAAGTGCCGGAGATGTAGAAGAGAGAGGTGGAGGCCCTTGATAGCTCATCGTGGGTCTGTGCCTCTATTAATCCCAGGAGGATGGCCATGGGGGAGAGTGGGAGAAGACAAGGCCCTTAACCCCGTGTTCTCTTTGGAGAGATAAGATGCACATACATGAAACACTCAGAGAACCAGGCCATGTTTACTAGTAAATAAATAGGTAAATAAACAGATGATTGACTCTGGCAACCACGCTGATGTGAATGTGATCAGGTTCAGGCTGTGTATGTCTGTCAGTGTTCTGGATCTACTATTGGGCAGCCCTCCTGGGGATGAGTTACTTTGCAAGCTTTGTGGAAGAATGGAAGGATCTGATTAATGGAAGGGCCCGGCTACTATCCTTGAAAATAATTATCTGTTCTGACATGAGTGTACTGGACTGGAAAATCTATATAGACTCTGCCGTCTTTCTGGGTTCCTTCTTCCCACTCCCCTTCTCTTCCTCCTTCCATTTCACTCCGAGCTGGAAACCTTCCGTGGCAAAGGATTGGATGCTGGATTTGGTTGAATGCCTGCTGCTTACAAAGCACAGCACTAGCTTCGATAAGATTATAGAGATAAACAACACTGGCCTTACCCTTAAGGAACTTCCAACCAACTTGGGTTCAGAAACTGCTGTAATAGAAGATAGTGAGCCCTAGGCGGCTTGGCTCAATGGCTAGAGCACCGGCCTGTGGACCACAAGGTCCTGGATTTGATTCCCGTGGAGGGCATATACCTTGTTTACAGGCTCCTCCCTGGCCCGAGGCTCCTGCAGGAGGGAACCAATTGATGTGTTTCTCTCACATCGATGTCTCTCTCTGTCTTTCCCTCACTCTTCCACTCTCCCTAAATAATAATAATAATAATAATAATAATAATAATCAATGAAAAAATACCTTTGGGTGAGGATTAACAAAATAAATAAACAAAACTGCCTTTGATTACACTTTCTCCATTAAAAAAAAAGAAAAAGTACATAGTGAAAGCTGCTGTGAGTGTGCATGTGTGAAGGAGGTGACAGCAGGAGAGTTGAGTCCCATCCCTGGGTATAGGATTTGGACTATCAATGCTGTGTTGTGTGTATGTGCTTCCTACTGTTGTGTGTGTTTTTTTAAATCTCATACTTCAGAAAAATTATAAGAATATTACAAGTAGTTTCTATAAGGCCTTTGCTAAGATTCAGCAGGAATTTACATTTGACGGAATCATTTGAGGACAAGTTAGAGACAATTCGCTTCTTTGCCCCCAAATACCTCAGTGTCTATGTCAAGGACATGGTTCCATTTCATCCAGCTTCCTTATAGCTGAGCCTTCTTCCTCTCCTTGTTAGACAGTACAGGATCACTCGGGTTTATTTAACGGGAGACAGCTGGCCTTTTTTCCTGCCTGACACCATGCTGCTGGCCTGGCTGTTGGGGGCTGTTTAGGTCACAGGGTGCCCCTGGGGAAATGCTGGCTCCCGTGGCTGTGTCTGAGTCGGCTTGTTCCTGGACCGCTGATCTGCCTCTTTAGAGAGGCCTGGCCAAGCCTTGGCTGAACTCTCTGCTCTTTCCCTTCACTTTGTTCTTGAGTTTTCTGCACATTCTCCCACCCACAGATATGAATGGCGCATGACGCCGGCTTCCCAGTGTCCAGCATGGCCTGGTGGGAGCAGTGAGCGTGGTTGGGCACCCTCTCTGGGCCTTGGAGGCCAGCCTGGGCTTCTCTGAAAATCCAGGAGGCTTCCTTTCCCCGGCTCACAGGGGAGCGAGGCTCCATGGGGCTGTCTGGCTCCGGCCGGGGCTGTGGCCCTGCTCAGGACGGGCAGGCTGGGGCTGAGGGAACATTTTCCAGGGTATAGCTGAGGGACAGGATGTCTCTGCGAGATGGGCTGGGATGGGCAGGGCTCTGGAAAGGCCCCGCTTGTTCTGGGAGGTGTTCAGGATGCTGAGGTTTTGGACATCTCTGCTGGCTGTTCCTGACTGCCCCCAGCTTGGGAGGAGGAATGAACGGGTGCCTGTTTCCTTGGGTCCCGTGGCGAAGGTGAAGCCCTGTACTGCTGACCTGGGACCACGCCCTCCGCTGGGCCCGGGGAGGACACTGGCCTTGAAGGGGAGCAAAGCCTAGAGGACTGGACCCCAGACTCAGGACATGTTGGCGCTCTCCCAGCACTGGCCCAGGCACTCACCAGGGTGGTCACTGGGTCTGCACTCCGAGGGAGCGGGGAGGAGAAACCCCAGTGAACCCAGGAGACAGAACATGCTGGAGGCATTTAAGGAGGCAGATCAATCTCCTGCAGGGAGAGGCCAGGGAGGGGAGCGCTCAGAGCAGGCCTGAGCAGTCAAGAAATGTTCAGGGAAAGAGGTGAAGACTCCCTTTTCGGCATGCCCATCCCCTTCCTCTGCTCTTGCACAACCACCAGCACACCCGGGGTCTATTCTGTCACCTGGGGCGATGGTTTACCTCCGTGGGCCTGTTCCCTCCTCTGTGCGAGGGAAGTGGAGCACCTGGGCCACCTCCCTGGGCGGTGCTGAGAGGTAACCCAACATGGGTGGGCTTCGGCGGTGTTTGGAGAGCTCATGGAGTGCAGATGCCCTGGCCGTAGCCCAGACTTGGGGAGCCGCGTTCTCTGGGGGTGAAGCCCAGGCCTGTATGGGTTATTATGAACAAGCCCCCGGCAGGCGGTCCTTGGAGCAGAAGCCAGGTGGCTGTGGGGTCTTCCCACGCCAGCCCCTCACTTCACTCTAGGCTCCACGGACCCCGATTCAGGCCTTGATTCCTCGGCGCATTTTTCCTGGTGTCCGGGAGGGCCGGGTACAGGTGGGGACACCCTGGCTGTCCGCGCCCCGAACCCGCCCCTCCTGGGCGCCCCCGACCTGGGAGCAGTGCCACGGCCAGGCGGGCCTGAATGCACCCCCTGCTCCTTCCCTGAGAACCAGCCTCCGCGCCCTCCATTACCATTTCCATGGCGCTCTTCTCCAGGGCCCCATGGAAATCACGGGGCTTTCAGCGGAGCCGGGCGGCCTTCAGAAAAGACCCCGGGCCCCCTGCCCACCCGGCCGCGGGCGCGCGGAGGGAGCGCCGGGACAGAGCCGCCTCTCTCCTCGGCGGCCCTCCTTCTCCCACGGCGCTGCCGCTTCCCGGCGGCCCAGCTGGCTGCAGTTTTCAGGAATCACAATGTCCCCGGGGGGAGGAGCGGCGGGGTGAATGGGCGCCTTTGTCCGCGGCCCTGTGAGCCCCATTAATTATGCGCTGCGGAGCGCGGGAGCGGCGGCCCGGCCCCGCGGCTGAAAGGCCGGGCTGGGAGCGCGGCCGCGGGCTCCGCGCCGCCGCACAAAGGGCCGCGCATTAGAAAACCGCCAATTACCCCGCACTTTGTATTGGCCCTTGTCTCGCTGACACTGCGGACGGCCCCTCCCTAGGCGACCGCACTTGGAGCGTTTTCAAGCCCTTTCTTGGTTACCAGGGGCGACTGGGCAGAGGGCTGGGGCTTGGGGAGAGAGGGAGGCGCCCGGTGCCGGGTGGGAGGATGTGCTGTGGGGACAAGGCGGGAGTGGGGGCGGGAGGGGTGGGGGGGTGCGTGGGTACAGCCCCTGGGGGTATGGGTTCGCCAAAGCCGGAGTCTGTTCTGAATGCAGACTCCCTGGCCTGGCTCCAGAAGGCTCCATGACTCAGTAGGGCTAGGGTGCCCAGGAAGTTGCATTTTAACAGGTAGTCCAGATGATTTTTTTAAAATATATATTTTATTGATTTTTTACAGAGAGGAAGGGAGAGGGATAGAGAGCTAGAAACATCAATCAGCCGCCTCCTGCATACTCCCTACTGGGGATGTGCCCGCAACCAAGGTACATGCCCTTGACCGGAATCGAACCTGGGACCCTTGAGTCCACAGGCCGACGCTCTATCCACTGAGCCAAACCAGTTAGGGCGCAGATGATTTTTTAAAAATTAAAATACAGCAGTGGAATGTACAGATCTTAAGCGTTGCAGTTCTACGTAGTTGACAAATGTATATATCTGTGTTAGCTACATTCCATCAGTGAGAACAATTCTATCACTCCAGAAAGTCCTGTGGGTCTTCCCCCCCCCCGCCCCTCCCCCCAAAGCAACCACTGTTCTGCCTTCTATTATCTATCTGGTAAGTTTAGCCTGCTTGTTTTTGGACTTCATGATAAGTGGAGTTATACAGTATATATTCTTTTGTTTCTGAATTCTCTCATTCAGTGCAGTGTTTGAGATCCACCCATGTTGTGGGGATCAGTAGTTTGTTTCTTTTTATTAAATGGTTTATCTGTTTACCTATTGGGGGACACCTGGACTATTTCCAAATTTTGGCTGTTTCATATAAAGCTGCTATAATCATTTTGTACATTTTTGTGTGTGGGGGCATATGTTTTTATGTCTTTGGGGTAAATATCGAGGAGTGGAATTGCTGGGTCATAGGGAAGGTGTTGAGCTTTAGTGGATACTGCCAAAATGTTTTCTAAAATGGGTATCGTATCCACCCTAGCTTGTTTGGCTCAGTGGATAGAGTATGGCCCTCGGTCTGAAGGGTCTCAAGTTCAATTCTGGTCAAGGATGCGTACCTTGGTTGCAGGCCAGCTCCCCAGCCCTGGTCGGGGAGCATGGAGGAAGCAACCAATCAATGTGTCTCTGTGACATGGATGTTTCTCTCTCTGAATCTCCCCCTCCCTTCCACTGTCTCTAAAGAATCAATGGAAAAATATCCTCAGGTGAGGATTAACAAAAATAAATACAAGTAAAGTGGGTATCCAATTTTGCATCTCCACCAGCAAAGTATGAGAGTTCCAGTTGCTTTACATCCTTGTCAGCACTTGGTATTGTCCATCTTTTTTCATTTTAGCCATTCTAACGGGTAGGAGGAGTAGCTTACTGTAGTTTTCAGGCGAGGTGACTGTAATTGCAGAGCTCCAATGGATACACTTGGAGAACACTCCCATCTCGTGCAATTCTTGCATTTACCTGCAAGACCCAGCAGGGCAAATGCCCTTCCTGAGGCCCACAGCTGGTTGGACAGAGACAGGATGAGAACACAGGACTCCTGACTACCAAACCAGTGCTCTCTCCTTGATACGATGCTGCCCCTTTCGCCTGCACTGTGTGGGCCTTTGAGTGTGTGTGTGTGTGTGTGTGTGTGTGTGTGTGTGTGTAGAGTGGGTTTTGCTCTGCCCAGGACCATTCAGAATGAAGTTGGAAGGACACTTCTGAAAAGTCCCTGCCTGCCCCCCAAGCAGCATTTGTGTCTCTCTGGGGTTGAGAGACTGGGCTTGGCCAGGTAGGTGTGGATACATGTGCACACAGGGACAAGGGTAGGGTGACTCTCACTCTGAGGGTATAGATCAACCCTGAGAGTCCCTTTGCTTTAGCCATCCATAGAGGACCTTAGATATTTTCTGATCAAGCACAGAGCAGGCACTGAATCCTGAAAGTGAGGGGGCAGGAGTCCTGGGGCTTCCGAAGTCCTCCTTTGCCTGTAAGCACTCTCCTAAGTGTGGTTTTTAAGACCCTCCAGAACTGGCCTGATCTACCCTTGTAGCCTTGTATCTGGCTGCCTCCATCTTGAATATTGGACTCCCCAATACCAGATGTAACAGTTAATAATGCAGATTAAGCGTTAACCAGTTAATAATGCGGATACAGGTTAGTAATGTGGATTGACCCTTTACCGGTTAATAATGCGGATTTTGTAATCAAAGAAAACACGGTCATTTCAAGAGAAACATCGAAAGTGCTTTGTTCAAAGTAATGTCCATCGCTAGCTACACATTTCCCCGTTGCATTGATCTCAGCCCGGGAGCTCCTCACTCGCCTGCAGCTCCCACAAATCAAACCCACAAGGGCACAGTGAGAGGATCCAATGACCAGGTACCCACAAAAGCACACAGCAGCAAAAGCACGAGGAGTCAGTCACATGGACACGTTCCCTTAATAAAGAGGGAGGCAGATATACCCAGAGGGAGCAGACACACAGACAAACCCTCACATGCACAGGACGGGGCGAACTTCCACTTAGCACACACCCAGCACCCCCGTCCCCACCCAGAGTGCACACCATATGCCACACTCACACCCAGACCGAGCGCAAGTCATATGCACTCCCTGAAGGCACCGAGACACAGCCCATTTCAGCTGCATCCTCAGCCATTCCCTCATCTGGGTTGTCATCCTGAACCCCAAAGGTCCAAGGCAGGTCTGGGGCTAAAGCTTCTCCCCACTGTGCCTCCTCAAGCTGCTAAAAAACAACAACAAACCAACCACCTGAAAGTGTCCCCAAAGACCATTGCTTTTCACAGTGGGCTAAAGCAATAGGTGACCTAAAATCTGGGTTCTGGAAAGAGGTCACCCCAAAGGGAATGATGATGATAAAGCAACAACCCCAACTGCCAGCGTTTCCTGAGCACCAGCCACACCCCAGGAACTATGGTAGGTGCTTTGCATGCATTATCTCATTCCACCCTCGAAACAACTGTCCGGGAGGAACTGTTATGATGCCCCTTAACAGATGAGGAAACTGAGGTGCAGAGGAGTTAAATGAGTGTTTTGGGAGAGATTTCAGCCCCTGGCTCCGGGGCTATTTTACTCCAAAGGATACCCTTTCCCCCAACGCCACTCTGGAAGACCCTCAGATGTTCCAGCTCAGTCTCCGTGCAGCGTGACTACACAGATGCGCACGTGCACACACATGCACACACGTGCACACATGCATACACGCACACACCCCACCCCGCAGGAGGAGCTGTGGGGAACATTTCCATTGTGGAGAGCGCTGAAGGGGCTCTGCCCATAGAAAGGTTTCAAGCGGGTTCTTCCTCCCTCTAATTCTCCTCAAGGACCAGTTCTTTTCCCGGACAGTCTGGCCCCTCCGAAGCAGATCTGTGAGCTGGCGGGGGTGTGGGGGTGTGTGGGAGGGCGTGCTCAGGGCCCTCCACTAACTAGAGACCCAAGGACCCTGCAGGTTAAGGGGGCTGATCTCCTCATGGGCCCCGCCCCGGGAATGAGAGCCAGGCCCCTCACAATCTGTAGATTTGTTGAAAGAGCCCTGCACAGAGACAGAGCGGCCTCTGCCCAGCTGCCGAGAGGCCACCGAGCCCACCCAGGGAGCACGCAGAGCAGGACCCTGCAGTGCCCTTAGAGAGGCAGTCTCAGGGCGACCAGCCTCCGGAACATTCCTAACCCCAACCAGTGGGGGACACCCCTCATGGAGTCCACCTCTGCAGTGGGGCCTGGCTAACAGCTGTTCCCAGCTGGAGGCTCTTTATGTCCCCCACCCAGGCAGTCCCCAGGGGACATGAGGCAGCTTTGATGAAGCCTGTCAAAGCATTCCTGTCCCTACAGCTGTTTCCTGGGAGGGCAATTGGAGCCACGATGACCCCCACATCTGTTTAAGGGGCTGGAGGCTGGTACTCGACTCCCAGGCCCGCAGGAGGGCTCCTGCAGAGGGGGAAATGACTGTGCACATTTGGGAGGTGCAGATTAGGACCTTTGACTGTTAGCACTGAAAGGGGCCACTCATCCCCATTTTACGGATGACTAAGCTGAGGCTAACACCCCTGCTCCCAAAGGGTTCCCCACACAGAGCTAACTTCCCCATAGACTCTCTAGACTGGCCCCGCCTCCTCCTCCTCCTCCTCTGGGTCATGTCAGCCTCCACGTACACAAGACACAACCAGCCCAAGGAAGAGTGTGGGGGCACATGAGAGTGTGAAGGCCACGTGGAGGGGAAGCTGGTGTCTGCTGAGAAGCCTGCTCTGTCTCCTTCTCCTTCACGAGCCGTTGCCTCCTCCCTGGCCACTGTATTAATCCCCAAACTGTAGATTTGTTAAAATTAGAGTTGCTTAACCTCGACGCTATTGACATTTGGGGTTGGCTACTTCTTCATTGTGGGAGCTGTCCTGGGCGTTGTAGGATGGTTAGCAGCATCCCAGGAGGTTAGCGACTCAATGCCAGCAGCACCATCTCCCAGTTGTGACAACCAAAATCATCTCCAGCATTCCCAGATGCCCAGTGAGAACCACTGAGGTATGAAAGTGGACTTAAAGGAGCATGTATGGGTTGTCCCGTTTCTTGCCAGGGATGCACAAAAGGAGGTGACATGGGTATTCCCTCCTGAGGCTCATTGCTTCTGTGGGGCAGATGGGATAACAAATGTCCCCAGGACAAAGCAGTATGTACCAGGAGGTCCTGCAAAAGGCTGAAGTAGAGAAAAGCCACTGAGGCTGGGATCCACCGAGGAAGGCTTCCTGGAGGAGGGCACATGTGATCTGGGCCTTATATAGGCAGTCTGGGACGGATGCCGTTTGAGGAAAAAGTCTCAAGGACAGTGGAGCAGAGCCCAGGATGGGGACCTCCCAGGGAGGCCCAACAGGAGCCTTGGAGCCTAGAGCAAGAAAACTGCTGGGGATGAATGGACGGGGGGTATGAGGGGATGGTGGCATCATCTGAGCTCCTGTGGGGCCAGTTAGGGGCTTGCTTCTCCCTGGGTCCCCAATCCAGAATGAGGCTAAGGAAGTGCTGAAATGAGGAAGCTGCTGGTGGTGTGGGGAAAAGTTCTGACAGGCAGGAAGGCAGGCCTGGGCCTGGAGGGCTGGGAGGACCATCACCGGATGGTGAGGGTGCTGATGAGGGAGCCCAGCTTTGGGCAAGTAAGAGACCTTACTGGCCCGTCCCTCTACTTCTTAGGGTCCGCCCCCACCTAGCCGCGCCTGCCACAGTCCATGTGGGATGGGGGTGGGAGGCAGCCCTAATCAAGGGGTAGCTGCTGTGCTTGGAGCCGACCACCCAGCTTCCTGTCTGGCTGCAGACCTTTTTCTCTTGAAGATTTCCGCGGAAAGGAGTGGTGACCTCCTTGGCCTAGGCCAGTGGTCGGCAAACTCATTAGTCAACAGAGCCAAATATCAACAGTACAACGATTGAAATTTCTTTTGAGAGCCAAATTTTTTAAACTTAAACCTCTTCTAACGCCACTTCTTCAGAATAGACTCGCCCAGGCCGTGGTATTTTGTGGAAGAGCCACACTCAAGGGGTCAAAGAGCCGCATGTAGCTCGCGAGCCGCAGTTTGCCGACCACGGGCCTAGGAAGCCCTCTTCTCAGACAAAATCCTGAGGATGGCTCCCCATCCTCAATCCTGGCTTCCTGAGCCACAGGTGCAAGCCCACCCTCAGACTAGCCTCCCAGAGGTCAGGGACGACACTTTCCTATGGGTCAGCACAGAGAAATGCAAAGTGTGGGGCTGGAGCTGCCCACAGGAGGCTTCTGGGCGAACTCGCCAGCAGGGGGTGCTGTGGACTCAGGCACAGGCTGCTGGAAGGGAGGAGACTGAACTGGTCATGAGGCCTCCTTCACCTCCTGTTCCATCCCCTACCCTAGCCAGGCTTGCCTGCTTTGTACACAGCAGGGTCTCCACCTCCTCACAATTTCCCTGCTTAAATCCCTTTTTCTTCCCTCCTCTGGAAGAGAAAGAAAGAGAAGGAATTATCATGTCTGTTTTGCAGATGAGGAAACTGAGTCATATACATGGAAAAAAAGACCAAGGGAAATCAGCAAGATAGAATGGATAGTCTTGGCTTTGAAGCTAGGTGTCCCCGGTTGACTAGCCTGCCAGTTCAGCATCTCACTCCCTGTGTGGTTGGGGGCAAACTTTGGGGTCTTGTTGAACAAGCCACTGCTTTGCGGTAAGAGAGGAGGGTGGCGGCCCACACTGCCTCGGGCTGAGAACAGTTCTGACACTGGGCATCATCGCAGCCCTGCGCGGTCAGCACTGCCTCCTGGGAGAAAGGCTGGCAAAAGGCAACGAGGCAACCTTGCCCAAGCCCTTGTCTAGGTGGAAAGAGCAGGCAGCCAGACAGGGGACCAACAGGGGGTTCTGAACAAGCGCAGAGGAGACAGCGGGCTGTGCTGGATAGCTCTGGGGGATGGAGCAGAGGGCTGAGGTCTCAGCGCCCGGCGTTACCTGCACTTTCTCCCGGGTCCTAGTAATGACTTCCAACAGTGGGAACGGCGGGTGTCATTTGCTATCCTCTCATGGTGAGCCAGGCTCTGTGCCAAGCACTTGACTGGCTCAATTACCCATCCTGGGAAGCAGGTGACGGTATTAACCCATTTGATAGACGAGGAAAGGAAAGCTCAGAGAGATAAAGTAACTTGTCTGACGTCCCCAGCGGGAAAGGGGCAAAACTGGATACCGCCGGTGTTTACCCACCAAGCTCTTGGAGGGGTCAGGGTCCCAGTGGTGAGGGGAAGAAGGCCCTGTCTGTGGCTGGGTCGCTGCTGAGGCCATAGCTGGGGAGGCGCCCTCAGGGCAGAGTGGACAGAGTAGAGCGAGGCACCTAGGAAGGAGCAACCCACATGCATATCCAGTCTGGGAGGCCTCCTGGAGGAGGAGGAGGATCCTCTCCAGGCTGACAAGGAGGGGAGGGGCATTCCGAACAGCCTAAGCCCATGGTCGGCAAACTGCAGCTCGCGAGCCACATACGGCTCTTTGGCCCCTTGAGTGTGGCTCTTCCACAAAATACCACGGCCTGGGCGAGTCTATTTTGAAGAAGTGGCGTTAGAAGAAGTTTAAGTTTAAAAAATTTGGCTCTCAAAAGAAATTTTGATCGTTGTACTATTGATATTTGAGTTTGCCGACCACTGGTCTAAGCAAACAGCAGGAAGCTGTTCCGGCCCAGCGTGCACATGGTCTGTCCGTGCCCGCAGTGCTGGGTAGGAGGCTGGAGAAGCAGGCGGGAGCCACCAGGAGCAGAGGGTGCCATCGCATCAGCAGGGAGCCCCCTGGCAGCTGTGTGGAAGTCTGATTAGTTCCACAGGTCATTCTTAATTAAAGAGAAGGGGATCTAAACTATTATAGAAACTGGGGAGGGGAGGGGGTAGAAGAGATGGGGAAGAGGGGATGAAGCCTCAAGATATCAAAGTGTTAGAATCTACTAGATGAGAAGGCTGATCAGATGTGGTGGACAGGAGGCAGTGGTCAAGGATGACTCAGCCTCTGGCGTGGGTGATAGGGAGTCTTACCATGAACTAAGATCTCGCACCAAAGTGGAGGAAGAGGCTAGTGATGAAAGATAAGTTCAGTCTGGAATAAATGAGTTTGAGGTATATGTGGGCTATGTACGTGGAGGTGAGCTTTGGGCTCAGGGTTAAAGGGAGGGAGATAAGGGCTCAAAATAGAACCAAAATCAGGCTATCCTCTCTCACTGAAGAAAGCAGTCTGGGTTGACTAGAAGTTGAGCTTAGTCTGCACCCAAGGAGGGAACACCCATCTGATTAAACTAGGACATCCTGTGTTCTCAAACTTGAAAAAGGACCCAAGGGTCTAAGCAGACCACAAGCTGAGTTCAGCAAGGTGCCCATTATTCTCAAGGTGTGTCCTTCACTAGGAGCATGAATAGGAACTCATTTCAGGGCTCAAGGGGAACCTAAAGATGCAAGAGCAGATGTGGTCAACTGACATGTGTTCTTAAATCGTTGAGATGTGGCCTCTTCTCTGAAACCTTCCCTAACGCCCCTTTCTCTTCCCTATAGGACCCCAGCCTCTTGGCTGGCCAGTGAACACTGCCAAGCACTTTCACACGTATCATCTCATTGGTTCCTCAAAGGTTTTCCCCATTTGGTAGGTGGTGAAACAGAGGCCCAGCAGGACTGGGGTGTGCGGAGCTGAACCCAGCCAGGCTTGCTCCCCTAAGCCTCTCGGTGGGACCACCCCTCCTTACTTGGGGCAGCATTTGACAGTGTCCCAGGGTGCCCAGGTGGCAGCGGGCATTTGGGTGCCGAGGGAGAGCAGAGGTCTGCTGGCTTTCTGGTGGGGGAGCCGTGCAGAAGTAGCCGGGCCCAGGTGTGCTATCTGCCCTCAGGATCTGCTTGTCAAGCTGCCGGGGAAATAGGATTGACCTCAGAGGTGCGTTTTTGCTTTTTGTTTTGCTTTTTTTTTTTTTCTTTTTCCTTCTAAGAACAATTCATTTTGGTCAAATAACTAGAGTAAAAGTGACTGGTGTTGAGAAACCTCCCCCTTCCCCTTCTTGGGCCCCAGGCAGTGACATTTGAGAAGCTGTCCCCTGGGGCCACAGAGGATGCTGCTTGGGTAGTTCAAAGAGTTGGCTCTCCTCCCTGCCCAGCCCCACCCACTTCCCCTCACTGTCTCCCTTGAATGCCAAGCTTGGGCAGCCTCCCATCCTGGCCTGAGGTCCAGGCTCCAAGGCCTGGGCTGAACCTGTCCCTGTGGCCTCTACCCCTTTGCTGTCCATCTCAAATGGTGGGAAGGAGGCAGAGTAGGACAGTGCGGGGCAAGGGACTGAATTCCTCCCTTCTCCACGATGCCTCTGTCTCCATTCTACCGACCCATGGCATCTTCCATGTGCCACAGCACATTGAGAAGGGTGACCAGGTGAAGGGAGAAGCGAGGGAATGCTAGCCTATGGACCAGAAGGACTGGCTTGGGCTCCCAGGAGGCTGCCCCAAGAGACAGGGGCAGAGGAGGGAGGTGGGGGACCTCCGAGGGAGCTTGGCCCCAGGGCTGGGTGGCCAGACCTCAGGCAGAGAGCCAGCAGGGAAGCACAGTCTGAGCCTGGGAGAGCCTGGGAACCCACAGGCCCATCACAGAGGCTGGGAGGCAGCTAGGCCTGCACGAGACAGAAGTTAGGAGCAAAAGCCATCAGAGGGCTAGACTAGGGACTGCACCCCAAGGACCAGGCTGAACCCTCCACGAGGGCTCCACGTGGTCACAGTTAACAGCTCACCATCTGGTGGCTGGTCTCCACAGACGTCCCTCCAGCCAGGGGCAGCAACTGTGGTGCTGTTAGCAATCTAGTACCTGGACGCCCAGACGGTCGCGGGCGGGGAGATCACCCACATCTGAACAAGCAGAAAGGGAACAACAGTGTGGAGCAGCGGGGAAGGCTCTCTCAGGCCTGACTCCAGGCTGCACGTCCTGGGAGGTACACTGAGGCCCCCAGGCAGCAAAGCCAGGAACTAGGCCAAGCTCCTTGAGGCTAAAGGCCAAGTACCTGGGGGTCCCAAGTTACCTGCCCTGGTAGCTTCTGGCAAGAGACCTCGGCCGCCTGCTTTCCCAGCCTGTGCCAGGCTGCAGGCAGCAGTGCCGAGAAGGAGACGGCAGAGGCGGTGCTGATGTCAACCAGGGAATTAAGTAAGCAGAGGAGCTGATAGCATCGCCCCGCGAGGCTGGCTGTGGGCAAGGTGACTCATCGAAGACGAGCCCCAGGATCACAGGGTGGTGGTGGTTGTGCCCAGTCTGTGGGCCTGGGGAGGAGGAGGGGCTGGGACAGGTTCCTCGCAGAGAGGTCTCAGAACACAGTGTCCCCCGCCTTCAGCGCTCTCTGTGGCTCAGGAAACGGCGCTCCCTCCCAATGTTGTGATTATCTTTGTCCACGGCGTTTGATGCGTGTTTGCGGGTGTGTCAGGGTGATTTCCCCGCCCGCGTCCCTCCGGGCGACCAGGTACTAGATTGCTAACAGCACCACAGTTGCTGCCCCTGGTTGGAGGGCCGTCTGTGGAGACCAGCCACCGGATGGCGGGTGGAGAGCTGTTAACCGCGACCACGTGGAGCCCCCGTGGAGGGTACAGCCTGTCCCTGCTGCTGCAGGCACCTGCAGAGCCGCCTGTCCTCGGGGCGGGTACAGCCTGTCCCGGCTGCTGCAGGCACCACAGAGCTGCCTCCTCTGCCTCGCTCCCTCAGCGGCCCTGCCCAGGGGCCCCAAACCGTTGTGTACTTCCCCATCCCCCGGGGCGCCATGGGCTCTTGGCCAAACTGTACGACTGGAGGGAACACCGTTCACTTTACAGTCTGTGTGTCAGATCACATGGCTGCGCATCTGGCCCCGACCCTTCCCTATTCTAAAGCACCTCTCACTCCCCACCTCCACCTAATGTGACCTATTTAGGTTGCCCTTTGTAAGTTTATCTTCTCACCAAACTTTCCCTCATAAGCGTGTCTTCCTTTACCGACTTCATTCATTCATTCATTTCACACAAGTATTGTTACGTTTGTGCCAGGTACTATTCTAGGCAAGATAGTCCCTCCCTGAGTTCATGGAGCTCACAGGCTAGTTGGTGACACATAACTGATACATAAAAGTCCAATGAAGCACAAGAAAGCCAGGCAGGAGGTGAAGGGTGATAAGGCCCCTCAGCTAGGACTGTCCAGAAAGGATCCCCTTGGAGGTGGCCTCTGAGTGGAGAACAGGAGGCAGGAAAGAAAGGAGTCTTCTGAGCAGAGCCCTTCCTGTCAGGCGTCCAGTGCCACGAGAAAGGTCTCTGTTCCTGCCCGTTCTGCCAGGAGCCCGTGGCATGGCCTGAGGCACTCGCTTCCCAGCTCCGGGTATCCATTTCCTCCTTGACAAACAAGAGGCCTGGCCTGAGGGACTTCTTGACAGGAACCTGGTTTGGAAGGCCAGCTCGGCCACCTCTATGCTGTGTGATGTCAGGCAGGTTACTTAGCCTCTCTGAGCTGGTTTCCTTATCTGTGAAATGCCTACACCCTGGGGCATTGTGAAGGATTAAATGAACTTGTGGACACGAAACCACCAGGTATATAGTAGGTGCTTAATAGATATCTTCCAGGGCCACGCCTGGGAGAGGTGAGGAGAAGGGGATGGGGTGAAGAGCTGCTATTAACTGGTCCCCTTTCATAAAAAGAGCCTGGAGAGAGCAATGCTGACCTGAAGACACAATATCTGTGCTGGCTGCCCAGATGTGCAGAGAATATGGGGTGGGGGGAGCCCCAGGCTGGGACCAGGCCTCTACAAATCCAGGCCTGGGAGATGGGGATTGTGCAAGAGTCATGCACTCTGCTGCTGACGTCAGCAGGTGAGGGTGCGCTGGGGACTGCCCTGTAGGCCCTTGAACTGTCACACCACTGTGGCCCAGCTTTCAACTTCCTCTGGGGCCCAAGTTGTGCTCAGCTCCTCCTCTCTTCCTTCCTCCTTCATTCAGGCCATTTGGGGTGAGTGCCGTCCACCCTCCTCCTCCAGTATATGTGTTCCCTGCTCAACTCAGAGCTCAAGACAGGGAGGTGCAAAGTGCATCCCAGCCCACCCTGGTCAGCAAGGCTTCCCCGGGGCCTGTGTGAGTCTGGGTTCCTGGGCCCCACCAGGCCCGCCAGGCGGGGCTGCACACAATGGCAGTAGTCAGCCCGGACTGGCTGCCGTGGCCATGCACTCAGGGGTGCAGGACCTCACTTGACCTGAATCCCGTGATGTAGGAGGTTTGATCCCCTTCTTGTTCTTGAGGAAACTGAGGCTCCAAGAAGTAGGAGCTCAGGCGGCAGGGTTGACAGACATTCCTCCTGCAGGCGATGGGCGGCCTGAGAGGAGGCTTGCAGGACGGAGGGGACCTGGAGAGGATGGAGGAAGAGGGAGGGTGCAGGTGGGTGGACCAGACCGAGGCTGGGAGGGGGGACCTGGCTGCAGAGGGCCGCAGGCTACGGTGTGAGTCCCCCCTCCTGCCACCCTCCTGCTGCATGAGAATCCCAGGGGCGGCCTGGCCCTGACGCTCCGATAAGCTCCCAGGTGTCTGAAAGCAGCAGGCTCAGGCCCAGAGGGGGGAGCTGGGCGGCAAGCCCTGACAGACCCTTGCTCAGGGCTCTCCCGGCTCTGAGGCAGGAAACAATCGTGACATTTATTGACTGTTTTTTTTTATTATTGAGTACGGCTACTGTTCATTGACGACCTGCCTGCACAGCAGGTGCTGCGCTAAGCCCTTTGCATGTATGAACCCATTTAATCCGCACTAGGCTGGGGCACGGAAAGGTCAAGTGACTTGTCTAAGGTCATGCAGCGCCCACATTCAACCCAGGATGCCTGGTTCCAGAGGCCACACTCGCCTCCTCCTAAAAGAGGGGATCCCTGGTGCAGGGAAGGCGCCGGGCCCGGAGTTTGGGCTGGACCTCTCAGAGGCAGAGGGAGCTCCACCCTGCCAAGGGCTGAATGCCGGCCCCTCCCATGGGGATGTGGTTTTGACAGGAGAAGGCACAAGAGGGCAACGCTTCCCCCAAAGGAGGGAAACGAGGCCGGTGGCCATGCTCCGGGGTGAAGCCCTGAAGGGGGAAGCTCAGGTGTGGGGAAGGAGCCCGCAGCCACATCCTTCGCCCCTTCTCTCTGCCCGCAGCGGGGCCTGGACGGATGGGTGCACAGCTCTCCTGCCCGAGGCCTCAGAGCGGCCGGCCTGGTGCCCGCCCGCCCGAGTGCGCGCGCATGTGCCTGCAGCAGGCGGAGAGAAGGGGCTCTGCGTGTGCGCGTTTGCAGGGGACGCTGCCCCCCACCCACCGTCCTGCTGCTGCAGCCGCAGAGAACAGGATGCCCTGACTCTAAGCTGCACCTTTGGGGCCGGGAAACCACAGCCACGTCAGCAGCGTGTGCACAGGGCTGGGTGGGAGGCGGCCCCGGAGGCAGGCTGTGCAGGTGTGTGCCAACATGCGCGTGCAGGGCCAGCATGGGGTGTGGTTCCCACCCCAGCCACCCCGAGGGGAGGAGGGCAGGGGGGGTAGAGGGGAGCTGGACTCCCTCCCCCAGGGCAGCGGGAACAGAGGCCAGCCCCTCTGACCACAGGCCCTGAGGTCCCACGACTGCCCCCACCCTCGGAGAAGCAGCCATTTCGCCCTCTTTTCTCAGCAACAGTCCATGCAGCAACCAAAACAAGTGCCCGGGAGCATCCAAATGGCCCCACACAGTCCCAGGCAGTCGGGGCAGCATCCGTGAACACAGCGATCCCGGCCCTCGCGCGGCCAGCGTGCTCAGGGAGGAGACGCAGTGACGGAGTGAGTTCAGTCTGCAGGTTGTGAGCGGGTGAGGGGTGCCTCAGGAGCACAGAGCAGACAGGGCAGGGACTGAAGTCTGCTGTGGGCAAGAGTTTGTGGGGGCTGACATCCGAGGAGATAGACCCCCCTATAAACCAGTCGGACCGCCACCAAAGGGTGGGGGCTAGCACAGACTGGCCGTGGAGGGTCAGGAGAGGGAAGAGGCTGACTAGACAGGGGCCTTTTAGGATGGGAGCACATCTGAATGGGGGGTGGGGAGAGGGACGCCTCTGTTCACTCACATTTGCACACACACGCACACACACGCACACACGTCACACACATGCTCTCATAGACAGGGTTGCTTCCCTGGGCCTGAGAGCAGATAGAGATGTGTCTGCACAGCATTAGCAGATGGGAGGTGGGGGAGGGACAGAAGGAGATGGGGTGACAAATAAGGAGACCCAGAGAGAGACCCATCACAGCCACAGCCACATGCAGGCCGCACACGGGCCCCTCCCTAGACCCCACAGCCTTCCATCCCGATGAGGGACACCCCTCAGCAACCACAGGACATGGTGCATGACACAACTCAGCCTCTCCGAGGTTGGGCACACCGACCAACGCCACCCTTGTCATGACGGAACAGCACACATTGCTTCCGGAAAGTGACCTTCAGATACTCCGTGGCCTTTCGGAAACGCATATCCTCGACGGCCTGGGCAGTTTCATGAATGTTCTAGTGAACATGAAGATTTCAGCCTCTTGACTTGCATGATTTTGTGGGGTTTTCTGGGTCAAGTGAATAGAAAAAGTCACCTCAGGCCACTCGTGGGAAGAGCTTCTCTTGACAGGCACACATTCTACCAACACTCCCCGCCTCTGGCTTGCTGGCGGGTAAGGAAGGTCTGAAAGGAAAAAGAACTACCTGTACAGGGACAGGCAGCAAGGAACAGGGTGGGCACGCATACTGGACATATCCCCTCTGCTCCTGCACACGCTCCATCATCCCATGGACCTGACTTACGAAACACAAAATCCACGTGGAGAACGAACGAGCTTTCCCGCCAAGCCCTGCTCACAGTTTAGAACCATTAGCAAACAAAGAGCTGTTGGCTTAAGCCACTGAGTTGTGTGGTGGCTTATCACACAGCAATGCTGACTGATACAATGGCTGAGATCGACCAGGCTGAGGTTTGCACCCACTTCGATCTGCTTCTCAAGTCCACAGCCTTCGCTGGGCTTCCTTACCAATGTGTTTCCTAGTGTAACTCCTATTCTTCTCCCTGGAGAGCTGGTGAGTTTACAGTTGAGCTGGGGGGCAAAGGTTACTTAACCACAACAAATCAAAATTATTATTAGAGCTTGGAAGAAGCCACATCTGGATTCGATGTGAGGAACAGGGGGTTGGTGGGCAGGTCAGGGCCGAGAACAGGCCCAGCCTCTGTGCGGGGTGAGGGCGGGCCCAGCGGGGTGCTTAGACATCTGTTTTCCATCCTGATTCAGTAAATAAAGCTGCTTTCCTCTGCTGACCCGACAGGAAATGAGTGTCAGAAATTCGGCTGGCCAGGAGCGGACCTCTCTTCTGACAGGAGCCCTCCCGCAGGCCCGACAAGATGCAGAGTGCAGGGCCTCCAACCGCCGCGCCCCCTCCCCTCTGAACCGGCAGAGAGAGGGATTCTTAGGGACTCCCTTGGTCAAGGAATCAGGGTTTCCTCAATGGCGGTTGTCCTGGCTGTCAGCTATTAGCATATCAAACGAGTACATTGGGTGTTTCTTCTTTTGATCCCACGGTTCATGCATCAGTTTGCAGCAGCCAGAAACAGGATTCCTGTTCCATTGGCTTAGACCCGTGGTCGGCAAACTCATTCGTCAACAGAGCCAAATAGCAACGGTACAACGATTGAAATTTCTTTTGAGAGCCAAATTTTTTAAACTTAAACTTCTTCTAACGCCACTTCTTCAAAATAGACTCGCCCAGGCCGTGGTATTTTGTGGAAGAGCCACACTCAAGGGGCCAAAGAGCCGCATGTGGCTCGCGAGCCGCAGTTTGCCGACCACGGGCCTAGACAATAAGGAAAATGTATTATCTCTCAGAGCAAGCCGTCCAGAGGAAGGGGCGCTGCAGCAAAGGTTACACCTGCAACTCAACACCATCATCAAGGACCCAGGTTATGTCTTCTTTTCCTTTCCCTCGGCCCTTCTCCGCATGGCCTCGTCCTTGGCTAGCTTGCCTCACAGTCATAACACGGCCGCCGTCACCCCAGACATTACATTGTCACCCAACAATATCCATAGCAGCAAAATGAAAAACAAAACAAAACAAAACAAAAAAAACAGGAAACAACTCCTCGCGTCCCCTTTTAAGATCAAGGAAAATGTTTTACAGAACTCCCCATGAGTCTGTCCCTGACTGTTCACTGGCCAGAACTGAGCCACATCTCATGCCCGAATCTACCCCAAGCAAGGGTAATACCGCCACTGTTACTGCCACAGTATCAATGCTGAGCCCAGAAGGAGAAGGACAAACCCCTGGGTGTGAGGGGAGGGTCGCAGGAGGCAGAAAGGCCATTGGGCAGGCAGCCAGCTGTGTGTGCGGCTGCGCACCGGTTTGGACCCAGCTTTTTTACAGGTTGGGGAAGGGGAGCGGGGGCTTGGTGTTTTCAAAGTGAGCCAGGACCCAGACATTACGCTGTCACACAATAATGCCCGTGTCCTATTACTTGACTAAATTGCCTCACTAAGTACTTACAGGGAGTATATTTTATTTAAAGTGCTCACAGGGAGGGTATAAAAACTCAGGCATTGAGGCAGGGATGTTGGTCCCTCATCCGAGCAGGTGTTTCGGTTTCTGAGCATCCATGTTGGAGTCAAACCCAGGCTTCAATCCTGGCCCTGGCCCCTTCTGCTTTTCTGATTTTGCCGAATTTATTTCATCTTTGTATCACCCTTTCTTTACATGTAAATGAGGATAATGGGGCCCATCCCGGACTGTTGTATTAACCATACCCTGCCTGGCAGATAGAAAAGGGTCAAAAAATATTTTGGGGCAGATGGAACTGTGCCACCCAGCTTGGCTGTCTCCTCCTACAAAGCCTCGCCCACCAGGTCCTTTCTTGAGCTCATCTCCCTCCTCCCATCCTCCCTCCTCAGGCTCCAGCCTCTCTCCACTCATATCCCTCCTACCCCTCACCCACAGCACTTCCTGTCTGGGCTACCCCACCTAGCTCCTAGACAGGTGTCCCATCCACATTCCAGATAAGGAAGTTAGGTTCCTCTGTGGCTACCCACCTCACAGAATCATTGCTCACCAAGGCCCAGTGTGTGCCCTCCAGGCCCCAGCTCCTCTCCATTCCCATGACGCTGGCTTCTCTGGATTTACGTGGCAGGATTCTTGGTTGCAAGCAACAGAAAGCTCACAGACTCATCGGGCTGGCTGGAGAGCCAAGCTCAGGAACCAGGGAGGACTGGACCGCAGCCAGAACCCCGGCCCAAATCACACCTCAGGGCCAGACCAGGGAGGGCAACAGTGCGACTGGCCCTGAGGCTCCTGAAAACTCTTCCTGCGGCTCCAGCAGCAATTCTGTCGGATACATCCCCACCTCTGCTTCTTTGTGTCACCTGCTTAAGATTCAGAATTCCTGGGTGAGTGTCTGATTGACTGAACCAGATCACATGCCTGCACTGCAGCTGCAAAGGAGGCTGGGAAAGTAAGGTCTGGCTTCTAGGGTGGGAGGAGGGCTCTGCCTCCCCGTGAGACTCACAAGGTAAGGGATGCTCCAAACAGATGCTGGAGAGCTATGGAAAGGATAGAGGTGCACTCTGCTGAGGGAGAGACCATTTGCTCCTGGGGGGTAGGGCCCACCCCCCACCCCCCACCCCAGCATCAGGAGCAGCTGTGCTCTCAAATTGGCTTCTTGAAAGTCTCTGCTGATCAGACTCACCTGGACTCAGAGAACACTGGGGCTGTGGGCCCTCACCCTGGAATCCCCGCAAAAGAAGTTTAAGGACTAGCAAAGGATCTCCCACATTTCATTTTGCCAAGTAATAAAATATCAAAAACAAATAACAAATAAATCACTTTCTACACTCACCATCGTTTCATTTAAAAGGGGACGTCTTCACACCAATAAGAAGAAAAGGACAGCGAAGAGCATGATTTAGAATCAAGCACAATCCTTAAAGCTGAATACATGTCGGATTTAAAAACCATAACTCTTCCACACTCATATTTTTCTACTTTTGCTGGAAATTTATGAAAGGGTCATGACACAACTAACTTTGAACATGGACCGCGGACTAGATAATAGTATTGTATCAGCGCTAAGTTTCCTGATTTTGTTAACTGCAGGGGTTATGAAAGTCTCACATTGTAAGAGAATGTCCTCTTTCTTAGAAAATAACTCTGAAGCATTTGGAGGTAAAAGGGCATATGTCTGCCACTTACCCTCAAATTGTTAGGGAATTAATTGTACACACACACAAACACACACACTCACTCACACATACACATAAGAGAGAGAGAGAGAGAGAGAGAAAGTATAAAATGACAAAATATAAACAATTGATAAATCCCAGTAAGATCTATATCAGAGTCTTTGTAGTATTTTTGTAACTTTTTAGTAAATTTGAAATTACATCAGAATTTAAAGTCACACAAAAAAATTAGTAGTGAGTTAGCAGTGATTCTCAATAAGAGCTGGGTTTCAATTAGTACATTACCTACTTTGGTATTGTTTGAATTTTCATGGAAATATGTGCTGTTTGTAATAAGAAAGAATAAAACAAAAAATATATAGAAATTAAAGAGAAAAAGAAGAGGCCATCGTTAGCTCAGTCCAGCATTTGACACTCGCTGATGTAGTCTAAGCACCCATTCTGCAGAGGCGAGAACTGAGGCCCAGGCAGGGCCGTGGCTTGCTCAGTAGCACACAGTGGATATCATCAGAGTCAGGACTCGACAAGGGCTCCTTCCTGCTCCTCGCACACGTTCCGTCCGTTCCAGGATGCTGCCCCCTAATTTGAATTGGGGGCCTGAGTGCATAGAGGGCCTGGCAGAACAGGGCAGGATGTGAGGATTTGTCCCCTCAGAGAATGCCACATCCGGTCAGGATGCATTCCTTCAACCTTTATCTCCATAAGGTCCCTTCGAGCCAAAGAGAATCAACACGAATTGCTCCCTACACATTCACTTATTCCTTAGATGCAGAAACCGAGACCCAGAAACTGAGACCCAGAGAGGTTTGGGGTCTTGCCAAGATCATACTGCAAGTTCCAGACTCTGTAGTTCAGGGACAGAATAGATTTGGCCAAGCCACCTCAAGGCCAAGTTAGAGAGGAACAAAGAAAGGGGGGGGCCTTAGGAATTGGAGGGAAGAGGAGGGGAAGCCTGCCATGTCCGGATTGGGAGATCCCCTTCCCTTACCACTCTCACTCTCAACGCGGCCTCGGTTCCCCTGAGCCTGAAAGAAGAAGGAACAGGGTGCACCGTGTCCCACACTTCAGGAGGCATCACTCACATGCAGTCTAGGAAAATGGCACCTCCTGGGTTGGGCAGTGCACAGCCCGCACAGCTGTCCATGGCAGCCCTGAGGCAGTCAGTTGTTGTTGTTGTTGTTGTTGTTGTTGTTGTTGGGTAGGGAAGAGGTATTTGGGGGAGGGACAGGAGTGACCAACACTGTGGCCTGGCTTAACCAGTGACTGATTCCATCCATTCAGTCAACCACTATTTATTGCCACAGATTCTGTGCCAGGCATCGTTCGTGCTAGGCGCTGGGACTTTCCAGGCTTGAAATAGATGTACCCTCTAGGGAAGGACGGGGCGTAGCGGTAGATGTGGGGAGGCAGTCCTCCCGGGACACAAACCCACAAACTTTCCCCTACTTCTCTTTCCCCTCTGCCCAGCTTTCTCCATCCTTCCGGCCCTCCTGGAGGAAGCCTCAGGATCCTGCCCCGTCCTCCTCTCCCAGGCGAATAGGCTATTGGTGGTGGGAGCCACTGGACTTCAGGCTACAGTGCAATGCCTTCCTCCGTGTGGCAGCTAGAATTCATTCATTCGTTTATTCGTTCATTCATTTGTTTTACTGCTTTTATTCCACAGGCATCTGTTAAGTGATAATTTATTTATTTTTTTAATTAAGCAGCCCGGCTGGTGTGGCTCAGTGGTTGAGTGTCGACATAAGGACCAGGAGGTCACGGTTCGATTCCTGGTCAGGGCACATGCCCGGGTGGGGTTGTGGGCTCGATCCCCAGTGTGGGGTGTGCAGGAGGCAACCGATCAATGATTCTCTCTCATCATTGATGTTTTTTTCTCTCTCTTCCTCTCTGAAATCAATAAAAATACACTTTTAAAAATTAAGCATAGCCAAAGTGAAAAGTAATTCTGCCTCCATCTTCACAGTTTCTTTCTCAGAGATACCATTCTTTCCAGTTTCTAAGTCTCCTTCCCATTGTTTCTAGGCATTTTCTAGTGTGTGTCATGTCTATTGTTTTCCTTTTCCTCAAAAGGCATCATGCAGTACACATTGTTGTGTACCTTGATTTTTTTCACTTAACACAGTATCGAGGTGCTTTTCCCACATCCACACGTGTACACATTCTTCCACGGCCACATACTATCCCAATGTGGGGGTGTCCTCCATTTGTATGTCACTCCTCTATTGGTCAACATCTAATCTGCCTCCAGTCTTTCATGGCCATGAACATCTTTCGCCACCCATCTTTGCGCATTTCTGGGAGCCTAGATTCCTGAAGTGTGACTGCTGGGCAAAGGGCATGTACACTTTGCATTTTGATGGATATTATCCAATAGGCCCTCAAAATACTGCACCAAATCATACCAAAGCCACTTTTTTGTCTTTGCTAATCTGAAAGATGCCGGGTTCTCTCATTTTAATTTGCAGTCTTTATTATGAGGTATATTAGCACCGTTTTCATGTTTGCAACCTATTGTGTATTTCTCTCTCTTCAACAGTATGTGCTCCAAGCTATTTATTCTTCCAGTCACACAGGCAAAGTATCTCGGACCTATGAAACGTTCGAGGTTCTGCAAAAAAAAGTTTGAGACTAGGGGGAGAAAAGTATTGACTTTAAAATATTTTTAAAAGACTGGAAAATTGAAACGAAAACGATGTAATTTCATGTCAATCAAGCACAATCTTATGGCAAGTTCATTAACTGGAAAACCTGGAACTCATGAACATTACATTTGAAAGCAATTTGTTGGTTTAGATGTGCTCATTTTGAAGAATTCCCAAATATGCATGATGCTTTTAAGGAAATTAGAGTCAATTTTAAGTTAAGTGCATGAACTGTAATTGGATAATCTCACACTCATAATGACTTGAAACCCCTCTTTAATAATTTACTCTAAAATGACACTCAGTTTGGGATTAGAGTGTGCTTTCACGTGTCTCATGTCATTTGGGTGGGGCCTCCAAAAGTAAAGCGGGAGTCCAGGGCCAATGGTGGTTTTTATTTAAAAGTCTATGAACCTCTGACCCAGGCAGACACAGTCTCTGCCCTCAGCTTCTGGTCCAAGAACAAGCTGGCCCTCTCCGCCAAAGCGGGAGACAGTGAAAGGGATCAGATCCGAACCTGGGGCTAGCCAAGGACCCCCAGCTTCTCTCCCAGCCCCCTGGCAGTCACAGAGAAGGAACCCTCTCATGGGTCAACCCCACTCCCAAGCTAGTGGCTCAGGGCTGGACCCTGGGGTTTTGGAAAGGACCAGCCTGGAGCTGGGGTGGGGAGTGGGAGGGCAGAGGTAGGGAGGAAAGGGGACAAATTGTCTCCAAATGACATCGTGAGGCATCAGAACAAAATGTGTTTTTCTCTTTCCTACTCATCCCTCTTTTCAAGAGAAGTAGAGATCATTCCTTGAAAGGGACCATCTGGGGGTCTGAGTCACAAGTGTGAAGGTTTTAAGGCTGGGAGGTGAGCAATTCTGCACCTCCCCTCCTCCCTGTCTGCCTTCCCGCCCCATCTAAAACTGAGAGGGGAAAGGGCAGAGGGAACCTACAGGAAGTAGTATTAGGACCCTGTGTGTGGGGGGGTGGACATGTGTGTGTGTGTGCACTTATTGAGTGCGTGTGTTCAAACAGGCAAGCATATGTGTGTGAGTGTGTGCGCGCGCATGTGTGTGTGCATGTGCGCGTGTGTGCATGCGCGCATATGAGTGTGTGTGTGTGTATGTGTGGGAGTGTGTGTGTGTGTGTGTGTGTGTGTGTGTGTGCGTGTGTGTGTGTGTGCGCGCGCGCCTCCTCCCCTAATCCCCTCTCTACCCCGGTTGCTGGCATGGGACTTGGAGCTGGCACGGTCAGGGAGGAGCTATCTCTTAAGCCCAATGGCACAGGATGGCACAGTGTTGAATCGCACTTGTGCTCTTTCCAGCTGTGGGCAAGTGGCTGCCTCCTCGGAACAGTTTCCTCGTTTGTACAAATTGTACACAAAAACCTAGCCTGTGGGGACATTATGCGGATTAAATGGAATGAAGTCAGTGGGTGCTCAGCTCCGGGCACGGCCTTTTTTACTCTCACCTCTTAGCTGCCCTGGAAGGAGAGCAGCTGCACGGAGGCTGCGGCAGAGCAGGAGCAAGCGTTGGCCTCGTCGAGAAGGCGTTGTCGGGAGGAAGAGGTGGTGGTAGCACAGGAAAGGCTGCAGGCCAGCCTGAGAGGGCTGTGAGCTCGCCCTGGTAAGTGCCAGTAGGGAGCCATTGAAGGTTCTATAGCAGGGGGAGGGGCTAGAGCATGGGAGGTAGCTGGGGTCCCCGGGCACATCTTCCATGGCCACTGCCTGGATCTTACATGTGTCTGTCATTCCCTCCTCCTTCTGCGCACCCCTTCCTTCCACAGCCCAAGGAGGGGCTCTTGGGCCACAGCTCAGCTCCCACCAAGACCATGTCCGGAAGGAGAGTGAGCCAAGGACAACGTATCACCAAGGACTTGCCTGAGCCTGGACTTGAACCCTTACTCTGCGCCCTCCTCACGGAGGGACTTGGATCCCTCTGAGCTGCAGCTTTCTCTCTGTAACGTGGGGTAGCAGCAGTGACCCCACAGGGTTGTTGGTGGGTTTAAATGAGATCATTTATGTAAAGCACGTAGCACCGTGCCTGCGTAATCGCTGAAGCTCAGTGCACATGGTTGTTAATTTCTTTAGAAAGATGACCAAGGCAGAGAGAGAGAAGATGGGAGTGACAGGACACAGAGGGAGAGAATGCGGAGGGATTCGAGGCAGGGGAGGTGACATCAAAGGCAGCCCGGCTTCTGCCCCTCTGGGCCGTCCCCCTGCAGCCAGGAAGGAAGCCCCTTGGAAGGAGGAGCTGGTGGAGGGGCCCAGTCACTTGGTGAGAGAGGAGGTCATCTCTGACCCATTTCTCCTCCCATCTCCAGCCCCACCTGACCCACCTCTCAGGGTGACAGGGCTGGACATGGTGGGCCAGCAGCATCCTGGAGGGTGCCAGAGCTGGGCCTCCTGCAAAGAAGGGTGAGGAGGGGCATTCCTGGGAGAGAGGAGTTAGAGCTGCAGGTATGGGGTCTGGGAGTCCCACATGGATGGACTATGGGGGGCCCCGGGCACAGCCCATCCTGCTTACCCAGAGGCCAGAGGCTGCTCTGTGTGAAGTGTGGGCCTGCGCAGCAGAGAGCGGGTGGCACTGGCTAAGACGGGTTCACTCCCCCCAGGCAGGCCAGCTGGGCCCTCCCCAGCGGCTGGCCACCTGAGCAGGTGTGTTGGGGGATCGGCAGGCTGTCACTTCTAAAAATAGAGGCTCCCAGCCTGGGAGTCAGCCAGGTGTGGCTGCCACACAGCCTCCCAAACTGGCTGCAATGCACGCACACGCCAGTTCTGGGCCTGCACAGACACACTCCAACGGCCGAGCACCGACCCCAGGGGGCCCACGGACACCCACAAAGACACACACGTAAGTTTACATGCACACATCCTTGCTGAGGCTCAGCCTGGTCCAGGCCCCCGATCCACATCACACCCTCGCACCACACTCACACTCCCCCTTACCAGGTACACACCGACACACACCCAGCGGCTCCTGGGTCTCCCCACGTAGAACATCAGCCTCCTGAGGGCAGCGCCCTGTTGGTTTTGTCTAGGTTGCTGTTCCTTCAGCGCCTGTAGCAGTGTCCGGCGTATAGCTGGTGTTCGTATTTGCTCTATAAATAAAAGCACACATACACTCCCCTCCACACTGGGGTTAAGTTCTATTAGGCCCTGGAGAGGGCAGAACCAGGAGGCCTGGCCTTCTCTGGCCTGGCCGATCCTCACACCCAGAGGCTGGGCCAGAGAGAGGCCTTGGGTGGGGGGTCCCAGGGACGCAGCAGAGCGAAGCCCCTATTTGGGAATCTCTCTTTCCTATAGGAAAACCTTCCTGGGGGAGCCACAGCACTGTGCCGGAGCTCCGAGTCGGGCAAGGGCTGGCTGGGCCATGTCCCAGGAAATCCCGTTTGCTCTGAGTTTTAGGCAGCCCCTCCCCATCCAGGAGCGCTGGGCACTGCTTCCATGGGCCTGGGATGGGCCTCCCACCGCCTGCAGGAGGCTGCACGGAGCGAGCCTCAGAAGGCAGAGCAGAGCAGGACAGTCTGCATCCCTTGGCGGGTGGAGAGGAGCCTTGTACAGTGAGGGACGGGAGGGCCTTCTGGGAAGAGGGCTGGCATTTGAGCATCGTTGGCACTAGGACTGGTAAGTGAGCACCAAGTCTGTGATAGGACCTCAAGACGCCCATGGGGTGAAGTGGAGGCCGACTGGGCCTGGCCACCAGTACTGAGGAAGCTGTACTGGGACCCAGGGCTATGGAGGGTCAGGGCCAGGGCCAGGCCAGTGATCACAGCCCAAATCACAGGACTCGAGAATGAGGTGCCGAGGGGAGCAGCCTGAAGGAGGGGGGGAAGGGGGCCAGGGACAGACAGGTGGCAAATGGATGAACAAATGGACAGACTGGCAGATGGACTGAAAGGCACAGGAGGATGGATGGGCAAATAGACAGAAATGGGTGGATGGCCACTGAACAGCTCCCCCCAGTCACTCTCTGAAGCCCCACAAGCACCTGAAGACCAGCTACTCCCACCAGAGACACTTTCCCATCCCACTCCCCAGCTAGTCCCCAGGCCAGGTTCCCAGGGAGGCCAACACCTGCTTGGCCTGATGCCCAGAGATGCACCTTCCATCCAGGTACAAGCCCAGATATGGAATCACCTCCAGGTGTTCTCACTTGAGCAGGTGTTCATAGGATGGGGTGGGGGTAGGGGCCATATCTATGGGCTAAGACTTCTAAAAATAGCTCTCCCAAAGTAACTGGGGAGTGCCCAAGTTATAGCAGACACACACACACACACACATACACACACACACACCCTCCGGATATTTGAAGTCTCACCTTCGATGGCTCCTTCCAAGGAAAACCTTAGCCTGAGTCACCTTCCAGATATCACTGCCCAACCCTGTCCCCTGCCCTGAGACAGGTTCCCTCCTCCCTCCAGCCACAGTTCATTCCTTGGGGAGGCATCCCCTCCCCATATACCGTAGTCCACACTATTCCTACCGCCAAGAACCCCTTTCCCATCTCAGTCCGGGACCCCAGGTCCTGGTTCCATCATTCAAGACAGAGACCTCTGTATACCTACAGTTTAATAGTGTGACAGGCCTCATATGTGTTTCTGGCCAGGCCTCATATGTGTTTGTTGGCTGACTTAACCAGCTGAATAGCTGGATGAAATCATTAGAAGTGTAAGTCAGCTAAAAATGGGTGCCAGATGGACCGGTGTGGACTAGCTGCTATGGGGTTCCAGCCAGAGCAGGCCTCAGCCCATGGAAGGAGGACGGTGAACTTCCACAAGCACACACTCGTCACTACAGCCGCCACGGAGTGAGTCCTGTACCCCCTCTCACCCTCAACCTCCCGTGGAAAAGACGCACAACTGACTTAGTCAGCCCAGCCCAGCCCACAGCGATGGCAAGGGAGGTCAGCAGGCCATGGAAGGAACATTCAGTCTCCTAGTCCCCTGTTCCCTCCACCCACTGACACCTGGGAAAGCCCCGGCACTTTTCTAGGGCTTTCTTCGGGGCTGGGGAGCGCCGGGGCAGGCCCTCTGCCAACTCAGGAGGTCCAGGGCCTTTGGATGTGCTCACGTTGGTAGCCACGCCACACCCCATGTGGGCTCAGCATTGGCCTGGGCCTGAGCCTGGCATTGATTGATTGATTGATTGGCATGGCATGTATTCCTTCAGGGCCAATCACACCTGTGTAGTGTCCACCCTGTGTAAGGCCCATTTCGAAGCACTTCATTTAATCCTGGCAGTGACCCTGTGAGGTCACTACTATTCTGACGCCCATTTTACAGTTGTGGAAACTGAGACATGGAGATGGATGGAGCAATTTACCTGAAGTCACAGCAGCTAGGAGTGGGCAGAGTCGGCTGGGTTCAACCCCAGGCTGTGTGCCACCAGAACCCCCATTATAAACCACTATGCTATACTATTGTCTCTTTTTAAATATATATATATATATATATATATATATATATATATATATATATATTTAATATTTATATATATATTATTGATTTTTTACAGAGAGGAAGGGAGAGGGATAGAGAGTTAGAAACATCAATGAGAGAGAGACATTGACCAGCTGCCTCCTGCACACTCCCTACTAGGGATGTGCCCGCAACCAAGGTACATGCCCTTGACCGGAATCGAACCCAGAACCCTTCAGTCCCCAGGCCGATGCTCTATCCACTGAGCCAAACCAGCTAGGGCTATACTATTGTCTCTTTACACTTACATTTTTAAACAGGAAAAAGCGAGTTACTTGGTTTAAGCTGCCTTTGGCTTTAGGAGCACAGACTTGTGACATTCCAGGTCATTTCCAGCCCCATGTCTGTCTGTCTGTCTGTCTGTCTGTACCCTTTCCTCCCTACACACACTCTTGCCTTATCCTCGTGCTGCCAGGCACATCCCTGTGACCTCCTGGTTCCTCCCTGGCCAGGCACCAGGCCCGTGGGAACACTGAGCTCTGAAATATACGCCCCCCCCCACCCCCCGATGCCCGTCCCTTCCCCATGCCCAGGCTCTGCCCAGGCCAGCATTCCTGGAAAGCTCAAGGCGGCCTCTTTCAGGGGAGACTCTCCCTGGGGCTGCTATGGCTGGAAGTGGGATAAATGAGAAGGGCCCACCCACAGTCCCACAGAGGCAGCATCTGGGGCCACAGAGCTTGACGTGGGCTGATCCTCTTCTCCGTGACGGGGCCTTGGCAGGCGCGAGACCCGCAGAGTGCCCTCCCCATCGCAGTGTGTCCACTGGGGCTTTTTCTGGACTCTCGGGGTCCAGCACTCCCCCACCACCCAGCTTTACTCAGTCCCATCCCACTACCAGAGCTTGCGTCACTGTGTGTCCTGCCCCGTGCTGGGTGCCACGGGGCTGCCCCTGCCCTGATGGCTCTCCCCGCTGGACGAGCCCTGCAGCCTCCCCGGGAGCTGCCCACCACACTGTGCGGCCAGTCCCTCAAGACCTTCCGGGCCTGTGCGCAGCCATCTGCTGACTATTCGCCTCGGGGGCCTCCACCTGCTGCTGAGGGGGCCCAAGAGCGTGTCCTACCTGCTGACCCCAGGCCCCAGCTCCCAACTCGGACCTGGGCACTGGCAGCAAAGCCCCAGCAACACTGCCCCCTGCCCGGGGCCGAGTGTGGGGCCTGCCTCTCAGCAAGTGACTAAATGGGCTCCTCCCCGGCCCAGGCACTTCCAGCCCCTCCTCCTTGCCCAGCCCCAGTCGGAGGCCAGTCAGCTCCCCCTGCCCTGGAGGCCTGGCGGGTTGGGGTAGGAAGGAAGGAGCTGTCTGGGTGCCAGGGCCTGAGGAGGCGGGGCAGGCCCTCACTGCTCACTGACCTTCAGCAGGACCTTCTGAGCATTCTTTGATCTAGAATTGCCACACACACGCACACACACACACACACACACACACACACTCCCATTCACACCCAGCCACGCTCTGACCAGCGATGAAACAGTCCAGGTGTGGGGCTGAGGCAGGCCAGGGAGGGGCCTCCTGGCGTCTCCTTAAGGAGGCCCTGGCACCTCCTGGTACTGGAGCACGAGCAGAGCCTGCCCAGTCTGGGAGAGAGGCCCCTCCTCAAAATGGGCACCAATCACCAATTCTGGCAACTTAGGATCCCTGCTCCTTGGCATATAAACCCAACTTACAATTCTCTCTCTCTCTCTCTCTCTCTCTCTCTCTCTCTCTCTCTCTCTCTCACACACACACACACACACACACTGTACTCACCCCTAGACTCCTCGTCATTGGCAACCCCTCAAGGTCTCCTCCCTGCCCCCACTCTAGCCTCATAGAAAATATTAAAGTCTCACAAAGCCTTGGGCCCTGACTCAACTCCTAGCACCTGGGATCAGCCCTGGTGGCCCAGTTTGGGGGACTTTCCCAATAGGGTCTGTCCCGATTTGGCCCCACTGTCCCTTGGCGAGGCTTAGCGATTGCTGAGTGGCCCGCCGCACACCTCCCCTGCGCCTGTACCTGTCCCTGCACCTGCCCTGCACACACGGTGGCTCCGTACTACTTCCCAGGACCTGCAGACAGCTTAGGGTCAGAGTATGTTCTTTTCTGTTCTGTTCTTTGTTTTTTGTTGTTGTTTTGGTTTTGGTTTGGTTTGGGTTTTTTGCCCCATGTACATGCTGTTGATGGCTCAGCCCCAAATGCCCTCCCTCCTTGCCTTCCTGACCAGAAACCAGCAGTCCACAGGTCAACCCTCGAGCCCTGTACTGAGAGCTTTACGTGTCTCCATTCATTTGACCCCCACAGAAGCCTATGAACCAAGTACCATTAATTGTACCCATTGTTCAGATGAGGAAACTGAAGGCGAGAGAGGTCATGGAATGATGCATTTCTGCCCACCTTCCCGGGACTCTCCCTTCTCTTCTTCTCTGCACCCCTGCCCACTGCCCCCCCCCACCCCCCACAGGAGCAACTGGCCCAACCTAGAGCCTCTGCCCCTGGCAGTGGCTTCTGCGGAGCCTGTTACTTCAGTCCCCAGGTGTTGGCGCTGGCCCTTTGCCTTCCTGAGCTCTGGGAGAGCTGGTGGGGGGCCTGGGCCTGAGTCCCTGCCCCGCCTTGCTGCCCGGCACCTAGCCTGGCAAGTGAGCAGTGCAGGTACCTCTTCGCTGCCTGGAGAAGTGGGCCACAGGGAGGATGATCAGAGCCCTCCTCCTCTCTCCCTTCCCTCCACCTTCCTCCCCTCTCCTCACCCTGGCCAGCCCTGTCCTCGCCTTCCCTACCCGTTCCCAGGAGCAGTGGGGGTTTCTGCCGGCTCTCAGGTTGGCGTTGCTGCAGGAAGCGGGATCTGTGTGGGGCTGACCCCGGGAGAGGTGTGGGGCGGAACCAGCTCGAAGGCGGCCCAGCCTGGACCTGGACACCGGCCTGGGCACAGCACCCTGTCACCTCTGGGTGGCCACTTCCGTGTGCTTGTACCCTTGGAGGGGTGGAGGTGCAGAAGATGGAGGGAAATGAACCACTGAGCCAATACCACCTTTATTTAAGAGGCACTGAGTTAAAAATAGACCGAGTGCCCAAGTGCAAGCAGCAAGCACACTGACTTCTGGCTCAGACGGGGAGAGGGATTCCAGGGGCCCTGAGAACTGTCCACGCCCTGGGGCCCTCCGCCTGGGCTCCTGCTCCTGCAGACAGACTTGTGATTCTGTCAAGTGTCACACACACCCCGGCGTGGCTGGTGGCACCAGCAACATGTTTTGTGTGCTTCGAAGATTGCCGGGTTTTGTAGCAAAAGAGCATGAACTTTAGACCTAGCAGGACCCCAGCGGGGGGGGGGGGGGGGTGTCACTGAATCACTGCCCCATTTCCACCCCCCATTTTGCAGAGCGGAGGACTGACGTTCCCAAAGAAATGACTGGTTCAAGGTCATGCCCAGCAAGGCAAAATCAGGTCTCTTGGCACCCAACTCAGGACTCTTTCCACTGGGTTACATCATGCTAATCATGTCATATTGCACAATGTTTGGATATATTTTGTTCTTTCGTGTTCTCTTATGTAATGTCATGTAGGCAGAGGAATGGGCTGGGGGTGGAGGTGGGGAAGTCATTGGAAGGAGAAGGTGATGAAAAGGCCATAAGGCAGTGAGCCCAGACCCTCCCCCACCCAGATCAAGCCCAGCTCCCTCACCTGAGATTTCAGTTTGTAATGGGGGGTGTGGTGCGCACCCAGTACCCTAATTAGCCAGTGTTGACAGTTTCTGGTTTGTGTGTTATCACCTTGGGTCCACTTATCTTTATCAGAGCCAAAGGTTGATTGGACCACTCTAGCCTGTCTCAAAGCAACTCCACTAGGATTCCATGGAATGTTTATGACGCCTGCAAGTAACAGCCCTCTTTCCTCAAGATAGCGCCTGGCTTGCCTGAGAGCTGCCCCCTGGAGTCGTGGGTTCAATCCCCACCCTGCCCACCAAGAAGAGAGTGCAGAGTTCTCCCCCTCGGAAGGAAAGTGAGGCCCAGGCAAAGCAGGCCGGGCATGGATGCAGGCCCCTGACCTCCAGTCTCAGGCACCCCACAGCCATGCCCCGGGTACCTGAACCTGCCAGAACCCCTGCCAGGGGCCTCAGCTCCTGCTCCTCCAGCTGAGCAAAGGTTCCTGGGCCTTATCCACCTAGAGTAGTGGTCGGCAAATTGCGGCTCGCGAGCCACATGGGGCTCCTTGGCATCCTTGAGTGTGGCTCTTCCGCAAAATATCTGGGCGATTGAAACTTCATGGCCCATGCGCAGAAGTCGGTTTTCGGCTCTCAAGAGAAATTTCAATCGTTGTACTGTTGATATTTGGCTCTGTTGACTAATGAGTTTGCTGACCACTGACCTAGAGGATGGAATAGTAATGTGGCCGTCTATGCCTCAGCCCTGGCCCCTCTCAGCCAGCCTCCCCCTCCCCATTAGGACAGAGAGATGGGCCTGTGAGAGCACACTGCAGATGGCCTCTATGCCCCCCCCCCCCCAGGTCATTCTCGGTCTGTTGGCAACATTGGCCTCACAACCAGGCCCTCGGGTCCTTCCTGATCCCCTCTGAGCCTCAGGGGAGATAGCTTCTCTGAGAAATGACTTCAACTTCCTGATCCTGACCTTCCCACCTGGACCCTGTTGATCCAATGATGTCGGAAAGGACCAGGTCCGACTCCCAGCTCCAGCCACTGTTTGCTTCCTCGGGACCCTGGGCAGTTCACTTCGCACCCAGACTTCACCTGTATCACCTGTCCGCTGGGACTTGGTGCCTGAGTCCGGGTGACTGCCACTCCCCCTCTGCATATAGACCCGCCTGGAATAGGATCCAGGCCCTGGGTGTAGCTCTTTGTGTCTCACACCTCATTGGGCTCCACTTACAGCCCCCCAAACCCCCTTAGTTCCTGGGCCAGGTCTCCAGGAAACTCCTGGGGGAGAGGGAGACTCCTGGTGAGGACGTCCTCAGAGTCCTCAAGGGCGGACAGGTTCCTGCCCAGCAGGTGTGTGTGTGTGTCCACCCACCCTCCCAGGGCATTGTCTGGAGGGGGCATTGTCCGGGGGCTGGGCGGTTGCCTTTATGGCCAGGCATAAAAGGTAATCATTGACCACATCAATGCCGACCTGCGCGTCAGGGCCCGCCCAGGCTCGACCCTGCCAGGCCCTGGATTATTTTACAGTCACATAAAAGGAGCCTCCAGACTGGCCCCTGGGGACTTTGGCCCTCAAGGGGGGAGCAGGAGGGAGCCGTTCCCTAGAGACGGCCTTTTCTCATAGTAATATTTACTTGGCCAGGGAAGAGTCCCCGCCTTTTATCAAACACCCCTGGGATTGTCTCAGCCTAGCCTGCCTAAGCCACAGAGTCCCCACCAGCCACCCGGATGAACCCAGCAGGGCCCCTCCTCAGGATGGGGCTCAGGACACATCGAGGCAATGTTCTTCCTTTCACAAGTTTCATTGCATTGAGCCGTCACTAGCCCCAGGGAGTAGGAACCAATATTATTCCCATTTATACATTGGAAAACGTGGTCTCAGAGAGGCGGAGTAACATGCCCAAGTCACACAGCCAGTAAATGGCAAACTTCAACAACTAACTTCCCATAGTCTAGATCTGTGGTCGGCAAACTGCGGCTCCCGAGCCACATGCGGCTGTTTGGCCCCTTGAGTGTGGCTCTTCCACAAAATACCACGGCCTGGGCGAGTCTATTTTGTTTTTTGTTTTTTGTTTTGTTTTGTTTTTTTAAATATATTTTATTGATTTTTCACAGAGAGGAAGGGAGAGGGATAGAGAGCTAGAAACATCGATGAGAGAGAGACATTGACCAGCTGCCTCCTGCACACCCCGCACCAGGGGATGTGCCCGCAACCAATGTACATGCCCTTGACCGGAATCGAACCTGGGACCTTCCAGTCCACAGACCAACGCTCTATTCACTGAGCCAAACCGGTTTCGGCTTGGGCGAGTCTATTTTGAAGAAGTGGCGTTAGAAGAAGTTTAAGTTTAAAAATTTGGCTCTCAAAAGAAATTTCAGTCGTTGTACTGTTGCTATTTGGCTCTGTTGACGAATGAGTTTGCCGACCACTGGTCTAGATGGCAGCAGTTTCCAGATTTGTTTGTGAATTGCCAGCAGTAAAAACAGCTCTTAGCACACACCTTTGATCTATTTATATATATCCATAAATCATGTGCATGTGTGACTGAAAACCTCTATACTGAATATTAGCAAATACCTGCACATCCTATCATTCAAACCAGAGCAAATCAACACAACAGGCACTCCTCGAAACTGGATTCCAGCAGGGACACCTGGGGCAGAGAGAGAAAGTAGGCATGCTGAACTCTGGAGGAAAGGTGAATATATTGGGAAAGGGCATTCCAAACAAATGCTTGAGCAAAACCCAAGAGGCAGAAAATAGGAGGAAATGTTCAGGCTCAGACAAGAACCCTGGGAATGTGAATGAGTGCAGCCAGAGACAATGCTGGAAAGGTCGGGAGGGGCCCAGAGTAGCCAGCCCAACTGCCAGATCTTGTCTAGAATGCCGTGGGGAGCCGCGGCAGGTTCATGAACAGAGCTGTGTTTTGGAAGCTGCCCTCGGGCCACACTGCGAGGCACGAATGCATTCTTAGACTGAGGTCCCTGGAGTCACACGGCCCTTCCGGAGGCACGAGGCTGAAGGCCAGTTAGGAGTTGCCACACTTCTGTATCTTCACACACACTCTGCCATTTACCAGCTGCCCAGCCTCGAGGGAGTTCAGCAACCTCCCTGGCCTTGGTTTTTCTCATCTATAAAATGGGCTAACAATAGTTACGCACATCGTGGCTATCGTCGCTCTGACAGCAGGGAGAATTGGCTGATGTCTGGTTCAGTGGCTGGCACAGAGCAGATGCCCTGTCAATGGCTGCTGCTCTCACTATTAGAACACACCTTCTCTTTGCTCTGCTTGAAGAAATCAAACCAACCCCCCCAATAACCTAGTTCAGACCTCACTTTAGAGGACCCCGATAGATGTACTTCTCGCTCCCCTGGCTGAACTAGCTCTGGCCTCACACCAGCATGTAGCGCTTAGCACATTGTGTGACAGTTACTGACACGCAGGTCTGTCACCCGGACCCTCTCTGTGCTCTTGGACCAGACACGTAGAGAGCCTGGTTAAATGTTTGTGAGTCGGTTCAAAGTTGCATAAAAAGTGAAATAACATGAAAAGAGGAGGGGAGAAGGAGGAAGAGGAAGAGGCGTATTCAGAGGCACTGTGTTAAGCTCTTCAGTGCATTGTTTTATGAATCCTCTCATCTACCTTATAAGGTACGCGCACCACGCAGGATATGCCGTGGTGGTAACAAACATCCCAGCATGTCAGTGGTTCAAAACAATATTTACTTCTCTCTCGTGCCAAATGAGCAGTGCGGGTTCTGGACTCTGTTGTCCTCACTCGGGGACCCAGGCTGAAGGACGCTCCTATCAACATTATTGTTCACCATCACCATGGCAGCGAGAAGGGATGTGAGAGTTCACACATTAGCTCTTTTTTTTGTTGTTGTTGCTACCTGGAAGCGGCATGTGTCGGTTTTACTCAGATTACATTGGCCAAAGCAAGTCACTAGACCACATAACTTCCAGGGGGTAGTGAAGTACAATCCTGCCAGGCCTGTTCCCAACTCTGTGTCATGAAGACCACACAAGGTGGGTCAGGTCCACCCCCAGCTGTGCTGACCACTCCCCACTGGGTCACCCAAAGCCCCCTTGTGGCCAAGAGTAGACCCCTCTACCCAAAGACTACCCATCTGCCCCCTTCCCTGGAAACCATGCCTCCGTAACATCAAAACACAAGAATCTGGGTCAGTCTTTATCTTCCAGGAAAACTGAACTCATCGAGGAATCAGCCTTGACTTTGGTTAGGCAGGAAAATCACAACCATATTTCACATCCAATGCCGAGACATTGTGGGTCTGGCAAGGAGCACGGGAGAGAGGGAAAAAGCCAGGGGCAGCTGGCTTGGGTTTGGAATGTGATTTATTACCAAATAATTACAAGCTATCTGCAGGCTGGGATCACACACTTGAGTGTGTGCCACAAGGAGAGTCTGCCCCATGCAGTTCTCAGAGCCCATTCATTGCCTGTTTTTTCCATCACCACTTGCAGCTGGGATTGTGTGGGCTCTGTAGGCAAGTCTGCTGTGTGTATGTGTATTTGTGTAAGTGTGTGAGACAGCGAGTCAGAAAGAGGAACATCCCTTGTATGCACAGTCCCTGGTGGTGCTGAGAAGAGGGAAGGACAGGTCTCTGTCTAGCTTCTCATCCCAGGTTTAAGAAAAGACTTCCACATGCAAAAGTGTGTGCTAAGCCTGGCTCCCTATGAGAATCAGAAATGTCCTCAACTCCAGGCAAATTTCACTCTGCAGTCTGACAAAGAAGTGAGGGGCTTGAGGGAAGGATAGGGACAAAAATAGACAGAGTTTCGGGCAGGCAAAGCAGAGCAAATGTTCAAGGTGGGAGACCAGCAGGATCCAGAGGCTAACTGGGGACAGAGGCAGGGCTTGCTGAGGGGCAGGGGCGGTGGGGCAGGACAGTACCAGGTGGGGAGGGCAGGCTCTGGGGCTCTGCTGCTTACCAGCTGGGTAACCTGAGCAATTCCCCAGCCTCTGGAAGCCTGAGTTTCCTCAACTGTAAACTGAGGCTGAGAGCCCCCATAACATAGGGCTGTGGTGGGGTCAGCGAGCTCATGAGAAAAGCCAGCACAGGCCTGGCTCCAAGAAGGAGTACAGTAGACTCGGCCCTGCCCTGTTCTCTGGATGGGGGAGGGCGGGGGAAGAGAGAACCTAATGAGAAATCCTCCCTGGCTGTCCCAGCCTGTGTGAGCGGCAGGATGGGGAGGGCAGGGGGAGTGGCCCGTCCCGGACATTCAAGTCCAGAGGGAAACCAGTTACTAGTGAGCAGAGACCCAAGAAGAGCTCCCTTGTTTTTGGTCCTTCTCTTCCCTTACTGCCTTTCCCTCAAGACCTTGCTAGTTTCCAGGGCCCTGCTGGTGGGGGTGGGAGTGGGGTAGTTGGAGTTCTGGAGGCATAAGAAGAAATTTCAGAACCTGCCTGTTAGGAGCTCATACTCTAACTGGGAGGCTCACTACCCAGAAAATACAAGGTGTACCGCTTAAAAATGCAGATTGACCATTTACCAGTTAATAATGCGGATACCGGTTAATAATGCGGATTTTGTAATCAAAGAGAACACGATAATTTCAAGAGAAACATCAAAAGTGCTTTATGCAAAGTAATGTCCATCGCTAGCTACACATTTCCCCATCTTTCAGGTAATTTGTGGATACCGTCCCAATAGAACTTTTCTAGTTTTGAGGCAAACCATTCAGAGACCCAATTTTCCACTTCTTTGTACGTTTTGAAGTGCTGCTCAGAAAGTGCGTGTGCCATCGATCGTAATGTACTCTGAAGGAGCAAGGTCTGGTGAATACAGTGGGTGGGTTAATACTTCCCAGGCAAGATCTTTTAACGTGTCTTTAACTGGTTTTGAAGTGTGTGATGGTGCATCATCATGAAGCAAAATAACTTTGCCGTGTCTTCTGGCACATTCTGGTCATTTCATGATCAAAGCGTGGTTCAAATTGATTATTTGTTGTCGGTAGCGATCAGTATTAACCGTTTCACCTCGTTTTAGAAGCTCATAATACCACACCTTCCTGATCCCACCAAATGCAGAGCATTGTCTTCTTTCTGAAGCGATTTGGCCTTGCAGTCGATGTTGATGGGTGACCTGGATCAACCCATGATTTTGTGCGTCTGGGATTCTCAAAATAATTCCACTTTTCATCGTCAGTCACAATTCTATGCAAAAAAGACTTTCTTTCCTGCCATTGAAGCAACATTTTACTGATGACTTTTCGGTTTTCCATTTGTCTTTCGTTCAGCTGATGTGACACCCATTTTCCTTCCTTTAAAATCTACCCCATTGCTTGTAAAGGATCGGAAATTGTTTGCTGAGCAACGTTCTGCAAGTTGTTTTTGAGTTTGACACACATCTTCATCCAATAATGCTTGTAATTGTTGGTCTTCAAACTTTTTTGGTTGACCTAGATGTTCTTTGTCTTTCACATCAAAATCATCACTTTTAAAGCATTTAAACCAGCGTTTACAAGTATCTTGAGATGGAGCATGTTCACCATAAGATTCCTAAAGTATACGATAACTTTCAGCAGCACTTTTCTTTAAAATAAAGTAATAAATTAAAACTTCCCACAAATGCTCTTTTGGCAGGAAATTCGACATTTTTAAGTGTAAAAATATCTATGATGTTAACACCTTCAGCAAATTCGACATATGAAGTTTTGAAGCTTGTTGTCAATACAACAAAATAGCATACATATCAAATCGCATATATATCAACATATGTGTAACTCCACCTATTGAAAAAAATCTGCATTAGTAACCGGTACACCTGGTAAGGAATAGAAACCAGGGTTTGGGGCTGGAAGAGTTCAGGGCCAGGAGATGGCATCAGGGAAGAAGCTAGAGCCTGGGGGATGGGGAAGACAGGTATGAGGGCCTGGAGGGCACGCAGGTAGTGAGCACAGCCAGAAGAAAGGCCTGGAGGGGCTCGTGGGGAGCAGTTGGGCAGCAAATATGGGACCTAGAAACCGGAGCAGAGGCCAGGCTGTGAGTACTGGGGGCACGCCTGGCCTCAGGATTGTGGGGAGGCTCGACAGGGCTCTGGGGCTTGTTTGGTCAGGAGCGGGGAATCAGGCAGAGCACCTAGAGATAGGTCCGGGCACAGGTGTGGGAGCGGGGTGCTCACAAGGGAAGGGCAACTGTCTCTGGAGGGGGTCCTCACCTCCTGGTCCGATAGGCCTGGGGACAGGACCTCACTCACCATCCCACAGTCAGGCCCCGGCTGTGTTGACAAGCGGGCCCTTCCCGCTGGCTGGGGAGCTGAGATGTGGCATTGTTACACTGGAAGTGAGTCACTGAGCTTTTCCTTCCTTCTCTTCCTCTCCACTTTGCTTGTCTGCATATTCTCATACTCTCCGCCCCGCCCCCTCACACACACACACACACACACACACACACACACACACCCCTTTCAAAATCCATGAATCGTAAATAAGTGGTCTAGTAGCATGCACACCTTGATCCAGCGCACTGGGAGGAGAGGGGCTTGGCTCAGGGCTCTGGGCCGAGCGTGTGTCTGTGGGCACGTGCCCACAGATGTGGTGGCCTCTCTGACATGCAGGTGTCTTGAATCTGTGAGCTCATCAGTGTGGTTGAGGTCAGGAGGGGGTATCTGTGAGGCAAGCTGTGGCATCTACGTGTCTGTGAGGTTGTGGTTGGAGGAGTTTCCATGGGGCGGGGGGTGCTGTGCGTTCATCAGCTGTGGGGTGTCTGTACTGTCCGCCTGTGCCGCAGAGGACTGGGCGCGGGTGGGGAGAGTGTGTTTGTGCCAGAGGTGTGTCCGCATGGATATCCGCGTTGTGGAGGAGGTGGGTGCTGGGCGTGGAGGAGGCGTTTCTGTCTGTGTTTGTGCGGCGTTGGGGGTGTCTGTGCCTGGACAGCCAGCCTTGCCTCTGACTCTGCAGACGGTGAAAGGGTTTGGATTTGTGACTGAGGCCCGTGTCGTGCCTCCAGTTACATTCCCTTCGGCCTGGCCGTCAGGTGGGAGATGAACCCAAGTCAACATGGGTGGCTGTGGCCCTGGCCCATGTGGCTCAGTGGTTGGAGTGTCGCCCTATGCACCGAAGGATCACAGGTTCAGTTCCCAGTCAGGGCACATCCCTAGGCTATGAGTTTGATTCCCGGTCGGGGTGCACATGGGAGGCAACCAGTCGATGCTTCTCTCTCACATCAATGTTTCTCTCTCTCTCTTCCTTCCTCTTTCTCTCTCAAATCAATAAAAAACATCCTCAGATGAGGATTTTAAAAAAAACAAAACATTGGTGGCTGTGGCCAAGAGCAGTGTCACACTCACAGGGGTTCTCCAGGGGGTAGGGAAGCTCATCAGACTGAGCACCTGGCCTAGAAAAGGAGTGAAGTTAGGGCCTGGCTCCCTCCCGCCCCCCCACCCATCCTTACCCAGTCCACCCACCACACAGAGCCCGGCAGAGAGAAGGGGCGGGGCGCCAGGGCACAGGGCCTGCGGGGTACCACCAGGCAGGACTCAGCTCAGTCACCCCAGGGGATGCCCCTCCACCCAGCCTGTGGGTCTGTCCCTCACTTAGGAGCCCTCCCTGCAAACCCTAGAAGGCAGGGCCTCTTTCTCCCTGTGTCCCGTGTGTAAACGGCGGACAGTGACACCTACAGAAAGGGGTTACCTGCACCCGTGGTGAGCCTGGAGTCACGGCCACAGGGAGGGGAGCTCGGAGTCCATTCTCTCAGCCTCCTCCCCTCTCCTCCGGGGAGAAACCATTCATTGTGATCCTCCCCTCCAGGGAGGGGAGTAGAATGCAGGTCCTTGGGCCCTCTCTAGGGGGCGCTGACCGGCAGCCAGCATGTGCCTGCACCTGTCAACGGATTAAATGGGCAAAAGATAAGGCAGGCCTGGGGGAGAGGAAGTGGGACTTAAGGGTCTGTGAGATTGGGGGACTGAAGCGCAGTGGGACCTGAACAGGAGGGTTTGTCTGAGATGTGTGACTTCTGTCACCCACCGGCCCTAGGAAGAGCACCAGGGGCCCCTCTGAGAGTTCAGTCCCAGGCTCCCATGGACTGGGCCCAGGAGGGAGCGGTCAGGCTGGCCCTGGACTCTTGACAAAGGCCCCACTCCTCCTGGAATGGAGGAGGAAGGGCGATGGGGAGCCTGCTTTCTCTCTCCTCTGTAGGAGCCCCTCAAGGAGTTGAAAATCCCCGACTTCAGCCCCACGAGGTGGCAGCAGACAAGGTGAGGGGACCATCCCCCAGCCTGGGCCCTGGAGAGGTCACGTGAGGGACTCTTCCTGACCTGGCTGCCTTCTCCTGGGATGGAGCCCAAAGATTGGAGGGGTGGGGGTGGGGGGGTCCTGGGGGCAAAGCCACGCCCCTCCACCCCATGTGACCAGACTCCCTGTGTGCCTGCATGGCCAGGAGGGAGGAAGCTCCAGGTTCAACTCTGAATTCTGGGGGGTGGTCCCGGTCCACGGAGGTGCTGCCTTCCTCCAGCACTGCCCATTCATAAAGGGCACTTGTGCCCAGGCAACACCGCCCACCTGGGGCTGGGGGGCGGGGGCCACGCTGAACACAGTGCCACAGTGAGAACCGGACAAACGCGCCTGTGTGCGCCCTGGCCGAGGTGCCGGAGGAAGCGCAGCCGGGGCCGCAGTGTTAATGGGCCTCCTTCCCGCCCTGCCCAGCCAGCTCCTCGGTGCTCATCCCCTCTCCCCGGTAATGCCCGCTTCCGCTCAGGTCCCAGCACACTCCCTGCATGTCCCTGGCCACAGATCTGTCCTGCTTTGACAAACATCCCTCTCAGCCTTCGGGTTTATGGCTTTTCCGTGTGCCTTTCTTCATGTGGTTGGGAACCAACACTCCGGTCCCCTAAGCAGAGGCTGGGCCTGGGGTGGAGGAGGCTGGGGCTGGGCATGGAGGCTGGGCCTGGCCAAGCAACAGGAGGGGGGACGAGAACCAGGAGGGAAAAACTCAGGAGGGGGCGCTCAGCAGGGTGAGCTCTGTCCTGAAGGAGGTCCAGACAGCGGCTGGAGCCAGGAGGGGACAAGGAGACCATTCCCGAAGCTGGGGGGGCGGGGGGGGTCACACAAGCCCACAACTCCAAGAACACAAGCAGAGTAACCTGTGGGCTTGTTTTTCTTTTTCTTTTTTCTTCTTTTTTTTTAAATGGAGCATTTATTAAGCACCAACTGGGACCTGTGTTAAGTAAACCCCACGAATTCCTTATCGCATTTAATTCTCACAGAAACTCCTCATTACCATTCCCTCCCCCCCCCCCCCATTTTACAGATTACAAGACAGGGACCCAGAGAGGTGAAGTCACATGTGCCCATGTCACAGAGCTGATTAGTGGCAGAGCAAGGATTCAAACCCAGGCCGAGTCCACGTGTTGAACAAAAGCCACTCCACTATTTGCATTCTTGTCCGTCACTGTTCAGCTTTGGCATCTGGGCCTGCGACTGCCCAGGAGAGAAGTTTCCCCCACTCCACGCAACTGGGCCAAAGGATAGCGTGAGGCGCGAGCGCACGCGCATACACACACACACACACACACACACACACACATGGAAGGAAGCAAAGGAAAGACATTTCTGAAGCATTTACTGTATGCCTGACACTGTGTTTTACAGGTTAGTATTTTCCTTTTGTTTTTAGTCTCAACAATCCTATGAAGCAGATCTGACAACTCTCATTTTTACAGATGCGCCTCAGAGAGGTTCAAAGCTATTCAAAGGCAGAGCCAGCACCTAAAACTGACTCCATACCACCGGGCCTGATCTGTGTTCTGGGGGCTCCAACCTGCTGGAGAGAAGACTGAGGGGGAGAGGGAGGTGAGGCCCAGCCCCCACAGGCCCAGCCCCAGCCCCAGCGCACATCCTCTCCGCCTGCCTTTGTTCATAAAACCGAAAAAGTGATGATGGTTTTCCTTCCTCTCTTTAAGAAAACAACAGAATCAAAACAAACAGAGAAGGGGAACTCCCCGCCTGTAGCTTTGCCAGAAATAAAAGGAAGAAATAGTTTCAGTCATGCCCTGCGCCACCCTGCTGCTGGGACAGGGTCTGGGAGAGGGAGAGAGAGAACCCCTCGTGAAAACCCAAAGCTTCAGCTTCCCCCACCTCCTGGTCCTGACCTGAGCTCGGCCTGGTGGTCCTTAGCCCACCTGTCACCTCCCCTCCCAAGATCCCAGATACTTATGCAGCTGCAAATTCCCAGAGGGCTTTGGTAAATCCTAAGGAAGGGCAAAGAGGAAATAGAAACATGCAGGTCCCAGAAATAAAAACAGCCCCAAAATGCATACCGGTCCCCCCCAAAATGTACACCATGACCGCCCATGGCCAGTTCCTACCCAGGGTTCCCAGGCCCTGTCCCACTTCTCACTCTTGAGCTACAGGCCCGAAAGCCCTCAGGAAGAGCTGTGAAGGGTCCCTTCCTTCCCAAAGTAAGGCTTGTCTGTACTTAACAACCACAACAATCAAAGTCTAGGCTAGCCTTGGGCTTACGGTAATACAAAACACCCACCCAATGCTGGTCACAGCCCTCCCATTTATCACAGAGATCAGCTTGTAGTTCCAGATATCTTGTGCTGATTGGTTCTTTGGGGGTGACTGGCAGCTGCAGAGATCTGCCCCCTTGGCGGCCTTAAAGGCTCAGCAGCGTTATCCTCACTGGGCCTGCAGAAACAGGACATGACCTCACAGAACCGGCCCATCAGTCAGCTTCATTCTTTGACAGAGACTGAAAGGCAAGCAGTGCCCCTCAAAAATTGCCTGGATAGATCAAGGAATTTGTGGTCTGGGTTCAAGGTCAGTCTGGAAATAGTTTTTCCCCATTGAGACTTATTAGTCTCAGCAAATACTAAATGAGTATTTAGTTATGTATTCAGAACTGTACTTGGTCCTGTGGGAAATGACAGAGAAATCTCCAAGGGACCTGGGAGAGATGGTGGCATAGAGATGATTGCACCTAAATAATTAGAGAAGAATCTACACTTCTTTCAGAATTGTGGGAGGTTAGAGGGAGAAAGTGCGTGAGTTCTATTGCTAACTGTTTAAGAATGAGTGCACAACAGGACCCTGAGCTCCGAGGACAGAGACTGTCTGTTTCTTGTTGTGTTCCAGGGCTGACATGTCCTGCACTTAGTAGGTATTCAGTTGGCGTCTAATAAACGGCCACTGTTTGAGTTTCCTTATCAGTAGATAGTCAGAGGTCAAGCAAAGACTAGTCTTCTGAGAATGGGGCCAGGGCTGGGCGGAGGCCACGTTTTCTACCTCTCTGAGCAATCCCTTTCCTTCAGCACCCCCAGTGCCCCACTTTATCCTCTCTCATCTGAACACTAAGGCACTCATCTTCCTTTGCTTTCTGCCCTTAATGTTACAGGCAGTTAGACACAGGCAGAGTAAGAACGGTGGGCCAGGTACATAAACTCACCAGGGCAGAAAGCCCCAGCTGCCTAGCAAGGGGCAAAACTGGGGAAACAAGAACCTGGTCATGTGGTTTTGGACCCCTGATCTTTCATATCGCTGCTCCTTCGGCTCAGAGCCCCTGACCTTTTCCTCCCAAAAGATAACATCTAGGCCTCTGTTGCATTGCAGCTCCAGATCTTCAAAAAAGCAGCAAAACCAGACAAGTGACGCCATGGCTGCCTCAGGACCAGCTGCAGTGACTAATGACCCCCTGCCCTACACGGACCAGTCAGGACCCTGAAAGAGCACACCTGGAAAGCTGATGAGTATTCTATTAAGGCCCTCTCCTGAGACCGCCGCTAAGATTTACACCTGCAAGAGAGAGAGAAATACGCTCAGGATGCAGGACCCAGTGCCTGCTCCTCCCCAGGGGAGCCATTCCCTTTCCCCTTCTTTCCTCTAAGGGACCCGGGAGCAGTGGGCAGCGGCAGCTCGTCCATGGCTCACCCCCTGAACCTGTCTTCAAGGCCCCCTTCTCTCTGACTTCTCAGTGAGCCCGAGCAGCCCTGCCTAGGCTCTCCTGTTGCTTCTTCTGTGCCCTTCCTGGTTTCTCTGTCCTAAATATATTTGTGGCCCTGACCAGTTTGGCTCAGTGCATGGAGCGTCGGCCTGCGGACTCAGGGGTCCCAGGTTCGATTCCGGTCAAGGGCATGTACCTTGGTTGCGGGCACATCCCCAGTAGGGGTGTGCAGGAGGCAGCTGATTGATGTTTCTCTCTCATTGATGTTTCTAACTCTCTAACCCTCTCCCTTCCTCTCTGTAAAAAATCAATAAAATATATTTTAAAACATATATATATTTGTGACGTGGCCAACAAATTCTTACTTACTTTACTACACTTTGTCTCTTGATTGAAATCTTTCCTTCAAGAAGACAAGAACTGCCAGGCCGGTGTGGCTCAGTGGTTGAGTGTCGACCCATGACCAAGAGGTCACTGGTTCGATTCCGGTCAGGGCACATATCCGGGTTGCGGGCTTGAGCCCCAGTATGGGGCATGCAGGAGGCAGCCAATCGATGATGTTTCCATCTTTCTATACCTCTCCCTTTCTGTCCCTAAAAATCAATAAAAACATATTAATAAAAAAAGAAAAAGACAAGAAACGAGGTCTTGTCATCTTGCTGGTAACATTCATACATCCTCCAAGTGCCCTCAGGAGTTACTGAGCCAAAACACAGGCCAGACTGTACTGCCCTCCCTCAGAAGCCTTTGTTGACTCCCTAGTGCCCACCAAATAAAGTCTAGGACAGCTGCCTCCCTCCCCACAACCGAAGTAAGAACAGTGGTTGGGGGCTCAGGCTCTACAGTCAGGCCCCTGGGTGTAGTTTCTGAATCTACCCCTTACCAGGTGGCGACCCAGGACAAGTTACTGATATTTCCCAAGCCTCTGGTTCCTCTCTGTAAAATAGGGGTGCTAAGAGTATTCGGTCACAGAAGTTTGGCCAGGATTAAAGGAGGTATATCCGGCATGGGGACACACAGCGGCTTTTCTCAGGGCAATCCTTTTCCTCAGGATAATAGTTTTGTCTTCCCACTGGCACAGGAAGCTTCCTGAGGGCAGGCACCGTGTGAATGTTGCCCTGCTTCTCTCCCTGGTCACAGCTCACTGTGGTGCCGTGGCAGTGTTACCGGAGGAAATAGGTTCTTCCATGGTGTGGCGAGCTCAATAGTGCCTGTAGAACAGAGAGTAGAGTCCAGAAAGGGGACCCAGAGCTGGTGGATTTGATTTCTCCCCAGTCCGAAAACACCCTCCCCTGCCACTCCCCAGCCCTGCAAACTCCTACTCAGACTTTAAGAGACCACTCTGTCCGCCTCCTCCAGGAAGCCTGCCCTGATGCTCAGGTTGGATCAGGCCCCTTGGTGTCCCCACTGCACTGTTGGCAGATGAGTCTTGAATAATGCACTATTATAGAGTCGTTCTCCGTTTAGGCAACTGACTTTGAGGAGCCTGTGCCCCCCTCCCCTTCTCATTCCTCTGTGGGGTTTGGCTCAGCAGCAGCCCAATGAGGCTCTGATGAATGAATACATGAATTTGCTCTGTGACCTTGAGCAAATTCCCTCTGTCTGGTTCTAACTAGGGGGAAAGCACTATGTTTCTCAGATAAAGCAAGGAAGGGTCCTGAAGGTGGAGGGGGGAGAGAGACAGGAAAGGAATGGAATGGTTTGTGATACCCACTCTTGGCCACTTAGGATCCAGGGCAGCCACAGTGGCTCATCCAGGGAGCGCCAGGGTAGAGAATTGCTTCATCCCCGGATGTGGCCCTGGTGGGGAGCTGTCCTAACACGGGATGAAGGGCATGGTCCCTTGGCAAGGTCAGTTTTTTAAAAGGAGGTGTATGTTCCCAGGCTCTTGCGGCCAGTAACCTGGTCCCTGAGACCTTCCCACAGGACCTGCCCCACCCTCCTGGCCACCAGCACCAGTGACCTTGAACCAGCTACCATTTATTTCTGGACCTCCAAGTTCTCCTCGCTACTGACCAGGGCTCCAGGTGCCATCCTGGGCTGCTGCCAGGGATGGAGTCCTGGCTGGCTGACCCACCCTCCCACCCGCTGGGGTGTTGGTCCAAGGCAGGCCGGTTTCAGGTTTCAGCCTTCAGAGTGTTTTCCTGTCTAGGGCACTTTCTATTTTTCAATACTTTTCCTATCGCAGCCAAACAACAAAAAAGGAAATGGGTGAGCTTTCTAAGGGCCCGGAGGGCGGGGGGTGAGCAGAACCCACCCTGGGAAAGGCCGGAGGCAGGGCTGGTGGGGGAGAGGTCCCTCTAACCCTCCCCCACCCCCACTCCCCTCCGCGCCGGGCTGACTCATTGTTTTGCAACAAGCAGCAGGCAGCCAGGCAGCTTCTCCAAGTCCAGCCTGGGAGCAGGCTGGGTTCAATCCTGGCCCTCCCTGCGGCCCCGCCAGGCCCAGAAAGATTGGGTTATCTCTGCCTGCATCCCCTTTGTTGGGGCGGCCACTGGCTTCACCCGGTAAACAAACTCGGGGCCCGTGAGAAAAGAAGGAACCCCATTCTCTGTTATCTCCCTGGGCCCACAGACACCTGGGGCCCCCGGTAGATGGATGGGGCCCGACTTTCAGAGTTCCCTCTTCCGCAAAGACGCTCTGCCAGTGGAGAGGAGGGATTTCAAAGCACAGCATCCGGGGACTGGTGCCTGGGTTCAAATCCGAGCTTTGCCACTTACTGCTAGTGACTTTGGGCAAGTCACTGACCCCACCTTTCTGCTCCGACCTCCTTATTGAAAAAGTCTGGATCGTAGTGCCTACCTCATACAGTTGTTCTGAGCACTGATGAGTTCATGTTCACAAAGGGCTATATATGATTTTTTTTTTTAAAGAGCTCTATATAAGTGGTGTTAAAGGTGGGGGGCGGGTAGCTATAAGTATTGTTAAAGAAAATAAACCCACCAGCCACGGCCAGGGGATTTCCCAGTCCCCCAGCGCCCCACCCCCCTCCTCCCCCTCACTCTGCATCCCTGAGCTAAGGCCATTGATGGGCCTCAGCAGGACAGGCCACCATGGCCCCAAGCTCCTTTTCAAATGGAAGTTGTGCAGGGGAAATCCTCCAGGGAGGTAGGCGCCAGCCCGGGAGGATCTGGCCACCTGAGGGATTGCATGGAGAGGCTTTTGGGTTTGCTGCAAGAGCTTTTGGAATTTCAAAAAGCTATCGCCCTGGACAGCCCGCAGGGGTGATGTGGGGAGGGAGAGTGGCGGTGCTGCAAGCTTGCCCTGCAGTCCCGTCGTGGGGCCTGGGACCTGTCCTGCCATGTTTTCTGGCGTGATTTCCCACAGATTGCTGGTTTCTTAGTCTCCAAGTCCCAGACTCAACCCTGGCTATGACCCTTAAAAGCCTCGAGCCTCTGGGAAAGTTCCTTTCTCTCTCTGCAGCTCCTTTTCCTTGTCTGTAACAAGAGATAATCAGCCCACCTGGCATGGCCGGCAGGGGATTCAGTGAGGCAACCAACTCGGGCAAAGCTCTTACCAGGACAGCGGTTCCTGGGTGCCCGACTCCTTACCTCCAGCCTGACTCCATTTGGCCGCATATTGGTTCCCACACCCTTCCCAACCTATCCCTACCCACTGGCTTCCTGCATCCTTTCTGATGAGTCTGAGGACCTGAGACCAATCTCAGTCTCTTCCCTCCTGGTTCCCCGCAAAGTGCCAATATTGCACGGAAGTTAACAGTGCACTTCAGAACCCGAGAGATTAGGGTTGACATCCAGGCTCTTCCACCACTAGCCGTGTGACCCTGGCTCTCAAGTCATGGGTCTTCTCCAAGCCCTGTCACTCATTCATTCACTCAGCAAATATTTCTGAGCACCCACTCTGCGCCGGGTGCTGCAGGCACAGTGATGAATGAAATGGATCTGATCCCTGCCTTCAGAGAGCTATAGTCTAGCAAGAGAGACAAATATGAAATGCATATCCAAACACGTAAGTATTGAGTGCTACAGAGTGAAGGGCGCTGTTGGGAAAATAATATTCCCTGGAGGCCTCAAGAGAAGGTATCCTGAGGTTTATGCCAGGACCTGAAGGATGCCGAGGAATGATAAGAGCTGAAGGAATTATAAGTACAGGGAGAGAACTCTGAGCAGACAACAGAAATACCATGCACAAAGGCCCTGCGGTCAGAAGAGTTTGGAGCTCAGACTGAAAGGCGTCCCTGGAGCGTGAGCAAAAGAGAGAGACTCAAAATGAGGTTGGGGAGAATAAATGGCAAGATCTGAGAGACCACAGAGACCTTGGGGAAGACTCTGGACCATTGAGTAGCTTTCAGGAGTGGGGGGATGTGGTTAGAGCTCTTTCAAAAATGTCTCCAGAGCTGAATGGATAATGGCCTGGCAAGGATTCCAGGAGACCGGGGAGTAGGCTACCTTTCAAGGGAGAAGAGACAGTGGAGCTGGAGAGAAGGGGGCAGAGCCAAGACACGCTGAGGGAGTGGGTACCATCGGAATTGGTGATAGGGGGGTCCTGTCGGTGAAGGAGAAGGTGTCAGATATAACCCTTGGGTTTCTGATGTGGAACCTGGGAGGAGTGTGGGGCCAGTGACTGAGAGAGGAAGCCCCAGGCTAAAGGCAGATTCTCTGGGAGGAGGGATGGGAGGAGTTTAGTTTTAGAGATGTGTGTGTTTGGAATATGTATATCAAGCAGGCAGCTGGCTACATCCGCCTGGCGTTTAAAAGGGAGGTTTACCATGAAAATGGGAAACTGTAGAAATGGAATTAACATGGGAATGGACAAGATTGCCAGGGAGAACGTGATTAATAATAATCAAAGGGGACCAGAAGAGCACCCCTTTTAAGTGTCGGGTGAAATTGGAGCCTCAGTTTTATCACCTGTAAAACGGAGATGATCGTGCCCATAGCTCACGGCATAAGGGAAGATTATGCTATTAAGTAATGGATAGAAGGAATGTACCCAGTGCCTAGCACACAACAATTGCACATTAGTGATGGGTGGGAAAGCTGTGATGATTCATTGAGCCTGCTATGTCCTTCATTTGCAAGTGATAAGAACTCAAACTAGTTTTAGAAAATGAGTTTATTTGAAGGCTTTGGGATATCTCCATCAGAGGAAAAACTGAATCACCTAATCAAGCACAAAGGGCAGGAACTCCATCCTTCAGGAGACTCACTAAGCCTCTCATCTCTGCTTCCTGTTGAGATTGACGTCTTTTTCTCACTCATTCTCTGACTTCCCCTACGTGACAGGGGACACAGCTGCTTTCCAGGCTTGCATTTCACATCTGGATGTTCCTTCCCACAGACTTCTCTCATATTCATATTCTCTCTGGCACCGAGTTAACAAAATCTCAGGGAAGGACGCTGGATGGTTCAGCTTTGTTCAGAACCTACCCCTCCACAACTCAGTACAGGGAGCAAAGGGGCTGGTGTCTACAGGAATGTGGCATTGCCATATTGCGGGGGGCGGGGGGGTGCGGGCTGCTAGGTCAGCAAAACAATAGGCGGCCCCTCAAATCATTCACCTGGAAATATGCTTGCAATCAAGAAAGAGGGCTAATTTAGTACCAAGGTGATTAAAATCAAAACACAACACCTGGCTATGTTGTCATTTATTGATGCCTGACACCCCTTTAATAACCCCCTGCCCCCACCCCCTCACCCCCAGCTCCCAATCTCCTGGCCTCACCAATAACCTCATCACAAGTCTCCTAGGCCCATGGTGTTTCCCCAGCCCCCTCCCTCCAGGTAGTCCTTGCAGATGGACCTCCTTTTGGCCCCACTTTGAAGGGCCCAGTGATGAATGAAGTAGATCTGATCCATTTCATGGACCTCCTGTTGGCCCTCCTTTTCCAGAACCTTCAATGGCCATCCTAGGATTGAGGCCAGTTTCCTCGGACTGGCCTCTCAAACGTTCCCCTTCTTCTATCACCACACTTCATATCAGTCAAGGCCCAGCTTACCCCATACCTCCTCCAGGGACACCCCCTGACCTCTCCAGCCTCGTGACCCCTCCCACTGACCTCCTAGTGACCCGCTGCAATGCTCATTGCTCACGTGAGGCACTATCTCCTGCATGCTACCACTCACTAAGTAAAGAAGTGCTTTGGGTTCTTCATCTCCCTCGCTGAGGGACCCACGCTGCCACAACCATTTGACAAAGAAGGAACAGGCTCAATAACAGCCTCAGTTAGCAAAGTAACCAGGACTTGAACCCAAGACTTATGACTGCCCTCAAAACCTTCACTCTAGACCAGGGGCCAGCACACGGTGGCCCCGAGAGCCAAATTCTGCCCACAGCCTGCTTTAAGGCAGCCCAAGGGCTAGAATCGTTTTTCACATGGTTGGGGGGGAATCAAAAGACGCATAAAATTTGGGTACACGTGAAATTAAAATCCCAGTGTGCATAAGGGAAGTTTTATGGGATCAGAGGCACACCCATTCCTTTAGGTGTTGTCTCTGGCCGTTTCCCACGACAATGGCCGAGCTGAGTGGTTGTGACAGAGACCAGCCTGAAATGCTAACTCTTTGGCTCTTCGCAGAAGTTTGCTGACCGTTGCTCTCCAAGCCTGACCACCAGCCTCCCTGACCTTTGCTGCCCAGCAGCCCCACGCCTGTCTCTAGGGGCACTGCCTTTCTCGGCGTGCTGACCCTGCTGGGGAACCTGGCAGAGAAGGCAAGGTGGGTTTTAGCCCTTTTTTTAGCCCCCTGGATGGGACAGGCGGTTCAAGAGCTTTCCGAGAACTTCCAGAAAATGCTCCTAAACCCGTGGTCGGCAAACTGCGGCTCGCGAGCCACATGCGGCTCTTTGGCCCCTTGAGTGTGGCTCTTCCATAAAATACCACGGCCTGGGCGAGTCTATTTTGAAGAAGTGGCGTTAGAAGAAGTTTAAGTTTTAAAAATTTGGCTCTCAAAAGAAATTTCAATCGTTGTACTGTTGATATTTGGCTCTGTTGACTAATGAGTTTGCTGACCACTGTCCTAAACCAAACCCTGCTGGGGTCCCCTGGCTGAGTCAGGCTGTCCTGCCTGGGTCAGCCTGGGAGACCTTTGTCTCAACAGGACCTGACTCATCTGGAGTGAGTGGGTCTTGTTTGGTTTCCCAGGAACCGCGTCAAGGAAAGAAGCGGAAGGAACGGGTCTTATCCAGAAGCATGCGTCCGCGAGCTGTCCTGGAGACTAAGTGAGATCAAGAAAGAAAGCGCTCAGCCTGGAGCAGGTGCTTGATGACGGACAGCTTTTGTGAGAAGGAGGATGTGGGAAATGGGAAATGCTGGACGCTCCTGGCTTTTGCTTGTTTGGTAAGGGGCTTTTGTGTAAATTAGAAAAAGGCTCCTCTTTGCCCGTGAATGTTGACCTATGAACCAGGAGGTCACAGTTCGATTCCTGATGGGGGCACATATCAAGGTTGCAGGCTCGATCCCCAGTGTGGGGCGTGCAGGAGGCAGTTGATCAATGAGTCTCTCTCATCATTGATGTTTCTATCTCTCTCTCCCTCTCCCTTCCTCTCTGAAATCAATTTTAAAAATACATGCATTTTTAAATAGATTAAGAAGAAAAAAAAAGGCTCTCTTCCCCCTGCATAGACCGCGCTGTCCACACCGGGACACCCTGGGTGCGTGGGGTGGGAGTTGTCCTTCAGCCCCTGGGGCCCACCCTCCGACCAGGCACCTTTGTGCAGTGTGCGCACTTCACAGCACCGGTGGCAGCCATGCTGGGCCTGGGAGCAGGGAGGCCCTGAATGGGGTGTCCTGAATTCCCCCCCCCAACTTGGCCCCTAACTCCAGCCAGTCCCCAAACCCTCCTGGGCCCCCATTTCTGCTTCTGTGCAACGGGGAGGCTCGTCCTGTCTTCCCCGGGCAGTTCTGAGGATGCGACGAGGGAGCAGCTGGAAATTCAGGGAGGAGGGTTTTGGTGTGAACCCAGTGACCAAATGGAAGCTGCCATTTGGGGTCCTCCAGACGCTGCTCTTTGACAGAAAGGGCTTTGTCGTTGGCGTTTTTAGACATTGCGTGTTGTGGAGAGTTTGGAAAGCAGAGGGTTCTGTCGCACGTCCTCTACCATGGCTAATATCATCCTATACTTTATCTTGCTTTGCGGGGGGGGGGGGGGGGGGTCAGGGGAGACACCAGAACTTCAGTTCAGAGTTTGTCAAAAAGCAGATTCTGATCCAGTAGGTCTGGGGTGGGGTCCGAGAGCCTGCACTTCGAACAGGGCCCCAGGGATGCCCATCTAAGGACTACACTCTGCCACAGGGCCTGGAAGACCCTGGAACGGCCTGAGGCGGTGGGGCCAGGGTGTCCTTGCCCCGAGCGGGCAGTGGGAGCGGTGAAAGCTGCTGCCATCCAGGGGCAGGCTCCCAGGACCCCAGGGATCAGCCTGGTGGCAACGCCAGATCTGGACGCGGTGGGAGTGAAAGCCTATGAAAGGCCCCGCACCCTCAGCAGGGGGCACTGAAGCCGGGGGACACGGCGAAGGGGTGGGTTTCTCCAGATCAAAGCGGGGTCCCCAGCCTTTGATTCGAAAACAAGCACCCTCTTTGGAAGCTGACTGGAGTTCGGGGCTGGCTGGCCTTGGGGCCTGGGGTGAGCGGTCAGAGGCCCCGGCTGGCGGTCTTTTTGCATAACAGCTTGGCTGCCTAACAAAAGGGCGGGCCTTGAAAGGCTGTATGGGGCTGTTAAAGGCTTCCGGCAATGGTTTAATTGGGGGCGATTAAAGTGTCCTCCCCAGGAAGGCCAGCCCTTCAAAGGCCAACCAGGCCTGGCTCCCCTGCCCTCAGCACCTTCCTCCTGGGCCATGCCCCACATGGCCGTCCTGCCCCCAGTCTCTTTCCTCCCCTCTTCCCTGCGGCTCCCTGCAGACCTAGGAAGTTGGCGATGGGACCCTTTGGCCAGTCTCTGTCTGGGAGGATTCCGTCCTGGCCCCTGATCCATCAGCACCATTTGTTCACACAGTTTGGTCTCGTGGCCGAGTCTGGGGTGGGAGGGCAGGAAGGCCGAGTTAGAGACACAAAGGGCCCCAGATTCAGCCCACCTGGAACGCTCTCTCTCGCCGTCTCTCCCCCGGGACACCTAGACGGCCTCCGGGCCCCTCCTTGAGCTCCCTTACCAGCCCCTCTCCCCAGGGCCCTGTCCTGTTCAGGACTTCCTGGTCACTGTTGGGGGTCTGGTGGCCTACCACGCGTTCATCGTGGCCTACCACACATTAATGTCTAGACAGCTACTGAGCACACTACCTGCTGGTCCAAGGTGGCCAGACAGGGACCACGACTGGGAGGCGTCAACGGGCGAAAGCATTAAGGCGTGATCCAAGGTAAAATGACGTGAGCCACAAGCAGACACCTACCTTGGGTGGGGCGAGGAGAGCAGAGGGGCGGGGAAGAATTTCTGGAAGCAACAGGAGCCCATTTGATAACCCTGATGTTAATAGCAAGACCACAGCTGGCTTCACTAACAGACTCTGCCCGCCCAGTCAACTGGGGGATCCTTGCGGGGGGGAAGAGGGGTAGCAATAGTTGCTGGGGTGCAATGGTTCAGATGCTTCCCCAGAGCCCAGGGGAGACTCTCAAATACTGAGCCAATCTCTGGGAGCTGCCGTAGGAGATGCTGTGGGTGCTGTTTTCCGCTCCCATCCCTCTAGGCCCATCCTCCAACAGAGGCCCTCTTCCCTCCCCAGGCCCTGCCCCCACCTCCCCCATCAGGCTTTGGACCCACATTGACCAGCCAGTGCTGCTCTGAGGACAGGAATGCTGGGCCCAAGGGCCTCTGGGATTTCCACATCCCAGGTAAGGAATGTCCATCCTTTTCCCAGGGCGAGAGTGGGATAAAACCAAGCCCTGACGCCGGGAGGCAGGGAGGCTTAGGCCTGAACTCCAGGCTGCAGAAGTTCTCCATTTGACACCCTAACCCCGTGGTCGGCAAACTGCGGCTCGCGAGCCACATGCGGCTCTTTGGCCCCTTGAGTGTGGCTCTTCCACAAAATACCACGGCCTGGGCGAGTCTATTTCGAAGAAGTGGCGTTAGAAGAAGTTTAAGTTTAAAAAATTTGGCTCTCCAAAGAAATTTCAATCGTACTGTTGATATTTGGCTCTGTTGACTAATGAGTTTGCTGACCACTGCTCTAACCTGTTCTGAGTCCTCTCTAGGGAGGTGTCCTTCACGGTCCCCCTGCCCACCTGACAGCTTTCCTGTCCTGTCCCCAGAGCCTGCTCTGGTCCTCAAAGGCCCTGACGGGGGAGGCCAAGTGAGCAGAGGCCCTGAGGGGGGACGGGGCAGAGAGTCTTAGCAGAGCCTTCTGACTGCACCCCAACAACCAGGCAGGTGCCCTGACTTTGATTTTCAGCAATTTCTGATCCCAGAGAGCCGGCTGCTGGCCATATCAGTGGTGTTGTGTGGGCTCAGTAGCCAGAGGCACAGCCCCCACCCCAAGCCCCTGAAGGTTCCTGGAGGGCAGAGCAGCCTGCAGACATCATTTTCACATAAACTCCCCAGCCTCCAGCCTCCAGCCTCCACAGACAGGGAGGCCCTCCAGTGAGGCGGCTCCAGACTTTCAGTTTCGTTCACTCAAGACAGCACCTGAGGGCCCCTGACAGGGCGTGTGCTGAGGACAAGTGGACAGGGCGAAGCATCAGGGATATGCACGCTTGGAAAGGGGCTGTCTGCGCCCCCGTCCTAGCGCCCCTGCACCCCAGACTCACTCCTTTGCTCCCAGGGTGGCCAACTGCCCGGGTTTCCCTGGGCCTGAGAGGGTTCCCAGGATAAGGGACTTTTAGATTTAAAACCTGCACATTCCCAGGCAAACTGTCCTGATTTGCTCAGAGGGGTTTCCTGGGACAGGCTTTCAGGGCTAACACTGGGCCGAGTTGGCCACCCTCCCTTTCCCCTGTAGCCTGGCCTCTGCCCCCACCAGTCCCCTGAGCCAGTGCCCAAAGGCCACCACCAACCTTCAAACACCAGTCCCGGTGGCCTCTTCTCCCTCCTCCTGCCCCCCGGGGGGCAGGCCTGGTGGAAGGCTGGGGCTGCACCCAGCTGGCCTGGAGGGTGCAAGGGGGTGGGGCAAGGGGTCAGGGAAGTGACCGCCTGGCTTGTCCCACCCTCTCTGAGCCAGTGTCTGGACCTGGGCCCTTTATCACCCCTCGCACTGTCTGACCGTTGACGGAGTATCTCCTCCTCACCCTCCCCAGCCTTGCCCTGACTCAGATAAGCGAGGGGCCACCCCAGGAAAACAGAGGTGAAGCTGTGGGCCGGGTCCTTCCCGGCCCTGAACCTCCTGCCTGACCTTTGGCCTGACCTTGGCCAGAGAAGCAGCAGGGCCTCCTCTTGGGGCTCACACCCCCCAGGTGGGCAGGATTCCATGCTCCCTGACAGATGATAACATGGAGACAGGAGAAACGAGGGGCCTGCCCATGGTTACTCGGTCAGACCCACCGAGTGCAGGGGCTGGCGGGGGCCTCAGCACACCCAAGGCTGCTGTGAGGCGGTGCATTGAGTCCAGCCGGGAAGAAGGACCCACAGGCCAAGATTCAGCACCTCCAGCTCCCTGCTTGTCACAGGCCAGCCTCCCAGCCCGCCCTACCACCCCAGCCCAGAGCCTCCGGCTGGGCATCAGGGCTCCTGTCTGTCCCTCTGAAGGCCTTCTGTACGTTCTCTCCCCCAACCCCTCACCTACCCACCCCCACCCCTGCCCCAAGGCCTGCTCTTTGCTGTGCAAGCTCTCTCTGTCTTAGTGTGGTCAGGGTCCCACTCACAAGTCCCCTTGGGTTCCCAGTGCTTCGGGACAGCCGGACATTCCTAACCTTCCCTGGCCACTCTAGACCCCAAACTCCACCCCCCTCTGTCCTCCAGGCAGCAGCTGGGGCCGCACAGAATTCCCGTGCTCCCCAACATGCCAAGTCCTTTCTTGCTCACCCTGACCCCCCACAGGGAAGGGACACCTTCCCTCACCAGGGTCCGTGGAGAACCTGCTGGCCCTTCAAGGGCCTGCTTGCATGCCTCCTCTTCCAGGAAGCCTCCCTGGACACATGAGTCAGAAGCAAGTTCTTCGAACGGCTTTAGCACTTACCGTGTGCCAGACACTATGCGTCTATTTAACCCTCACAACAACCAGAGGCAGCAAGTACTTTACCACGATCATCTCCATGTTATACACAGAGAGGGTAACTAACAGGCCCGAGGTCACGTAATCCAAACAGGCGGAGGCAGGATTTAGGCTCTGGCCGTCTGGGTCCAGAGCCTGATCTGTCAGGGCCCCTCCCAGGCTGGGTGGTCTGTGAGCCTTTTATCCCCTATCCTGGCTCTACTGGTCTAGAATCTCCTTAGGGCGGGGGCCAGGGATCAGGACTGGCTTCCTAAGGAGGCTTAGTATTTGCTTAGAGAGCTCAGAGAAGGACCTTTATCTCAGGCCCCTCTATGGCCCTAGAGGGAAGCACAGAGTTCTGTTTCTATTACTGCTCAGGCCAATTTCTGAGGAGTCTCTGCCTGGCTTCTTTTTGGCTCTGGGGGCCTGGTCCCAGCCCGAGCATGGGATGTGGGTGGGGTGGCCAGAGAGAGGCTGGGAGCTTGGCCCCCTGTGTGGGGGGCTCCAGGGCCGCTCTCTGCCCCTCTAATCCCTCCCTCCTAAAGGCCAGCTCCACACCCACCTCCTCTAAGCAGATGTGCCTGCTGCCCCAGGCCTGCCTCAGCCTGGTCCCTCTACCGCCTCCCGCTTGTCTCCTGTCCCAACTGAAGAATGTATGGACGGATCCTCACGCTGACTCTAAACTCTGCCTGCTGCTCCCTCAAACTCTGGCTGCACCTCCGCTAAAGGAGGGGGCAGAGGGAAAGGAACCCTGCTTTGGGGCAGACTGAGGTTCCTGAGGCACCTGGAGACTTCCGTCCTCTCATGGGTGTGTCCGCCAGGCTCAGAAACACTGAGTTACCCAGAGGGTGTCAGGGCTGGGCTGGGAGAGGAGGTGCATACATGCCCAAGGAGGTGGCTGTGTGTGTGTGTTTGCGTGCATGTGTGTGTGTGTGTGTGTGTCCACGTGCCCATAGGTGACGGTGAGTGTGTAGGTGTGATTCATATACACCCTTGTATAATCTGCTATGTGCTTGAATTCCTGGGTACCTGCCCACATGCACAGAGGAGTCCTCCCTCCGGCTGCACCCCCAGCTCCTACTCACCCCTCAGGATGCTCCGCTGCAGGCCTCACCCCTGATGTTCACTCTGACCCTCCAGCTCACACTCCCTGCTAACCCTGGTCCCTGACCTGCTGACCTACATCACAAGCACTGCCCGTCTTACTGTGGTTCAAGCCTGGAGTTTGGTCACCTTCGCTTCCTGAGTGCAAGGTGGACTCCTTTTCAATTTACCCCAAGCCCCCGTTTAGAGCTGGGGACGCGGCCTTGCCAATACGCAGTCACTGCCCTGAGTCAAAACCAACTGCGTTGAAAGGAGCTGCGTTTCAGCGAAGAGAAGCCAGAGCACACTGGCTTTCCCCTCTCATCTTTGAAATCTTTCACTCTCTGTATCTGTCCATCTGTACTTTCTCTAACTTGTTTGCCTGTCTCCGTCTTCAGCTTACAAAGTACTTCCTGGTACATCATATCTCATTCGAATCTCCCGGCAATCCTTCAAGATAGCAATACTTATCCTCTCCGTGCAGATGAGAAAACTGAGGCTCAGGGAGGCTACGTGACTCACCCAAGGTCACAGGGCCTGTCAGGGCCTGAGAGCCGGGCTGGAATCCTCGCCTGAATGGACACCACCTCCAGCCCCGCACCGCTCCCTACCAGCAAGTGCCTCCAGGGTCAGAGGTGATCATGACCTCATACCCTCTCTCTGTCCTGAGGTCCACGGGGAAGGAGCCCAGCCAGGGCCCCCAAGGCCAGGGCTGGCCCCACCCAGCCAACACTCCCGGCTACAGGAGAGGCAAGGAGATCTGAGGACATTGTTCTCGGCCTGTGGTTACTGATTTGACAACAGTTCCATTGCTCTTCAGCCAGCCAGGGAGTTAATGATTAAGGAAGGAATTAAATATTAACCACCTGTCGGGCCACCGTGTGTCATGTCTGTCTGCACCTGAGCCTTTCTAAAAATACCTCCCACGTTCGGGGGGCCAGCCCACAGGGCCTCTGAGTGCCGTGCTTCTGGCCACCGCCTCCCTGTGCACCCACCCTGGCCTTACCTTACCCCACCTTCTTCCCACCCATGCCCACCCCATCATGCTCTTGCATACCAAAGCAGGGACCCAAGAGATCTTCCTCCAGCTTGGCAGCCACAAGCCACACTGCTGGAAGCAGTCTTGGTGGGCTCTCTGGAGGAGGAGGATTTGCCTGGAGCTAACTGCTGTGTGTTCCTGGGGCTTGGAGGGGCAGCCTGGTTCAGTAGGTTACATTCCCATGTGTGATCTAGTTTATCAGTGCTCTTATCGGCTCTCTCAACTCCTTCCTCCACCTAAAGACAGCTCTGGCTCAACACCTATCGGGCCCCAACACCGTGGGCCACAGCAAAGAGTTCCAAAGGAGCGGCACCCTCCCCAGCCAGCTTTCCCTTTCTTTCTTCCCACAGTGATGATCTGGGGGGGTCACCTCTAGGAAGCCTCTCAGACTAGCCTGACCCTACGCCCTGCGGGGCCTTGCTCCCCCAGCTCCCCCTGCGCTGGGTGATTCAGGCTGGCGTGGGCTGTTGCGCAGCTGCAGGAAACTGGCTGCATCTGTTAGAACCGTCCTTTGAAGTTCAACCGTGCAGCCCATGTGGCCCTCCGAAGGCTGGGGGTGGAGACAGCTCGATCACACCCAACCCCGGGCCTGCCCTCCAGGGAGCAAGCCAGCCATGGTCAGCCTCCCCACTGCAGGAACCACGGACTGTGGGGCACAGGGCTCGCGCAGTCTTTCTCCAGAAAAAGTGAATTCTTTATTCAAGAAACAACCCTACCTCCCGGCCGGTGTGGCTCAGTGGTTAGAGTGTCAGCCCTCAGACCGGTTAAGGGCACATACCTCGGTTGCAGGCTCAATCCCTGGCCCCCGTCAGGGTGTGTGTGGGAGGCAACCAATCGATGTATCTCTCTCACATTGATGTCTCTCTCTCTCCCCCTTCCTCCCAGTGTCTCTGAAATATGAATGGAAAAATATCCTCGGGTGAGGATTAGCAAAAAGACACACCACCCTGCTGACGAGCTCTGTGTCTGCTCACGAAGAAGCCAAAGGTTCGCCTGCCCAGCACCCCTTTGAGCTTGGACTTCCCTCCCTCTGCTCTCTGCGGAACTGCATTCGCACCTCAAGCCTGGTGACAGGCATTGCTCTCCCCATTTTACAGATGGGATGTTCGGTGGAAGGACTTGGCTGGGTTCAAACAGCCAGAAAGTGGCAGAGGCTGGCCTGCAGCCAACAGAATGCTAATGAACCGAGGACTGTTCTTCCCTCAGCTGTCTCAGCCCCCACTCAGCTCTTCTCCAAACTAGTTACTGATTGACTGGCTTTCTTTTTACCCCTTAACTTTCTGTCATATATGTGTGTATATATATATATATATGACATATATAATTTTTAATTTTTTTTTTTTTTTTTTTTTTTTTTTTTAGACAGAGAGAGAGGAAGGGGGTAGGAGAGAGAAACATCGATTTGTTACACTTATTTATGCATTCATTGATTGCTTCCTGACCCGGGATCGAACCCACAACCTTAGCATATCGGGATGACTCTATAATCAGCTGAGTACCTGGCCAGGGCTCTCTCACCTGTATGGATACTTGTACTGCGTTGGATTCTTCCAAGCAAAGGTCTCCTCGTTTCCTAAGTACCAAGGAGACGTGTGACATGGAGACTCAGGTGCTCTGGACAGGGATTTCCAAGTCCCTCCTGTAACAGGACTCATCGCTTTAAGACAGGTTGTTAAGACAGGTTATACAGAGACTCCTAGAAGGACACACTGCCTTCCTCCTTTCTGCAGGTTGTAAATCTTCTGACCAGACCGGCCTGCCTAGGATCAGCATGGCACAGTGGTCTCCTCACACCATCGCCTGTGTTCACAGATGAGGAAACCGAGGCTCCCTGGGTCAAGTGCCTCGCAGGCTGGACGGCTCCCGGGTATTTCAGGGCAGCGGGGGCACGGAGTGCAATGGCACCAATGGGGGCTTCCCGGCTAACACCTAGGAGGTGTCCTTGGGGGCTACAGCCCCTGTCACTCAGAGCCCCCCACCCCAGCTCACCCTGACTGCCTCATCCCTCTGCATAGCACCCCTCCCCAGGCCACTGCTCCCCAAAGCTGGCCTGCCCCCTTCCTGGACAGTGGTTTCCCCGAGGACACGTGGAAACCCAGGAAACATTGCGTCTTAACCATAAACAGTGTTTCCATCTTTGGTTCAGGCCTTCCTGTGGAAAGGAGAGAGCAGCCAGATCCTGCAGCTCCCTCAGACTCAGAGGCCAAACCTCCTCCCGTGGCCCCCAGCTGGGCCCCCACCCTGTGCTCTTGCTCTGCATTTCACATATGCGCATAGCCATTGTCACTCACAAATTTAGATGAATTCAGTGGAGCAGGGAGAAGGGAAGCTGCATCCAATGCCCAGACTGCTTTTCAATGAAGGACTCTCAAGTTTTTATTTGCATCTCTTTTGCATATATTTGCATGGGCTGCTTTGGGAGCTCTTCGTTTTCCCAAAGAATACAGAGAATAACGGATTGGCAGGCCCCAGGGGGCACTGAGGCCCCAGTGAGGTTTCCAAAGGCTTTGGGTGGGTCTCAGGATCCCAACGTGCGTGAGGGAGTCAAAAGGGGGCAGAACACAAGGTTGCATGGGTGGGTGGGGACCGTTGGAACAGTGAGAGGCCATGTGGGCTGCTCCTGGAGCTGGAGAAGTGGAAGCTGGGCACCCCTGTGCTCCCACCCCCCTGCAGAGCTCTCACCCCAAAAGCATCTCTGTGCATCCCCAAAGGGAAGCCTCTCACACCCACCGAGGGGACGGAGGCAGCGCCTTTCTAGTTTGCAAATAGCCGAACTGAGTGGGCTGGGCATTCCCTTGCAGCTGCAGTCCCTGTAGCCTCCTTCCCAGCAGGGCCTGCGTGGGGGCTGACCTTCTGCCACCCCTCCCCCTGGCCCTGCGGGGTACGGGGTATGTGTTCTGGCCTCCCCAGGGCCTAGTGCCTCACCCCGACCCTGGAGCCACAGGCGGGGCAGTGGCCTGAGCCTGGCTCACCTGGCAGAGCCTGATGGTCTTGTGTGGGGAGGTGGGACTGAGCCAGGCCTGTAGGGGATGTGATCTGGCTGAGAGCCCAGGGCAATGGAGGGTTTAGGCTAATTCTAGGCCCAAAGGGCTAGAGGAGGGGAGGTAGGATGACAGTCCCAATCGCCTGTGGCTTCTTCTTCCAGCACCTTCATTTGCCACAGCCCTGCCCACATCAGGTACCTGCCTGCCTCTGAGCCTCTGATAATGGGGCATCTTTCTCTTTTTGGATGCCTGAATAACTCGGCTCATCCCTGAACATCTGACGAGAGATCCGTTCCCCAGGAAGCCTTCAGGGTTGCTTAAGTGTCCCCTGCCTTTCCCATTTTCCCCAGGAAGTATTTGTCTATGTGAGCCCCTGGCCTGGTCAGCATGGGGCTTGCTGAGGGCAGGGCTGGGTTTCTGCTCTCCAGGACCCCCGGCAGGTCGAGGCTGTGGCAGGGCAGGTGGCAGGGGGACAAGGCGGGGCTTCTTCCCTTCCAGCACATGTGAGGTGTGTGTCCCATCTGCCATGAGAATTAGCGCTGCCCTTCTCAACCCACCTGGCCACAAGTGATGAAGCTGGGGTCACCTGGGTGAAGTGGTCCGCTCAGATCACACGGGCCAGGAAGAAGATCTGCCTGCATGGGCTGTACTGGGCCTGAGTGACGTCCGAGACCTCAGCTGCTGGCCCAGCATGGAGGCAGCAGGCAGAGCTAACTGACCACTCAAGGGCCTACAGGTCAGGATTTGAGCATCCAGGTGACCCCAGGCTGAGGCTCCAAGGACTTGAAGTCCTTCCCCAGCCTCCCTCTTTCCCTCCACTCCCCCCCAGCAAACAGCTCCCCCGGCAGGGCAAGTGTCCTCCCTTCCACCAACCCAACCAGCTCCGAGTTCAGCTGCAGAAACGGCCAAACGACTCTGGAACCCAAACAGGAAGCCAGGGAGAGGGGGGCCAACGGTCGGCAGGGATCTGAGGCTCCTCCAGGAAGCGTGGGGAGGTGGGAGGGGCTGGGAGCCCACCACAGGCCCTGAGCATCCCCACCCCACCTCCCTGCTGGCAGGGACCCCTAGGCCCTGGGGAAACGTGTCCTCTTATGGAAGACACTGTAGGCAGGGTCTTCAGAGCTCTTGCGCCTGAGTCCCTTTTTTTGTTTTGTCATAGACTTTATGTTTTTTGAGCAGCTTTAGGTTCACAGCACCATTGAGCGGAAAGTACATATATTTCCCATGATGCCTACCACACACAGCCTCCCCGGTTACCAACATCCAGCACCAGAGTGGTACATTTGTTATAATTGATGAACCTATATTGATATCATTATCACCCAGAATCCTAGTTCACCTTAGGGTTCACTCTGTGGGTTTGGACAAATGTATAATGACATGTATCTACTACTGTAGTGTCATACAGAGTAATTTTACTGCCCCCCAAATCTATGCTCTGTGTATTCATCCATCTCTCCTCCTTTTTTTTTTTTTTAAAAAAAAGATAATTGTATTGATTTCAGAGAGGAAGAGAGAGAGGGAAATATCGATGATGAGAGAGAATCATCAATCGGCTGCCTCCTGCAGGCCCCACACTGGGGATCGAGCCCGCAACCCAGGCATGTGCCCTGACCGGGAATTGAACAGTGACCTTCTGGTTCATAGGTTGATGCTCAACCACTGAGCCACGCTGTGTGGGCCATCTCTCCTCCTTAACTCCTGGCACCCACTATCTTTTTCCTGCTTCCATAGTTTTGCAGAATGTCATGTAGCTGGAACCATACAGTCTGTCGGTTCTTCAGACTGGCTTCTTTCACATAGCATTACGCATTTACGTTCCCTTCATGTCTTCACTGAGCTTGATAGCTCATTTCCTTGTAGCGCTACGTATTGTCTGGCGATACCAGTTTATTTATCCATTCACCTACTGTAGGACCTTTTGGTTGCCTCCAAGTTGTGGCAATTTTGAATAAAGCTGCTGTGAATATCTGCATGCAGGTTTTTGTGTGGACATAAGTTTTCAACTAATTTGGGTAAACTCCAGGAGCATGACTGCTAGATCATAGTATGTTTAGTTTTGTAAAAACCTGTCAGACTGCCTTCCAAAGTGGCTGAACCGTCTGCGTTCTCAGGAATGAATGATTGTAACTGTTTATCTACATCCTCTCCAGCATTTGGTGGTGTGTCAATATTTTGGATCTTCACCATTCTAAAAGGTATGCATTCAAATCTTGTTGTTTTTGTTTGTTTGTTGTTGTTTATTGTTAATCCTTATCCGAGGATATTTTTCCATTGATTTTTTAGAGAGAGTGGGAGGGAGAGAAGCAGAGAGAAGAGAGAGAGAGAGAGAGAGAGAGAGAGAGAGAGAGAGAGAGAGAGAGAGAGAGAAACATTGATGTGAGAGAGAACATCCATTGGTTGCCTCCTGCACATACCCTGACGAGGGCCAGAGATAGAGCCTGTAACTGAGGCACATGCCCTTGACCGGAATGGAACCCTCGACCCTTCAGTCTGTGGGCTGATGCTCCAACCACTGAGCCAAACCAGCCAGGGCAGTATCTTGTTGTTTTAATTCACAATTCCATAATGACATAGGATGTTGAGCTGGGTCACTTTTAAGGCAGGTTTTTCTTTAAATAATTCTGAGATCATATTCACGTCACTTCTTATCAGCCCACCCTGAGGGTTGAGCACCCAGGATAGAGAAATGCCTGAATCTTCGGCTCTGTTCTATCACTGGCTCACCATTGTCTTTGGCAAGTCACATACCAACCTGGACCTCAGTTTCTCAGCCTGTGAAAGGGAGCTCATAGTACTCATCTGATAGCACTCATCTGCGGTGTGTGTGTGTGTGTGTCGGCGGGGGCGGGGGGGGGCGGTCTCCATCCATTAGGATGTGGTCAGGGCTTGGCAAGGTGGTCGATGGTGAGTGAAGGTAGGGGCCACAGGCTGCCTCACCTGGTGCTGGGCCAGCAGTGGCTGCAAACTAGGGAGCCCTCCAGGCCAGGACTGGAGAGTCAGGGCAGCACGTCCCTGACCCTGCACCCCGGCAGAGCCCCAGGCCCCCCAGGACTGGCCAGCAGGTGTTATGTCTGTCCACACATCTGCCGCAGGGGTCTAGGAGGTGAAAGGACAGGAGGGCAGGACCTGGCCTCAGAGCATGTTCCACCAACTTCCCTGGGAAGACGGGCCAGAGGCTCAGAAGGCGGCACGGGCAGCAGAGGGACATGCAAACGGCAGGCAAACACTCAGAGGGCCTGCTTCCTGTCCCCATCGGAAAGGAGCCTGCACTCTGGGAGGTTTCGTTCAAAGGGGAGACAGGGCTCTGAAACTGGAGGGCTGGCCTGGGCCCCTCAAAGGCCAGTTGGGGGTAGGGGGAAAGGATCAGCAAGTCAAGCGTGTCCCCTCCCCTTCTCTCCCCGCTGGCCGCCCCCGTTCCCTCTGTGGCATCCATGGGCCCTTTAGCCTCTCCCCCAGCCAGGCCCTGCCCTCAACAGCAAGATCCAACAAAAACCCATACCCCCTCTCCCACCAACTGTCATCGCATCCTTCTTTTTTTGACACTGCAAGAAAGAGCAGAATAAATGCCTCCTAATCTCAAGTGCTCAGATAACATCTGCTGCCATTAAAAAAAATAATAAAAGTAAAACTTCTCCCCTACTCCCCTTCGCCCTTTGGCAACCTCTGTTTGGAGGTAAGCAGTTAATAGTTTCTTGTGTAGCCATGCCCACACTAGCACACATCTATGCATGTGCGCCTGTTAAAGAGCATGCACAGGAAGAGAGGTTGTGCTGTACACACAGACCTCCCCTTGCTCCTCAACTTGACCCCACAACCTCGACGCCCTCTGAGCAACACAGGCAGACCCAGTCCAGTCTTGGGCCACGTGGAATTGGCCGTTTCACGGAGGTGCTGTGCTGGGGCTGGCGCCCTGCAAACAGGCCTCTACCTGGTCCCCCTTTTATTAGAGCACTTGGCCCGCCTCAAAGCCCAGAAACCTGAGTTGCATGAACCCAATGCAGGCGGAGAGCCTGCAGGCAGGGGGCCTGGGGGCCTTGGGCCAGGCATGCACTTCCTCTGACTCTCAGTTTCTGCCTCTGTAACACAGATAACTCTCTCTCTCTCTCTCTCTCTCTCTCTCTCTCTCTCTCTCTTTTAAATATTTTATTGATTTTTTACAGAGAAGAAGGGAGAGAGAGTTAGAAACATTGATGAGAGAGAAACATTGATCAGCTGCCTCCTGCACACCCCCTACTGGGGATGTGCCCGCAACCAAGGTACATGCCCTTGACCAGAATCGAACCTGGGACCTTTCAGTCCGCAGGCCCACGCTCTATCCACTGAGCCAAACCGGTTAGAGCCAGGTAACCCACTCTTAAGGTGGAGGTAGAGATTTCAAAAAGGCGATGTGGTCTAATAAAGGGGCTTCCCATACCCTTCCGGAACTTGGAGGCCAATTTGAAGAAACAAAGCTTCCACTTGGAGCTCCAGGAAACAGGACGTACTAGATGAAGAAATGGAGGCACCGAGACATTGAGGAACTTCCCCAAGGTCACACAGCTGGTAAGTGGGAAAACTGGGACAGACCCAGTCCGGCTGGCTCCAGACCTGTGTCCTGGAATAACAGGAGGACAGCGATAGCCGTGGAAAGGCATGGCCGAGCTGGGGTGTCCAGGCTGGAGGAAGCTGGGTGGAGAAGGAGCAGGAGGAGAACAGGGGCCAAGGGAGGCAAAGGGACCTTCCAGACTGCACAGGGGGTGCGAGCTCACCCCCACCCCACCCAGGGCAGGGCAAGCGGAGCAGGCCTCAAGCTCCTCTGCATCCCTCCCTCCCTCCTCCTCTGCAGGCTCCCTGGGGACTCCGGCTCAGAGGGGTGACCCCAGGAAGGTGTGCAGGGATGCTGCCAGAGTGGGGGACAGCGGGAGGCCCTGACATTAGGTAGTGTCATATGTGGTGGATTTTATGCCATTTCGTTCTTGTACAGTAGACAATTTTACTGCTGAGGGAAGCCAGCCATTCTAGTTCATGAACCATCCATCCGCTCTCTGCAGATGGGTGATGGCACGGGCCCAGGGCTGAGAGGGAACAGAGGGAAGACCAGGATGGGATCCTGGGCCCACGGGACCTCACAGGCCAGGGTGAGCAGCAGGATGCTTCCTCTGGGGGTGGGGGGCGATAGCAGAGCCAGCTGTAGGCCACCTCTCCCTCTCCCCCGGGCTCCCCCTGCTTCCTGCTCCCCTGCCCCGTCTCTGACTTCAGCCAGGGCCACGGCTCTCTCCTGAGTCATCTTTGCTTTCGAGCTTTCTGGGTTTTACTCACCTGTCTCCTGGTTTGGGTTTCCACCTTGTTAAGAGAATTTTCCCCACTCCCTCCTGAACACTGATAAGGACACATGCACACAGGCTGCTTGGTGACAACAAAGGACTCTAAGGGAAGGACCCCAAGGTCAAGGGAACCCTGAACCTCCCAGCTCACTAGAAGTGCCCAAGGCCAGCCTCAGCTGCAGGCCCCTGGCTTTCCGGGAGCTGAGCAGCCACACCTGCTCCAGCAGTGTGCTCCGCTGCCGCAGGCCTGGGTTGGTTACACTCCGTGCAAAAGGCCCCGCTGCTTCATCTGCCCCTGGGCAAAGCAGGAGGTATCAGGAGCCCACTTCTCCCAAGCCTTGGACTAGCCACACGGTCCCTACAGAGCCCCAGGCAGCTGGCCTGCCCGCCCACCCTCCTCCACGGACACCATCCTGAGCTGAGAGAAGGGAGAGCAACTTGGCTGGGCACCACCTGCCCTGTGCCGAAGGCAGAGAGGTGTGCAGGGCTACGCGGCTCTGGAAGCCTCTCTGCAGGAGGTGGCAAGATGCAGCCAGACGAAGGCCTTGGGGGGCACGGCTGGCAGGGACATACAGGCGGCATAAAGACACCTGGTGTGAATGTGCCATTGGCAGGAGGGTAGAGATGATGCAATCGCTCCTTCAGGTATTTGTTGAACACTTACTATATGCCAGGCTCTGTTCTAAGCACTGGGAACACAGTAAGAGACCAAAAATAAAATAAATAAAATAAAATAAAATAATAAATAATAAAATAAAATAAATTTAAAAATAAAATAAAATAAATAAAATAGTATAAGATAAAATAAATTAATTTAAAAATAAACAAACAAACAAACAAATAAATAAATAAATAAAATAAAATCCTGGCACTGACATTTTAGTGGAAGGTCATCCTGAAGTGGTAGGGTTAGCATTACTCAAATAGCCTAAAGCTCAAGTGAACAAGGATGGGAGGAAGGAGCCACCCACTGGCCCCTCACCCTGTGAAAGCCAGGCCTGTGGCCCTGTCTCTGCCACCAGAGGGAAACTCAGCACAGATGGGATACATGGAGGCCCAGGCAAGCCCACCTCCAAGTAATTGCAGCCTGTGCCACAGTGTTCCTCCTTTAAGGGTCAGGGTTGCACTAATACCTGCCTCTTCCTGGAAGCCCTCCCTGATTAACCCCTCCCCTCACTGGGATGGGAAGATGTGGGTGCCCATCTTTCTTAGAAGACACTATCCTTGAGCTGATCAGAAACATTTAAAAAGTCCAGGACAATACCTTTCTTCAGTTGACCCCACCACCTCTACCCACACTGTCCTGGATGAAAACACTGGCCTGTCTTGGGAAGAGTCTGGGGTAAGAATCAGTAATTCGCAGTTGCAATCCAGACCCTGCAAGATCTCGGGAAAGACATGTCCCTGGGCCTCAGTTTCCTCACCTATAAAACAGGGAAAGAGGCTTGTCCAGAAATACCACTGACGGGGCTGGGGGGAAGGTGGCAGCAGCAGCAGACTTTTATTGACCGCCAAGTGCATGCCAGGCACTGGGCCGTTCCTATCATGCACAGCGTTGAATATAATCCTCTCAATAACCTCGTGAAGAAGACACCACGGCCATTCCCACTTTGCAGATGAGGAAACTGAGGCTCAGAGGGTTTCACAAGTTGCCTACAATCATACAGCTGTGTGACTCCAAAAACCCTGCTCTTAACATATCACGCTATTGTTCTGAATAAAAGATTCCATTCCCTTCTGTCCAACCAGTTCTCCAGTCAACTTGTAGTTAAAGGGCACCAACTATATGCCAGCCACTGGGGAAGCCACTGCCTTTATTTGAGCATCTGGTAGGAGTCCAGCTGGGACATGGAAGAGACACCTGTCCTCCAAGAGCTTAGAGATGTGGGTAGATGGAGCTTGGCTATGGGAGGTGATGAACACAGGCTCTGCCATCAGAGTCTTCCAGGTGTAGCTGGATAATCCACTGAGTCTCTCTCCCCTTGGGTTCTCGGCTATGTAATGGCGGTCAGAATGCCACATTCTAGGATTGGCGGGAGGATGACATGTGATAATGAGGGCACCTCAAGGGACGGGGTTTGGCAGAGAATGGACTGCCTAATTGTGGCCCTTACGACTAAAGTGAACAACTGGAGAACCAGGGACGGTTGTACGTGGCCAGATGTCAGGCTGTGTGTCCAGAGGCGCCTCGGGAGTTCAACGCAGAAAGAACTGGCCTGGAGCAGGCAGGGGAGGCTTCCTGGAAGAGGAGCCGCTGGGAGCTGGCTGGGAAGGCATGCGCTGGCCTGCAGGTGAGGTGTGGGGGGCAGGGAGGAGGTGCACCTTTGCACCCTGAGGCCACCCCAGGATGGGAGCAGGTGAGCGGCCAGTCCACACGGTTCACGGCAGGGTGAGGGGCTCCTCTGCCAGGCTGAGGCTCTGGGACAAAGGGAGCCCCTCGAAGGCACGTAGCAGAGGCCAGCTCTGGGGAGAAAGGCAGCAGGCCTCATGCGGGGGGATGCACAGCCAGTGGCAGACCCACACCCAGGCAGACCTTGCTGGCTCCCCTCTTGGTCCTGTCCCTTGGCCCCTGTCTCCTCAGCCTCCAGGATCACTCCCTCCCAGGCCGGCCCACAGGGCTTCAGGTGGTGGGAAGGGAGAGCCGGAAGAGCCGCCCTGCTCGGGGTCTGCTGTGGCGGGCCAGGGAAAGGCCCGGAACGTGTTTACATTTTCCCTCCTTTCCTGCTGGTGGCTCAGCCGGCTGGCGGTTACACCACTGCGGTTTGCTGGCCCAGGGAGTGCCTCCATTACATAACGCCTGACACAACCGCCCCGAAGACACACACACACACACACACACACACACACACACACACACACAGAGACGCACCTACACAGCCTCACCCCCCTCCACTGGCGCACTATTGTCTCGGGAGGCTTTCTGCCTCCCCCAGCAACAGTCACAATTAGTGGCACAATCTTCCCACTTCCTTGTCCTCAGGTGCCCTCAGGGGCAGCCTCATCTTTGGCACCAGCCCCGAGGTGGAGGAGTTGGGGCGTAGCCACTGGAGGACGGGAGAGCAGGACAGGAGACAGAAAGGCCAGACCCCAAGGGGCAGCCCTTGGTCCGTGGACTCCGGAAACTCAGAACAGCCATACCGGGAGTGAACTGGGGTAGAAATGGTCTCTGAGGCACCCAGAGAGGTGGAGGGGGTGGGCATTTAGTGCCACATTGTTGGAGGGTTACTAGGATGGCAGGTTTCAAGGTTTTATTTATTTTTTTGTGGTTGTAAACTTTATTTTTAAAACAATTTTTATTGATTTCAGAGAGGGAGAGATAGGAACATCAGTGATGAGAGAAAATCATTGATCGGCTGCCTCCTGCACACCCCCAGCAGGGATTGAGCCCGCAACCAGGGCATGTGCCCTGACCGAGAATCGAACCTTGACCTCCTGGTCAACTCTCAACCACTGGCTGGGCTTCAAGGTTTTCTTTGTTGTTTTTTGTTAATCCTCACCTGAGAATATTTTCCCATTGATTTTTAGAGCGAGTGGAAGGGAGGAGAAGAGACAGAGAGCGAGAGAAAGACCAATGTGAGAGAGACACATCGATTGGTTGCCTCCTACACCCGAGGCAACGGAGGGCCTGCAGCAGAGGTACGTGCCCTTGACCGGAATCGAACTTGAAACCCTTCGGTCGTTGGGCCGACGCTCTATCCACTGAGCCAAACCAGTTAGGGCAGTTTCAAGGGTTTACATACACATTATCTCCACAGAAACACGGGAGCCACCCCAGGACTCAGCAATGCTGCCCCTAGGGAGTCAGCTGGTGGGAACACTCACCCCGGGGTCTGTGCATAAGGATGCCCACAGCAGTTTTGTAACGCAGCGCTCCGGCCATCCCCGGGCCTCACCCACGGAAACGAGACCACGGCGAGGGCGGGCAGGAGGCCGGCGCGCCCCATGCAGGGAGCCCAACCATACATGAATGTGTGTGGGTACATATTTAGAGGCAGAGCTGCGCCATCCCATTTCTGGAACTCCTCACACAAAGCGGTTACCAAGTGCCCAGCTTGGCGGAGTGTGACTGGGGAGGAAGGTTGGGAGGGACTTCCCCATTTGTCCGCATTGGAATTCAATGTCTGCAGCTGGGGTGTTCAGGAAAAGCCTGCGTACGTTTGGAATAGAAGGAAAAACTCAGCGAAAGGCTGGGTCTACTAAGAACTGTGCATTTCCCCCCTGGTGAACGGCCGGGCACTCTGCCCTGGCATGGGGCGTGGGCGTGGGTGGCATCGTGGCCCCACCATTCACGAGCTGGGAGACCTTGGGCAAATGTCTTTGTTTCTCTGAGCGTCACCTGTCAGATGGGAGAGCGCAGCACCCCTCTCACAGGGGCTGGTGGGTTTTTTTTTTTAGTTACTGAGGCCCTTTTAGGAGCCAGGTTGGGGTGTGCAAAGAGGAACATGACGGTTCTCACTTTGAAGGAACTTCCAGGCTAGGGAGGAAGACAGGGGTGTAGGGGAATGCGCTCCGACAAAGGCCCGGCCTGCGCAGGGGCCCTGGGGGGCTGGGGCTGGGCGGGTGGACGGGTGAGGTGGAGATTCAGCTGAGACTGAGGAGGCAGAGGGACACCAGGGGAGCACGTTTGGAAGCTTGGAATTGAACGAGGCGTGAGGGACCCCTTCCGGGCCTGTGGGCGGGAGGGGCGTGACCACCTGAGTGTGTTTGAGAAGCTGGCTCTGGGGAATGGTGGCTGGGAGGAGGAGCGCCCGGGGCGCCCGCTCACCTGCTGTCCAGGGGAGAGGGGAGCCCGAGGGGCTGAGGCGGTCAAGACGGGGAAAATAAGCAGGATGAGGGAGAAGAAACGCCAGATGGGGCTGTCGTTTTAGAGAGGGTGGTCTGGGTGGCTCCTGAAAAGGTGACACTTAGCGGAAAATTGAGAACAGGCCACGAGAAGAGCCTGTTTAGACAGAGGGAACAGCAGGTGTAAAGGCCCTGACGCAGAAAGGAGGCTGCGTGGTTGGAGCAGGATGAGGGGAGGAGGAGTCAGGTCAGAAAGGAAAGGGGCTGTAGGGCCGGTCGGCTGGGTCCTACAGGTAACGTAGGACTTGCTAAGGTTTTTATTTTTAAAAAAATATATTGTTTTATTATATATTTTATTTTTAAAATATTTTTAAAAATATTATTTTTTTGTGATTTCAGAGAGGAAGAGAGAGGGGGGGGGAGAGAGAGAAACATCAATGATGAGAGTCATTCATCGGCTGCCTCCTGCATGCCCCCCCCCCCCCCCCCCCCCCCAATGAGGATCCAGCCCGCAACCCGGGCATGTGCCCTGACCAGGAATCAAATCGTGACCTCCTGGTTCATAGGCTGGCCTGGCTAAGATTTTAGATTTTATTCTCAGTGAGGATTTTGAGCGAAGAATGGCTTGAAGTGGTTGTGTTTTTAAAGCGCAGATGTGGAAAGCTGAGTTCGCAGACAGTGTGGGAGGAAGGCAGGGAGAGAGGAGTCAGAGAGGCAGCCCGGGGCCATCTGAAGGAGCCACAGTTGCGATGCCTTTGAATTCTACTTCAGCCTTTCCCCAGCCGCCTGGCCCCGGGCACAGAACTTCTCTGAGCTCAGCTTCCTTATCTTTGAAACGGGACAGTAGTAGTCCCTCAGTCTTGTGTAGTAGATATAAAGGCTGTTATTAACATACATAAAGCTTTAGTGCATAATAGGGGCTCCATAAAGAGTCACTCTGAGGATCTTCAAGGCATTCCAATCCTGTGGGCATGAGCTGGGGGCCGAGAGGAAGAGAAGGATGATGAAACATAATGGTAATAATAGCCAGCTAGTTCTCCTTGAATACCTACCACCTCTAGGCAAAACCTTTGACACATAGTATCTCACTTAATCTTTACAACAAAAACAAGGACAACAATAGATTAACCCATTTTATTTTTCTAATGAAGAAACTGAGGCTCAAAGGTCACCCAGGGGGTAACTGGCAGCAAATAGGACCCATTCCATACCTCTGACTCCAGAGTCCCCAGTTCTTCCCACGGAGGGGAACCTACTGAGCTCTGAGATGAAAGGTCCCAATGAGTCCCCCACTCAGGGGTGTTAACATTTTTAGGGGGTGCTCTGAGGACAATTTTTTAATTTAAAAAATGTTAATTGAAAACGTTTAACTGAAATATAGCAAATTTCAAAGGAAATCATCAGACCAAAAATAGGATGCTCTAATACAGGAATTGGTGGGGGGCAGAGGGCAGGCTAGTGGTCTCTTGAGTGTTGAGCCCACTGCCCAGCCCCATCCTGTGCCACTTTGCTCTGTTCTCCAGCCCCAGGTGCTGTATCCATCTTTCCTTTCCTCTCTGGAACAATGCTCCCTTTAACCACTTTGCACTAGCTGCTCCTTTTTAAAAAAAAAAAGTATAGTTGACAGTAGATAGAGTGTCCGCCTATGGACTGAAGGGTCCCGGGTTCAATTCCGGTCAAGGGCATGTACTCAGTTGTGGGCGATCCCCAGCCCTGGTCTGGTTGGGGTGCATGTGGGAAGCAACCAATTGATGGGTCTCTCTCACATGGATGTTTCTCTGTCTCTCCCCATCCCTTCCACTCTCTAAAAATCAAAGGAAAAATATCCTCCGGTAAGGATTAACAGCAAAAAGAAAGTATTAGTTGACATACAATATTATATTAGTTTCAGGTGTACAACATAGAAACAATATTGTTTGACATCTACATACCTTAGAAAGTGATCACCACAGCCAATTCTAATAACCTTCTAAAAATAAGAAATGCTTCATGAATTTGCATGTCATCCTTGTGCAGGGGCCATGCTAATATCTGGATCATCTCAACGTTAGTGTCTGTGCTGCTGAAGCAAGCACCTAGCTGCTCCTTTTACTTCGCCGGCCCTTTGCCTTACTGTTACTTGCCCTATGCCCTTCTTACTTCTTTAGAAGCTTCCCAGACCCTGAGCGAGGTTGGCTTTCCTAACAGAGGCTCTCTCATTCTCTGTCCTTCTCTTTCTTCTTCTTTTGCACTCGGATGTCGAGTGTGACTCGACACGGTTAGCATCGGTAGCAGCTCTTTTATACTCTTTGAATGTATCAATCATTTAAAATATAAAAAAATCCAAATAAATAAGTTTGTATGAAAAGAAACTCCAGTTTTTTATTCTACTGCCACGCTTTGTAAAATCTGGGGTATTTAAAAAATTAAATCCCGAGTAGAATAAAGGAATCGAGAAAAAAGCAAGCGAGTGCAAAGGGTTAAAATATATTTTTATTGATTTCAGAGAGGAAGGGAGAGGAGAGAGAGAGAGAGAAACATCAATGATGAGAGAGAATGATTGATCAACTGCCTCCTGCACGCCCCCTACTAGGGAGCAAGCCCACAACCTGGGCATGTGCCCTTGACTGGAATCGAACCCAGGGCCCTTCAGTCCACAGGCTGACGCTCTATTCACTGAGCCAAGGTGGCTAGGGCTGTCCTTCTCTTTCATACCCCAGATTTCAATTTGTGAGTATACTTAAAAAAAAAATTAAGATACAATTCACATACAATAAAATTCACCAGATTAAAGCACACAAGTGTACAAATTTTATTATATTCACAAGGTTGTTCGACCATCACTACTATCTAATCCCAGAATATTTTCATCAACCCAAAAAGCAGCACTGAATCTATTAGCAGTCATTCCCCTTCATTCCCTAGCCCCTGTCAAACGTAAACCCACTTTTTGTCTCCACAGATTTACTTATTCTGGACATTTCATATAAGTAGACTCATAAAATATGTAGTCTTCTGTGTCTGGATTCCTTCATGCAACGTAATGTTTTTAAGATTCAGTCATGTTGTAATGTGAATCAATACTCCACTCCTTTTTATGACTAAATACTATTCTATTGTACGGATAGATCACATTTTGTTTATTTATCCATCTGTTGATGAACATTTGGGTAGTTTCCACTCTTTGGCTATTGTGACCAAGTGTTATTTTTTTATTTTTAAGTGGACATCATAAAACACGCATCCGGTTGAGCAGGGAAAACAGACACTAATTAAATAGTTACAAAAATCAATGCATCCCTTTGGAAAATAGTATGGCGGCCCTCAAAAAGTTAAACATAGACTTACCATGTGATCTGCCAATAGACTTACCATGTCATCCTTGTGCAGGGGCCATGCTAATATCTACTTCTAGGTACATAACCAAAAGAAGTGAGAACGTATGTTTACACAAAAACTGTACATGGACGTTCACAGCAGCATCATTCAACAGCAGCCAAAAGGAAGACAACTTTAATGTCTATAAACCGAAAGTGGCCCGTCCATACGATGGAACATTATGCTGCCAAACGAAGGAAAGAAGGCTGATGCAAGCGACATCATGAAGGAAGCTTGAAAACATTATGTGCACTCCATGAAGGCAGGGATGACGTCGGTCAGCTCATCTGTTACCCCTGTGCAGGCTTTTACTAGGCGGTCAAGAACGGTCTGTGGGATAACTGCAAGGTCAGGTCAGCAGTCCCCGCATCCCACCCCTGTGATATGTGGACTGAATCCCAGGGCAGGGAGGGGGACCTGCCAGCAACTCGGAATCACACCACCTCTGGCCCTCAGCAATACATGCCTCCTGCCTGCATTTCCATCTCCACAGCGTGTTGCCCAGGGAGTCTGGGCATCCAGTAGGTGCTCAGTAAAGTCCTGGCACAAGGGCCCGACGGGGACCTGAATCTTCAACAAGAGCCAGGGGTGCAGGGAAAGAAACAGCAGGCTGGCAAGTGGGGCAGGGCTCAGAGACTGCCCTGCCTGCAGCCACTCACCCATCACCACAGGAGGGTGGGACTTGGTAAGACAAGGCCTTGGGCGTGCATTTCAAAGGCTTCGCTCCTCCCAGTAAAACCAGCACGGGCCCCGTGGAGGGGTCACAGGCAGCCCAGCCTCCTGCAGAGGGGGTCACTGGGAATTCTGTGTTTCATCAAATATTGCTCGGCCAGGGAGTTTTATTTGAAAATCATTTTAATTAGCCGGAAACGAGGAGTTTAATAAATGGAAAACAGAGAACGTTCCAAGGCCACAGCTGGGAAACACTTGCTTTTTAAAAAATTCCGCCTGGCTTCCCAGGCCAGCTCAGCACCCTGACACAAGGGCCCAATTGCCAGAGGAATCCACAAGGAAAACAAAGCTTATTTTTAGAGAAATATTTTAAACCCGGTTTCAGCGCGCTGAGGAGTTTTCTTGTCTGCCCGAAGTGAGTATCTGCCCTTCTATTTCAGAGCTGCTCTCACCCCGGGGCGCCACACGCCTATCTGACAGCTATTTCTGCACAGATGAAAATAATCGGGCTCCTTCCTCCTCCAACCAGAGAACTGTTTCTAAATATGTCCCTCTACTCAGACCCAGGAGGCCTGTCCCCGGCAGGTGTGCCCCACAGTAAGGTGGGTCGGGGGGTCCCTGCAGGCCTGGAGGCCTGTCTGCCACCCTCCCTCCCATCAGCCCTGTTCTGCCCACCGCCCTGCAGGAAGCGGACGACAGCCTGGCCGTCATTTCCGGGTTTTGAAAGCAGTTTGTAACTTGAAAAGAGGCCTGCTAAAAGGGGCTGCTTTTCCTCTGTAGGTGTGGTTAACACCCTGACCCCCACATGGACACACTCCCACACACACAGACACATCCAGACCCAAACATACAGCAACTCTGACAGGGCCTCCCTCACACCCCACAGACCCACACACCTACCCACACAGCATTAGCGACACAGACACAGCCACAGCTTCAGGCACACCCAAACCCACACCCACACCCACACACAGATCCACACATACACCTACACACAGCCAGAGCAACAGACACACCCAAGCTCACACCCATACTCACACACACACACATATTTCCACACCCACCCATAGACTCACACACCCTCTAGACATACATACTCCACACAGATCCACACACCCACAGACAGCCCCAAACCACAGTACTCCCCCACGGAAACACCACACACACAGACCCCTGAGCACCCGCACAGGGTAATACTTACGAACATGTGCACACCCACCTTGACAGAGAAGGACACACACATACACACACATACACACACACATACACACACACATATATATATACACACACATACACACACACACACACACACACACACACACACACACACACGTCGCCCTCCATATGGACACCCCCCCCCCACAGGCCTCCCTCCACGCATGCAGATACCCTTAGACACATACACACTCATACGCTTTCCAGCTCTAGCACAATCTGTCGGGAGAGGCTGGAAGAACACACCGAGGCAGGTGTGGGCCCTGGCGGTGCTGTGGCTTCCTGCAGCCCAGACCCCCACCCGCCTCCTTCCCGCAGGGCTCCTCCCGGGCAGGCCTGTCCAGCTGCCAGGCCTCGCTCCTCCCTGGCCCTCCCTCTTTTGCTCCCTCCCTCCCTGGCCTTGCCAGCAGCATGGAACTGGACCTGCCCTGGATGGCCACAGGTCTGCACATCTCCTGGAGTGCGAACCAGAAAAAACAAACCCAATGAAATAAGATCATAACAATGGAAAGTGGCTACAGGCCCCTGATGGAAGGTAAGCCTGGCCTGGGCTTACCCTCTAGGGGCCGAGTCAGCTCCCACTCACTCGCAAGGCCAAGGAAGGCAGAGAGACCCAGCTTCCACTTTCAAGGCAGAGTCACATCTGTCCCCACGCTTGTCACCACAAGCAAAACTGAAGAGGGAGTGCCTGGGGACAGTTCCCTTCCACGTTCAAATGCACTCCAGCGGGCTTCCTCCCTGCACACACCCAGCCTGGGGATTTTAGAACTGAGCATTCTAGTGCAGGGCCAGACCTGCAGCCAAGAGCTATGCCTGCTAGTCCTGACTGCTTTGGGCCCTCCCAGGCCTGGCCCTTTCACCCGGGCTCCTGAGCTGCTGCAGAGCTCACAATCCTCCATCTATCCCCATGGGTGGGCGCAGAGCTTTGGCCTTCTCAATAGTTTTTTTGTGTCCCCCCCCCCCCAACCCCTCCTTTCATGCCCTCAGCAGTAGATTCAGACAGAGCGAGTGCCAGAAAATATGTCCACGCACGCATCCCTTCTCTGAAATCATTTAGAAGGTGGTACACACTAATTGGGTTGTTTAAGAAACACCTTCGTTTTCAAACAGCTGGTGGAAAATGCCACCCTATTAAGGGCATTCTAAACACACATTACGGGCTCCTTTTCACAACTGACTACAAAAGAATTTTATCTTGAGTGAACACAGTTTTCCAGCCAGTCAGTTTTAGTTCCGCTCCCCAGCCTGTGATAGAAATCCTGGCTTGTCTTTACTTGCAGTTTGTCATTTCTTGCTCCTTTAGTTTACGCGAAAACTTTCCTAAGGGTGATCAAGCAATAGGAGAGAGTTTTGTTTGCTGTGAATTCCAGCCGCTGCAGAGACAATGACCTACATACCCTCCATTGATCTGTGGCAAGAGGAAATTTCTGAATGATTCCTCCACCCCCCCCCACTGCCCGCCCCCCGCCCCTCCGCCCCCAAGCTTTCCACACCCCACTGGGTCTAAAATACAAAACACATCAGATCTTAGCAGTTGGGCTGGCAAACAAGCCAATTTTGAAAAATAAATGTGGCTTACCCCAGAAAGAAGTCGAACATTCCAGTTGATCAAAAGTCCCTGTTTAAGGAAAATAAGCTTTGGAATGAAGTGGAAGCAAGGCCTTGGGAACGCAGCCTGGCCTGAACAGCACCACATTCTAGACGTTTCCTCCCCATTGCACATTCTTTGCGGCGAAGAGGCCAGAGGGCCTGCAGGGTCCTTGCTGGAGAACCCTCCTCGGCCTCGGGTTTCCCCTCCCCCACTGCGGAGGCCCTCAGCCAAGGGCCGGGCATCTGGGAGAACTTTGAAACTGTTCCTCACCCCGCTTTGGCAGCCAGCTAACACCAGTGCAATCACCGTTAACGTGAAACAGCTGCCCGAAGCCCAGTGGGGCCGGCATGCTGCCCACCCCCAGCCGGCTCAGCTGTGAGACACAGGCGATCTGGCTGGCTATGCTGGGAGAGAGGGGATGCGAGTATTGGTGGATAGAGCCCAGCTGCTGTAGATAAGAAAACTAACTCGCTCAATGTCTTACCTACTTTGGAAAAAGTGTCTGAACTGTGCGGGGGTGGAGAAAGGCGAAGAAAAAATATGACTTATGAATCCGTTTTTTAAGTTTTTAAAGTGATTGTAGGGAAAAAAAACCAAAACAACCCAAAACCTAAGGTTTTGTTAAACTGTGTTGAGAATCAGCAAACTGGTAGGTTTTTTTTTTCCTTTTCCCAGAGACCTGGGTTGAATGTGCTTTCTGGCCACTGGGTCACCTCAGACACTAAGCATTTGCATAAGGAACACGTGTGCTCACTCCCAGAGCAAACTGTCCGCATAAACAAACATTACCCAGATGTAAGTTTAACCTCTTTCATCTTCCCTCCTCTCTGGACAAGGACACAATCAGGCTTCCCAAAGTCCAGGAAAATCCCCGACCTAACCCCCCACACCTCCAGTTTGGCACTTTGAGGGCCTGCAGCCCACAGCCTGGCAAGACTGTCCTCCTCTCCCCACTCAGTTTAGTTTCCTGGGCTTCCCAGCAAAAAAATAAAAAAAATCTTCAGCTGCCATTGCAGACACGTGATCCCCTTGATGACTCACAGGCAGGCCACGCCCCTTCAGGCCTCCCAGCCAGGCCTTGCCACCAGCCAACACTGGGATGAACCTTATTACCAAGGGGAACAGCTAACGAATACCCTTGACAGTCCAAATAATTAACTTTTTCAGCTAAAGAATTTACTGTATAAAATATGGAGGGGCAGACTCTGCTAGCTCTCTAAATCCTAGCCCCCCAACCCTTCTGAGACCTGGGCCAGGCCTGACAAAATGATGGGAAGCTAGATATTCCCATAAAAATAAAAAGCTACCTTACACGTGAATACCTTTTTTTCCCAAAAATTTTATTGGGGGGAAAACTACAAAACATTTACAGTACAATGTTTACAGTCACAATCTGTAGTGAACTGATTCCCCAAAATATATTACAACTCAAGTTGACTTGTCTTGTTACATTCAAATACCTACTTCTGTCAAAGTAGTCCAGAGTACATACATAACATAGTGCTCCAACTGTACCTACGTACATACAAACTAAAGCTACTGCTCATTCACCCGCTGTCCAGGAAAAAAGCATTCCTGCCTTTCTACATGGGAAGAAAAATAGTACAAGTTTTGGAATTTTCTGTAATCAAACAAGGCATATTCATGTAATAACGTACTATTATTTTAGCACTAAGAGGTGGCCTCTTCACTTTATCTATATAAAAAAAGTGGTAAAAAATCTTTTCCTTTTGTGCAGTTGAACCCATCCTACATTCAAATTCTCTCAAGCACTAATCGACAAAATACTTATTTGGTTGAGGAAGATTTAAGGCTAGTTCTGGCCCTTCCAAAGGCACTGTGGGACTACCCCCCATTATTGCTACATGTCTTTATACGCAGAAAATGTCACAGTAGAATGGTGGGATAAGCAAACAGAAACATCTTTTGCTAGTTTATAAAGTTGGAATGAGGAAAGCATGCCACATTTAACCCTGACTGCTAAGTATGTGGTCACTTTTTCTGTATAGTTGGATGGGCTGCAACCATTATACATTCTAAGAAAACTCTTAAACTACTTCCACAGCATGTAGATTTCTGTAAAGAAATCATCCAATCTTTCAAAATTTACGTAAACAAGGAAAGAAATTAATGAAATAAATATTACATACAATCTCTTAAATTAAGATTTTTTTACTCATTTACAATAAAATAACCATGTGAAGTTACAAAAGTCATATATTACTGTGAAAACAACATACACTCCACATTTTGCCGATTAATAATGGCAATCATAATTTAACATAATAAAAGAATATATATCTATTGCTTTCCATCATACCTGATAAATACAGTATGAACAAAATTTTCAATGTATACTTTTCACAAGATAATAAATAAGTTAAATAGTTTTTTTTCATATTGAGTTGTGGTGCAGTGGTGCGAATCAACTCAAAACAGCTAAAAATTCAGCAGTTATTCCCCAACAACTACAAACTAAGCTCTGCCCAAGGCTTCCAGAGAGAGCAGACAAAATGGTTCTAAATTAAACATCCACTAAGTAAGTGGTGGCAATGAAACCAGTAACCCAGTATGAAACTTTGGAATGCAAGTTTTTTTTTTCCAGGCACACGTAACTCGGTTAAAATACAAACAAATGAACCTATGGAGCCTACCATCAAGGCATGTTCTTGGCAAAGTATTAAATTTTAGAAGCTTACAGGTTTAACAAGGTGGTGGCTTGGCTGGTTTGTTTACACTGGTCTGAGACAAACACAGTAAGGAACTTCTTTCAAGATAGGAGTTCCCACATCTGGACTGTAACTAATGCTTTTCAAGTGAGGATATGGAATGGTGGTTGGTAGCTGCTGGTGCTGGGTTGATTTTTTTCCCCTAAAGTCCCAAACTCATCTGAGACCTGAAAACGTTTGTTTGGTTTTTTTTTTTTTGTTCTATTCGCATCACAACTGCCCAAGTTGTGAATATTTTGTTCATCAATACAAAAAGTTCGTTGGCTTTTTTTTTTTTCTCAACAAGAATGAAACTTGGTAATAATAAAAATAATAATAGAAAACAAAACAAGAGGAAACCGAAAGGGGAGGGGTGGAGGCCCCTCCTGGCACACAAGTTCGAGTCCAAGTGCTCGGTCCAGCCTGCAGTCTGCACGTGGCCTTTTCCACACCCCCCCCCCCCCCCAACTCTCGTGTCCCCCTGCCCCTGGCTCGGTCGAGATGGCAGGGGCACCCTCCAACACCCCCAGAACCCGGCCCCGGCCTTCCCTTCCTCCTCACTGGCGCCCTCTTGCCTCAGTCGTCGGAGATGGAGAGGCGGCTGAAGATGGGCAGGCGGCGGCCGGGGTCCAGGCTGGGGGACTCGGAGCCGCTGAGGCTGCCGGAGCTCAGGGAGCCGCTCAAGTAGCTGTCGCGGTCCGACAGCGAGTCAGGGGGGCTGGGGGGCGCGTCGAACACGGGCGACTCGGACAGGCGGCGTGGCAGCTGGTAGCTGAAGGGCGGCGAGGGCGGCGCGGCGGCGCTGGCGGGGAGGGGCGCGCTGGGCGGCGCCGGGGGCTGTGCGGGGGGCACCAGGCCCTGCTGCTGCTGCTGCTGCTGGCTGCGGTAGTAGGCGGCGGCGGCCACGGCGGCGAAGTTGTGGGTCTGTATGGCGAGTGGCGTGATGAGGCTGGTCAGCTCTGGACCGAAGGCGAAGGCGTTGTTGGCGCAGGAGGCCGACGAGCAAGCGGCGCACGGGGCGCCAGGTGCCAGCAGGTCTTCGGCGCCTCCCGTACCGTACAGGAGGGCGGCCGCCGCCGCCGCCGCCGCCGCCGCGGAGGAGCAACACGTCGGGGCGCCCGAGGGCGTGGAGGCCGCAGAGGTGGAGGAGCAGGAGGAAGCGGACGAGGAGCAGGAGGAGGCCGAGGAGCAGGAGGGTGGCGGCGGCGTACGAGACGTGGGGCTGTCGAGCAGCAGCGGCGACTCGAGGCCCCCGGGCGGCTGGTGGTGGCCCGAGGGGAAGCCCGAGAAGCTGAGGCTGTGGTGCAGCTTGGGCCTCGGCTCCCGAGGGAAGCCCAGGTGCAGCGCGTCGCGCGCGCTGAAGGTGCGCAAGTCCCCGGAGGTGCCCCCCGACGGCGCCGGCCTCCGCTCGTCCGCGTTGTGGATGAAGTGGCAGCGCGGCCCGTAGGGGCAGAAGCCAATGGTGTGGAAGGTGCGGCACAGCTCCGTCTTGTACTTGGGGTGGCGCGTCAGGCTGCGCAGCTCGTGGAAGCCGTGTGCGAACTGGCACTTCTCGCCGTACTTGCACGTGCCACTCTCCTCGAAGGGCCGGCACAGCTCCGTTTTGTAGCGGGTGGAATTGATCTGGGAGCCGCCGCCCCCCTTCTGCTGCTGCTGCTGCTGCAGGTGCAGAAGGTGCTGGCTGCGCTCGCCGTTCTCGCTGAATGAGCGGTCCCGGAATTTGTTCTCCTTGTTCAGCAGGGCTGTGCCGCCGCCCCCCGACGGCTCCTTGAGGGTGCTGTAGGAAGCCGGGCTTCCCGCCACCCCGCTGCCGCAGCTGCTGCCGTTAGGCGCGCCCGGGAACTTGGGCGAGCAGCTGCCGGGGTTAGGCGCGGGGTGGGCGAGCGCGTGCAGGTTGCTGGCCGAGTGCCGTCGGAGGAAGCCCGGCGTGAAGCCCGAGCTGGGGGCGGCGGCCACGGGCGTTCCCACCGCCTTCTTGTCCAGCATGTTGTTCAGATTGAGGTTGGCCAGGGATTTCTCCGTCTGCCAAAAGGAGAGCGGGGAAGGGATGAAAAAAAGGGTCAAGGAGGCGAGAGTTGGGGCGAGTTTGCAGAATAACTGCCAGTCTTCTGATTCTTTTTTCTTTTATTGCTGATTTCGACTCGGCCCCCACCCTCCACCCATACACGCGAAAAAGTTCGCGTTGGTAGGAGCCGGACTCCCACTTCACGCCGTGCTGGGTTTCGACATGTGATCCTCAGCCCGTGGGCCGCTGGCTGGGGCGGCGCAAACTCAGTCCGGGAAGCCCCGGGTAGCGTGGCCGCGGTCGGCCGGGGAGAAACTGAACAGCTACAGCCGCTCCCTCCTGCCCGTCCTCCCTCCCCGCTCCTTCTCCCTGCCCACGAGGCACCAACCAGCACGGCTACTACAAACTTCGGGATTTTTTTCTCCCCAACCCCCCAAAAGTCAAGGTGGGGAGGGGCTCCCCAAAAGCCGAGGACAGAAGGCAAAGTCTGAAAACGCGATAGGGCTTCCTGCTTTGCCCGCCTTCTTCTCTCCTCGCTCCCCCGCGTACCTTGCACAAGAAGTCGATATCGTAGAAGGCGGGCAGAAGTGTGGTCGACATGTTTCTGGATCCTGTAAGGGTCCGAGTTGCAGGCTGGGAGGTCCGGAGGAACCTTCGGAGCGGCGCAGCCGGACCGGAGCCACGACGAATAACGGGAGAGGGGCGGGGGAGGGACCAAAAGTTGGCAGGGAGCGAGAAAGGAAGGAGAGGGAAGAAGAAGCGTGGACTGGTTTTGAGGGTGCCCCAGGAGTGCGGCGTGGGGGAAAAGGAGAGAAGCAAAGAGCGCTTCTCCGCGCCCCGGGGTGCCAAGCCCACCCCCCCCCCGCGCGGAGCCGACGGCAGCTCGCGGACTGCTGGAACTCGGGGGCAGGCGAGCCGGCGCCCTATATAGCCCGCCGCGTGCCGGGGGAGGGGACAGGCTCACCCCGCTGGGGTCTCCAGGCAACAGGCTGCCCGCCGGCCAGCGGACGTCAGATGCCTTCCCGGCCTCCCATTGGCCGCCGCCAATTTTTTTCTTCCTCGGGAGGGGCGAAGCCTCGGGGCGGGGCGCCCGGGGTGGCTTGGGAGCTCGGCCTAGATGGGTGCTGCTGCTGGGCGGTGGGGAGACGCGGCTTCCCTCCTCTGGGGCTGCCCTGTTGAGAAGCCCCGGCACGTTTAAACGTGGCTGAGGTTTTGCAGTCCTGGACGTGTCTTTCCCCGCCCGGTCCTGCTAGGCGAAATTGCGTTGCTTTTATGTCCCACCCAGGGTTCAATACTGGACGCGGGAACTGCAAAATGCAAGAATACTGCAACCGTCGGCGCGGCCCGGCTGGTTTGCAAAGGGTGTTGTGGCCGGGGGGGGGGAGGGGGAGCGGGGGGCACGTTGGGGTGCGGGCTCAGGGCCTAAGTCTGGTGGGTGGAGGCTTCGTCCCGACTGCACGTGGAGACCCGGTGGGGGTGGGGCGGGAGCGGCCACGCGGGCGGCCGCCGCGGCAGTCTGGCCGGGAGGAGCCTGGGCCGGTGTCTCCGCCCCGCTCCCCGCCCCGGCCGCAGTAAACAGGGCCCGAACGCCCGGGCAGGGCCCAGTGTCTGAGGACAAGGCGCTGGCTTTGCTAATCACATCACAAGACCTTGAGCCAGGGCCAAAGTCGCGGAGTGGCGCGGGGCGTCCCGGGCGGGGGAGTTTACTGCGAGGACGGGAGGAAAGGCAGGCAGAGCCGCGTAGGCATGGAGGCGACTTCCCGCCACCCTGTTTGTCTCCTGGTCAGTCCGGCCTTTCCCAGCCCTCCCGGGGATTGGGGTGTAGCTGCCGGCCAAGCTCCCCGCCCGCCCGAAGCCTTGGCCTGGCGCACCCTCCAAGCCCTCCCTGGCCACTGGGGGAGCCGCGCCCCGACTTAGCTCGTTGTGGGCCCCAGGCTCTGGCTAAAGCTGCCCGCGCGCGGCCAGGCAGGGCTGGGCACCGAGGACTGGGATGATGGACTCGCCCCCATTTCCTCTCGCCAGCTCCACACCCCTAAAGCTTGTGCCGGGAAATGTTCTGCCTCCGGGTACGGGGCAGACACCCCCCTCTAGCGCCCAGTGAGGCTAAAGCCGCGGTCAGTCCCACTCGGGCAGATAAGAGTCTGTTGCAGGACACTTGCCACTTCCTACCTATAATTATGCTGCCAAAAAGCTGGAGCAGGGCCCATGATTTTGCACACCTGGCAGCCTAGGCTGCAACTGGGCTTAAGTTGGAAAGCTCCCTGACCCACACCCGCTTCCCGAATTGATCTTATTTCGCATGTGCTCTGCCCTCATTTCCATTAGGTGCTCATTTCCTCTCTCCGCTAACCTGGAAGGGAATGACTCCTTCGAGTTCAGCTTGAATGCAGTGCCCAGTGCTGCACTCCCTCTACACCTACCCAGGGAACGGGAGTCTGGGTAAGGCAAAAACTTGAGGATCAGAAACTTAGGGCTTGAAGTTCAGATCCTGCCCCTTCTAAGCCATGTGATTTTAGGCAAATCACATGACTTTTGTATACCAAGGACTCTTTGGTACTTGAGTTTTCTGGTGAAACTGAGATAATTCCTGCTTTACTCATTTCTCACCTTTGTCAAGGTGCAAATGAGTTGTTAAAGGTGTTTAAAAGATAAGTAAACCCCATCCTATTAATTAAAGCAAATTTACATAGCATAAAAAACGGAGGAAGCCACTCCTCTGGTCTATGGCCAGATGGCTAGAGGTCCGCAGAATCATGGATGCAGAGATAGGGGCACCAAATCTTAAGACTCGAGGATAGTGCCCTCAGAACAGGTGACTGCTTCATTCCTTCATTCTTTTTTAAATATATACTAGAGGCCCGGTGCATGAAATTTGTGCACAGGCAGGGTCCCTAGGCCTGGCAGGTGATCCGGGCTGATTGGGGCGTTCCAGTTGCCAGCTGGGGCCTCCTTTCCCCATCTGCCTGCCAGGGCCTTCCTTCGTTCTGTGCCACCCCCTGGTGGTCAGCGCATGTCATAGCGAGCGGTCGAACTCCCAAGGGGACACTTTGCATATTAGCATTTTACATATAAAATCTTTATTGTTTAAAGTATTACATATTTCCCCCTTTCCCCCATTGACCTCTTCTAGCCGCCCCCCCCCTCCCCAGGCCTTCACCACACTATTGTCTGTGGGTGACTGTTTCATTCTTATGACTGACCCAGCCTTCCCTGGCCCCTAGATAGAGCTGGGCTGCTGCAGCGGACACTCCTAAAACCCTGGCTGTTCTGTTTTGTTCTTTGTTGAAATGACCCCAAAGACAACAATTTGAGGGTGGCCCTGACAGTAGGGAATTCTACAGTTTCCCTGGGAATCAGGAAAGTGTAGGATAGTCATTTCCCTAGCCACTGCTATTGGAGGTGAGCAACAGGATTTCAGACACAAAACCAGTGACACATCTGTCCCTCCTGTCCTTCCAGGCTGTCCACAGCCAACCAAGATCAAACCCTAGGGTAATTCTGCCTAGTCAACAGCTATGTAGACTTGGTAGAAGGATTCTGGAAATAACATATAAACATGCTATATAGTACATGCTTTGATACAGAGTACCTGCTGGTATAAAACATTTTTATTATTATGCAACTGCTTGTATTTCATTTTAAATGGAGAAAAAAAGGGAATGCTGGACTTTGCTGGGGCCAGTTTCATAACATTCTACCATGGTTATCAGCACATCATGCCAACAATTCCCTGACTTCTCACCAGCCAGGCCTTCTCAGAACAAAAGAAATATTAGGTTGGCAACCTCCCATCAAGTGTGTGTGAGCCACACAGATGCCTAACCAGGAAATTAATTTAGAATCACAAAAAAAATTTTTTTTGAGCTGAATGGTGCAAAACCAGCAAAGGAATCTCCTATTCTCATTAAGACAAAACTTTGGACACTAAGTCAACTTTTCTCCCTCCCTAAAGAGCCATTTCTTTATACTTCTAGTGTGGCTGTATTTTTAGTGGTAGGTGGTTTTCTTCAAAGAGAGACAAATTGTATCTGAAATATAAGCCTTTCTGCAGTAGGAAATGATCATATCAAACTCTCCTCTAAACTGCCTCTTCAGACCCTCAGACATCAATAATATAATTCTAAGAGACTGCTCACCTGAAAAGTATTTAAAAATATTTACAGATCCTAAAAGCTGGGCCAGGTTTATATACGATTGCTAAAATGGCTTTTTCAGATAACTAGGATGAAAAATGAATGTGGATGAGGCTATGACCCATCCAAGCTACGAATTTCAAGATAACTGCCTGAGGGTTACACTTACTCTGAAATAACAAATTAAAAATGGCAAGTCAATGAAAAACAGGACCAGCAGCAAAATGTATGCAAGAGTGACACCTGCTGGGTGTCTGAGGAAGAGGGCTGGGCTTGGAAAGGCAGAAAACCCTTAGGCTTGCTAGATTCGATCACTGAAATGGATCAATGTATTTTCTGGCTCCTAAATAAGAAACCCTTTGTTATTGTCACTAAGAAAATGATAGTAAACAGTGAAGGCATCAAATACACCATTTATTCTGGCTCTCCTTTCCCCAGGTTCCGTCTAACAGCCAGGAGGCTATGCTTTCGCTGGGCGGCTAAATCAGGTACCCTAGCATTAGCACAAACACCTTTTTCTGGGGTAGGAGCTCTCAATGGCTCTTTCAATAATTAGAATGGCATGTGTAGGTCACTCAGGACTCACACATGCAGGCAATAAAGAAAACCCCTATTTGTATGAAGTTGATCCTTAATACTCTCAGGATCCATCCAACATTTGGAACATATTTCTGCTTTAGCTAAAATGGAATAAAGTTTAGAATTCTGACCAAATGGGCCATTTGCCAACAAATCCAGCTCCTACATCCAGCCAAAAAAAAAAAAAAAAAAAAAGGGGGGGGGGAGGGGAATCATATGTCAAAACCCAATTCTATGCAGTCAATTCACAGAAAATGCAGGCCGGCTATGGCTGGACATTAGAGGTCCTGGAGGATGAAAAAGGCTAATTCAGGCCCACAGGTGGCCTGCACCTGGGAACAGAGCAAATATTCAACGTGGTAGCCTCACTTCCTACAGTAGCTGCAATAAACCAGGCTGCCTTGAATGAGTGAACTGATGAAAAACTCCTCTGTAGAAAGACTGGACTCACAGAAGTCGGGGAGGTATGAAGGGCAAAAAAAATGTGAATTTATGTCCAACATATTTCCTGCAGGTTTAGTGGGGACTAATCCACCCTCACCCCCCAGCAAGTCTTCTTTCTTCAACAAGCCATTTCTGTTCCTAGAAGAGTTAACTGATTTGCTTCTGCTGAAGAGTCAGCAGCACTGGGAACTAGGGTGTCTTCCCCTTCCTTTCCTTCCAAAAAGGCCAGCAGCCTCAGGCAAGCCAAGGTCCTTTCCTCCTGAATGCACAGTCTGGTGAACTCCACGGTCTTCAGAAACGCGGCAGGTGGTGGCAGCTCTTTGAAGAGCTGGGAAAGGAGGTGGCACTGCTCTGACGCTGTCCTTTGAAGATGACAGAGCCTCTCAGGGCTGAGGGGACGCCAGTTGGACTTGGAGAGGAGATGGTAGAGGTTCTTGTAGAGGTATTTTACAAAGATCAGGGTCTCAGCCCAAAAGTTGATTTCTGCTTTTTCAAACAGGTAGTCTTCTTCCACCTAAATCAAATGAAAAGCCAAAAGTCAACCTTACAGGGGATGCTTGCAAGCCCCAGTCCAGATCAGAGTCCTACCAGATGCAGAAGAGGCGTGTCCCCTCCCCCACAGGAGAGAGGGCCCACTCTGGCCTGTCAACACCAGCTACACACACCACTTGCAGCCTTGAAGGTCACCTTCTATTTTCACTCGTACTTCTCTACCGGAGAGGAATTTTTTTTCTCCAGACTTAACATGACCTTTGATAAAGATGTTTGTGGTTCCAAGCCAAGATATTTTGGGGGCCTGGTGCTGAAAAGGGGACCTCAACATGGGGGTGGGCCCTGGACATAAAGGTGCATCTAGAAATCAGAGAGGAGGGAGGAAGGGAACTCTCGGCAGCAGAACAAAAGCAAACTACCAAACACGAGACACTACCTAGTCTCTGAGTATGAAATTAAATTTTTATAATGTTGGGGATTTTCAAGGCCATTTTATCACAGACATTTTATCTTGTTTCTCAATTTCCCATCAACAGGCTGCTTTTGAACTCTCAGCCTGCTGGTGATGCCAAGAAGGCCATCTGAGTCAGATACTGTGGATGTGAAGGGAAGTTGTGAAGATGCTTTTGCTGCTTGTCTTAGTCCTTGGTTTTCCTGTATGTTGACTAGTCCCCCACCTGGATGGGGCTAATAGTTTTCTTCAGTCAGCAAATACCCTGGAAGGACCCTGATTCTCTGGAAATGTTTCACCTTCAGACCTCACCACATGGAGCCCCTGGCTCCTCCACTGTTGACTAATACAATTCTCCATAATCCAACTCTCAGCTTCCAAGGAGCCTCTTTTAAGTCCTCTCTCCCCATAGACCAGAACCCCAAAAGCCAGCATGAGAGCTGCCCCAGCAGCGCCCAGCAGGTTGCCATGGTCACGTGGAAAGTTTCTGAGCATCCAGAAGCATGTTTCAGCAGTCATGTTAGGCTGAGTTAGCCTGTAAGTGCTGTATCCTGTGTGTTTAAGACACTCCCACCTCACCTCCACTGCCCCAAGACCCCAGGACTACCTGATGCTCGTTCTCCACACAGACCACGAGGTCATCACCCTCTCCCAACAGCCATCCCAGCAGGACTGGGAGTGCAGGAGCTAGCTGGTTCCACTGCTGGAGCAGGTCACACAGCACAACCAGGGCCATATCTAGCGCGATGGAGGCATCCACCTGGCAGAAGGCAAATTCTGTGGAAACGAGAGAGGTGAGAAATGACCGTGCTGCTCAGAGTCAATCCAGGGAGGCTCTGTGGGATTCTGGGAACATGAAGGGCCTCAGGCAACACCAATGCCACCAGCCTGGCAGGGAAGCTGGTGGGATAGGCTCACTAAAGATTATTAACCCACTTCTGAGTCTTGCTGTCTACACAGCTAGTCTCTCAGTGTGGATAGGAGCAAGCACACCTATAGGACTAGACATTTAGCTCCCCTTAGCCTGCCTAGTGTAATTGGAAGGTTATCAGGAAACTTCCCACCCAGTGTCCCCTCAGCAGGCCTGCCACAATGCCCAAATTCCATTGGTTTGCCTCTTTCTCCAGCAGCAAATCCTGCTGGGAACATACACAGAGAATCTCTAACATCTTAGCAGGGAATCAGAGAACTTGTTCTTAAAAGGCCAGTGTGTGTGTGTGTGTGTGTGTGTGTGTGTGTGTGTGTATGTGTGTGTATGTGTATGTGTGTGTATGTGTGTATGTGTGTGTGTCTGTGTGTGTATGTGTGTGTGTTTGTGTGTGTGTATATATTTCTCACACGAGGATATTTTTCCATTGATTTTCGTTTTTGTTTTTAGAGAGTAAAAGAGAGAGGGAAAGACAGAAATGTCGATGTGAGAGAAATTCATTGATTGGTTGCCTCCTGCATGAGCCCCAACTAGGGCCCAGGCCGGGGAAGGAGCCTGCAACCAAGGTATGTGCCCTTGACCAGAAGTGAACCTAGGACCCTTTGGTCCCCAGGCTGTTGCTCTATCCACTGAGCCTAACCGGCTAGGGCCAGACAGTAAATATTTCAGACTGTCACAACTACTCAACTCTGCTGAAAGTAGCCATAGACAATATGTAAACACATGGTTGTAGCTGTGTTCCAATAAAACTTTATGTCCCAATAAAATTTGAATTTCATGTAATGTTCATGTCACAAAATATTCTTCTTTTGATTTCCCCCCAACCATCTAAAAATGCAAAAACTATCGTGTTATAGTTCATAAACTGTACAACAGCAGGCGGTAGGCTGGGATTAGCTCAGATTTTGCTGCCCAGTCTTTTTTTTTTTTTGACAATAAGGCACATGCTTTAATCGCTTTAATAAATTGGCTTTTCACAATCTTGCTGCCCAGTCTTATAGTGACTTCGTCTTTCAGACACTCGTCTTCCTTGCTGGCTGGATAAAAGCTGCTGAAAGAGGAAGTGGGTGCCTTGGGGAAACCATTGCTTACTTCACCATCTTGCCTGAGACAGTCCTAAATATGGGTTTGAAGGGAGGCTCGAGGTGTTGACACTTCCGCAAACAACCTCGCCCCTTCTACCCCCAACCTGGAAGAGGTCTGAAACATGGGACTGGAACCCCACCACCCAATGAACCTCTGTAGATCCATCCATGCACCAGTACATGTCTTTCAATAACCCACTTTTGTTGAGACCTTTTTCCCAAATCCACATTTCCAACTCCAGCTCACAGACCATTTGGCCCCACATTTCCAACTCCAACCCACAGATCATTGGGCTCAGCACACAGGGCTAGAAGGCTCGGCATCTGGAATGGAAGGCCGAGTTCCTCATGGTGTGGAACCAGCCTGAGGCCGATTATGAGAGCCTATCATGCGCTAGGTCCCGACCAAGTACTTTCTCTCCAGTCCTTCAACATCCTATGGGTTGGGTATGACCATACTTCACAGATGAGGAACCCAGGGCTCAGACAGGTTAACACACTGTGACTGTGTATAGTCACAGAGCTTTAAGTGGCTATAAAGAAACTGAAATTGACCAGTTGCATGGTGTATGCAGAGCATGGATTTGGAGAATTAGCACAACATTCCAGAGATCTCACGTCTCTATGGCGAGATAAGCAGGGCCAGGATTACTTAGAGCACTCGGGGCAGAGCCTTGACTCAGGAAGCAGCCCAGGGACCGATGTGACCACCTTCAGAGCCCCAATCAACCCCCAGGACACCTTTCCCTAGTGCCCCTGCTCCCCTGGAACCAGGAGTGAAACTGGGAAACAGAAAGAGGTGTGTATGAAGGTGCGTTCTGGCTGTAAGTCTGAGCCAGGTGTTGGCCCAGCCTTCACCTATAATACAATCCCTGTTTTTAGCTCTGCCTGACTCCCCTGTGTAGTTCTCACCTGGTTTAGAACCTGTTTGGGGAGGAGGTAGAATTAATTGGCATCTTTCAAACCTCAGAATTAAACAGACACACGAAGAACAGTACCAGATTAAACACAAAGCAGGTGCTCAGAACATTCCAGTTTATGGCTCTGAGATCAAGAAATCTTTCCTTTACCTACTGGACACTAACATGGGGATGGCCACAAAGAAAGCACTCAATAAGTGGTTAACTAGTATTATTGATGACAATAGCAAACACTTTCCTTGTATTGAACCCTAACTGCTCCCACCACCATGAGGGAAGTATCCCTACGGAACAAATGAGGAAGCGATGCGCCTAGCAGTTGGGTAAACAGGTCCAGTCCACACAGCCAGTAATGGTGGCACTGGGCCAAGCTGACCTGGGTGCACAGGCTGCCCGCTAACCTGCCGGGAGGCAATGGAGCAACACTCCCTGCAGCCTACAGAGATGAAGTCAGACTTGGTTTTATCACTTTTAGTCATTTAAAAAGCGCCCAGCTGAGGGCTGTATTTTGAGGGGAAAAAAAAGGTAAAAGCTGTAAGTCCTTAGTATTGTGGCACCAATAGCAGGTCAGCTTATCTTGAAACCTTTCTAAAAGATCTGCCCTTTGACTCACCCCCCCTTTCCCCACCCTTCTTTTTTATTGTCTCCTTAAGGCAAGGGCTGAAAGCCCCACAGGGAAGACAAAACTTTCATGTACCAGCAAAATCAGGGCCTGCAGCTCAGGCAACCCTGCTATTAGGTCCATCAAGGACACGTGCAGCTGACCAGAGATGCCACAAGGAAGGCCAGACTGCCACACCTGCCAGGACAGAGATCCTCCCTCCTGCACCATCTGGCCATGAATCATGCTTAGGAAGTGGCAGGAGAGGGATGGGAGTAACAGAGGCACAAGAGGAGAACTGGTGCGTTGGCGGGAAGTGGATCCAGATGGAATTATAACCACCCAACACCGACCCTGCAAGATGAGGAGGAAAGGGGAAGGAAAGCTGGGAAAGGGGTGGGGAGACGATTAGTTGATTTAGGTCTCCTTCTCCTGTTCAAGGGGCCAGATTCATCCCATCACATTCCCTCTTTTACTACCTTGTCCTGGACTAAGACAGCTGAGCCAGAACAGTCCAGATCCCCTTCACAAGGAGGCTGAAGAGTAAGGAGAGAAAATTTTCACCCAGCTATGAAGGCCAGCCAAGCTTTCATAGGCTCACTGGTCCTTCAAGGAAGTAAGAAAGCAAGTGACCAAGCAATAAGTGTGTCTGAAGAACCTGTTGTGTGTCCAGAACAGCCAAACAATTAGGAAAATGTAACAAAACTGGAAGATTCACAATTCCAGATTTTAAAACTTAAAAAGCTACAATTATCAAGACAGTGTGGTAATGGCATAAGGACAGACATATAGATCAATGGAATAGAACTGAGTTCCTAGAATTATACCCTCACACTTACAGTCAATTTTTGACAAGGTTGTCAAAAACCATTAATTGGGGGGGAAAGAATAGTCCTTTCAACCAGTGGAGCTGGGACAACTGGATATCCACATGCAAAAGAATGAAATTGGACCCCTACCTCACAACATCCAAAAAAATTAACTCAAACTGTATCAAAGATTGAAATTTAAGAGCGAAAACTATAAAACTCATATAAGAGAACATAGTAATAAAGTTTTGTGATCTTGTATTACACAATGGTTTCTTAAATATGACAACAAGCAACAACAACAAAGTTAGACTTTATAAAAACTGAAAACTTTTGTGTTTCAATGACTATCATTAAGAAAGTGAAAAGACAACTCATAGACTTGGAGAAAATATGTGCAAATCCTACATGTGACAAGGGACTTGGATCTAGAATACACAAAGAATTCTTAAAACCCAATAATGAAAAGAAAAATAACCCAACTAAAACATGTGCAAGAGATCTTAATAGATGTTTCTCCAGAGAAGATATACAAATGACCAATAAACACATGAAAAGATGCTTAGCATCATTAACCATCAGGAAAATGCAAATCAAAACTACTGGGATAAGTTTTGGTGAAGATGTGAAGAAACTGGAACTCTCGTGCAGTGCTGGTAGAAATGTAAAATGGTGCACCCATTTTGGAAAAGTCTCAAGGTTTCTCCCACTCTTAGGGATACAACTCAGAGGAAAACACACACACATATGTCCAAAGAAAAACTTGTACATGAATGTTCAGAGCAGCATTGTTAATTGGAAATGACCAAAATATCCACCAACCAATGAATGGATAAATAAGATGTGTTACAGCCATACAATGGAATATTCAGCCATAAAGGAATGAAGTACTTGTAAATGCTATAACACAGATGAGTCTTGAAAACATTCTGTTAAGTGGAAGAAGTCAGATTCAAAAGACCACATATTGTACAATTCCCCTTCTATGAAATGTCCAGAATAGGCAGATCATAGAGACAAAAAAACAGGTTAGTGGTTGCCAGGGGTTGCAGAATGGGGAAAATGAGGACTGTCTACTGACAGATATAGTGTTTAATTTTGGATTGATGAACATGTCCTGGAATTAGATAGTGGTGAAGGTTGCACAACCTTATGAATATATGAACATGTGTACATATGTACACTTGAATATGGTGTATTTTATGGCATGTGAATTACATCTGGGCCGGAGGCATGGAGAGAATGGAAGGCTGAAAAAATGGTCTCCTAAAAGATATCCATGTCAAGTCCCTGGAACCTATGAGATGACCTTACTTGGAAAAGAGGTCTTTGCAGGTGTGATTAGTTGATGACATTGAGGTGAGGAGATAATCTTGTGTGATCTGGGTGGACCCTAAATGCCATCACAAATGTTTTAATAAGAGAGACAGAGGGAGGTTTGACACCAGACACACAGAGAAGGCGATGTGAAGACAAGGACAGAGGCTGGAGTGACAAAAGCAAAGAAATGCTGACAGCCTCCAGGAGCTGGAAGAGGCGGGACTGGATTGTCCCCCAGAGCCTCCAGAGGGAGTGTGGCCCTGCTGACACCTTAATTCCCGACTTCCGCCCCCTCCCCCCACCAGCTGTCAGACAATACATTGCTGTTGTTTTAAACCATCAAGGTTGACAGTCGGTAGAGCATGAGACTCTTAAACCATCAAGGTTGTGGCTCTTTGCTACAGCAGCCACAGGAAACTAAAACAGGGGGAAAATGCTAAAGGGTGTACTGTTTCTTTTCAGAGTGATGAGAATGTCCTAAAATTGATTGTGTTGATGGTTGCATAACTCTATGAATATGCTAAAAACCATTGAATTGTACTCTTTAAATGGGTGACTTACGTGGTATGTATATGGTATATCTCAGTAAAGCTGTTATCTATAATATAACAGCATAATATGCTAATTAGACCAGAAGACCTTCCAGACTAACCCACGGCACCATGGGGGCTGAGGCAGAGGCAGCCGCTGCGGCTGTGGGGGCCAAGCCCCTTGCACGAATTTTGTGCATCGGGTAGTAATAAAATAAAAATAAAACCCCACTATGTGCCCAAGTTCCTTCCAGTTGCTGGGATGAAGCCTGACCACAGTGCCTGCCTTGAAAGAGCTCACAGTCTACCTGAACCTAGATGAACACACACACACACACACACACACACACACACACACATGTTCCTCCTAACCGATTTAGAAAAATGAATATAGACAACATGAATGAAAACAAATAAGCAATTTATAAGAGTTAAATGTATGCACTTTTTTAAATAAAAGAATTGGGTATCTTTCCTCTTTTTCAATTCTCTGACATGCTTTTAAAAATCGATTTGAGAGAGAGAGAGACATCAATTTGCTGTTCCACATATTCATGCATTCATTGGTTGATTCTTGCAGGTGCCCTGACTGGGGATCAAACCCACAACCTTGGTGTATTGGGATGATGCTCTAATTAACTGAGCTACCCAGCTAGGGCAAAGTGTGCACTTCTTATTCAGTAGGGTCATACTTCACCAAAAAGGGGTTGATAAATTAAATGACATTTAGCTGGTTAAATTACAGCTCAAAGCTTATAAGAATACTTGCATTTTGTTTACTTCCAACCATACCAAAGATTAAGAAATGGATTCAAACAAATATTACCCTCAGGCAACATCGCCTTGAAAAAGACCTGGTTCTCCCAGGGGCTTTCAGCTTGGGGAGGTGGGGAGCGGCAACCACCAGCTGCTAAAAGTTTCAGGGTACTACAGTGATACCCAGTTGTGTGTGCAACTCACCGTCCTGCTGCTTGTGGTTCCCTCCTAAGCTCAGCGGGATGGAGTGAGGAGCATGTGGGCTTCACCCTGGCTGTTCCAGCATAACAAAGGCCTGTCCCTCGGGCCCAGGCATGTGAAGGGGTAACAGGTGAGGAATGAGCTGAGTCCAGACCACAGATGTTCTGAACAACAGCGTCTGGGCCACGCTTGGCATTCCCTCTGTTTAGCAGGGATTCCTTTGACCTGAACCGTGTTAGGCCTTTCCTGTGCAAGGTACAGAGTCAGCCCCTCCCTCCAAGTGAGCCCTGCCCTCTCCAGCACGTCCCCTGCACTCTGCCTGCTCCTTGGTGGTTCCACGGGCCTTCACCTGCACCTCTTCCTGTAAGGTAAGTGCCTTGTGCTTTATTCCTCTTTACAGGGTCACTTACCCCAAAGCACTCCTCCTGGAAGGGCAATGTAGCTCTCTCCCCATCTCCCTGACCCTGCCAAGTGAGCTGTGAAGGCAGGCAAAAGAGCCTTTGACAGAGGTGGGGTACAATGAGGATGCCTACAAACAGGACACAACCTGGGCAACATGACACCCCATTTCCATCAGCCTCCTCTCCCCTGCCTGGGCAGAGTTCATTCAATGGGTCTGCAGACACATTCCACATTCCTCAGCGATGAGCTCGGATCCTGCAATTTCTCTTTCCCTTTCTTTGAAGTCACTCCAGTTTTCTTTAGCTTATTTCACTACTGGAACTTCTTTCTCTTTCTTACAGGGGACTCTCAGCCTGAGCTTGAAGACTGACTAGCTCCTTTTGAGTTCTTCCTAAAGCTTCTCTGGCCCTCAGTGCCCCCACCCCCTTACTCCTCCTGGCCCCCCACTCCCAAACTCACCCCTTTCAGCTTATTCAGGGCTTGGGGTGGGAGAGAGGAAGAAACCAAATGACTGATTCATTTCAGCAGAGCTGTCATGCCGCAAGGCGCTGAGCTCCCTGAGGACGCGCCCAGTCCAGGGACAGGACACAGAGCAGAGCCTCAATGGGGGCTGCCCAGCTCCCCCAACACAGTGGTGGGATATAGAAAGTCATGGGTGCAGATGGTCCCGAAGTGTAACTGAACACTAGAAATTTGAAATCATGCAAGTCCAGGAAGATCACTTTTCTCTCCTGAGGGCTTTCACTACTACCATGCCCCAGCCTTGCCCAGAATCCAGAAAGCTTCCCTCCTCACTCCCAGGCCTTTACAGCTCCAAACAGAACAAAACAGTCCATGGTATATAACCAGCAAACCAAGGTCTAAATGACTCCTCAACACACAAAGTGATCTGAAGATGCATAAACAGTGCTCAAAATGTTCAGTGCCTGTGATTTCAAAGTTTCTGGGAAGTTTATATCTTGAAACAAACTTCACTCCCAGGTTTCCCCAGGCCTTTCCTATCTGTGCCCTGTGACCAGCATTCTCTAGCAGCCTCCCTGGAACTCATGTGCACCTTCGGAAGGCATCAGACACCACCTGTTGCCCCGGCCCAGGGCCAAGCCAGGGGTGAGGGGAGGGACGGGCCAGGCCACAGAAAACCTTTCTTCAAAAACAGGCCAGGGAAGAGAAACCAATTCAGAGAAAATAGGTCAGTGAGGCTCCGGGTTCTTAGGCAACTAGCAGGGAGAGAAGAGCCCACTGCTGCAGGATGGGTTTAAAGGAGCTGTAGGAAGAGCATCTTGGTGTCAGGGGTCCTGTACCAGAGGGTGGGAGGAGGGATTAGGAGGAAGAGGAACTCTGAAAAGGAGCAGGTTGTTTTTGACCTTGAGGATGTTTTGATCTTGCCATGAATGTTACTGGTAAAAACAGTCAACATAAAAGTAAGCTGACAATGGCTAAATAACACACGATAACATTCACAGTAACTGACCAAAGTCGTCATTTTGTTAGTGACACTGAAAACTGCAAATAATGATTACAGCAGCAACAACCAGGGGGATGTGCACACATTAAAACTGACCGTCTGAAACTGGGGATGGTAAATCTCTTACTGATTAAAACCTCTGACCAAAAATCAACTCTTCATTGTTCAATTTATACATATTTACTTAAGAAAACAAGGGAGCCCCAGCCTTAGCTGGTTGGAGTGTCCTCCCATACACCAAAAAGATTATGGGTTTGATTCCCCATTAGTGCACATACCTAGGTTGCAGGTTTGATTCCTGGTCAGGGCATGTACAGGAGGCAACCGATATCTCTCTCTCTCTCTCTCTCTCTCTCTCTCTCTCTCTCTCTCTCTCTCTCTCTCCCCCCTTCCTTTCTCTCTAAACTCAATAAACATATCCTCGGGTGAGAATTAAAAAACAACAACACAAGAAACAAAACAAAAATTCTTATTAAAAAAGAAAATAAGGGAGAAGATTCAAAATGGTTTAACTGATCTACATAGAGAATTGATCAAGGAATTAAATTGGTTTGATGGAGTTACATAGGAAAATGTTTCTTTTGTGTGTGGGTTTTTTTGTTTTTGTTTTTTTAATCTTCATCTGAGAGTATTTTCCACTGATTTTTAGAGAGAGGGTAAGCGAGGTGGAGAATCACAGAGAGAGAACATCAATGTGAGAGAGACACATCGATTGGTTGCCTCCTGCACACGCCCCAACCAGGGCTGGGGATCAAGCCTGCAACCGAGGTACATGCTCTTAACCAGAATTGAACCCGGGACTCTTCAGTCCTCAGGCCTATGCTTTATCCACTGAGCCAAACCGGCTAGGGCAGGAAAATGTTTCTTGATGAAAATCAATTGGTATAATTCAGATTAAAAATTTGTATTTAAATTTACGTAGAATTTCTGAATGTGGTCCTCACGCGGGAAGTAGTAGCTGGCCTGCTTCCACAGCTCTCTTGTATCACTTCTCCATCATTAGAGCATTGGCCATACCAGTCACATGTTTTAGGTTCACACCTTCCTTCATTCTGGGCAATTGAGTTTCTTTCTCACTAGATTCTTCCCCTGCTTTACAACAATATTTTATAGGGGCCCCAAATCCTCTCAGCACTTCACTGCTTCTCCATCCCACTCCACCCCTCCCCCTCCCCCACCCCCACCCCCACCCCCACCCAGACTTTCTTCTGATTACCAGCATCTCTTTGGCGGCCTTATTCACTTTCACAGAGACGCCTGGTTCCTCAACTTTATTCCTTCGGTTGCTTTCCAGATGGAGCATAATGAGGTCAAAGTGTCTTGGAGAGTAGGGACAGGGCGGTATACGCCTACTATTCTTTGCCAGAGCAGACTTAGGAGGATATCCATCAAGAAAATACCTCTAGTTCCTCAAAAAGTTAAACACAGAATTACCACATAACCCAGCAGTTCCACTCCTAGGTACATACTCAGAAATGAAACCAGGTACTCAAATGACAGCTTTTACATGAATGTTCATAGCAGCACTATTCACAATAGGCAAAAGGTGGAAACAACTCAAATGTCCCTCCATGGGTGAGTACATAAACAAAATATGATCTATCCAAACAATAGAATTACTCAGGCATAAAGAGAAACAAACTACTGATACATGCTACAACATGGATGAACCATTTAAACCATAGAAAAGCCAGGCACAACAAGTCATATATGATTCACTTACATGAAATATCCAGAACAGGAAAATTCTTGGAGACAGAAAGCAGACTGGTGGTTGCCAGGGGCTAGGAGGAGTGGGAGGATAGGGAGTGACCGCTTAATGAACACGGGGCGTGCGAGGGGGCGATGGGGGAGGGAAGGGTGGTGAAAATGCTCTGAAACCAGATGATGGTTGCATAACATTATGAATATACTAAGTGCTATCTAATTGTATACTTTATTTTTTTAAATATATTTTTGATTTCAGAGAAGAAGGGAGAGGGAGAGAAATACCAATGATGAGAGAGAATCACTGATTGGCTGCCTCCTGCATGCCCCCCAACTGGGGATCCAGCCCCCAACCTGGGCATGTGCCCTGACCGGGAATCAAACTGTGACCTCCTGGTTCATAGGTTGATGCTCAACCACTGAACCACGCTGGCCGGCTGAATTGTATACTTTAAAACGGTTAGTTTTATGTTATGTGACTTCCACCTCAATAAAAAATAAAAATACAGAAAAGAAAGGACCTCTTTGGGGTGGAGTCAGAAAGTGTGCCAAGAACAGAGGCTGATGGGTAATTCAATCTGTGTCCCTGAGGCTTTAAAGAAAGGGGGAGGTGGTGGGTAAGAAGTGCCTCTTCAATAAGTATGGTCCCCCAGGACACATCTTCCAAAGACTAAGCCTGAGCAGGGGTGTGAGGGGTGAAGAGATGAAGGTGTCCATGAGGCTGGGCTCACAAGGACAAGAAGTTTAGGACTTGGAGGACTAGAAAGGTGACAAGCTTTAGGAGGGCAGACCTAATAGCCACTGTGGAGGGAGCCCTTGCTTTCCTGTCCCTCATCACGTTCAGTAATAAAACAAGACATTTTACATCTAAAAGCACCTGCAAGGTAAGACTCATATGTAAGTGGATCCCGTGAAGAGTTTTATGCAGAGTGGAGATCAGATCACAAAGCTGCAAGGAGAAATCTCTTTACCCAGATTATACAGACCCACTCATCTGGTTTCTCTTTCCTTGCCCGAGTCTGTTTTATAGTTGTGCTTTTTCATGAAAGCTTTTAAGGGAGGCTGTTCCCTGACGTCATGCAAAAAACATGTCCGAATTCAATTACATTACAGAGCAGCGCTTTTGGAAGAGAACGCAGCCACGAAGCTTGCCGGTGTCCTGTTTCCTTCCCTTTAAAGCCATTTGCCTGCTTTCTAAAAGCAGAAGCCCCCAACCCAGCTCTCCCGGCCCCTCTATCTGGGAAATACATGCAGCACTGTGTCCCCCCAAGAGCGGAGATGTGGGCGGGCTGTCAGGGAGTGGTGTCCAGCGAGGGCATGCCCAGCACCAGCGCACAGTCCTGAGCCAGCTTGTCTAATGCTGCACACCTACAATCAAGGTGAGGGAGCAGAGCCTCCTTCTACTGGCTTTCTCAGGAATCTACTCCAAAACCTCCTTTCCACTTCCTCCTCCACCCTCATGCCTTATTCAGACTTGCCTACAGGCGCGGGGAATGGTTTTTCTTAAAAGCTATTATGAAAAACAGCTCTTTTCAATAGAAATCTGTTCTATTGTGAGCAAATTCCCCATATTTTTTATTTTTTCTCTGTTCCTTTCTCCTCCTGGCAGAAGCTGCCATACTCCTAAATTTCCAGTAGAGGCTGTTCTTTCTCTCCCTCAGTCTGACTTGGGTGTCCTGCCATTTCTAGACAATCCTCTCCCCCTTTTCACTCAATAATATCCCTTCTTTTGAAGTCCATACTAACCACCCTCCTACTCCTTTTAACCTTAGCTAGAGACTTGGCCTTTCTCATTGACACAGACTTCCTGCCATCCCACAGGTGACTTCAAAATCCATGAAGATGTCCCTCCCAGTATTTGGTTTGATCATTCTTCAACCTCTTCAATTCCAATACTCTCCATCTCCAATTTCACTCTACTCCCAATAACCATGATGGCATCTGAGAATTTGTCATTACTTAGAATGATTTCAACTTCAAGATCACAAATTCTAAGCTTTTCATCACTTTTAAATGAACATCATCATTGCTAACATTTATTGAGCACTTACTATGTGCAAGCACTATTGTAAGTTCTTAATGATAAGCAGAGACACAGGTTAGGATATGGGATTTAAACCACATAGTCTATACACTATGGCTCCTATACCATATGACCCCTCTAATATCCCTAATGCAACATTTTTTAAAAAAATGTTACTTTTTAACTTCCTATTTCTTCTACTGAAACTACCGAGTCACTCTAATCCTGACTATATCCTTGGTCCTGACCCTTCTCATGGCCATTGCTTACCTCTCTCCCTCTCTCCGCCCCGCCCCCGCCAACTTGACCCGCTACTAGGCTCAGCAGTATTCCATAACCACCTCTCCCCAAACCTACTGTTACCCTAGGCTCTCTATAAATTCATGCTATTTAATCTCAGCTGGCCTCTCACTGTCCCCTGGCAATTCTTTTCATTCATTTTTTAGGTCACTCCTAACTGAACCTCTATATAAACTGTTCCAGCTTTCTTCCTGTCCATATATCCTACTCCCTAACCACTCATTCTTACAGATAATCTTGTCTTCTACAAGGGACATTCAATATAAACTCAATCTTCTGTCCTCCCCACCTTCAGAATTTCTCTAATGATTCTTTTAAAGCATTAGCTTGAAGGCAGAGCAGGGTCTAGGAAATGTGGTTTTAGGACAAAGGAGCAAAGTCAATATTTACATGAGAGATAGCCCTGCAGAGGGAGGAGAGCCTAAAGACACATGGGAGAAAAGGGCATCGTGGGGGATAAAGTTCATGGAAATGGCATAAGGTACTGCCTGAAGAATGTGGGGAGGTGAAGGAGCATTTTCTTTGGCTGAGTTTGAAGGGGGGTGATGAGAAGACAGATGAGGTTACAGAGTAATCTCTACACTCAGGCCCTTTATTTGCCTATCTCCTCCTTACTTCTAAACTCTTTGAAGATGGCTTCTCAATTCCCACTACTCAACCCTTTATCAACTCTCTTATGACATTTTCTCAATCCTTATCCTCTTTGACCTGACCTTTTGACAGTGTTTGACATGGTTGACCAACCCTGTCCTCTTGATAGTTTTTCCTTATTTGAGTTTCATGACAATGGAGCCTCTTGGTTTTCTTGATGGGTCTTCGTTACTTCCTTTGCTAGCTTCCCTCCCAAGGTAGGAATGCCCCCTACCTTTAATTTCATTCTCTTCCTAATCCATCCATTTATCTCTCTCATTCAATATATATTTATTGAGCCCCTGGCATGTGCCAAGCATATGGCAGCTATTAAACTGCGACAGAATTAATCTTAATGCATAGCTCTGATCACGTTACTTATTTGTTCAAAAAGCTTTACTGCTTCTCTGGTGCAAATGGTATCCAGATTCTTTGGCCCAGAACTCCAGATTTTAGTGACATCTGTTGTTTTTGTGGCCTAACTTCCATTCACCTTCTCTGGATAGCAGTACCCCCATCTCACCCTGGAGAGCCAGCCCCTCCACACATTTTGGTCCATGTGGTTTGAGTGGGCCTAAGCCTGCCCCCCACTCCAGGCATGGGCACCTGACCCAGGTCTAAGGCAATCAGGGCATCAAGTCCCCCACTTCAGAGATAAGTTCTGGGATGGGCCTGGAACCCAACCAGAGCCATTAAAAAGCAATGAGATTTTAGTGACACAGATATAGCTGGAACTGCTATAGCCATCTTCCAACTCCAAAGGAAATGAGAGCCTATCTGAAAACAGAACCACCCTAACAGCCAGGGGGAGAAATGGCAAGAAATTAGGACCTTGGGACACTGTTTGAGCCCTTGATTATGCCACATCTGAAGCCAGCCCTCGCCCCAGAATTCTCACTTATATGACCCAATATGCCCCTCTGTGCTGAAGTGGGTTGGTTGGGACTTTCCATCTTTTGCATGTGACAGAGTCCTGCTTGATCCCAAGGTTTTCTGCTGCATCCCAGCTTCATCTCACCCACCTTACCCATGCACTTGAGGCTTGTACCATACTGATTCATTCCTTTCCTGAACAGGCCTCACCCTTGGCCACCCGTCTTTCTGGAGTGCTCACCATCTTCCCTCACTGAAATTATACCCCTTCTTTAAGGTTCAGTTCTGATGAACTTTCCTCCTAGTAGCCATTCTTCTCCAATTTCCCCCACTGACAAATGTTTGTTGAATAAACGACTAAGTAAACAAACAATGATACAGAAACAGGGTCGGGGGGATGGGGGAAGTAGTGGTTTCTAAACTCATGTACAAACCTTGTTCCAGGACTCATGTTCATTATGGTCTTGTTTCGGGCTTGGGACTTGTTTTCTCTATCTTCCCACTGGTCTAAATCCCTGCTTCCTACCCTCCTTGGCCATTATTTCCTTGAGACACAGGCTTTTTAGAACGTTAGTATATATTTATTTCTTAGTTTATTGATTTTAGAGAGAGGAAGGGAGAGATAAATATCGATGTGAGAGTGCAACATCAATCGACTGCCTCCTAAACCCGCCCACTAGGGGTCGAGCCTGCAACCCAGGCATGTGCCCTGACCCGGAACAGAACTTTTCGGTGCACAGGACGAAGCCCAGCTAAAAGAACCACACCAGCCAGGGCAGAATGTTAGTGGATATTTAAAACATAAAAAGTCCAAATTCCAAAACCAACCAAAGGAGGAAAAAAGATTTGGCTATTAAACAAGTTTAGAAAATTCTGGGTTAAAGAATTTTGTTTGTTTTTTATTGTAGGGGGTGGGGATGGGGGCCGGGCATAATAGCCTTTCTCCAACTTACTCATAAAACAGGTACCAGAGCAGAGGGAAGTGCCACATTCTTCCCGTAGACATGCCTCAGGTTAAGGCAGTGCAGGTTATTTCATAGACTCACATACATCCCCTGCCCTTTGTTCAAGGTGCCTATTTGCTCTGCACAAGTGACGATTATGAACACAGAAAACTGTTCATTGTTAAATATGGCATGCTAAGTGGTTTTGCTTTCTGGCAAATCTCCAAACCATAATTATGAAGGGACTCGAGCTGCTGAGGAATTCTTGGGTTACCAGAGGCTTTGATCCTGCTGTGGCCTTCTCTCCCTGACATGAATTTCCCTGGGTGTGGCTGATTTTCATTGTTTTGCGCTCCTGTGGGGTTGCTTCAAAGGGGAGGACTGAACAGAACTTCAAGGTGACCAGGGGCCTGGGCCCCTCAGCAACTGCGGAGACAAGGCTCTGGTGAAATCTCTGAGCCTCTCGGAGCCCCCAGTGGTTGTAACCAAGGGAATGCACAAGCTCCGTCCAAGTATCGGAGTCGGAATGCTGTGGCCTCTGATATTCAGTTTCCCACACACTCTGGGAAGCTCAGATTCTTAAGCCTCACTCATTATTGGGTTTCCAGCTGGGGTAAAGCCTCGGTACTAAAGGCTGACATGACTTTGCTCAGCAAAAGGCAATAGACTCAGGATGGGTGAGGCTTTGTTATTTTATCCCATCACAGTTGAGAGATCTGATCTAAAATTCTTTGGGTGGCTACAGTCATTTGGCAAATGCTGAACTTAAACTCACGTCACTGCCTCCTCTACAGAGTAAGGAAGATACCTCAACCTGGTCACAAACCATTAGGTCAAACTTTTGAAAGAGCCAGCCCTAGCCAGTTTGGCTCAGTGGATAGAGCACTGGCCTGTGGACCGAAGGGTCCCGGGTTCAATTCTGGTCAAGGGCACATATCTCGATTGCAGGCTCCTCCCTGGCCCGGGCCCTCCTCAGGGCTCGTGCAGGAGGCAATCAATTGATGTATCTCACATCGATATTGCTCTCTGTCTTTCCCTCTCTCTAAAAATCAATGGGAAAATATCCTCGGGTGAGGATTTAAAAAAGTAAAGAGCCAGACTCCCTTCTACTGAAACGTGATAAAATGTCAAGGGGGACATACCTGTTCCTCAGCCTCTTAAGTTTCCCCCTGCTTGAAAAGAGAGACAGGAAAGAACACCTAGGTGTTCATGAATCTATGATAGAAGGAATAAAAAGATAACCTTCAAAATAAAATGGTAAGTTTCTCTATTTGGTAAATAAAAACAATTCTATAACAAATAGCAAATTTCTGGCTTTCCAGCATTAAAAAAATTAATTTAGCTTTTGGATTAGGGATGGAAACTTGTTCACTTTTCGACACTTGTTTTTATTCATATTTTAATATAGCTATTCTGTGAAATATGTGATTACCCCCATTTTACAGATGATGAAACTGAGGCCAAGAAAGTAGAACCGATTAGTTCAAGATAGAGATCACTATAGTCTCTCCAACATGGCACTACCCTTCAGAGGTCTTTTCCAAGAGGTCCCTTTTTGGTGGGTGGAGAGTGGAGATGGAGAAACAAAGGCAGGGAGGAGTAGACAGAAATCAGAGTCCCTCAGGGCAGCAACAAGAAACCAGAGGTTCTATCGTGGTGGGAGCTCAGAGAATTGTCCAGAATCCACTTATTTTGGGGAGGGAGCCAGAATAATATCCTTCTGCTTCTCACTGGTAAGTATCAGGTAGTCAGTCACAAAGATGAGAGAGGTGTGCCCACCCTGGGCAGCTGGGCCTCATTCCAAAAGGCTAGACTTTAGGGCAGTGCAGGGGCTTCTGAGCCTCCTTCTCCCCTGAATGGGTCAACTTGGTAGGACCCCCTATTGTCCCCCCCACTCAATCTATTCCATTCCCACCTTCCCCGTTGGCATCTGTCTTAGGAAGATGCATATGAGCTCATTCTGGAAATGGGAGACCTTTCTTTCGCTCAAGGTGAAGGTCGATGATTCATATAGCTAAAAATGAACTTAAGGCCAGTATCAATGAAAGGAAAATGAAACATGCAAAAAGTTAAATTCCCTGCTATTTAAATTACAGAAAGGAACATAAAACCTTATTTAGTAATTATAACCAACACTCAAATATGTAAACTTTAATTACATGTTATGGACCAGTGAGAGCAAAATGAGGAAAAAGAAGGAGAGGTGAGTGTAGGGGAAAGCCACAGACTAAATGAGAGAAAGCCCAGAGGCCAGCACCATGGCCCAAGCTCAGGCAAGTGAGAGGGGGAGAAGTACAAAAAGGGGGGCATTCAGTAGATCTTGGGGAGGTGACTGGTAGTGCCCTAAGGGCAAGGCTTATTAGCGGGTGACTATTACTTACAACTCTTACTAAGCCTTACCCTTAAACTGTCAGATGTCCCCACTCTTGGAATGGGGGAGCCATATGAGCCCACTGGAGAAGAATCGTTGGATTAAACAGAGGACGCTAAACTAAATTTGAATTTTAGATAAACAATGAATAGCTTTTTAGTATAAGTATGTCCCAAATTTGCATGGGGCACACTTATAAAAGCAATTATTTGTGGTTTAAATTCAAATTTAACTGGGTGTCCTGTATTTTTTATTTGCTAAATGTGGCAACCCTACTCCAGAGGCTAAACCATTCTTTGGACTGGAGCCTCAATGACCAGGCCAATATTGACACAAAGGGTCGTGAGGGAAATCAAGTTGAAGGTCACCTTTGGAAATGAGGAGTGAAGCAGCACCGAGATTTTGCTAACAGGATGGAAATCAGCAACTGGGGGATATCAATTCTCAAGTCTTCCCCTCCCTACGCTGTTCATTTCCTGCTGTTTCCCTCCAGGACAGCTGAGATGGGCTTGGCCTGTCTCCCTGCCGAGGGTTAAAGAGACTAAAAAGAGTAACTCTATACGTTGGGACTGAGGGTGACCTGGCCCGTGTGGGTCTTCCCCAAGAGACTGGAGGTTCTGAGGTAGAGAGTGAACTTGCAGAACACAAAGAAACAAGTAAAAACCAAACAAAACACAGTCCATAAATCATAGGATGCTAAAAAACAGCTTAAACTCAGTTTCAGTTACTATAACAGAGTGATGGTGACAGGGGCCACCACGACTGCCCTTGCCAAGGGGCCATCTTGGGGCTGACACAGAAAGAGTTGCTGCTCCTGAGTCCTGGGCCAGGGATGCTGGGGTGGGGGTGGACATGGCAAAGTGACACATGGCAACAACTGGCTACAGTGGAGACAGCATGTGCTCTTCTATCCCCTTCACCCTGCTATGCACTCTGATTGCACACACAGCCAATTCATGCATTTGTGCTCCTTGCCAGGTCTCAGTAGACCCCGGAGACTGTAATTCATAATATAGAGCCTTCTTGACTTTAAAATACGATGCACTTATATATAAATAATAACTACTATTATTATAGCTTAAAATGGGATCATTCCATACATTCTGTTCCACTACTTGCATTTTTCAGGTACGGATACGTCATGGATAACTTTGCATATCAGTTCATATAGGTTTACTCCATCACTTTCAACTGCCACGTGGATGTATCACAGTTCAACTAATCCTTTGATGGACATTTAGGTTGTTCCTTTTCCTGCTATCAACAGTGTTGAAAGGAATAACCTTGTACATATATCTTTACACATGTGCACATATTTCTACAGGATAAATTCCTAGAAGTGGAATTACTGGATCAATTGGTATATATATTTAAAATTTCCACAGATGCCATTAAACTTCCTCTAAAAATGCACCAATTTACTACCAGCTATGATCATGCCTGTTCCTTCACAGCCTTAGCAATCTGGTAAGAGCAATGCTTTTAAGTCTTTGCAAGTAAGATATGGGGAAAATGACAGTGGTTGTTCTAGTTGGCATTTCTTTCATATGTGTACTGTCCATGGCTTTCTTATCCTTCTACAAAGTGCTTGGTTTTATCTTTTGCCTCTTGTTCTATTATCTCCATTTGTTGACTTTTAAAGATGTCTTTGTATATTATGAGTTAACATCCTATCTAATAAAAGAGAAATATGCAAATTGACCATACCCCCGCCACACCCACAAGCCATGCCCACCAGCCAATCAGGAGTGAGTATGAAAATTAACCCAATCAAGATGGCTGCGGCCACGGAGTGAGCAGGAGGCTTGGGTTTCCCTGGCAATGGAGGAAGCCAAGCTTCCCGCACACCCTGGCCGGCCCTGGACTCCACTCAAGGCCATAAAGTTTCAATTATAGAAGATAAATAAATCCCAACAAAAATGGCAGCAGCCATGGAGCTGGAGAGAGCAGGAGGCTTGGGTTGCCCCGGTGATGGAGGAAGCCAAGCTTCCTGGCCTGCCTTGGCCTTCACTCAAGGCTACAAAGTTTCAATTATAGAAGATAAATAAATCCCAGATACCAGGGCCTCCGCTTGAGTCACCCGGGGTGTGTGGCTGGCCTGCAAATCACCACAGGCCCCTCGCCCAGGCCACCCCACGCCCAAAGGGAACCCCCAACCTGATCCGAGACACCCTTCAGGGCAAACCAGCCGGTCCCCACCCGTGCACTAGGTCTCTATCCTATCTAATAAAGAGGGAATATGGTAATTGACCATCACTCCATCACAAAAGATGGCTGCACCCACAGCTGAGGCCAAGTTCCCTTAAGGAGCCTTAATGAGCAATCAGCAGGGACCTGAGGCTATGCCCTCCCCTGTCCCCATGGGGCTTGACAGGTGACCTCAGGCCGCACCTCCCACCCAGCAGGGCTTGACAGGGGACCTCAGGCCACGCCCTCGACCCGGCAGGGCTTGACAGGGGACCTCAGGCCGGGCCCCCCACCCTGGCGTCAGGCTGGGACCTCAGGCCACACCTCCTGCCTTGGCACCAGGCCGGGGGACCTCAGGCCACGCCCCCCCGTCCCGGTGTCAGGCCCGGGGACCTGAGGCTATGCCCCCTGCCCGGCGGGGCTTGACAAGGGTGGGGGTTGGCCGGGTCTGGGTCTCACACAATTTTGATGTGCATGTAGGTGGGCGGGGACTTGACTCTGGTCCCGTGGTGAGCCCCAGACTCTGACAGGAGGAAGGTTTTCATATACATTTTACTAATTTTCTTTCACCTCTGACACTTCTATTATAGAGAAAGGGCAAATAGCAATATTAAATTATTTCCGCTAATTAATCCCCTTTTAATGTGCACGAATTTCATGCACTGGGTCATTAGTTTGTCTAATAACTCTGCAAGTATTTTCTCTGAGGAGAGAGTTTCATCAACTTAAATCTTGATTGTGTTGTCATCTGTTTGGGCCTCAAAAGTTTTTAATTTTTGTTTTGTCATAGGCTAACTTATTTAGAAGATGTGTATGAATATACAAGTGATATTTTGTTGTTATATTTTTATTTAAAATTTTAAGTTTGCATGCAATCTGGTCAGAATGTGGGCTAGAATGGTCTTACTTTATGGAATTGAAATCTTCTTGGTGACCCAAAAAATAATCAAGTTTTGAAAAATGTTATGTAGCTATTTGAAATGGAAGTTTATTTTCTGTCTGTAGAGTACAAGGTTTATACATATCCAAGCTATTGAATATGGCATTCAAATCCTTTTTAGCCTTATTGTCTGGTGTGCTTGACCTTATAAGTTTGAGAAAGGCAGTCTAAAGTATCCTACTGCAGTTGTAATTTTAACAAACTTCTAATATGTCATCATTCTTTTTTTGGGGGGAGAGGTCTATTTTGATGCTATTTTACCTGATGTTTAAAGGTTGATGCCTGTTAATCTTCTTTGTGGATCGTATGTCTTTATCATTATTCAAAGCTTTCCTCTTATCTTCATACTTTTTTGTTGGAAATTTTAGCTTGCCTAATTATTATTACTATTGCTACCGCTATTTTCTTTTTGTTGCCATTTGCCTGGAATAGTATTGTTAATCCCTTTATTTCCAACCATTCCATCTCATTTTAGGTATAGCTCTTGCATCAAAGTGATACATAGCTAGATGAGCTCCCTTCTTCCTTAGTAAGAGAACTTGTGCCTAGGCCGAAAGAACATATTTCTTTGCACATCTTGTGGCTGAATATGGCCATGATATTAAGTTACTAGGGGCCCAGTGCATGAATTTGTGCACCTTGAAAGGAACTGTGGGCTGCGAGGCTGCGGTGGGCACAGGGGCGGGTCTCGGCCCATCCTCCGTGTCCCCTCCCGCTGCAGCCAGCCCTGCTCCCGCTGCCACCACCGCCGCCGCTCCCAGGCACTGACAGCGCCAGCCCTGCTCACACCCGCTGATAGCGCGGAGCGATTGGGGCCGGTGCTAGCAGCGGGTGCAAGCAGGGCCAGCGCCGTCAGTGGGTGCAAGTAGTGGCTGCTGCCCTGATCACCCCTCAGGAGCAGGGGGAGGTGGAGAAGCCCTCAAGGGTGATTGGGGCCAGCAGCCACCGCTCGTACCTGCTGACGGCACCAAGTGATTGGGGTGTGAGTGGAGCTGGCAGCGGGTGCGAGCGCCTGGTGGGACCACGGTGCGTGGGAGCAAAGAATTTTCAGTAACCACCAGAGGTTCGCCCTGATGACAGCGACCGGCATCCTGCCTTGGTCTGGCACCCCTGCTCACCTGCTCCACCATCCCGCCACAGCCAATGCCCGCCATGTTCCATGCGCGCGCCCCTGGTGGTCAGCACACGTCATAGTGACCAGTTGTTGAGTTGTTTGGTTGTTCTGCTGTTCAGTCTATTTGCATATTAGGGTTTTATATATATAGATAACCAATGAGAGGTACACAGAAGTATGTTATGGGACTTTGGGAGGGTTCCCCAAAAGGGAGAGGGCTCGAGCTCTTTATTACTCTCCTTCCTTTCCTTCCCTCCCTCCCTCCCTCTTTCCTTCCCTCCTTTCCTTCTTATCTGCAATGAGGATGGGATGGCTAATGCTCTTAGCAGTCACCTGAGACCAAGAGGTGACCTTGAAGATGGAAGCCATATGTCAGGATAGTGAAGCTGAAAGACAGAAGGAGCCTGGGGCTTGGGTTCCTCATGACTGAGAGCTGCCAATGAGCTTGAACTCTTTATGGATTGCTTTAACTTGAGAGAGAAAGAGAGAAACTTCCACTGTGTTTAAACCACTGTTTGGCTTTTCTGTTATATGCAGACATAAGGATTTCCTAAAAGATACAACAGTTTTGGTCTTTTTTTGGGGGAGGGAGACTCAATCTAAGGGTTATCCTTATATTAAAATTTTTTTTAAAGATCATAGTTGACATACAATATTATATTAGTTTCAGGTATACAACACAGTGATTCAACATTTACATACCTTGTGAATTGATTGCCACAATAAGGAGTTATTGTCTTTTTCCCCGTTAATGATTTGAGTCTTAATTCCTATTTCAGTTATATGAGTAGTTATGTTAAAATGCTTTAAAAACCACATTTGGACATTTATTTCCCAAGAGATATCCTTTAGTGCCTTGTGACTCTGAATCTGGTCTCTTGACCAGCTGCATCGACATAACCTGGTAGTCTGGAAGAAATATGGAATCTCAGGCCCTCCCTAGACCTACTGAGTCAGAAACTCCTTTTCACAAAAGCCCCAGGTGATCTGTGTACACTCCGAAGTGTGAAAATCTCTGCTTTAGAGGGCACTGGCGGCCCCTCCCCTAAACTATAATGATCTCCTCAGTTTCCTACTTGGCATCTGGAGAGGTTCCCATAGAGAGCCAAGTGACCGGGAGGGCATTCTTGGCCTTTGAAGAACTGGCCCTCAGCTCTCTAGTTTTTGTCCTTCCCTGTCCCTTCACATTCTCCACTCCTCATGTTGGACTTCCAGTTTCCCTGGGTACACACCCAATAGCCACCCTCCTTCTTCCTTGCTAACAGATGTCCAATTTTGTTCTGGGAGGTAATGCTTCCAGCCGCAAGTGATGTGTCTAGTCCATCTCATTCATCTTTGCATGATTCTTCCTCTCTTAGCCTAACTTTGTAGCTACAATGGCCATGTACCCAGACTTGGCCAGAACGACACAGAGAAGTATCTGCTGGGGACTTAGAGGGGCATTTTTTCTTCCTGGATAAAAATAATCTTGTGACAAGAAAATTGTATGTTCTTGCTCTTTCCTTCTTACCTAGAATATTTGGGTGATATCTGAAGCCATCTTGTTTTGTTTTTTAAATCCTCACCCGAGGACATTTTCATTGATTTTTAGAAAGAAAGGAAGGGAGAGAGAGAAACATTGATATGAGAGAGAAACATTGCTTGTTTGCCTCCCGCGCATGTCTGGACCAGGGCCGATGATCTAATCCACAACCTGTGCATGTGCCCTGACTGGGAATTGAATCCACCACCTTTGGGTGTACGGCACAACATTCATACAACTGAGCTACTCAGCCAGGGCCAGCCACCTTATAACCATGAGACTAAGCAGGAGGTCCAAACCAAAATGCTGAGGATGACAAAGCAGAAAGACAGAAAGAGCCAGGCAGGTCCTTGACTGGGAATCTGTTTCTCTGCCCCAACCTCAACCCCTTCCTTCTTTCTCCTCCCATCTGCTCCAAATTCATTCTCCCTTCATCTTTCCTCTAGGTATAACACGGAATTGAAGTACTCCAGCCATTAGCTGCATTATGCTATATTCCTTATTTCTAATTTATAGTAACAGCTAAGTTAAGCCTTTCATTATAAATATCATCCGTCTCCCCAAATCTCCCCACCCACCAAATCCACCACTCTAAAATGAGAACAGTGGGTGTTTAGTTCTCGGAGACTGAAATGATTTCCCCCATGGATTAAAGCCAGCCAGCTCCAATCTAGGCAAACACACCCGCCCCCTCTCCTGCCTCCCAACTCCAGGTGGCTGGCCCTGGATCGAGCAGGCTATGTAACAGGGCACTTCGTCTATTGGGACTGATTTTTTAAAATTTCTGCGGTTTCTGGGGAGTGGATGTTGTAAAATAGAATGAAAAGAAATTGAAGTTTGAAATTCGGTGAACTTTTCCCTGCTCCTTCCATGTGAATAATGACTTGCTGATAGAAGCAGCTTTTTCAAAGATGAAAAACAATCTAAGATTTATGGACAAGTCTGTTCAAAAGACCCAGCGCTGCTTGTAACCAAGGGGGAAACGTCAGGAGATTCCTAGATCTATTCTGGCTGGAGGAAGAGAAGGGCAGGGAGGAGTCTGGGAGGAAAGAGAAGGCTAGAGACAGACGGACGGAGGGGTTGGAACTGACTGGAGTACAGAGGAAGATCAAATCTTATGCCCACTTTCTGATTCTACAATGACATGAACATGATAACCATATCCAGCAAATGGTGGTGAAGGGAAGAAACACTCATTGTTTTTACCTAAATGCCACGCTGCACACACCTTCTGCTAGATGGTGAGGGAGGATGGGCGGGGGGAGGAGGGGAGAGACAGGAGGATTGTACACATCGAGATGAATGAACCTTTTCTCTGAAACTGGGAATTCTGCTTCTAAGGGATCTGACTCCTCACTGTGTGCTTGGGAAATCACCAGAAAAATATTCCTGCCAATTTCTCAGAGTCCAGTCTAAAACACTTGGCCAAGATTCTGCTCACGGTTTGACCAGCCTCTTAACAGCAACTGCTGTTGTCCCTGTCCCTCCCGTCTCTCCTGGAAAGGCCGGGCGGGGCCAGGAGCACAGCTGGGAGCAGCCCTGACACTACATCTGGGCAGCCTCCTGGGGCTGGTGGGTGCAGAGCCAACATTTCTGAGTGTACATTTTATAACCACAGCCTCAAGGACCAAAATAGAATGTGAAAAACAAAAACAGCGCTCACAATCAGAGCCTCAATCATCCCGCTGGTTAGAGAGGTCAGAGGAATAATAAAATGAGAGTAACCCAACTGAGAACTTGAAGAGCGCTCACTAGCTGTGGCGAGGCGCATTCCAGAGCCAGGCCTATGCACAGCCTTTCCTAAGTGCCGAAGGCAGCTCGGCTCCCACTTAAAATGTCTGTTATCACTCCTGTCCCCCCCGCCTCCCCCCCCTCGAGAGTTATTTATGAAGGAAGGTTTCTCGGTCAGCCTGCCAAGCAAGGCATCTTTAACAGGGGCCAGCCCAGGCAGGAGGCTGAATGAAAAGCCCACGAGGCTGTGGGCCGAGGTGCCGCTCACTTCTGCTTCTTCAAACATGCCCAAGCGGTAACTCAAAACCTGCAAACAACCCGAATCCTTTTCCAAACACAAACCGAATCCTTTATGGCAGGCTCCATATATTTTCCTAACTCCAGTTCCCCACCCCAGCCCCACTCCACAGCAGAAACCAATTTGCTTAACAGAGGAGGTCGGGGAGTTTCCCCCCTTACAGCTCTCATTTGGAACAGATTAAGGAGGAGGAGAAGGCAAGGATCTGATTTTTTTTTCCTTTTCCTTTTGAAAAAAATTAATGTGCAACTCTGAGGCAGAACTACCACGTTCTAGGCCTGGCTGAGGAGAGGAGGAGGATGTCCTTTTCGGGTGGAATGGAACTGGGCTGCTGGGAGCCCCTGCCGGCACATCCCAATCCAACCTGACCCCGAAGGCTTGCGCTGGTTCCCTGGGGGCCCGTGGGCTCGTTGTGAGGTGGGCAGGGGACCCCGACCCAAGCGGAGCTGCCCACCGCAAACCCATGCCCACACTCACCACCCAAAAAAGCGCCACTGTCCTTCAGGAGCAACATGCCAACTCAACATGACCTACTCAAGAATTGACCATGCGACGGAGGCTCCTGCCCTCAGAAAGCTTATGGCGTGGATGGGATCGTAACCAAGAAACACTGTAAGAGCTACACAACGTGCTTATGAGAGCTAAAGAGAGTCTTACAAAAGAGAAGAGAATACAAAGGCCTGGAAGGTTGTGTGGGAAAGGGTCTGGGCTGGGCCTGTAGTACCAGCTCCAACCCCATCGGTGGATGAGGACACGGCAGGCAGAAGACCAATGTGGGCAACAGCGTAGAGGAGGACAGGGCAGGTGTATGCAAAGAGATGGCCTCTGGACTCTCCTCATGTCCCGATTCTTGGGTCTCTTTTAAAGGTGGTCTCCCCCACCTCCCCATTAAAGAGATATCTTTCTAGTAACTTCTAGTAACTGCAATGACAAGATTTGCAGTCTTATTTCCTGATAGGGTCTTTTTGTTTGTTTGTTTGCATTTTGGGTGATGTGTGTGGTCCTAAGAAATGCAATGTAGGTAAGCAATTGAACTTAATAAGTTAGCGAAAAATTTTAGATAAAAATTCTTATTATTGATTATTTTTTTCTTATAAAACTGGCCTTTCTTATTACTTTCTTATAAAATATAAGTTGCTAAAAAAATAATTTGGATGCAAAAAAGGGAAACCTGTTGACCTGAGCTGGAATAACACCTGAGAAGGTAACTCCCAATAGTTTAAGGCCAGAAGCTCTAGCTTATTTATCTCTGTGTCCCCAGTGCTCAGCAAGCAGCTAGAACTTTCCAGCAACGCAGTCGTTAGTACCTGTGTGAAAACAAGACGATGGGACAGTGGAAGGTGAAAGTCCTATCTCCCCACATCCATGCTTCCCTCCACACACAGAAGGAGACTTCTTAGCTGCGCACTTGAGCCTCCTTTGCTGAGCCATGTGGCATGTGACTAAGTCCAGCAATAGGACACCACTGGAAGTGATGTGTGTGACTTCAGGGGCCTTTCCCTTCCCTCCTTCCTGCTCACTGGATTGTGAATGTGGCGGTGGGGGCTGGAACTGCTACCTTGCATTAGAAGAGGGACAGTGCAGAGCTACAAGAAAGGTGTGAGACCCTGATAACTGCGAGCCATTTCAGCAGGCCTCTGAGCCTTTTATGTGAGGAGGGAGAAATAAGCAGCTACTTCTTTAAGCCACTTTTAACTTGGGCCTTTCTGTTATAGGCGCCAAATCTATGCCCTGACTAAACAGCTCTTTCATGCATGAAACTGTAAGAAAACACTTTGAAAGTCCATTTCAAGATATGCCCAAACCAAGATCCTTGGTTGTACTCCAGTAAGTTGAGTACTTCAGCTGGAGGTGGGGTGGAGGAGTGGAGAGGGGAGAGAGAGAGAGAGAGAGAGAGAGAGAGAGAGAGAGAGAGAGAGAGAGAGAGAGAGACACTCACTCACACACAAACTGCTGTCAAGGCCAGTCTTTCTTGGTCTCTGATTCTCACTTGGTGCTGCCTGCCTGTCCTCCTGTGACCAACCTCACAAGAAACCACGTTTGAAAAGCTGAATTACTGAACTACAGTGAGGATTTCCTGCTCACTTAGATGGGGGAGGGAAGTTTCTTTCTTTTGCTTATCATGATGCATCAGTGACCTGGCCAGAGCATATCTCCTGAAATCCCACTCTCCTCCTCATGCGCATATGTATATCATCTCCAAATTGTTCCTGTGTACTCTTCACAAAAGCCACCTGAGAGGCATACACATTTATAATACACCAACCTACACATTTATCTAAATGCGCGCGCGCGCGCGCACACACACACACACACACACACACACACACACACACACGCACACGGATAAAATGCCCTCCCTGGGATGCCCTGGCACCACCAGAGCCACCGTCCATCTGTTCTGCCCGTAGGAGCTCCTGCAAGGCGGAGTCTTCTAGTAAACACAGAGCAGAAGGAACAAGGAAGCCCAGGTGACCCCTGTGAGAGACCCGAGCACTTGGAGGGTTTTGTGGGCAGGATGAGGGCTTCACAGGCCTCTGACATCAGCCTTCACACCTCCTGGGGTAACAGCAGGATGCTGAAGAACGAGGGTCTAGACAGCAGCCAGATGTACTTTCTCAGGCAACAGCTATGTAGTGACTTGACAATTATTTGACTGTTGGGGCCAGAGGAAGGAGGCTCAGCCCCTGGCAAGGCTGGAAGTGAACGGCCTTGGATGGGGAAAGGGCAGAAGTCGGTGGCGATGGGAGGAGAGGAGGGAGTGCGTAGGAAGGGCCAGCGGGACTCCTTAGCCATTCTAACCAGCCCAGGCCCATCTGGTCATCCTGACAGCGAGGTGGCCCTACTCTGGCAACTGGCTGAGGTTCAAAAAGGAAAACAGCCCGTGACAGTGAAAAGAGGAACCCTGCATCCTGCCGTGGCCTGCCTGAGGGCAGTGCAGGCCCCTGAGGTCAGAAAGGAAGCACAGGAGAGGGGAGCTGAGGTCGAGAGTGGGAGACTGAGGACCACCGGGCACTGGGTCTGCCCTGACTCAGAGGGAAGACTGAGCTCTGCAGCGCGTCAGCGCCAGATGGCCTAAGCTCCAGACCGTGGACTTATCGTCACCCTCAGGGGTCAGTCACCTTGGGCCGGGGAGCTTGGCTCTCAGGAACAGCAACAGTGGAGACAAAATGATACAAAACTGACCCTCATTTCCTTGAGAGGAGCTTGTTGTTGTCTCTCTGGGGCTTAGTCACTGGGAGGCCATGGAAACAATCCCAGAACCCTAGCAACCAGGCCCAGCCAGGTACTCAGCGGCAGCGGCAACCTGCTCCCAGATTTAAGACAGGAGCATTAGTTTGCATCTGTTTCTGCACATCAGCGAGCCAGCTGCCAGTGACGCACCCACTGAGACACCGGTGCACGTCAAGGGCCTAGGCTCCCTGGTCAGCAACTGACAGGAAAGGCAATGTGGTACATGCTGACACGCTCCACTGAGACTGGGGAGAGGGTGGGGGTCGGGGGAACCGGCTCCTGCCTTGATCAAGCATCTTCATTTTGAAGGAATAAATGAGAAAAGAGAGAACTAGTTCCGGTGTAGTGTCTTCCTTCACCAGCCCTCTCTCCTCACTGTCTGGGCTATGCCGGAGGTCGGCCTGGGAGTGAGTGCTGCAATTCCAAACATCTTGTGTTTCCTCCCCTGGAACCCTACTGACAATATCAGTGAACACCCAGTCAGCCCTGGGAGAGGGGTCCGCCCAGGAGGCCAGGGCTGGCTGCAGGGTGTGGTTTAACTGCTGGGAGATGCCTGCTTTCACAGAACACTCTGTGCTCCCATCCCTGGGATGTGGGGCTTCCTGCAAGCCCTCTCTTCTAGGCAGGCTCCTTTCCTCCGCCTCACCCACAGCGCCCATTTCACCCCTGGTGGGTGCTCTCCAACCCAGGAGATGGATGTTCTGTGGGTACTCCTACATTTCTGTCACCCCCTTTCTGAACCAAGGCTTGGGAGCAGTAGAGAGAAGCACTGCTCTGTGTCTGTGCCTGGGCCTTAGACCTCATTTCCCACCTGTAAGTTAGGGCTCTAAGCCCTCGAGTCATCTAGGAAGGGGACTGGAAAGTGGGGACACAGCCACCTTGATGTAGGTCTTCTGCCACCCCTGGCTGCACCCGCCCTGGCGACCACAACTTCTATTTCCTTCCCAAGGACAAGCTCTATCCGAACCCTTGGGTTCCCAATCCATTTGCTCAGTTAAGATTCCGGTGTCTTCCTTTCAAACACAACAGTGAGTTTAGAAGACCTTCAACATCCCCTTTCTCATTAACTCCCAGCTCCTAGAGGCTGCTGAGAGTGCAAGGCCTTTGTCACACGGGCACCTGAGCTCCAATTCTGGCTCCATGCATCTTCCATAGAACCTTGGGCCCATGACTTCAACCCTCTGGATTCCAGGCTCTTCACATTTAAAATGAAGAAAAATCCCTGGCCGGCGTTGCTCAGTGGATAGAGAGTTGTCCTTTGGACGAAAGGGTCCCAGGTTTGATTCTGATCAAGGGCACATACCTCAGCTGCAGGTTCGCGGCCCTTGGTTGGGGGCAAGTGGGAGGCAACCAATCGATGTGTCTTTCACAAGAGTGTTTCTCTATCTCTCCCTTCCCCTTCCACTCACTCTAAAAATCAATGGGAAAAATATCCTTGAGTGAGGATTAAAATAAACAAACCAATAAAATAAAATGGAGAAAACAGTAAACTATTTCATAGAGTGGCTGTGAGGATGCAGAGGTAAAACGAAGCAGGGGCATCCGAGGGTAATGTTCTCCTTCCCCACCCCACCGCTGGCCTCCGCAGAGCGGGGAAGACGGCCAGACAGAGGCCCAGGAGGAAGGAGCCCATTCTCGAGCTGCTGCCGCCAGCCTTTGCCTCCCAGATGGATTCATTCGCACTGGACCCAGACCCGACTCCCCCTGATGATCCACTCAAAGGACTTTCTCGTGCTGGGCCCGTGGGGCCTCGGGCCCCTGGGGAGGAAACTCGTGCCCAAGAAATTCCATGCAGCATGGGACAGGGAGGAATGGTGAGGGAAAGGTGGAGCTGGCCCAGGCTCTGCCACAGTGGCCTAGCCTCACTAGAGGCTTATCCACTCCTGGTTGAAGTCAAGTCTCTGGGAAGAGGTGGAGCCAAGGGCAGTTGATTTAATCTCCAGAGCAAGGATCCACCACCTCAGGGGAATTTCACAATTGAATCCAAACAGCTCCAACTCAAGGCTCAGTTTGATTCTAAAAACACTAATCTCTTTATTGTGTTTAACTAATGTGATACATTCCTCCATTCTTTCATTCAGTTGATTATCTAATGGTGATTTTTTTTTTCTTAGCATCTATTAAATGCCAGGTTCCAGGAATACAGAAGCAAGCTAAACAGACAAAAAATCATTTTGTGCTCATGGAGGGAGACAAACAACAAGGTAAATAAACAATAAAAATAATAAGGTAGTGAAAGGACTATGCAGAGAATTAAACCAGGGGGTGAAGTAACAGCAAATAGGGGGTGAGTGGTCAAGGCAAGCTCTCTGTGGAGATGACACTGAGGCTGAGATTGAAATGCAGAGAGTCAGCTGTGTGGACCAGGGAAGACCATTCCAAGTAGACAGAGCAGCTGGTGCACAGACCCTGAGGCCTGAATGAGCTTGGTGAGCTGGAGAACCCCACCGAAGGCTGGAGTGGCTGGAGCAGAGAAAGAGAGGGAGAGGGCATTGCAGGAGCCGAGGTTGGAGAGAGAGGCCGGGTAGGCTTTGAATGTTACTTCAGGAGTTGGGTTTTATCCTGAGAAAGAAGGGAAGCCAAGGGTGAGTTCTGAGCCGGAGGCAACATCATCTGACCTGCTCCCTAAGAGCCCTTTCAGAGCCACGTGGACAATGGGTGGAGGCGGACAAGGGCAGAGGCAGGAAGACCAGGCTGGAGGTTTTGCAGAAGTCCAGGTAAGAGACGATGGTGGAACACGAAACAAGCCTGGTGGACAGTCAATATATGTAAATATTTTTTGAATGAATGAATGAATGTACTTGATGTCACCACTTTTGCTTCATATTTATTTATTTATTTATTTATTTATTTATTTATTTTAATATATTTTTATTGATCTCAGAGAGGAAGGGAGAGGGAGAGATAGGAACATCAATGATGAGAGAGAATCATTGATCGGCTGCCTCCTGCCTGCCCCCTACAGGGGATTGAGCCTGCAACCCAGGCATGTGCCCTGACTGGGAATCGAACCAGTGACCTCTTGGTTCCTGGGTTGACACGCCTGGTGGGCTTCTTCATATTTAAATAATAAAAGAAAAGCTGTGGACCATCTAGGGCAGGGGTCCTCAAACTTTTTAAACAGGGGGCCAGTTCACTGTCCCAAAGAGCGTTGGAGGGCCGAACTATAGTTTAAAAAAAAACTATGAACAAATTCCTATGCAACACTGCACATATCTTATTTTGAAGTAAAAAAACAAAATGGCAAAAACACCCGTATGTGGCCCGCGGCCCGTAGTTTGAGGACGCCTGATCTAGGGAGACGTGAGAAGAGCAGTGAGGAAACAACTTAGAATTTTAAAATAGGCACAAAGAAAGGAGAGGGGCAGATAAGATTAGCTGTTTCAGGAACTGAGGTCAGGCTTGGAGACAGCTTTGAGGGTACATTCTAGTGTAGTGGTTCTTAACTTTCTTGGGTTGCTCTTCTCCAGAAAAAACATACTTGGTACATACATCTAAGAGCGTATCACTGAGCTTACAGGCCCTCTAAAATGGAGTCTGGGGCCAGGCTCTGGTACCGCAGAGGAGAAAAGACACTTTGGAGACTGTGTATCCAAGGGGCTTAGAAAAGACCCACGTGAAAGGCAGAGGTAGGAGGGAGCCGCATTCAGAGAGCCGTTTTTTCAGGACACGACCCATGAACTTGCAGGAATTGAAACAAGCACAGGGCCTCCCACGGGGCAGGTGCTGGGTAGGCAGGGGGGCTGGGTGGGCAGCTCCAGAGGTTCCAGGGTGGAACTGTCTGTGACTCAGCACAAAGTCCCACAGGTCCAGGGCTTGGCTGACGAGGTCACCGTGGGGCCACAGTGTAATGTCACCGTGACCCGGCCTGCCTGGCTGCTTGCTCAAGGATAGGAGCATGTGAGATGTGTACATCCTCTCATGCTGGCTCTTTAGCTCTGTGTGGGTGACGACGGTGCACGTGTGTATGTGTGCAAGGGGGGAAGGGTGTGCAGGAGGAGCACATTTTGGGGGAAATTGAGCAGGAGTTGGGTCTTTTCTTCACCTGGCCCATGTAACTTTCAGCTCAGCCCACAATGCCACTTGCTTCCTGCCCCATTCTCTAACCTCCGAGTTTCAATTTTCTACCTGCTGCTCCTGTTTCCACCCTCCCACCTCCCTGCTAAGCTCTACCATTATTTCGGAGTCTCTGCGGGTCCCCACACCAAGCACAGAGGCTACTGTGGTATCTCCCAGTAAACCCAGGCCAGGGCCCCTGCAGCCCCTGGCTGGCTCCCTGGCCCTCAGCCTGAGACTCAGACCTGAGAGCTAACGGGAAGGACCCGGAGACTGAGTCACTCAGAGTTCGCAGGGAGGGAGCAAAGAAAACCATTGCCCCTTGAGCTGGTTCTAGCAGGGAGGGTCCATGTGCCTGTTTTGGAGCTCATTCTTGTTTCCAAGGGCACCCTAAGCTCCTTAGAGAACTTGGGGCTGACCAAGGCAATTACGGTTCGGTGGCCTGCTCTGGTGAAAGGTCAGTCCATCAACACAAACTGACCACCCACTGTGTACCTAATGGAAGTCAGTCTCTAACCCCATGGGAAAGTTGGGAAGATAAAACAAAATCAAGCACATGAAAGAGGAAATAATAAAAGAGTAGAAAATCAAGGGCTATTTGGGGTGGTACAATAACCGAATACCACAGGGATGCAGAGGAGAGGGCGATGCTGGATGGCCAGCTGTTGCAGAAAAGGTGGGATTTAATGCTTTACCACTAAACACTTTTCTATTTGGCAGAATCAGCAGGTTTTACAGGCCCTTTTGTGGGTAAGGGGCCTGCTGGGAGGGAGGGATCAGAAGGACTTGGAGCCAGTACTCCGAGGAGGAGAACCCCCTCCCCCGCACTTGCTCTTGGATGAGCCCTTGCTTCCCCTGCCTCCCTTCCTCTCCCTCCCATCTCCGTCTCTTAAGTCTTTTACCATTTTTTTGTAAGAAAGTTTCTATCTCATATGTCAATTATATCTCAATTAAAACAAAGTTTCTACCAAGAAGTCCTCTTTCTGGAACCTAAACTGACAATGGGTTTGAGGTTTGGGGGCCCCCTTGTTAACTAGCTTCTCATTCTTATCCTGCATCAGCTAAAGCCCACTGTTTGTTATCAGAAACTTTTCCCCGAAACTCACTAATGGAACTGGGGGAAGGGAGGAGGCCGCCTGAATTAGGCCTCCCCAGTGGAAGGAGACCCCATGCTGGGAGGCAGGGAGTCTCCGGAGGGGTTTAGAAAGCCACACCCTGCTGCCCTGCCCCTCCTCATCCAGCTCACAGAACCCCATTCCTCTGCTAGGCGAGCATGTAGGTTCCACCTATGGGCCTCCAGATCTAGCCACCCCTGCGGGACACCTTAGTTCTGTGCCATCTGTCCTTCTGTACCGGAGTCCTCAAGTCTGACTGCAGCATAGCATTTTAAAGCTGCCCAAAACCTGCACTGGAGTCCAAGGGCTCTACAGAAATGAAAGGCCCAGACACCTGCTGGGGGGTGAGGTCACGGGATAAACCCCAAATTGCTGGGTTCTGGCCGTTTTCTAGCTCTCTAGAGATTTTTAAAGGTGTTTTTTCATCCCCTCTTTCTCCAAATGCAGCCTGTTACAGCTGGGCCCTTCGGGAGTTCCTCTCCTGCTACTCCCCCCAGAACTCTGTCTGCCTAACTTGAGAATCACTCAGATTTAGTGAGTTAAATGTTGTCCAGGTTGTTTTTTCCTCACATGGCGGTCCTTGTTCAAATGAAACCTGACGTGATATAGTGTCTGAAATAGACACTATGAGCTGCTTGAGCGGAAGGTGGGGGAGCCCAGGGAAGTGGGAACCGCAGAGTCCACGGCCTTGAGCGTCTCCTGTTCTTGAAGTTTGAGCCCTTTCCCGAGCATTTCAAGGCTTGGAGTCAAGTCAGAGAGGGAGAGGAGGAAGTGGGGCCTCTCCTGGAGTCCTGCCCACTTTTCCACCTGGCTACAAAGTCCAATCACCTACACTTGAGTCCTAGAAAGGCCACTTTTTAAAAATATATATATATATTTTTTATTGATTTCAGAGAGGAAGGGAGGAGAGAGACAGAGATAGAAACATCAATGATGAGAGAGAATCATTGACTGGCTGCCTCCTGCACACCCTCCACTGGGGATCAAGCCCACAACCCAGGCATGTGCCCTGACCAGGAATTGAACTGTGACCTCCTTGTTCATAGGTGGATGCTCAATCCCTGAGCCACGCCACAGAGGAGCGGGAGGTAAGGAGTGGCGAGGGTCCCACTGCTGGGGCTTTCTGAAGTCCTCTTTCCAAAGGGAAGGGAGCTCAGGTGGTGCTCAGAATGTTGCTAATATGCTGTGAGCTTCACCTTCCTGGTGACCCCGTGGACAGCAGGAGAAATCAGGAGGCAAAAGAGATAACAAATCCATCCTCACAGAGCTATGTAAACACAGAGTTACTTCCCCTGCGCCTTCCAGAGTCATTGACCAATTCATTCCACAAATCTATACTTGAGGCCAACTGTGTTCAAGGCAACAGGCTAGGGTGATGGACGACAGTTAATGTTTGCCTCTTCTTCTTCCACCGTTTCTAGCCTGTGCCCCCTGGGATCAATAATGGGGCCGGTTAAGGAGTGCTGGGCTCCCAGGCCAACTGTGCAGTGTGTGGGGAGGGCAGGGCAGAGCTGGACAGTTCAGTCTGTTCCTACAGCAGATCAAGTTCCCTCTTTGCTCTCTCAATGTCCGCTGCCCATCTCTCCACAGCCCACGGGATACTCTGTCCCAGAGCACAGTGACTTGTGGCCTCTGAGTGCCTTTCCCGATTCCCAGTAGTTTGACTTCCTAGAACGCCACAGCCTAACTGCTCCATCAGTGCCAGAGGCACGGCTTGGTAGGTTTGCAACCTTGAAGTCATCTTCACTTCCCCTTGTCTTCCACTCCCCACAGGACCAGCCCCCAAATCCTGTTGAGTCTACTACCCCCCATCACCACTGATAGTGGTGAGGACTTTTGCTACCAATTTCCAGTTGGTCTCTCTGCCTCAAAATTTCCACCCCCCTCACCCCCAGCCCTGATGCAGCTCACATACACATTTCTGGCAACATTACTCCTGCTTAGCCTTGGCTCGGCATTTAAGACCATCACCGATGTAGGTGCCCCTGCCTTCCTAGCTTTACCTCCTTCTGTACTGCCCTTGCCCTCATCTCTGTTCTGGCCACACAGGTCCACATGTTGCTCCCCATCAGCTCCCGAGTTATCCCAACTCCAGGTTTGGGCTCTGCTTTTCCTTCTGTGTTGAATGCTCTCATCTGGGTCCCCTTTATCCCTACCTTCGGGCCAGTTCTTCTCTCAGGCTGGGGACAGTGCGAGTGCACAGCCCTTTCTGTCCTCATCCAGCCTTCTCACAGGATGAGATCTCACAGGCAGAGAGTCCTCCTGTTTTACTTTTTCTTAGCATGAAAAGTAAGAATTAATTTACTTAAATTTTTCAATCAATATTTAGCCTCAAAAAAGATCTAAATATTAATATAATTTAATAATGTTATTTTACTGTGACGTTTATTAAACAACTGACTTGGGGACAAAAATTAATGACATATTTCCAAGGAAATCAAGATTTAATAGTGATAATTAACTTGGTACAGCAAGGAATGTGGAAAATTGCCATTAGTTGTTTGATATCCTTGAGAGATGTCAAAATAAGACAATGTTGTTCTGCTAAATCAGCTGGCTAACCATCTGACAGTCAGATTCTGACTACAGTGAAAAATCAGGGTGATCGTCAGTCCTCAGCTACTTTTCAATCTAAAGCAAACAGATGCATATTTTTTGCTTAAGAAAATCAAGCTGTGTAGCCCAGCCGGTGTGGATCAGTGGTTGAGCGTTGACCTATGAATTGGGAGGTCATGGTTCGATTCCCAATTAGGGCACATGCCTGGGTAGTGGGCTCGATCTCCAGTGGGAGGTGTGCAGGAGGCAGCCAATCAATGATTCTCTCTCATCATTGATGTTTCTATCTCTTTCTCCCTCTCCCTTCACCTCTGAAATCAATAAAAATATATTTTAAAAAAAGAAAAGAAAATCAAGCTGTATTGAGGAGGTTCTGGCTGAGGGGAGCTATCAGGCAGCACAGGGCACGCTGAGGGAACTGCTCAGTGTCCCTACACAGTGACCTTATGTTGCTGAGACCTTTGAATCTGAAGACTATGGCTTGAGTTTAATTTTTTTAGATGCAAAAATTCACTCAAAATATGTTTAAACAAAAACAAGGGGGGGATGTTTTTATATAATTTAGGGAGAAATTACAGGAATCACATGGGGGGGGGGTGTTAATTGTTGATAAACCAGTCAGATGGTCTATCAATATATACCATATTGGTCTTTTGTAGTTGTGGAATTGGATTAAAAAAAACATTTTATTTTGGAATAATTTCAAGTATACTGAAAAGATACAGCTATAGAAACTCCATATCTGTGTTTATTATTTATATGCACACATAGTTTTATTTATTTTTTTAACCATTTGAGAGTAAGTTACAGGTGTTAATGCCTCTTTACCCCTTAATATTTCAGTTGTGGATTTCCTAAGAACAATAATGTTCTCTTACAAAACCACAGTATAGCCATCAAATTCAGGAAATGTAACACTGATTTTAATCTCTAGATAATATTTCAATGTTGTCAGTTATTCTCATAATTTCCTATATGGCTTTTCACCCCTCCAGAGGGTACAGGTCTGCTTCAGGGTAACATAGAGTACTACATTCAGTTGCTATAGATTTCTTGTTTTTCACACCTCAAGTCCTTTTTTATAGACTAAGATAAGGAATGCAAAGACAAATGTAGCCTTTTGCATTTAGTATTCCCTCAGAGGCTTTCACATATAGAATTTCATATGCAAAGGCACTCAATAAGTGATTATTGATTTCTATTTCTTGAGAAAAAATTCAGAGAAGGAGGGAGAAGATGATAATACAGTTTTACTATAAATACACTTGGAAAAATTCTGAAATAAATAATAGTAGGGCAAATACTATAAAGATTAGGAGGGAAGAAGTCCACCTAGAATTCCACTATGAAATGGTCTTTCCTAGCTTTAGGGGAAAGGGTCCTAGAGTAATCTAGTATTATATGCCACTAAATAAATGTTAACCGAGGACTCGCCGGGTGCCCTATGTGTCCTAAGGAAAACCCACAATTTGAAAAAGAATCAATACTGGCAGAATTTTAAGTATTGAGGAACTTGGACAGGTTGGGATCGGGGGTGTCAGAGAAGACTACTTGTACATAACAAATCGGAATGTTTTCCCACAGAGAGGCTACACCTGCTCTAGAGTAATGTCACTGAGAGATTATTTAAAAACTAGCTTCTCTCACATGTGCAGAGAAAAGTACCCAGACCATTACAACGGTGGGCTGAGGTGCTGGGAAAGTCACGCATTCCAAGGAAAGCTTCTAGGGGCCGCAGCCCTAACCATGGGGAAGAGGGGCCCTGAGCTGGTTACAAACACTGTCTGGCTGTTTCCACTATCATTCTGCTGTCCACTAGGCAAATTTCTTTGCTCAGCCTGTGACGCCCTTGCCTCAAAATGATGTTCTTGCTTTTTTTGGGACGGCTGACTCAGATCTTTCCTGACACCCAGTCCTAAATGCACCAGAGAGGTCACCCTCTCAGATGGCCATTTGTCCAGAGGTATGACCTTGCCTCCTGTCCCTTCCATCCAACAGCCCATTTTCCACCTACAGCCAAAATTCCCTTTTGTTTCCATAGCATTTGCTATCACATACAGATAACCAGGGCCCCAGGGCTATGAACTTAGAACTATTCACCTAGGCTGCTCCTCTTCTACTTCCTGGGTTAATATCACCACCAAATGAGGAGCCAAGGGCTCTGGCTGGGTAGTTCAGTTGGTTAGAGCATCGTCCTGATACCCCAAGGTTGCAGGTTCAATCCCTAGTCAGGGCACATATAGGAATCAACTAATGAATGCATGAATTGGTGGAATAACAAATCAATATTTTTTTTATCTCTCTTTCACCCTCCCACTTCCTCTCTCTCTCTAAAATCAATGTATAAATAAATAATTTTTTTAAAAAAGAGAAGCCAAGGCACAAAATGGAGACTCTAGATTACACTCATCTGTTTCCGTAGTTATTAAAAACTCACGGAGGAACACAATGATGGATCTATGATGTCTGGGTTATGTAACCACACAGATAATCAAGACTTGGCCTTATTAAAAAGGATGACAGTGTAACTGACAAAAGGCACTGTTTATTAGATTTCTATCTTTGAAAATAATTTTTCTCTATGATATCCTAGAGCAGGAGTCTGGCTAGCAGATCACATCTCGGCAGCCACCTGTTTTTGTAAATAAAGTTTTATTGGAACAGCCATGCCTACTTGTTTACCTGTTGTTTAAGGCTGCTTTCCCACTAAACTGGCAGTTTCAGAGACAGACACAGAGACTGAATGGCCAACAAAGCCTGATATAGTCACTGTGACCCTTCACCAAAAAAGAGTGCCAACCCCTGGCTAAGAGCAATAGGCACTGTGGAAGCAGAAGGAGGTACCTGTTGACTGGCAGGTGTTCTCTTGTGACATGGCGGTCGTCACTGTTCCCGTGGCGGCATCTCTGACGGCTTGCTCCTCACTCTGCAGGAGGGTGAGGACACACCTCCAAAGGGCAAGTGTATCCTGCAGTCCTAAGGTGACAGAAAGGAGTCCAGTTACCTAGGATGCAACTTACAAGCAGGTACAAATACCACTTTAAATGCATGGTGGAGAACAGTATTTAATGAGCAACTGCCATTCCTGTTTTCCTGGATATTCCAAGAAAGGACGATCTGAGAGTCAGATAAACACAGAGAGAGAGCGAGCCCTAAGGGGGAAGGTTTTAAAGTGTCTTTTCTTTCTTCTTCTTCTTCTTTTTTTTTTTTTTTTTTGAGGGATGAAGGTTTCTGGAGGCAACCAGTCACAGGCAAGGCCCCCCAGAAGGTGCGGCCTGGCTGACTAAGGCCCTGGGCCTAAGCTGTCCACAATGACTCACAATTATCAGGAATGAAACATTATGCATCAAGGGTGCTTTGGGGAAACTAGCCCAGTGTTGATATGAGTGACTGAGCTTATATATTCTGAAAGCAATTTTCAATCAAGATTACGCTTTGGGGGTAAGAATGGAAAAAAGGGAAGGAACCAGGATAAAGGCACTAGCCCATATCATGTCTCTGTGGGTCCCACTACCTGACCACCATTACCCCTCGGCAGGGACTGTGTTTAGTCCCTTGCTAGGTGCTGCTGTGGACGATGGAACCAGAAAAGACAGTGTCTATCTCTGAGCATCTGAAAAGAACATCAAGTCAAGAACACAGGGCAATGAGAAGTCAGGGATGGAAATGTGTGGCTGTGACTCAGCACAGGGAGAGACCACAGTGGACTGGTGTAACCAAAGCAGTCATGAGGGAGGTGGGCAGGACCTCACACAAAGGGTACATGTGCAGGTGGAGTGGACCAGGCTTGTGGAGGATCACAGTGGAGGGCCTGGGAAGCCCGCCACGCAACATCCCTGGCCTTCAATGGAGAACCAGCTCTGTCCTAAGAGCTCTCCTTAGCCCATCCTCTCCCTGTCTGTCCACGGAGAACCTGGTATCAGTCACTGGCGCTTCAGTCAGACCAAGAACAGCAATGGCTTCCTCTGTGGTTCTGGTCTCTCTTTTCTGTTATAAATCTGGCTTTAAATATTACTCAGTCTTTCAGAATCTATCCATTCTAAAGTTCTCTAGGGTTTAATATTTTCCCTTTAACATGGTCATTTATGCCTTCAAGAACCTCAACCTTCCCTCTAGTCCATTTCAATTTTTCTTTTTCCTTAAATGACTTTGTTCTGTCTTTGACATGTTCCATGCACTTTCATGTCCTTTGTCTCTCAGTTTGGTACCTATTTCTCATGTTCGTGTAGGCCATCAGCCACCACTGACCTCCTTCCTTATTGCCTATAATGCTATAACCAGTTCCATAATTATGAATCATTGGCTTTTTCCCCAGACTCAGTTTCACTCAGGAATTCCATGTTATTCCACACACATTTTGCCTGATAGGAGCTAGGGTTAGTTAGAGTAGCCAAAGTCACCCCAAAAATGTGCTGCAAAACATTACTCTCACTGGAGAAACTTCACCAAAGTTTATAAACCTTTGTTCTTATTCCTCTGAGCCCAATGATTAAATTACAATCACAGAAGGTCCCCTTTCAGTCCCCATTTGGGTGTAAAAAAAAGGCCTGGAAGTCACTTAGAAGAAAGAATTAAAAGGACATTTGTTTCCCAGCAAGTTCCAGGGACATGAGACTTTATTGGTCTGAACTCCAATAACACTTCAAATCTGAACCTCACCATCTAAAAGAGCAATTTTCTCCTTTATTCTTAAAAAAATTTTTTTTTTGTTAATCCTCATCCGAATATATTTTTTCCATTGATTTTTGGAGAGAGGAAGAGGGAGGGAAGGAAGGGAAGAAGAGAAGGAGAGAGGGAGGAAAAGAAAGAGAGAAACATCCATGTGAGACACGTTGATTCACTGCCTCCCGCACGAGCCCTGACCAGGGCCGGGGATTGAACCTGCAACCCAGGTATGTGCCCTTGACCAGGAATCAAACCCATAACCCTTTGATCCATGGGCTGATTGCTCTAACCACTGAGCATATCAACCAAGGGCCTCTCCTTTATTCTGTGAATCCTTTCTCTGCAACTACCCCGAAAGCTCTTTGGATGCAGGGACCGTGGTTTATCCTCCAGGGCTGGGCATGGAAGAGGCGAACAAAAACAGAATTCCAGGAATGGAGGGGAGGGAATCACAGCACAATAATACAGGGACAAGATGGCAGGACAGGACAGGGTCTAGATTGAGGCATGGCTTTAGGTTCTGGGTTTCCCCTTTTATTAAACCCTATGCTTAAAAACAAACAAAACAAACCACAATTTACAAAAATGTTAAAAAATTAAAACAAAACAAAAACCCTGATGCTTTTGAATTTCTTAGGATTTCCTAAAGCTTGGTTTTCTTCTCCTTTTTTTTAAAAAAATATATTTTTATTGGTTTCAGAGAGGAAGAGAGAGGGAGAGAGAGATGGAAACATCATCGATGAAAGAAAATTATTGATCGTCTGCCTCCTGCATGCCCCTTACTGGGGATCGAGCCCGCAACCCAGGCATGTGCCCTTGACCAGAATCGAACCCGGGACCCTTCAGTTCGCAGGCTGACACTCTATCCACTGAGCCAAACTGGCTAGGGCAAGCTTGGTTTTCTCAAACACCATTGATGCAATGTTCTTTCCTAATTATTACTCTTGAAGGACAGGGGGTGGCCATGAGAAAAGAGACCTGAGGGTGGAGAACATCGTTGGAAACCAACTAAGCTCTGTACATCCATGTGATTTCAAAATTTCTCTACCTTTATGTCCCAGAGATGCCTTAAACTTCAAACTAAGTTCCGCCCTGGAAGGTGTGGCTCAGTTGGTTGGAGCATGTGTCATCTTGTGCACCAAAGGGTAGCGGGTTCAATTCCTGGTCAGGGCACATATTCAGGTTTCTAGTTCAACCCCTAGACGATTCCCAGTTGGGGCACGTAGGAGAGACAAAGATGGATGTTTCTCTATCACATCGATGTTTCTCTCTCTCTCTCTCTCTCTCTCTCTCTCTCTCTCTCTCTCTCTCTCTCTCCCTCCCTCCCTCCCTCCCCCTTTCCCTTCCTTTCTCTCTAAAATCAATGAAAATAGTTGTGCCAGTGTGGCTCAGCAGTTGAGCGTCAACCCAGGAACCAAGAGGTCCCAGTTCAATTCCTGGTCAGGGCACATGCCTGGGTTGTGGGCTTGATCTCCTGTAGGGGGCATGGAGGAGGCAGCCGATGGATGATGTTTCTCTCTCATAAATGTTTCTGTCTCTTTATGCTTTTCCCTTCCTTTCTCTCTAAAAATCTATAAAAACATATTTTAAAAATAAATAAAATCAATGAAAACATATCTTCAGGTGAGGATTAAAACACACACACACAAAAACCCTAAAGTGAAAAGCACCAGCAATCTTTCCAGTCACTTAAGCCAGAAGCCTGGATGTCATCCTTGAATCTTCCTTTTACATGAACCTCAATACTAAGTCATGTTGATTCAACTTTCTAAATCCTTTCCAGCTGTCCTTTCTTTTTCCTCAATGCCCCAGCTTCACACTGACCCATTCATTTCTCACCAAGATCATTGCAACAGGCTTCCCGGAAGAGGTGACGGTTAGGCCTAGTCTTGAAAGACAAATAGAAGTCAGTCAAGCAGCACTTTGTTTACAGAACTGTTCCCTACTGATGACTCATGGGGCCCATGTTGGCCCATGAGAAGGGAGAGGGAGGCAGGGCACAGAACAGGAAGAGCATTATAAGCCATGTTAAAGGGTATTTAGATTTTATCCTGAAGGCAATGGGAACCCACTCAAAGGTTTTCAGCGTGAAGTGAAATGATCAGATCTGTATTTCAGAAAGACCACAAAAGCTTTTGGGAGCATAAAGAGAATGGTTTGGGGAGCGGGGGGGAGACAGAAAGAAAAGAGGCCAGCCCTGGTTGGGTGGCTCAGGTGGTTGGAGCATTATCCATACATCAAAAGGTTATGGGTTCGACTCCTAGTCAGGGCACATACCTCAGTTGCGGGTTCGATCCCTCTTGGGCGTGTATAGGAAGCAACAAATCAACGTTTCTCACATTGATGTTTCTCTCTCTCAAAATCAACAAAAACATATCCTCTGGTAAAGATTAAAAAAAAGAAGAGAGGCCACTTAAGAGGCTGTTGGTGATCAATGATTACAGTAGGAACCAAGATGGTGGGAATACACTTGAAGATGTAAAGGTATAGTGTATACTGTCATTTTTCATCTTCCCTTTTTAAAAAAAATATATTTTATTGAATTTTTACAGAGAGGAAGGGAGAGGGATAGAGAGTTAGAAACATCAATGAGAGAAACATCAACCAGCTGCCTCCTGCACACTCCCTACTGGGGATGTGCCCGCAACCAACGTACATGCCCTTGACCAGAATCGAACCTGGGACCCTTCAGTCCGCAGGCTGACACTCTATCCACTGAGCCAAATCGGTCAGGGATCATCTTCCCTTCTTTTTCAACCTGGAGTATCTAGTCAGACTTTGAGCACATTTAGTGCAATGGACACCCCCCTGCTCACTACACTTACCAAGCACGGGATGGGGGTTGGTGAGGAAAAATGGTGTGGTGCTGGTGAGGACTTCAGCAGCGGCCAGCCTGGACTCCGTGGGAAGATGATCTCCACAAGATGAGACGACCAATTGAACCCACTGCTTCAGTTTTGGGGCCACAGAGTCCCTGGTCTGAAAGCACAAAATTAGAGCAGTTCAGAAGATACAGTCATGAAAAGAGGGATGAACTACATACACCAAACCGGATCTGCAAATTAGCTCTCGCCACAGTGGGAGGAAAGGTTTTTCAGTTGTTTTTCCATCCCAACTAAGGAAGAAATTAGCAAGCCCAGGGAAGAAAATCTGGCTTGTCGTTCAGTAATACAGAGTCACTATAACTGGCAAGCGAGTTCCTTGAGTCTTTTCTGATGCACATCAGGTTACCAGAAAACTGGTGTACTTGACAGCTTCAGTAAAGACAAAACTTTTGGGGGAAAGACCGTGGCAACAAAAGTACTTATTGTCCCCAATAACCAGATGCTTCTATCTTTAATAAAAGAACTTCCGATTTTGGCCGAGCATATAGGGACCCAGCTAAAGACACATTTCCCAGACTTCCTTGAATTTGGGAGTAACATGTAATTAAGTTCTGACTAATGTGATGTCATTGGAAGTGGTATCTGTGCACTTTTCAGGTCAAACCTTAGAAAATAGGAGTGACCTTCATCTCCTGGGTTTTACTTCCTGTTAGCTGAAGAAGGACAAGATGATGGAAGCTGGAGCAACCTGCTGGGACCATGCTGAGGACAGCAAACACCAAGGCTAACAGCTGGGGATCCAAACCCTATCAAGCCACCCTATCTGCTCTGGGCTGCTTTCACTTGGTTTAAGTCACTGTCTTTATGAGTTTCTGTTACAACATTTAAAGTGGTAATCCTAACTAACATTATTATTTAAACAAAGCCCTATTTTTTTAATAGTAACAGTTTTGAGATATAATTTACCCATTTAAAGTACTATGCAATTCAGAGTTTTTTAGTATATTTACACATATGTGTAACCATCACCACAATAAATTTTAGAATATTTTCATCACCAAAAAAAGAAACCTTTACACTCTTCACTTATCATTCTCCATCCTGTCACCTACTCCTTCCTCAAGCCCTAAACAAGTCATCTTCTGTCTCTATGAATCTGCCATTTCTGGACATCTCATATAAATTGAATCAATACAATATGTGCTCTTTTGTGACTGGCTTCTTTCACTTAACATGTTTTTTTGTTTGTTTGTTTGTTTGTTTTTAGGTTCATCCATGCAATAGGATGTATTTTTATGGCTGAATAATATTCCATTGTATAGACATACCATATTTCATTTACCCATTCAGCAGCTGAGACATTCAGGTTGTTTCTATCTTTTAAATTCTTGTGTTTGTTTGTTTTTTAAACTTTTTCTAGAAAGAGGTTAATGTTGCAAATGTACTTTACTTCCCCTGTCAATTAAACTTCTTTAAATTTTCAAAATGAGATGACTGGCCCTTCGGGTTGTCATAGAACTAAACTGATGAGCATCTTAGACCTCAAGGAAGCTTCTGACTCCCAATGCACAAAGAAACCCAGGTTTCCCCAGGAACTCTTTTTATGTATTTCTCTGCAGTTCTGTTAATTTTTCTTTCCCTGGAAAACTCCCAATTTTCATAAAATATCAGTTTATTCAAGTACCAAGCAGTGTCGTTAAGATTCATGTGACAAATGTTTAAAAAGGGCTTTAGATGAGAGTGATATCTTTTGGCTGCCCTATAACCACTTTCTTAGAACTTGTTTTTTCCCCCTCTGGGCTGTAATTTTTTTTAGCAAATCCTTTCCCTTCCTACAAACATCCCCCTAACCCCCCCCCACACAATTGACTTTTTTTGCTTTTTGTGTGCTAATGACCAGCTGGCTTTGGACCCCTGGCCTGCCTTTGAGTAACAGACCAAAGGAAACCATGAATCTATTTAATTCTCACCCTCTGGTTTTCTCTCTCAGCCCAGGTTCTCTGAATTTAACATCTCCTCTGTGAAGTCTTCCTCAGCTCCCAAACACTCCCTCCCTCCTCTGCATTCCCACAGTCTCCTCCCAACCAGAGCATTTACTGTCATGACTGAACACTCCTTTCTCTCATTAGACTGTCCCTCCTGTCTCTATTCATCTTTGTGTCTCCAGGACCTCTCTCAGAGCTGCTTTATTGTAAGGCATCAGAATCCGCAATGTCATGACACAGTGTGGTGATGTGTGACCAAGATCCTCAGGTGATTTCATGGTGGTACTGACTGCCTTCTACATATAATAGTTATGTGATGTGGCACCTTTCTCATATACCCCTCAGTGTGCATGCATTTGCCCAGGAAGGCTTCTGCCCAGGAAGATCTTTTGATTACTGTAGTTCCACCTTATCCCCACAGGACATGTGACACAGGTGGGGTGCATTGGCCTCCAGCTGAGCCGTGTTCTGGGGGAAAAATCAAGCCATAGCGATATACTTTCATACTTAGTGACTATGATCTAATCCTAGTGACTTATAATCCTTGGAATTGACTTATTTAGTCCCTCTCTAAATAAAGAGTCTAGACAGAAAAATCAGGAAAAAAGGGGTCTAGGTGTGTATATGTACATGTGTGTATCGGTAGGAGGTGGTGCTTTCTCATGGCCTCTAATCAAATGTGCCCAGAATAAGAGAAAAGAAATGTCAAAGGTGGTGCTCAAAAATCCTTTACAAGTTTACCCAAAGTGAAAATCAACATGAACAATATTTCTGTAGAGGTTACACAAACACAGCACAGTGCTTCTGCCTACTGACACATTCCAGGTAAAAAAGAGCACAAAATTCTGGACCCGAGATCAGGGGCAGAGTTGGCCTTACCTCTTCACTCGTCCGCATGTGGTGGGCAATCACTTTGGAGGCAAGCCTCAGAGCTGCACTCTGAATTTCAGACCTAGAAAAAGTAAGCCAAAAACAGCCCCCAAATCAAATCAAGCATATTTTATACAGAGACGGTTTTTGCAGATAGTAATCCATGTGGATGTGAAGGCTGGAAATCACCTCGTGGCTACACAAACACCTCCAGAAGTAATTACCTTTTGGTTATTAACACGATACTCTGACATCTTTCTATTGCTTAGGCTTAGAACATGCTCCTAAACTGACACTGAGAAATATAAGGCCTGAGTCTTTAGGTCAGGACTGTATTCAAATTCATTACATAACTGACTGATGGGCCACCGAGGAACCCAGTTAGCACAGCAATCATTGGGGGCAAACCTTTCATTGGAAGCAATATCCATGGTCCAGTTCAAGAACTCCTTTGGGGTTAGATGGATACAGTATTCCGTCTGGTGAAGCCACTCGCTGGGATCCATGCAATGGAGAATTTTCAGTATCTGTGAGCCAGATCCATGAAAAACAAAACAAAACAAAACCCTCAGGAAAAGGTCTTCAGAAGCTAAGTGATAATCACTTACAATAAGGGGGGGGGGGGGGGTGGCCTATCTTTCAAAAAGCTCCCCTGACTTAGTTCCCTCCTAATACCTTGGGAGACCAAGACGGTGGAACAGAGACACACCCGAGGCGCCCTAGTGATCTGTGATCAGAGTCTAGATGTCTGGTGTAGGAAGCGGTTATAGGGTTAAGCCTTGGACTGACCTGCTGGCAAAGTCGCAAACAAGTCCCAGCTTGGAGAGCACAGTCCTCTAAGCATAATTAAGCTTGATCTTGTGACTGCTCCCTAGATCTTTCCTGGGTAGCTAGTGGGCTGTGGGAGGGGCAGCAAGTGCTGCCAAAACAAGTGAAACTTACAACAACATTGTAGATTACCTTGTTTGTCCCTGATTATAAATAAAGCACCAGCTTTGCAGTCTGGATCTGTTCTGTGGCCTCAGCAAGGCACAGAAAGATCCACTCAGCTCCCAGCTTTATGAATCTATTTCTGCGTCTTGTTTTCTTTATTTCTAATATTTCTCAATCCCTGGCCGTCAATCCCTGGCCGTCTCCATTTAGAACCGGTTCGTTCATCTCTCTTTCTGCGCGGGACGCGGAAAAGGGAGATCCCTGCCATGTTTGGCCCCCGCAGTCCGGATTCCTAAGTCAGTGTCCCTTCCTTTTGGTTATACTTTCTAGGTGGCTATCTGCCCCCAAATAGCCACATCAGCAAAGACCACCCTCTGACACGTTCTACAGCTAACTGTCAATGCTGTTCCCTACAGCGTTGAATGGCTTACTCTCAATCTGCCTCTGGGTAGTCTGTCATCAATATTATCATCATCAAACACTTTTCTTAGTGCCATCTATGCATGGAACTATGCCAAACACCAAACAAGAGAGTCCTTGTCCTCCTGATGCTGAATCTTCTTCTGATTGCTCCTGGAGAAACCAAAGCCAGCCCTGCCTTCACAATCTGATCACTCCGGTGGGTTCATCAGAGTGTGGGCGTGGAAGGGGGCAGTCAGTACACCAAAGGCTTACCTTGCAGAAGCATTCTGGGTGATTTTCCTTCATTGCCAACATCAAGAACTTCCCTCCCATATTCCACAACAAAGGTGGCAGTTCCTTCTCTCCTAATCCAGAGGCTGCTGCTGAAAACCTTTCCAACAGGGCTTCCAGTGTCAGCAGGCGCACGTCAGGGAAGGAAGACTCTAACAGCTGAGAGAAGGAGATCGGAACGTCCCGTGTCGGTTCTCCGGCCTGGACTGCCACTGCCCACACTGCAGCGATGGCTAGTTTGGTGAGGCTCTGGAGGTACTGAGGTAGGCCTGGCACCGTGAAGGTATAGGGGAATCCTGTTATTAGCTCTGATCTTGAGATGATATTTCTGACTTCCTCCCATAAGCCAAGATACTCTAGAACTAAAAAGCAAAAAAAACAAAGGTAATCACTTTATTCAAAATTTCACAAAAGGACTTGGGAAAACACAAGCCTCCAGATACAGTAGGTGGGACTATCAGATATCTTTTCTGAGTACATTTCACACATCCTTATCTAATAAAAGAATAATATGCAAATTAACCATCACTCCAACACACAAGATGGCTGCCTCCATGTGGTCAAAGATGGCTGCCCCCTTGTGGACACAAGATGGCTGCCACAAGATGGCCAGCAGGGGAGGGCAGTTGGGAGGGATCAGGCCTGCAGGGGAGGGCAGTTGTGGGTGATCAGGCCAGCAGGGGAGGGACCAGGCCTGCAAGGGAGGGCAGTTGAGGGCGATCAAGCCTGTAGGGGAGGGCAGTTAGGGGTGACCAGGTCGGCAGAGGAGGGAAGTTGGGGGCAACCGGGCCTGCAGGGAAGGGCAGTTGGGGGGGACCCAGGCCTGCAGGGCAGAGCAGTTGGGGGGTCCAGGCCTGCAGGGGAGTGCAGTTAGGGGTGACCAGGCCTGCAGGGGAGGGCAGTTAGGGGCAATCAGGTTGGCAGGGGAGCAGTTAGGCATCAATCAGGCTGGCAGGGGATTGGTTAGGGGGTGATCAGGCTGGCAGGCAGAAGCCGTTAGGGGAAATCAGGAAGGCAGGCAGGTGAGTAGTTGGGAGCCAGCAGTCCTGGATTGTGAGCCGGACATCCCTTGAGGGGTCCCAGATTGGAGAGGGTGCAGGCTGGGCTGAGGGACACACCCCTGTGCACGAATTTCGTGCACCAGGCCTCTAGTATGATATAATAAGTGACTTGCCCACCAAGGTTCAAACTTCTGGTTCAGAAACAATTTCTATTTAGGTAACTCATACTATTTAGTAACTCATAATTTCCTCCCTGGGGGACAAAAGACATTCCCATGGGAAGATGTGCTCCTTGCATTCCTCCCCAACATTTAGTCAATACGAACTCAGTAACCTCTTAAATCACCAAGCCTCAAAGTTGAGCTGCTCAGATCCCCTCTACAACACCTCTTCTCAGAGGCTCTTGGTCAAACCTACAGATCTGGAGCTCACATGACAGACTATTCTATTGTTATTAGCTCTACTGGCCTATTTCTGCATTTTGAGGTTCCCAATAAGCCCTTTAGACATTTGAATACAGTTATGTCCCTTGTGTCTTCTCCAGATGAAACACCCCTACTTCCTTCAACTATTCACCATACGGTGGGGTTTACCTTCTCTCACTATTCTAACTTCCTTCTTTCCTTTGGACATACTTCACCCCCTCTTAAGGGATGGCCCCAAAGAGTGGAACATGACCCTCCGTGTGGCCTGGCCAGCAGGACTATTACTTTCCCTGTTCTGACACTAGGCTACGGGAGTTGCATCACACTGCTGAGTCAGGTGGAGCGTAAAGCCCACTAGCACCACAGTCTTTCTTTTCTTGCTTGGTCTACCGATGCTGTGAGTCATCTTTCTTACACCTTGTACTCAGTGCTTAGACCTAGGCTTCTTTCTTTGTTTTAAACTCAAGTATATCCTGTTAAATTTTATCTGCCTGTTGAGCAAAGATTCAAAGGCAAGAAATAGAATGGACCAGGTAGGATTCTTCAGACAACACAGTCATAGGGCAAACCTAAATTGACAAGCATGCCATAAATGCCTGCAGTCGAATAAGTATTGAGAATGTGGACTGGGCCAGCGGGGAGGACAGACACCTTCGACAAGTGTTGTGGGCAGTCAGCTCCCAGCCGTCCCTGTCCCCCACCCCACTCCAAGCTCTCAATTCACTAACCACCTCTCTGTGGGTCTAGTCACTCCCCAGTTATGAATCCCCCTAAACTTTACCATTCTTTCCATAGAATTTTATCTACAAGGACATCAGGATTTCATTAAATGCCTTGTTGAAATTCAGATATCTCATAACTCAGTGAACACTACTGACTTCTAGAAAACGATCATAAACATAATAGAAATTTAAAATATTAAAGTAACAGTTGGAAAAAAGGTGAAATTAAAAAAAAATCATACGGGCTTGCAATAATCCTGGAATTAAAACCACAAAATATTCATGTTACACATCAAATTGTTTCAAAAAGAAGCTTGCCCCAAGAGGCAAAGTGAGGGCTCAGGCTCCAACATGACTGTGCCCCGTGGAGGTCACCATCCGCCATCTATGGCTGCAGACACACCTTTTCTTTTAACTCAGACTCTGCAGAAGGCCAAGTTCAAGAAGGAGGGCAGGCATCTTTACAAAGCAGCAGGAAACCCCAGGGAGCCAGGGTCCTCAACCTTCGTGTCATCATCTCTACTTTCAATTCCTAAAAACCTAATTCCATTACAATTTACTAACAAGAAGACCACACTACCATGGTATGATTTCCAGGTACCAATTCTCTATCCTTCCTACTCACTGCTGCCTGAGGACAACACTACATTAACCTTTTGCACTCGGATGTCGAGTGTGACGGTTATTGAATGTATCAATAGTTTGAAATATAAAAAATCCAAATAAATAAGTTTGTATGAAAAGAAACTCCACTTTTTTATTCTACGCTGCGCTTTGTAAAATATGGGGTATTTAAAAAATTAAATCCTGAGTAGAATAAAGGAATCGAGAAAAAAGCAAGCAAGTGCAAAGGGTTAAAAAGTGATATCATTTGTTTGGAAAGGAGTCAGAATCATGGCTCCGAGATCTGCTCTTTAAACGTAATTAAAAACAGAAAGAAAGGTCTAGGCCATTCAGAATAATTTTCAGAGGAACCTGTTAGCTGAAAGAGAGATATTCCAGGCAGCGTCTGTGGGACTCAAGAGCTGGGCACCCAGACTCATTTGCTTCCTCTAGGACTTTGAGGAAGGATGGATGG